>NC_071574.1:53370933-53987679 GCF_024509145.1 Vidua macroura
AGGTAAAACCAAGTAGGTTGTGATTAAAGGCTTCAGCAGATAAAATAGAAAAAATGAACATATCTGTCTAGTATGCATGAAGTTGCCCACAAAACTGTAATTTCAAGAAAAGTTATTTATAAAAAATATTTTCCTATATATTAAATTATTATAATTACGTCAATGCTTCATATTATGCTATAGAAATGGAAAGAAAAATGCATTTCTCTTATAGGCAACTTGCAATATTTTACTTTCAGTTCAATCAATATTTACTTTCAATTAAGACATAGCAGAATCACTATACAAAACATAAAACATTTTTAACTGCTTCTAGATTGAGGTATTGTGTCCTGTTCTCCCACTGAACAGCTGCTTGGCCCTGAGCTCTGATATTGAGTCTTGAATGAAATTTTCTTGAATTGAATCCAAGAAAACTGTCTATTTTTCTTTAGAAATTTACGTAGAATTACAATTACCTGCATTGTGTCAGACCAGCAACACAGGCATCCAACTAGTTACTATATAGTGACAGAAAGAAAAGGTCTTAGAAATTGATATAGAATGCCCTCATTTGAAAACAGCAGCATCAAAAAAAAAAAAAAAAAAAAAAAAAAAAAAAAAAAAAAGTTGAGCAATTATGCAGTCTGCACTAGAAAATTGTCGACATATCCTATGAAAGGGAGTGATTGTTTCATAAAATTAAAGCAGTATTACTATGTTATCAATTTCCATATTTTGTTGCAGTTTTGGGTAAATTTCCTCAAAACTTTTTATTAAAATAGCTGAAAATTCTTTTGGTACATATTTTTGATCAAAAAAATAAATCCATATAAAAGATTCATCTTGAGGATCTCATATATAAGGTCTCTGAATAACTTATTTTAATATTCCTTTTTAAATATTGTTCATCTTTTAAGTCATATTAGAATAGCTATTTCATAAATTTTTGATTATGTAGAGCTGAACTGTAAGGAGTAGTCCTCCATTCATGCCTAATCCAAACCTCTGGAGGAATTATAGCTGGTACCTGGAATGGAATGAAGTTTCCTTGCTATTATTTAATCATCCAATCTGTTATCTATTATCTGCAGTAATAAGAGCAAAGTTCAAAAGTTGTCAGTCCTTCTTCAAATTAAATACCATTAACTTTAGCCTCACATCAGATTTTTTTGAGATGTCTAAAAATAAATACCTTCTTTGGATATCTTCAACAGGCAATTCATCCTCACTTGCAAGTAGAGAGTCTGAAATAAAGCACTGTGCATGAAACATAGAAAACTTTACAGTATAGTAATGTAGAAATACTGCATTCATTTGCAAGAGAAATAAAATATCTTCTCATTGTATTTGGGGAAATTGCTTGTTAATGCAGTTTCTTTGACCTTTTGGGTATCAATGCTAACATTCCTTCCAATCTGGATAAATCCTATCCATTCTTGATTTATCATCAATAAAAAATTCTGTCCCAGAGTCTTGAAGTGCCTGCCTGTCCCAAGCTGCTTTATAAAGGAGTACATGTAATTCTAGAAGCAAAAAAAAAAAGACACAAGAATTCCCTCTTTTCTGTCTCCTTGTGTCAAGTCCCCACATGCTATTAAGTTCATCATTATTGACTGAATTTCTCAAATTCATTTTAAAGTTTTTTTCAGGTTTTGAGCCAATTTATGATTAGCCTTCATGCATAAATTAATGGGATATTAAAACCTGAGAGTGTCTTAGAAAAAGGAAAAAGCTGTGATCCATCTAATGGTTCTCAGAAACACATTGCAAAAGCAGTCAGAAAGTGCCTCCAACAGGATTATCTAACACTCATGGACTATTGGAGATGGAATTTGGCTATGACTCATCTCACCTCTGGGCACTGGCAAAGATCCCCTGAACTATCTCCATGCAGCAGTAATGCTGCCCAGCTTATGCTTTAATATAATACTTTCTGAAAATATAACATCTCTGGTCACTATTATTTGGATTTTTATGTGACCTTTCCTTCATGGTAAAATCTCTGACTTCTATATACCAAGGCAGATGCTACAATTTTGTTGAGTTTTAAGCCTCATATTGCAAAATAATATAAAAAACATGGGGAAATAAAAAACCTCTTATCATGATAATTATTGTTATTATTTAAAAACAGAGACAAAAAAAAGACACCTTTCCAAAAAAAAGGGAAAATTACTAAACTACTATTTTTGAAGGAAATTTTAAACAAGTAATTCCTTCATATTTTCAAATATTCTCATTCATCAATATTCTGTATGCTTGATTGCAAATGCAAGAAATTGTTGATTACATTTCCTACCAAGGAACAAAATTCTGATAAAAATATAGCCCAGAGTAGCTAAAAAACCAAACAAACAAAAAAAAAAAAAACACCAAAAAACCAAAAAACAAACAAACAACAACAACAACAAAAAAAAAAACCAAAACAAAACAAACAAAAAGAACCCTGCCATTTAGTTCCAGGAACAGAGATTCTAACATTTTGTCTGTGTGCTCACTTGAAACAGCAGTTCCTCTGAGACTGTTAAAGTCTGAAGTATTTGAATTAGATCTTTTCAGTTTGTTTGACCATAACTGCTACACAGTTCCTTTTTTTTTGTCTTAGCTTCAGATACCTGTACTTAGAGATTTTTATGTGCCTACTTTGCAGAGTAGGCCTTCTTTTATCTTTTGTGGGATGTCTGGTTATTCCATATGAAATTCAGTTCCCAAAATATTCATATAAATTAGCTGGAGAGAACACATCCTTACAGCAATAAATTCTTAAACTTTATGTGTATTTATGATTTGTTTGGAGGACTCCAAAAGCTCCAAGGAACATTTCAACAAGGAAACTGAGTGTGATTAGGCCACCAAACTCCTATAAAAACTTTCCAATCACTCATTTTTGATTCCTAGGAAACAGCTGTTACAACAGTTTAAATACTTCTAAAATTATTGGAAACAAAAAAAAATATTTTCTGAGGTAAATTTTGACAGTAATTCTGACTTTTTTGGATTGTTAGTAATTGCTCTTGCTGCCGTTTTACACAATAGAAAGATGTGTTTGAATCTGAATCCTTGCTAGTCAAGAATAGTAAATAGCAGTTCTTGAAGCATGGGAAATACAGCTAGTGAAGAAGATTACTTTGTATATAGAAAATGTTCAGCACAGGGGAATTAGTGAAAAATCAAACAGACAGTTTGTGTGAGAATTTTGACAGTGGTTCGGCAAGATTCCCTAAATGGATAAAATCAAAGTGAACCACATGGAAAAACAATTTTGTACAGAAATTTCTGAAGGCGCTATGTCAGTTTACGAGTCTCAAATCTCTGTGATGAAGAAATTCACCTTCTAAACTTTCCATGCACCCACTTGCACATTAATTTTCTTAAAGATCTGCTAGCCATATCAGGGAGCATCTGAAACACAGATGATAAATGACAAAGTGTTGAAGTTCAGTGAGGAAATACTGTATAACTCTCATGCAATGACCCATACCTGAGTGTTTAAATATTACATTAACAATAATTTTTGATACACTTACTCTAAGAGTATTTGTGCACCACCACACAATGCTTACAAAGCTAGCAAATTAGAACAAATGCATAATAATTTTATTCCTATTTAAGATGTTGTATAGAGTTCAACTACACAGGCAGACACAAACTGACAAAACAGAATTTTGTTGATAAAGGATTTTCCTCAATCTTTCCATTCAAGTTAAAATAAATGTATTTTATTTTGCCAGGTTGATATATTGTAACAATCAAATAATTTATTTCCAACATTCTTTGTGGTCATGCTAAACCTAAGAAAACTAAATAAAATTAAAAACAAACAAACAATCAAACAAACAAACTCAAAATTTTTTAGCCTATCCCACCCTCCATGACTCTGCTGACTTTGCTGCTGAGGTCCTGCAACTCTGAAAATACATTTTATCTCAACACACTTCTAATGTTCTCCCTCTGAAGTGCAAATTTATCAAGTTCCCAGTAGAAAGGAATATTCATAATTAACAATTTAATTTATATTAACAATTATAAAAACAGATTTTCAAGACTAAAAGTCATGTGCATGAAGTTTCTAACTGCATAACTTTATGCTGTTGAAATGCTCACCTTTGTGGGAGGGAAATCTCAGACTCTTGTTACATCTCTCTCAACAGTGGAGAGGGGGAAAAAAAGGAAAAAGTTATCATTGCTATAGTAAGGGAATAAGAACAACAATACAGAGCAACCACAGACTGTTCATTCATTAAGAGACTATGAAAACTTTACTTCATACATGAAGAGATAATGAAAACGTAATTATTTCTACTGCACTAATTTACACCACCTGTAGACTTTGCCCAATTTTTTGCTTTCTTCAAACAAGTGGATCTGTCAAGAAGTTTTTTTTAGTCATGTTTGTAATCAATCTCCTAAAATACGTTACATCATGCATTGGAAAGTTACAAACATTTAAAACACTGAGACACTAAGATCAAATTTTACTTTCAGTGTGAATTGTACCAGCGAACAATTAACCAGGTAATTACTGGTTATCCAGGTAATTAACAGGTAATAGAGTAGAATTTTACTCTTGTGGTATATCAAGTGATATCCCTGACATAACCTGGCATAATGTCCTTAGACTACAAGTGACAGGACTGAAAGTTTTTTGTCACATCTTTTAGGCAAATTATAAGTGGAGATGTTTCAGGGAGCTGAATTAAATAAAGACAGTGAAGCAGAAATATTTTAGTAAGTCTGTAGATGATGTTAGGATCAAGAGCAAAGTTGCTGTACTTCCTGTATGAAAGAGTCAAAGTCAAATGTACATCAATACTGTTTTTTAAGGTGGAAGAAAAACCACTGGAGATGCAGTGGCTAGGATCAACTGATAAGAAGGAAGGATTAGTAATGGAGAGAAGAAGTGAGTCCAAAATATGTTAAAAGTAGTGTAACCATAGGGAATTTGGTTGGAAAGAAGAAATTCAGCATTCCTGTGAAGGCAGGTTTGACATGGGAGGATCAAAACAGGAAGTATGTAAAAACACTCATAGCTGACAGAAAAGGCTGCAAAGGTTAAGGACTGGAGTTGGGAAAGAGGACTGTATTGGTCATGGTTCCATATAACAATTTTACCTATGTTATGCAACTAATGAGAAAAAATAGTAATACAGAGTGACCCAGTCACAAAGAGTTATCCAAATTGCAGTCTCTCACATTTCTATTTTTTGTTTTGGAAACAGTATCAACCTAATATTCTTTATAATTATGTGTTTCACAATTTGCTTCATATGTATCTATGTTAATGATTTATCTGATCACATAGTTTTAATTGGCAAAAGAAGCCTATACATTCCTCGACGTAACTCCCTAGGCTCTGTGGTAGTCTCTTACTTTTTTAACAAGGTGTGTGTCTGTATGTGTAGGGATAGAGTTATATCTTGAAGAGAATTTATGTGATCAGGTTTGAATGTACTTGAAAAGCAAGTACACTTTGAAAAGCAAGAACTGAGAAGTTTTATGTATGCTGGAGCAGTGGGTTTACGTCTTTTACATTTCAGTGATTATCTTTCACACATTAAGTGCATTGTAGAACAACACTGGAATACACTGCTGTGAAGTGGAAAGATTCAGAGTGTAAATGTAAGGAAAATATTGCTAGAATCAGGTACGATTGAATAAATTGGGAAATATACTAGTAAAATAATTCAAGATAATACAGAAAAGTGTTTGGTCTGCATCAAGCACTCTTTCTTCTGGAACTGATTTGAGGGTTTGAAATAATATTATTTGATATTTAAATCTATAATCTATCAGGCCAAAAGTCTTATTTAAAAAGTGGGCATCAGAATAAGTTTAATTTGTTATTGAGAAAACAACATCCTTGAGTATGTGAAATAAAAACAAACAAACAAACCCCCAAAATATCTAATTTATTTAATGTGGTGCTACAATGTAGCACATACAACTGGCTGTATGAGGTCATGTTGCACAAAGCTATCAAATTCAAAAGCTGTTTTTGAACACTTAACTGCCAGTGGGTTGTTACCTACAAGCAATGAGTCTTTTACTGTTATTCATTGGAAAGAGTCAGTGGCAGGTGTTCTGCTTCTGGCATAGCTCTGCTTTAGAATTTATGGGATTCTTTCTTTTTCCCAGGAAGATTTCATTAAATGCTCTTACAGCTCTCTATGCGTAGTCAACAACACTAGACTGAAACATAAAAGAAGAAAAGAATTCCTTCTCCCTGCAGATTCTGAACAAAAGGAATATATTATCCTAATGCTTATTGTAGAGAAGAATGATACCTTGTATGGTACCATTTAGTGTTATAATAAAGGACAGGTTGCTGGTAAGACAAGCTGTTCATTAGAATGCCATTGGCAATAACAGTAAGAAGTATATAACTAGATGTTCCTGCCAGCCCTAAAGACATTTTGTGCTCATGAACAACCCTTAGGATATTCTTTCAACAAACTACAAACTTTTACTTGCCTCAGAAATGTATAGGTGTCCTGTAGAATAAGTTTTTGCTGCAAAGAAATTTCAAAGAAATTTATCTCAGGAACACCCCATACACAGAAATAAAAACGTAATTATTCTAGTGTGTATCTTTCAGAATCCATGAATTTCAGTTCCAGTCATAGTAATTTATCTAAAACTAGTATTGGTTTGGCTTGTTTGCTTTTTTTTTTTTTTTTTTTGCTTTTTGCTTTTTTGTTTTGTTTTGGTTTTTTTTTTTCCATTCCATCAGCAGAACTTAATTCTACTTTTAATACCTGTCTGTTGTATATTACTTTTTTTCTAACTGAATGACATGAATAGCATCAGCTTATTCCAACACCGCAATAAAATTAAATTCATTATCACATGTGAAATTGATACTTTTTCAGTTAACAGTTGAGAATAAGTACAAAATTTCATTAAGAGAATGAATTGATGTCATGAGAATGGAAAATAAATTTAGTAAAATTATGTACTAATGGAATTTTGTTCTAATATGATTTCTGTAATGGATGCTTATTTGCCTTATAGATTTGGTAAATGTTAAAAAAAAGTTAATTTTTGTAATGTAGTGGGTTGACCCTTGCTGGCTTCCAGGCACCCACCAAAGCTGCTCTATCACTTCCCTCCACAGCTGGACAGGGGAGAACACTCCAGAAACCTCTTGTGTAAGGAAAGTAGGATATGGAAGTGAAGTAGCATAGTTTAGGAAAACAATTGTTCTTAGATGTGACCTGCTGCTTCTCTTTTGCACTAGACAACAGCTCAGCATGACAATTTACATTTACATTTACAACAAGTTATAGACATGAAACTCTTATATGCTGAGAACTCTCAATATTTTCAGGGAACGTCTCATACTGAGATTCATGGAAAGAAATAAAATCCAAAAACTGCCTATGTGAAGTTACTAAGTAGTTTTAGAGGAAAAAAAAAAATAGTTAATTTTGTTAGTCACAATGACAGAAAAGTCCATCCAGATATTAATACAGGCATAATCCTAGGAAGGAATGGTTGGAAAAACAATGTTGTATGACCAAGCTTATATGTACCTAAATTTAAATCTAACCCGTTCAAGTCATGAATGGGTTAGTTTTCTGCTTTCTTGTTGTAGTGTTTATGAACTAAACCACAGAATCACAGAATAAGCTGAGTTGAAAGGCACTCACAAGGATCATCAAATCCAACTCCTGGCCCTGCACAGCACCATCCCCCAGAGTCACACCATGTGCTTGAGAGCATTGTCCAAACACTTGAGCTCTGTCAGGCTTGGTGCTGTGACCACTTCTCCGGAGAGCCTGTTCCAGTTCCAAACCACCCTCTGTGTGAAAAACTTTTTCCTAATATCCAACCTAAACTATCTTTGACATAACTTCAGGCCACTCCCTCTGGTCCTGTCACTGATGACCACAAAGCAGAGATCAGTGCCTGCCCCTCCTTTTCCCCTCATGATGAAGTTGTAGACTGCAACAAAGTCTCCCCTCAGTCTCCTCCAGGATGAACAGACCAAGTGATCTCAGCTGCTCCTCATACGGCTTCTTCTAAAGGCCCTTCACCATCTTCATTATCCTCCTGCTATGTCAAGTTGTTAAGTACAGATATTTCAAGAGAAACAAACATTTTATTAATTTATCCATGCTGAGTACATTTAAATATTGTTTAGCTTAGCTGTTTGTCATAGAAGGGGAATAAATGTTTATGACAGATTTTTCCAGCTTTATCTACAAATCTATAAGCTGGTTTATATTTATTATTACTATTGACTTAAATAAGGTATGCAAAAACCTTTTTGTTTTTGTAAAATAGCACCTTATTAGTGCTACTTTATCACCTTAGGCCATCCAATTCTACTAAAAAGAACTTTTTGTTTTAAAGAGTTCACCTGTGACCTAAAATGAGCTTATCATTAACAGCATTGTATTTTATTTTGAAAGCCAGCATCTTAAAGCCAAACCTTTTTTCTTATAAATTTAAACTACTCATATGAAGTATTTTTCATATGTAAACTTTCTTAGTTTATTTGAACAGCATATACTCTATAATATTTGTTGAAATAGTTTGTATTTTAAGCAGGAGTTCATTAGGCTTGTGTTGGTCCTATGAGTATGCATTTCACAATCTTAAAATTTCCCTCATAGAGGTTCTGTCTTGTGCATAAATGAGAGTCACCTATATTGTAACAAGTTGGAGGAGGAAAAGCTGTCCATTTCAGATAAGATGTTCCCATTAAACATTTTTATAATATATGTTAACAATACAGACTCTTATAGTCTAATGTGTAGCTGTGCATAAAACAACTTTCTGACCGATTATAGTACAACCACAAAACTTCTCAATTGCAATAAAAGACCATAAATACACCTCTAAAGTTTATGTTTCAATTTTGCCTAATTGTTGCTTTTGTATTCTTAAAAAATTCCACTAAAGTAGTTATTCATTCCTTCACTACCGCTACAGATGTGTTAGAAATGCAACACAATTTATATATCTCATAGATTTTTATCTGATGAATTGCTATTATTATAAAAGCATGAATCACAGCACTGTAAAGAGGAAAGATTAAGTGAAAACACAGAGAAATTAAATACTACAATGAGTTGAAAAATTTTATCTAGAGTAATGCAGTCTTTCATATCTATTAAAAGAGAATAGACACTATACAGGCCTGTATGCAAAAAAAGGGAAGAATAAGGAAAGTATAATTTGCTTAAAGAGAAGATCATGCTCAGGTATCTGTGATGAGTCATGTTACTACTGATATCAAGATGGTTGAAAACATTTCCTCTAGTTTGTGCCAAGTTCCTAGTGATGACTTTGATCTAGGAGACTTCAATGACCTTTTTATGGCAAGTGGTTTTATGGTGAAGGGGTGAAGGAAATCAATAAGAGTACCTATTAAATTCCCAAAGCATGCAAAGGTAAACTGAACTTCCTGTTGAGCAAAAAGTCTTTTACAGTAACTTTTCACCTTTACTTTGAACTTACTTCTTCATATGTGAACAATTTACCTTGAAGTTAATTTCATACAGAATTCAAGGACAGCCAGTTGCAAATGTGTGAACTGCAAAATCAGTTGGAGAAACATGGCTTTGTATTTACTATAAACTGAAAAAAATATTCCCCAGAATGATGGAGGTAAAGGAAGAGGAAAAAAAAAAAAGGAAAAAGGAAAAAGAAATAAAGAAGAAAAAGGAAAAAAAGAAAGAGGGAGGAAAGGGGGAAAAATAGAATAGAATTCTAAGCAAGAGAAATGTCCTTGAAGTTTACCTGATTCTTTGCTAACCAAATATAAAAAGAGATACATTTTTGAACACAGGTTGTTCAAGAGAGAAATAATTGCTTTAATCAGAAGTATGGTTTTGGATCAATAAGAAATCACAGTTCATATTTTTAGCCCTTGATTTTTTTCGTCACTGTTGGAATAATTCTGCTTTCATGTTTTTGAAACTTTTAGAAGGATTATCTAAAGTTAAATTTGCTGAAAGCAATTATAATTGCAATCATTACATACATGTATGTGTACATACTTATGTCTGTCTTCATTATATATGAACTCTAATCATTAAATTCTGCTATGCCACTACAAAAATATCCTTACCTATTTACTCTTTTTTAAAAGAATACTCAAAATGTTACATAATTTCTTGAAAAAATCAGTGAACAACAGAAAAAAAACAAAACTAACATAAGAAACAATGCCAAAGGCACATCTCTTCATGTACAGAATTTCTGAAGGCATGTAACAGCAGGTATAAATTTGCTTATTTTCATGCTGCATGGGACATTGCATTTTAATCAGTCCTAAAAATATTTTTGCAAATCACTAAGTTTGAGAAAATCTCTTCAATGTCATACATGTTCTCTTACCAAATTATGAACTGGATTTGTAAAATAAACTCAAAGCCTATCTGAGATATAGACTCTTACATGCTTCTATTAATGAATTTAAACATGTCCAGTTAATATTTTATGGTAGAACATAGAACACATCTTCATTAACAGTTGGTATGACTATTTGTCCCAATCTATTTTATATTCCCCCACATAGTATGTATCAAGACTTGGTTAAAATGATATGCAAACAACTTCCAGTTGACAATTTGAAGGAAGATATGATATTTTTAATATGGAAACACTTTAATGAACATGGCTTTAGACATTTTAAGAGTGCTTTTGGACATGTTTCATCTATTATTGTATGTTTATTCATGAAGTCATAAGGGTTTACAAGACTAATAGAATTGTACTGTGTATGTTGCCTTTATCTGCAGGAAATGCTTGTCAGACTTCTCTGAGAGATAGAACAGTTATTATTTTTCCAGAAAAAACAAAGGCAATAGAAAAAAATTTCTGGCTTCTGTTCTATAAAATAATTTATTGATCTTACTCATATTTCATTGTCTTTCCCAATAAAAAGGTGCTCATAATTTATATATTTTTGCATTTTATCTTTGATAATTTAGATACCTTTGTTTTTTTTGTATTGAATCAAACTATCCAAGTAAAACATCATAAAATTACTGTTGCTGTTTATTTGTTTGTTTTTAATTGGAGAGTAAACAATATTTAGTGAAGGGACAGAGTATCATTAGTAAAGATATTACTCACATAATATACGCTCTACTTTCCTGCAGTCTTGCTTTGCAGATCCTAGCTGTTGGCTTCCTAATAGCCATTTGAAGACACAAGAAACAAAACAATAAAATTATTCACAAAAATTATTCATAGCAGCTATTGCTTAAGAAAATCATTCTCCCTTGACAGCAAAAATTCTATTGGATAAAATTTATTTAAAATTTGTATTAATGTTGACACATTTAATAGCTATAAACTCTTGCTAAAGAGATGTGTTTTAGTTCACTGTTTCTCTCAAATGTAAAGTTTTGGGGTCTTTGATGGTTTATTGTTTGGTTTTGGGTTTTTGAGTCTTTTTGTCCTTTGAGTTTCCCTCCTGTTACCAGGCAGCAATTTTTCATTGCTGCTGAAAGGAGATGGTTCTGGTTGTATAATGTTTATATAAAGAAACACATACCAAGAAAGATAATCAATTCCATGCTAAACTTCGCTCTCTCAAACGTCCTACTCAGAATAGGTTTTTTTCCTATTGCCCATGTTTTCAACAGCATAATTTAAATATCTAGCTGAGAGCATCCATAAGAATATACATCAAAACAGTGTGACCTGTAAGTCATGTCTAGACTCTGTAGCCTGCCAGAGTTCCATTCAGAACTTGTGCCCAAAGCTACACTGTCTGTCAGCCTCTGCATACTCATCACTTGCTCACTCATCTTTTTCATTTTGTTGTTTCCTTCATCTAAGGCTAGTAGAGCACCATGATGTTGCTGCAGCATTTCTTTCCTTCCCACTGTGCTTGCTATGTGATTGCACAATTTTGTCCCAGTCTGTTAAAAGAGTTGTTTCTTGTATGATCTTTTACACAGAATTTTAATAGGCTTTCTTTACTGTCAGAACAGGTGACATATTTCTGAAGGATGTGGTATCATCCAGAGGAACCTGGACAAACTGAAGAAGTGCGCCTATGGGAACCTTGTGAAGTTCACAAAGCCAAGTGCAAGGTGCTGCACCTGGGTTGGGGCAAACCCCAGTGTCACTGCAGGCAGGAGGCTGGGCAGAGGGACCTGACGGTGCTAGTGGATGAGAAACTGGGCACAAGGTGGCAATGTGCACTTGCAGCCCAGTAAGCCAATTCTGTCCTGGGTTGCATCCAAAGAAGCGTGATCAGCAGGCTGAAGTAGGTGATTCTGCCCCTCTGCTCCACTCTCATGAGACCTCACCTGGAATGCTGCACAGGAAGGACATCGACCTGTTGGAGCAAATCCAGAGGAGGGCCATGAAGATGCTCAGAAGGCTGGAGACCTCTCCTGTGAAGATAGGCTGAGAGAGCTGGGGTTGTTTAGCCTGAAGAAAAGAAAGTTCTGGGGAGGCAGCCTTCCAGTACCTAAGGGGGTCCTACAAGAAAGCAGGAGAGGGACTCTTTACAAGAGCATGTAGTAATAGGACAAGGAGTGATGAATGAATGAAATACTTCATACAATGCCTGCTTTTGCAATTCACTATATAATGGATTATAATAAAATAATCATTATTTACTTTTACTGGGAAGCCAATATAATTGTAATGGGGATCCTTCCCATTGCAGAAATAGCAACAATATTTTCTTTCAGCTTTCACTCTTTTGCCTTTTTTTTCTATTCTTCATAATTCTAAAGTCTTTATTTAGTATGGCCCTCCTATTTTTCCCTTGTGATTTTCATCATTCCCTTCCACTAGCATAATTCCCTCTTTTTGTGAACACTTAACACATAAATTTTCAATATTTATTCAAAATTACACAAAATTGCCTTCTGGAAGGCTTGAAAAGGATGCAAACTCCACCTTCTACCAATTCTAAAGGCTGCATATCTCTTCTGCCCCTCCTAAGGCTATAATAATGTAGCATGATGAGATCTCAGACTTTAGATGAATAAAGCATAATAATTGCAATGTTGATATGAAATGACCTGCAAGCTTACACCTTACAGGCTAACATTTCCTTTTCAGATCAAGATCCAGAAGTTTAACTCTGCAAGGAAACAGGCTATGGGATGATGCCTGGCACATGCAGAAGTCTGGACACACACAATAGACAGAAGGTGACATAACCTCAGAGTCTGGAGGATGCTGCAGTATTTAGGCTCAACAGAGCAAATCAAAGTCTGAAAGGCTCATCATTGTCAGAGGAACAGTGCTGTGTGTAACACCTACTCAGTGTTACCTCGTAATGATAATATAATGTTTTATTTATAGTCTCTTCTTACCCAGGGTCATGGTTATTTCTTTCATGTCTGAACATCAGGCATGAAGCCTGATGATCCCGAGGTATGAAGCTTTGTGATTGCGGAGCAATAGCTCCCAAACAATTTTTTCTCATCAGTATTTTTTTTCCTTCATTTCATATTTTGTTTTTTTTCCTTCCTTTTCTATAGAACCATCTGATTTTTTTTCATTAAACTGTGTTGGCCATCTGTTATCTTTAGAATTTAAAAGGTATAACTTGGAGTGGTCCTACCAATTCACTGGACCCAGAAAGTTAATTCTATTTATAAGATGTTGGAAGAAAAATAAAATGTGTCAGTTTACATGTGACTCCTCTCAGATCCATAAGGACATACAAGAACATAAAAATCGTGCTATCGTTCCTATATAAGAGGTAAACTGCAGCATGCCACGGAAAAGCCACTGCTCCTTGAAAGTAGTGGAAAGAAAAGACATTTCTCATATCCTGCTGCTGAGTCAAGAGTAGCGACACCCAAACAGAAAGTGGAAGATCTACACAGCATAATACATTTCAGAAAGTACTAGGAAAAAATATATATCTGATATGTGCCCTATATAGCAGTTAATTTATTCTTTATATTTTTTTGACATTTTATTCTTCATTCTCTAACGTGCACGTTACGTTATTTAAATTCTTTAACATATTTTCTGATCTGTTTGTGTGTCTCTTGCTTTTTCCATAAACTTATATTTTACGTTTAATAAACTCGGCAAGTAAAAACATTCTTTAGATTCTCCATGACGTCACATTAATCTTTAATCTCCCCCCTCCAATCATCCACAGTGTGGATTGCTGAGGAACATGAAGTGTGCTACAGCAGATGTTGAAACCACTTTGATCAGTGCACTTGCACTACATAACTTCCTCTGAGCACATATCTGTCCTCATTCTTTCTGACATTGCTTTAACACTCTTGTAAGATTTTATTCCACAGCATCATGCTTCTTTATACTAATTTTTTCCTCCATATCTGGGAAAAAAAAAAAAAAAACAAACAATCAAAAAGAATGGTTACTGGACTTTTCTAAATCCTAGACCATTTTTTAATTAGATTAAGTTCTTGTCTCATGAGGAAAGGAACTTGAAACTGAGAGCAGGGGATGAAGATGAGGTAGGGTGGTGTGTGTCTATTTTTATTTTTTTATGCCATCAGATCACACTGTTGCACACCACATTTAGTAGCATAACCATCTGCTTCTTTCCCCACTTCTGAATATTCTCTGAAACATAAAAGACCTTCAATTGTCTGCAACTTGTGTTTCTTCCATAAATAGTGTTGTTTTGAGCAGCTCTCGTAATGGTAAAGCAGTGCCATTTTGTAGGCAAAGACTACCTCTTAACACCATTTCAATGGCAAGTTCAAAGAGGATAAATTATTTATTACACTCAAGACTGGGCAAAATGTTCATTAAATATATATAGGGACCTAGATTCTAGCTGGAGATGAATTTAGCAATGAACTTGAGGTGTGCCAGTTATAAATATTTGACTTGACTTGCACCCATATAGTGTATTTTTTACATGTCATTGGCTTTATCTCTATTTTTTTTTTATTTTAACTTAAGGGAATCTATTTCCCTTAGCTTCTCAGATTAAAAACAACAACAACAACAACAAAAAAAAAAAAAAAACAAACCTCAACCCCATAGTTATGCAGCATTCATTTTGTTCATTTTGTTATTCAAGAAATCTGAAGAAAAGTGAAGCTTCCTTCTTTTAAATTAATAACTGTAATTCAACAACAAAATCTAATGTGACACACCAAAGTAATTTGCTGCAATTAGAAATGGTGCAGATCAAATACAAGAATGGCTGTGTTGGCATCTTATGAAGCTGTTTACTTCAAAACTTGGACTGAATTTCTTGATGCCTATTTCTGGTTGAAAAGTACAGCTTTGTCATAAAGCAAAGGAACAGTAAAGGAGAGAATTGGCTGTGCTGTGTATTTGATTTTAGACTACCTGAGTTCTATTGCATAATAATTCTATTTAAGGTTCATCTGTTCAGTTAATTCAAATTCTGCAGGCATTCCAGAGAATGGTTTAGAAGTGTGAAGAATTTGCAATAGGAACAGGAGACAACTGACTATTGATACTGAATAAATAATCATAGAAAATTATATGGAGTGATGCAGTCAAGAGATGCTGATCAAATAATTTATATTAAAACTTATCAACTTCTCTGCATAATAAGGCATTATTAGAAGTTCTTCTCACTACTAAGGCTGAAGGGCCAGGCAAGGGGGAGTGTTTGTGTATGACAGGTGCTGGTGGTATCAGTAAAAAAACCTAGGGTCCTGCAAGAGAAAAATTGAATTTAAAGTTAAGTCCTTTCTCTTACTAAAAATTCTGTCTCCTCACAGAAGATTTATTTTCCATGTTTCATAGGATGCCACATTTGAAGGCAATACCCTCCCCACAGCACTCCTCCCCACAAAAAAAAGGTATAATCAGAGCTATCAATAGTAATTTTTTTATTATTAAAACAAATATAATGTGGAGAACAGAACATATTTAAAAACAATTACTCCTTCAATTACAATCCTTTCTTTATACTCCTCTGTGGAAAGCTTTTAAGAAATACTGTATCTTTGAGATTTGCTCTAAAATCAGTGAGGCCTAAAATATTTTATTTATACACAACAAAAAACCTGAGTGTTCTCTTTATCTTTCATATACAAATACAACATTTAATTGTGCAGAATTTATCATTGGTACTTTCACAAGCTTATGAAAGGTAATGCAGTCCGTTTATTACTGACAGATGGGGAGCAGCCAGCCCTGCCTGCTGGAGCAGGGAATAGCAAGTCCAAGTTCAGCAGCTGGAAGAAGCTGAAGGTTCAGCTAAAGAGGTACAGAAGTGACAGCTGTAAAAAACAGCAGTGCTTAGGGTAGGTAGGAATGACAAGGAATGAAATGTGGTTCAATACACTGTTGATACAGCCTTGGCAAAATTGGGTATGACCAGTAGAGAAGCAAAGAGCAAACTGAGAAGCTGAGGAGAGCTGTGAGGTAGTTAGTAAAATAAATGGGATTTACATTTCAAAAAGTTATCATTGTTTTTCCTCCAACTTCATTGAAAATCTTAATTTGAAGACATATATTTTAAATGTTGCTGTTACCTTCTCACTTGTTCAGGATCATCATGAGCTGTCTTTGTTTTAACAGTTTCAGTTCATGAATGGCAATAAAGAGTAGCACTCTATTTTTCTGTACTAGTTTTGTTGTTTTGGCTAGAAGTTCCCTAAATATTTAAAAGTGGGAATTCTTCCTTTTATGACTTTTAAAGAAGTACTTCTTCACTTTTATCAAGGGCTGATAGATCATGAAATTCTCTTTCAAAATAGTCCAGACTTGTATTCTACAACACATTTGCAAAGTTTGCAAAATAAACTTTTATAATTAACTACATCCTTAAATGTGTCTTTAAGTGCTTAATTTATTATTAAGAGTACTATCATAGTTTTGTTCCTATACTTCTAATCAGTTGTAATAAATTCTCATACTGAACAGAATCTAATTCCCTTGAGGACTAAGTATTAGTGGGAATTCAGCAGGCTTCCAAATCCCTATGAGCATGCAATTAGAGTTATTATTAGGGGTCTCTGACCTGAATACTCTGCTTTATTGTCACTGCCCTCAAATCATTTAGCATCCTTGCTTCTACATAGAATTATAGAATGGCTTGTGTTGGAAGGTAACAACCTTCTAACATAACTCCAACCCCTTCATCATGAGAAGAGATGTCTTCCACTAAACCAGGTTCCTCAAAAACACATACAACTTTTTTCACTTCTGTGAAAAACTCATCTGAAAATGAAAACTTATATGAAATGAGACATTTCAGCCTTACACACAGAAATGTCAAATTTAAGGTATCTGGAATGGAATATTTTGTACTCAAGTATACAGTTCTTTACACCGAAATTTATTCATGAGAAGATTTCTACTCATCTTAATTTAGGAAATTATTAAGGAAACCTGAGTCACGCTGAAATAACCAATATTTTCCATAAAGCATTTTCTAGATCTCAATCTTTCAGTTAATGGTTGAAAGCCTTTAAGTTCTGAATAGAGCAAGATAAATTAATTTCATAACCTCTTTTTTTTTTTTTTTTCTGATTTGAAGGGATACTTCATTTCAGAAGAAGAAGGAAATGTGCTTTGACAGTTCTACTTGATGGTCTCTGATAAAATCTCTTGTGTAGGATCTTCTGTTTAAAGTAACATGAACAGGGCCTCTTCTATTTTGTGTCAGGACTGTTCTGTAACATAAATATCTCATAAAAATAAAAGTTTTCCACACCATCATGCTTGCAGAAGTAAGGTCATATTAAAATCAAATTGTATTTATGCAAGATTGTCTTGTTTTTTAGTAAGACTATTGTTTGCTATTCTGCAGGGGGGTAGAGTATCTTTGAATTTATAACATACTGCTCAGAGTATATTTGTATCTCACTACAAAAGGATGTAAAGAAGGAATTATAGAAGACATTACTTAGACACTTTTTTTTCAAAATATGGCATAAAATAATATTCTATGAAAAAGTTCAGAGCAGATTAAAACTAGAAAATGAGTCTGTGAGACACAGGAAATAAACAACACCATTTTAGAAAGGAAGAAATGTTATCCTTCCTAGTGCTTAGCTGGTATCCAGATAAAAAGCTTTTGAAATCAACAATAGCTACTCATCAACAAATGCTACTCATTTTTTTCATTCATACTTCACAGGTTTATGATATCCAAGCTGAAGTTAAGCTAACCATAGCAAACAGATCTACCAGACATGCCTTTACTGTGCCTGCCTTCCCTATGTTTCTACTTTCTGCTACACCATGATCACGATGCTACATATGACTTACAAGTGATGATAGACTCAATTAAAAGGTCAAGATATATGCCAAGGCATATTGTTTTTCTCTTCAGTGACAAAATGGGCTCTAATCACCTTTACAGAGTACTCTGTGTTAGTGAAAATTAGTGACATTTGCATGTTGATGAGTATTAAATAACAGTATTTACATGGGACAGAGATATTAATGTTTTTTCACTCCAACAGTACAGTTGGTTTGAAACATAGCTGAGTGAAATCAATTATCTTGCAAACATAAATTCCTCTCCTTTTGCAAAGTAGGGTACAAAACATCACAAATAAAAAGGCACTGAGCACTAACCTCTTCCTTGGCCACTTGCTGGGCATGCAATAAGGCTTTGCCACAAGATACCAAGAATACAATTTTGGCTGGTTTTCTTCATGCAGAACAGCATGAGAGGCCTAAAGTAAATTACATTTCATCATTGCCAAAGCAAATAAAGGAGCTGGCCTAAAGTGGATGTCTTTCATAATAGAATAGTAAATAGCAGATTTCTATTTCTTCCAAGTATTCCCCCAGGAGTTAATGTATGCAATTGATTCAGTCTGCTGGAATTTTGAATGTATCTGAGGTTAGCAAGGCCTGTCAATACCAAAAATGTCAGCAGGTGAATTCATTGTTGTTTTCTCCTTGTATATATATAATTTACTTAAAAAAACCAACAGTTTCTCACTTGCATGTATTATATTCAAGGTCAGCAAGTTTGCAAATAATCAGCTCATATAGGAGACATTTTATTAAATAGCAACTAATAGTAACTTTGTGACACAAATTTGAGTTATTGAATTTGAGCAAAGATCTTAAAAAACCTTTTATAATTGATTCTAAAAATAGTAGGAGTAAAAATTAGGTTTGCTGACTATGAAATTACAAATATATTATGCAATTCACTACAATAAGTAGAACAACATTACTGTGGTTTTTACTATTTTAAAAAAATAGTTTCTATTTGTTTTAATATTTACAGATACACATCTGGAGTGCCATTGTATCAATTATTACCATGTTTTACTCTCTGTGAAAAAATAATACTGTTTAATACAGAAATAGTTGATACTTGCACAATATCATTAACTGATTTTATTGATTTTACATTTTTAAGATGTAAATTTTACTTGTAACATTTGTTGGGTTTTGCTTTCAAATCACATTTTTTAAAGTTACTGTAAATGGTTTTCTTAATCATAAAAACAAAAGGAAAGAATTTGTTTAATCACATTTACAACTGTAATAAAGTTTAACATCTCATCACTTTTTAGCCTTGTGTATTAATTAATTCAGATTTTTTAAGTGTAAAACTGACTGATACAGAATCTTTATTAGGTTTTTTCAGCTTCATATTCTTCTAGTTATGCTCAAGAATGCAAGATACACCTTTTATCAGTCCACAAACAAATTTGCCACTCCTAATGTAAAAACTGGAGCAACAGAAACAGTTTATTGGGGAACAAAACTTAAATTCTTCGAGAGATTGTTTCAGAATATATTGCTTGATAGTTGCCATTCAACTGCTGTACTCAAGATGAAAAACAGGATTTGAAACTTACTGTTTTAAAGTGCAAAGAGGGAGATACTGAATTGTTTAAACTAGGAGTGCAACCAGACAAGCAAGGAAAGAAAGATGCTTAAAACCTATCTCAAAACTTGCTCATTCAGAATCCAGCTCAGCTTGCTGGTATGCAGCACCTTGACTCTTCTGGGGAGAAAAAGGTAGTAATGATAATTCTTCCCAGGAAAGCCAGCATCTTCTGTTTTACTGAGCACACACATTTTCTGGTTTGTTGCACACACATATGAGTACCCTTTCCTGCCAATTTCTTTTACCATTTTGTTCATTGATTTTCATCTAGAGTACATTCTCAGGATGAGAAACAAGTTCTCTCAGTCACAGTAATTTCTATTAAGACTTTCACAATCTCTCTGTTTCTATATCTATCTTTCTCTCTCTCCCTTCCTTCCAGTCTTTTCTCTTTCTGTCCCTTAACTAAACAGTTCTAAGATTTCTCTCCTGAAGTTCTCCAATATTCATCTTCTAAGAAATCTAACAATATGCCCACTGGAATGCTACAAGGTTTTGCTCTGGAAAATTACATATTTCTTGAGTGGGAAGGAAACAAAAAGTAAGGGGAAAAAAAAATCAGCAAAAGCAACAAATTATGCTAAGTTTCTGGGGGCTTTATTAGTTACATTAGAAAATACAAGAATATTACAAAAGATGAAAATATTAAAAGCAATGTTTTATAGACCAATTTTTTACTATGATGCTATATCTCCATTATATTAAAATCACAATTAAAAGGAATATTCTTTCATAAATTGGTCCACTCCTACAACAAATGTACATTTCAGTTGAAACCTCCAGAATAACCTACTGCACGCAGGTCTCCCACTGTACATCAGTAATACTTGATTTAGGTTTTTTGGTCACATCTTTAAGGATGTGTCAACATATATGTTATACACATCTGTTATGAGATCTGTAGCTTGAAGATCAGTTGCCTGTGTACGAAAAAAATATGATCTGGAAAAGCTCATTCCTGAAGGTTCTTAACCCGCATTTGGTTAATAAATTCTCAAATCACTACTGTTCTTTAGGTACTTAACTTGAGCTACCACATTACACGGAACAGTAAGTGCTATAGCAAGATACATAACTTAAACTCTCTTGAGGTATTGAAATAATCTAGACATATGTTTAATCTTCTCTGAAGTTGGAAGGACTTGGTATTTTACCATTATTCAAACACACGATAGTCATGCACATTTGTTGCATCTTGGAGTTCGGGTTTAGATTAGTGTTTTTAATTTATGTTAAAATAAGTCAAGTTCTGTAATCCCACGCACCCCCCTTGTCGTTCCCCCCCCGCGGTTTCTGGCCCCGGGCTGCCTGCTGCCGGATCTTCCCCCTCTGCCGCTCCTGTAACCACCCTGCCATCCGGCCCCGGGAAACCCCGTGCTGGCCACCCCAAGCCACACGATCCCGCTCAGCCCGAGGCTCGGTGCCCGCCCCTGCGGGGTTCTCTGGTTGGTCGCTGTTGCTGGTGTCACCGCCACGGCAGCTGCCCCTATTGGCCGGCAGGCCGTGGATCCTCTCGCCCCGCCCCTCCATAAAATCCAACCCGCCGGCACCCAGGTGCCATTTTCTCCCATGCGAGTGCTGGGAGCGGTTGCATCTTTCCATCGAACCGCGTCACGTGACCAATAAACCGTCCCTGCCAAGGACGGAGTAAATGGACAAATTCCTTACCTCTTTACCGGATCCCTAGTGCACGGTAACAGAGGCTGGCCAGCCCACGCGCCCGAGACACGGAGCCGTGTCTGGGAACCTGCGGCAGAAAACCCCGGCAGCACGTGGAAGCTACGCCACAGCCGGGCTCCCAAGAGCTGCGTGCAGCCGGACAGAGCGAAAACCAACACCGCAATTGGCGCCCAATGTGGGGCTGAGGCCAGCGCTCAGCTGATCACATGGACGGAGGTTGTAAAGATCTACCACACTTATCAGGGACCTTTATAGTAAAATACAGCCAAATGGAAGAATATCACCTCTATGCCCTACTTTTGCATGGTTCTTCCACTTATGTAAATGTCTTTCTCATTCCTTTGTACACAATGACACTCACTATTCTTTTGACATTTTATTTCAAAACTGATCTTTTTTGTCTTGGCCTTTGAAAATTCTCTCCAAATTCCAAATAATATTCAATTTTAATATTACCTTATTTGCTATTTGTCATGACTTTTGACCTTGAAAATTTTTATTCTTTGCTGCCTTCTCATATGGTACAAGTTACACTGCGTATCTTTACTATATTTTTTGTTAGGAAATGAAAATTTAATCTATATGATACAGAGCATAACTGCACTTTAGAATATTCCTCATTAGCTATATTCAGTGTAGGAATAGAAAGTTCAAACATGCATTCAAACTACAATAAAATGGAAGTTTACAACTTTTGAATTTCTTCTCATAAAATATAAAATAATGCCTTGTTGTTTTGCTTTTATTTGGAAAAGAGAAATAAATAAAGAAGATCAATAAAGAAATATAGTGTAAAGGTAGTAATAAAAATAAATTTAATTTAAATATAGTTTTACATAAACCTGATGGTGATGTTAGAGCTAGAACATTCACAGATTTTGCTACACATCTTCTAGAAAAATATTTAGATTTTTTGGAGACATATACTTGAATGAATGAATACTATATGTACTTCCCCTTTATTTAAAACAACTCAAGATAATTCACATTTTAGTCCAATACTATGTTTACAGTCTAAATGAAAAAGAATTTAGCATATTCTATTATATTCTACACTATTTCTTCTGTCTAGAATAAAGACCATTCTATCAGTTATTTGACAATCTTTCTTCGAATAACTAAAAGGAGAAGGGGTGGTGAAAAAGAACACCAGTTTCAAACATCTGAATCCTGGATAACTAAGAATATCTGTGAGTAGGAAGGTGAAACAAATATAGTGTTGATGCTTCAGTGCCATCTACAACTGACATTTATCATTCTTGTTGTGGTAAGGCAACAAAAATTAAGGACCCTTGAGAGATTGGAGCAAGATATTGATCGGAGTTTACTAAGCTCTAAAATCTTGTAGTTGAATTTGGAGTAAGTAATTTAAAAGAGCTGTGTCAGCTCAAAACTTGGCTTTTGTGGAACATATGAATAAAAACTAACATGACTGTAACATGGTTTTCTGGTGGAAAAAAGGTGCTCTACAGGGATACTTGAATTACAGTTACAAATCTGATATTACAGAGTGAACAAAATTACTCAACTTTTCCCTTTTCATTTTAACATAAATTTCGATCTCTTATGCTATGAAGTATCTATTGTTATAGATCTGTTAATTGTCTATTGATGTCAGATAGACTATTCATTGTGGTTATCAATGAGATACAGAGTTAAGGAACTTACAGTTTTACTCTTCAACATGATCCCTCAGACAAAGGAATTACATAAAATTGTTGGTGGGGGGTGGAGGAGTATTTGCATTTATAAATTTGTGTTGGGAAGAAACCTTTCATCTGTCAACAGCTTTTATAAGGCAAATAATCATATTTAAACAAAGGACAAATCCCCAAAGAGACAAACATTCACAGAGCACTATGGTCAAAGGGATTATATAACACTTAAATACTTATCTCTAATATTTCTTAATAGTTGTCTCTAGAAAAAATGTTTAGTCATGAACTGCAAAATGTTTTTCAAAGGAACTCAGATGTAATTTAGGCCATATGAAACCTTTTTCAAAACCAAATGCTAGACCCCTCGTTTCTGTTTATTTTCAAATGGTTGTGTTGCTTCTATTAAGAACTTACAGACAACAAATAAACAAGAGAAAGTATTTGCATTTTCATTGATTTTATCAGCAGTAGGAGTTGTATTATTTATCTCTGTGACATAAATACAACCCAGTGTGTTTGTTTTTAATTTAAGGTGTTAAACGGGTTTGAGATGATTTCTGAAATGAGTTAAGTTTTTCAAAGATATGCCTTTAAGATATTATGAGAAACTACTTAAAAAAAGAAAAAGTATTTCTCTAGATAGACAGAAATTATAGCTGTAAGGGAGTACTAGTAGATCTCTATTTTGTTATGAAATAATATATTAATATATTTGCTTAATTATTAGTCTTTAACTATATAATATCTAATGTTCCACTTATTTGAATGTCCAAGGTATAGAAAACACAGTAAATGGGTAACTAATATCAGAAAGTTTTATATATTTCTGTTCTCAGAAAGGCATCAAGAACCTAGACCAGCTACCAGTTACATGAACATAATCAGCATGTTATATCAGGATGAGACCAAGGAAACTCGGCTGCTAAGCAGAGTTAACTTTTAAAAAAGCCTTGAGGATAGCACAGGATGCAAAATTCTCCCCTTTTTAAACTTAGAGTTTTTCACTGAAATTTTGAGAATGCAATTGTCATACTCTCATTATGTGCAGCGTTCTTCTGAGTGCAAACATTTAAACTTAGTGAAAAGAGCTCATTGTCAAAATATTAATGTAAAATTCTAACAATTAGATCATTACTTATGGGTTTTTCCAGTTAAGCAGAGAATTTACACATAAAACCCAATAGCTATGTGCTCAGGAATGGTCTGAGTCTGAGCTCTACACTTTCAAGAGGTTTTGGTGAAAGAATGTCTGATTTCTGTGTCTAGAGGAAGTTTATATCTGGACCGATTTTGAACTAACTGGACTCTTAAAGTCTGGATATGTGCACAGGCACAAGTATAGCTTACTAGAGAACCTAAAACTGAAGCTGGACGTTATCTAGGTAGCTTGCATGTTCCAAGGCTCAATGACAGCTGGAAGGATAGTGTTTTGGGGGTTTTGTTTTTAAGATCTCAGTGACATTTCACATCCAAAATACAAGTGTTTTAGGTAGCTATGTACTAAATTTAAGAATCTACTTCTGAAGTAATGAAACTTGTTTCAAGTTATCTAAATGCCTTCTATACAAAGAACAAACAAACAATCAGAAAAGAGCAGAAAATATAATATATAGTTACTGGCTAAAAAAACCACCTTGCTTTTAAAGAAACATAGTAAGCATCTAAAGGAAAATGAATTTACATTTTAAAAATAAATGCAATATTTTTCTACTTTGCTCAATTCCAGACATCTATAATTAAAAAAAAAAAAAACAACAAACAATAGAACCCCCACACCAAACTACATACACAGAAAAAACAACAGAAAAACAACAAACCTAAAACAAAACCCCTAGAAACAAAGTAATTAACATTTGAAAGTCATAAAATTGTAAATAATTAAAATAATTAAAAGAGATTTTCTGTTCCAGATATACCTTATATAATTTTTTCCTTAAATTGATAGACAAATCATATGTATTACTTGAGATATTTGGAGAACTACTTTAGAATTTTCTAAAAGGTGTCCTGATGAACAATCACTTGGTCTGTGGAAAGAATTGTGAAAATATGTGGTATCCATCAAAGTCAGTCCTAAACAAAGAAAAATGAAATCTAAAATATAAGATTGATTAATCGGTGACCTAGAGGGCTTACCAGCCAATTCCCACACAGGATTTTTTTTTTCATGTTGCTGAATGACTTTCTGCATTTTCATGCAGTATTCCTAAAAAACATAAAATAGTAAAAATTCTCAAACTCATTCAGATAAAAAAACCATTACCAGGCTGGTAATGTTCTGAGCTACCTCACTTTGTCTGTAACAAAACATTTTGTGAATACATCTATGTTTTCTGATCTGCATAGAATTTTGATTAACTTAGAAAGCTGTAGAGATACAAAATAAAAATCTATTTCTTAATAGAAAACTCTGTGTATATATGCATTAGAAATGGACAAAAAAGTCCTTAATTTTGCTGTCTTGGAACACACTTAAAATTATTAGGATTCATTTAGGGACTAAAACTGTATATTCCTGGTTTAGTTTGTCTCAGCTGGGGTGCAGATACTTGGGAGGAATCAATTGCATTACCACCAGAGCCCTTTTCTTTCGCTGACTTCTAGCATCTCCCTGAATCCTGCTGCAGCTCATACAGTCTTTGCCTCCCAGAAAGTTCAGGATAGTTGCTCTCCAACTCGTATTTCCTGAACTGAGATGCAGGACCCAGGAGAGGCACCCTTCAATTATTTGACTGCTTCACACTAGCAGCTTCCTAGTTGATATTTCTTTGTAAGGTCTGGGAAACAGGCTGTCCAGCCCTCTTGCTCTCCTGGCTAGATAGGGATGACAACTTGCAGGAAGATGTAGGAAGAGTTTATCAACTTCTGTTGGGACCAAATCCAGCATAGCAACTCTGCCAGCTACTCTGGTCCCCCTCCGCTTGTGGTTTGTTTTCTCTTTTTATCCCTCTGCACTCCACTTTCAATAACTCTTTTAACTTTTCTGTTTGCATACTGTGTGAGTTGAAACTTATTTCTGTGTCTGTGATCTCTAAATGTGCAGGAAATTCAGCTGCCAAGACCTGTATGTCTACAATAAATAAAAGGCTAAAGAACTCAGACTGTCACAGCTTGAAAAGCTGGGATATAAAAACCCTGCAAGGCCTGGGCTGACAAGGTTGCAAAGCAGAGTAGAAAGGACTTTTGTACTGGGCTTGTAATAGTTGCAGAGTCTGAAAACATTAGATGCCAAGGCACATAGAGCTGGGATAGATGAAACAGGGTGAATGCAGAAGTCAGGAACCAAGACAATGTTGCATTGTTTTCTTTCTCTTTTGAATAACAGATATACACAACAGGTAATGTACTCATTCAAGCTTAGTCTGCTTGCAGAAAAATGACTAAGCATCACCCCTGTGTTTGTGTTAGTGTTAGTGCCAGCATTTAGGCTGCCATACTCCCAGACTTCCTCAGTTATTCTGAACATTGCAAAAGAGCACAACAAGCAAACACAACCAGATGGGACTGACAATAGCATGGCAAGAGGCAAGTCTCACCAATTTTCAAAGAATAAGGACAATCTACTTTTCAGAAATCCATGGCACTCATTAGTTACATAAACACAATGCAATTTTTTTTGTTTGGTTGTTTTTTTATGAATATCAATTTCTCTCCACCATTTCTCTCTGACCTCACATCAATTACCATCTGCAGTAATATCCTGACCAGCATTCACATGAAGTAACATATAATGTGAAATGACGGGCAAGTATTCACACAGAGGCTGAAAAGATACTTTGTTTTTAAAAAACAAGTACTTACCAACAACATAATGAGGTATTTTTATAATGACCTTTTATAACTGAAAACACAATAGAGTTGCCAGGAAACTTGCATAGTTTGTCTGGCATGCCAAGCACAGGAAAAACTACAGTAACAGAGAGCACATAATTTGTTTCTGCCTTCTGCCTTGTTCTAAGCCATGGCATTTTTACTGCATTGATCATATTTACTTCAGATCCTCTAAGTGGTGAAGCTCAAGAAACATACCTTACTTTACAGTGAGTTTCAGTGAGGTAAGTATCACTATAGAAAAAAAGTATTCATCATGCCAAACATTTTGGTCATCAGCTACAGATAATCAGGAATACGGAACTATCCTTCTATCTCCTTCATTCTGAAATATGTGTATTTGGCAAAACAAGGATTCTAAGTGACTTTGAGAGACATAATAGTCAGGTCTCTACTTTCTTAGCCTAGTGGCTGGAGAGGAGAGCCATGTTTTAAAACTAATGTTGCAATCATATTGAGAAAAATTTAAAAAAATATGTCCTAAAAAAAGAGCAATTCTTCTGGACAGTTTATTTTTTTTTTTTAAATAGGAGAAAAAGAAAAAAAAAAAAAAACACTAAAAACCAAACCAAACCAAACCAAAAAAAAACAACAACGAAAAACCACCTCCCACAAAAATAAACAAAAAAACCCCCAACCAGCCAAACAAAAACACAACTACCAAAAACACTAACCAAACCCCTCCCTCACCAAACCAGTTGTATTTCTATTATTTATCAATATATCAATAATTTATTTATCAAATGTTCCTTGTGACCTTCAGGATGAATATTTTAATGCTTTACTTTAATGAACCTTACAATTACACAAAGCTCAGATGCCTCCCGAATAAATAGTAGAACAGCTGTACTAGACAAAATAGCTATCAGGCAATAAAGTGTTCAAGATAACAAAGAAGTCTAATATAAAGTTGAGAAAATTAATTCCTAACACTTGGATTCAGTTATTAAAAACATTTAAAAGGATAAATAAAAAAAATATAATAGACTTAACACTGTTGTTACAAATATTCTTAAATAAGAAAATTATCATAAATGCTGCTAGAACATTTCATAAAGCAATATCTAGAAAGATCAGTAAATATTTATAATGGAAAGGACTTGAAATACTCTTTACAAATCTCATTGTTGTTGTCTGTTAGTTTGTGAGAAGATAATGAGTCCTTTGAGATTAATACAAGGTAAACCAGGGAGAAGGGACTGCTGCAGAGATCAAATCACTCTTTCCTGTTGACCTAGTTAGAGTTTACTTCTCAAAAATAGGCTTGTTCTCTAACCCTGTCACATAACCCTCAGTTCAAAGTAAAACAGGAACAAATTCAATAACATGGGGAAAGAAATTCACTTCATGTTATGCAGTGTTCTTTATAATGTACATGGAAAAAGAAATTTAGAATTCCCTTATTCCAGGTAAGAAAGAAGAGAAATTGCAATATTACTTCCATACAGTCTTCATAATACAAAGCAATCTGTTTTTCAAGTGAAGTGCATAAAAGATTGAGGAATTTGAAGTTTTTTAAAATACTCCAAGAACCACAGATGAAGTTTCTCTAAGCTTCAACTAAATTTGTTTTGATATATGAGTCTCAGTTCAGTCTTGGCTTTCTGTTTATGTCTTTCTCTACCAGTGCAAAATGTAAGTTAAGTGGATATAAAATGCAACAAAATCAGACATGGCCCTTTATACCTACTGTACACTCATTCTGTTTTAGCTCAGCTGACAACAAGGCACCTTCCTGTCTTCTATGCAGAGATATAGAAAAAATAATTTATTTTTATTGTACTGCTAATTTGTTTTCAATTTTTTTCTGTCTTTAAAGCACTCATCATGAGGACTTATGGAAAAATAGACTTTATGTAGCAAGACAGATTTCTTCAGAGAAATCTGCCTCATTTTATATTGTATGGAGTTGTGTTCTGCTTGTGATCTGCCAGAAAGCCCTTACAGATAAAGGAGAAATGATCATCAATTATGCTAAATGGAAAATTAGTTGGATAATAAAAGTGCAAAAGACCAAATAAAATTAAAATTTGGCCAAAAAGACAGTTAGAACATCTCTTCAGGATTAATTTGGTATAGACTTTTACCCTGCTGGCACAGACAAGGGAAGTGAAGTCATTCCCTAAGGGAAAGTTAGCCATGAGCTGGTGACCCCAGCACAGGCCATGCTCCACAGGTTCTGACCAAAGCCAGCTTCTGGAAAGTGGGCCAGCAACAACTCCAGACTAGGGAAAATGCAAAAAACAGATCTGAAGTCCAATTCATGGGGTCCAGTCGGGACCAGCAAGAGACCAATCCAAAGACAAGCTTGGAACCAAGTCACAGCGTACCTCAGGAGACAAGATGCCTGCACATTGGGCATGAAGTCACACAGCAAGGAGAGACAAGTCTGGGGACAGGCACACCTTGGGCACAACTCACCAAGAACTGACTGCCCAGGACTGAACTCAGCTGGGCATCCTGGGTACACAGGCCAGGGTGTGGATGGACAGCCCTGCAGGTTCCTTGTTGAAGTCATTAAGGCCTACTAGCGTCCTTATGGCTCGGAGAGACAAAAGGGGTAAAAATAAAGGGTTTGCTGTCAACAACAACAGAACAATGAACTCTCACAAGAATAATCCAAATGCTACAATATTTTCATTTAATCCTATTTGATACACTAAATCATACTTGATCAACTAATGAATTCAGTAATAAATTTTGTATCAGGACTGTTTCAGCGAGTACAAATTCTTCAGGGATTTTCATGCTGTAGTGGAACAACCTAAAAATATTTTCTAACTGCAACCAAATCAGAACGTCTTAAAATATTTTTGTTCAACAAAAACAATGAAACGTCAAATTTACACCCATTTATATCTAATAACATCTTGGTGTTTTTAATAAGAGACATTTCTTTGCTGAATTTGTATTATTCCTAAAAGGCCGGTAAAATATCTGTACTACTTTTTGAACATAGAAAACCCATGCTGGGAAACATGCTTGTCTTATATCCCACAATCACCTGCTCTGGGATACAGTGATTGGTGTGTGGAATGAAGTTAATTCTCAGCAAGTTTATGTACAATGAGAAGAGCAAGCAATTTGCTGGAGGCTGTTCTTCACAGGGACCTGTTCACACTGGAGCCATGATCTGACAGGAACTTCCTGAAGATAATAAAAACACATGCAACATTCTTCATCCAGGTTGGAATAACCCCAGGGAAGCAATAAAGACTGAATGAGAGTTTCCTAGAAGGCAGTTCTGCAGAAAGAAATCTAGGATCTAGGTGAAAAATAAGTGGAAAATGTCCCAGAAATGTGCTCTTGCTGTGAGGGAGGTCCAATGCATCCCAGATTGTATTATTTAGAGTATAGTCAATAGGATAAGGAAACAGATTTTCCCCCTTTATTCAGCACTTCTAAGACTCCATTTGCAATCCTGTGTCCAGTTTTGAGCTCCTCAGTGAACAAGTCCATCAGAAGCCGCCAAGAGACTTAAATTCTGGAGCACAGAGTACGTAAGGACTCTGTGAGGATGCTGTGAGAACTGGGTCTGTTTAGCTTGAAGAAGAAAAAGCTCAGGAGATCAGATGTGTATTTATATATATACAGCTATCTGATCAGAGAATTAAGAAAAAATGGGGCTATACTCCCCTCAAAGGTAAAAATACTGATTAGATAGTAAGGTGGTTTTGTGTTTTTAATTTTTGTTTGTGTGTGTGTTTTTTGGTTTTTTTTTTTTTAGAAAGCTGGTCAAACTCTCAAGTTCTGAAATCTCTATCTTTGGACAAAGCAATGAGCAAGAAACCTAATAAAAACTTCTCTGAGTAAGGGTCTGGATTAGAAAACCTCCACAGGTCTGATACAAAAATAATGGTTGTATGATTCTATATATATTCTTTTTAATTTGACTATGTTGAAAAAATGATGATCTGATCTAAAGACATAAAAGTCTGAAGACATTAGAAGAAAAATTATAATGCATAACATACTATTCTTAGTATATAACTATTTACCCTTAAGAAATCTTAGTCAATGTCATATCTGAAGTGACATTCATAATGTAGTTGAAATTCTGAGTTATGATTTGTGAACCTGACAAGAGAGAAAAGAATCATCATAAAACATGAGAATATGTACAGTTACATATATATATATATATATATATATATATATATATATATACACTAATTATTTTACAGAAATAAATACACAGATAAAAAGGAGAAATCTCAATCCTTATGTATGCAGATAGGCACTATTGATATTGTAAATATGAAAGTATATATATAGCCATGGCAGTCTTCAATACTGTGTGATTAAGACTTAATGCACATACAGGCAAAAAGGACAATTGGAGAATATTAAGAAAAGAACAGGCCAGATTCTAACACTGATACAGTAAGAAGGATATTAAAAATGTGCCGTACTGAAACACAGATAACAGGACACTAACATTATGCTGAAGTATTGAACTGACTTGTAATAAGTTTAAAATTATAATGTATCTTGGAATGAAATGACAAAAATACCAATTTCACATCTTCTCTGGATTTAAGGAATTTTCTATTGATGATTTCTAGATTAACATATTTCTGAGCCTAAAAATATATTTTCACATTAATCAAAGTAATTACATTTTACAAATAATAGTGTTTGTGTTGCATTGCAAATATATTAGCTTAGATCATGAAAACCCTGAAAACAACTATGTGCCAACAAAAGTTGCTTATTCTAACATCACCACCTAAAATATTCTAAGTGACACCCAGAAGGTGTGACAAGAAATGTCTCCCAGTACTAAATAAGTAACAGAACTATTAATGACAATTTTACATTCTTATTAATCATGAGCATTTGAGTACTCCCAGATCTCATATAAAATGAAGACAATAAAAAGTAGCAGGATGAGTCTATCATTGAATTATTCTAAGGCGGGGAAAAAAATCTCAAATGCATGTATATCTGGTGTATCCAATAAGATTTACAAAATCTTACCGAAACTAATAGCTGCAAAATAAATTGCAGGATTTTTTGGGAGCTAGGGGCTTTTGCAGCTTTAAAAAAGGTCAGGGAAAGCCCCCGTCATGCTTTTGGTACAGTGAAATCACCAAATCAACTTCCACATCTAGTCAACATTAGGAAATAAGATTTCCCTTAATGACTCAATAGATATGTACATTAATGTACATGTTATATTTTCCATTTAATAAACTTATATAAGATCATGTATCAAAAAGTACTCTGTATATTATACTGATATGTTTTTAGCAAAACATTGAACATCATGACAAGAAGCCTAACCTAAATTATTTCATGCTTTTCAACATGCCCACAATTAAATTTCTTGTCTAAAAAACCCCAAACCAAAACCGAACCAAAAAAAAAAAAAAAAAAAAACCCAAACTTGAAAGTTCTCAGATTTTCCTTTTAAAAATATGCTTGCAGTAATTAGGGCAAAGCTGAACAAATTATACCTTCCATAAAGCTTTATGTTAGTTTTCCCAAATTCACTTTTACCTGTCTTTTTCAAAAAATATTATGATACTTTAATTCTTCACTGAAATAATACTATTTTTTGCATTTAAAAAATTTTTATTCAATTAGAAAGTTTACCCTCAAAAAATTAGCACAAGTTCAGTTAGCAGAAGAGTCCTTACATTCAGCTATAAGATGCCCCAGCAGAATTATTAACACTCTTTGCCTCAGCAAGGTCAAGTAGGGATCCTCATTCATATTTAAATTCCAGCTAATATTCAGAGAGAGTGTTTTGCATCATATTTTCCAGATCTAATTAATAACATCTGGACAGTTGGGAACAGATTGGGAAGTGCTAAATGTGCAACAGCTAAGAAATTCATATGCCAGATGAGAGAAATAAGGAATGGAATACAAGTACTCAGAAGAATAGAAGAGATTTTTCATTAAAGAACTTCTTTCTTTGTTTCATCCCAAAACTATGAGGAAGCAGAAAAGGGAACTACAGTAAAGCAAAGGGGAGATTTAGGTCCTGATCTTCCTCTGACACCTGGCAACCAGGCCAAGTATCCTTAGCAAAGGATACTCGGAAGAAGTAGCAAACTTCATAAATGCAAAGTAAGAGAACAAAAAGCTTAGGTAAGACCAAAATTTGTGATCAATAAGAAAAATTAGAGCTATTCAAAACATAATTCAACTAATGGGTTATCTTGAAGGGATAAATGTGAGTGGGGTGAGGAAAAACTGTGAAATAGAAAAAAAGAGGAAAACTTGAGGTGAATCCCATCCCCTGCTTTCATACATCCATGGCACCCCTTTATTGATTTATCCAGTCTCCTTACAGAGCCAAAGCTGACTCACTTTCCTCTGTTAACCAACCTGCTCACAGTTTACCTTGCAAGGTCAAACAAGTGATCCAAACCTTATGGAGATCCTGTTCTGACCAATTACCACATGGATTAATTCACACAAGAAAAATAATACCGTGGCGGTTACCTGCTACCACCTCAAGCAGTTGAGAAGTGCCGGCTAGCGCTGCCTTTGAGAGGCTGTAGCCACTTCACGCTGAGAGGAAGCCAAGGGACGAGAGAAGGACACTTTGCTTGTGAGCCTGAGAACGTTTATTCTCTCATGCGTGGTCGGAGCGAATCACTCTCGATGCAATGCAAGGCAAAATGGTGACAGACAAAGAACTTGCAACAGATTAAGTAGGGGGTGGGTGGACAGGGGTGGAAACCTGCCTCGCCCTATAGGGACAGATGACAGAGGAGTGACATGGATTATAACAACCAACAGGAACATAACAGAGGTGGGTACAGCGTTCTGGGACAAATAGAAGTGCAAAGGTGGGTTGATTGATGCAGAACTTTCATGAAGAAGCAGGGAGTGGTTACAAGATCAACACCCCAGCAAGGAGTGACAACCCCTGACTGACAGAACCATCTAAGGAGAAAACTGTGTGAGGTGAGAAGATTGACATGTCTGAGTGAAAAGAGCTCCTGTGGTAAACAACTTGGCGCAAACCACTGTGAGGGAAAATAGGGGTACAAGGAACCAATCTAACTAACATTAATAAAATCCCTGACTAAATCAACCCAAGCTACAACATAATACCAGCAGCATTTTGAAAATAGTAATGGTGTAACATCAAGTAAATTCACATAGAAAATTAAGGCTTGCTGTGCCTTAATGCCTATGAAAACGAGCAAGCTTATCTTAGGCTGCATTAAAAAACATTATCTAGGAAGTTTGAGCAAATAAACAAAACAAAACCACAAATTAAGGCTTTAAGTTTGAATCAAATGTAAAAGAATATGATGTGTCTTATTTCAGACTTGTATATTTTAATTACTAACTAGCTACATGTAAAAGCAAGAACTGTAAAAGTTACATGAAGCTCAATAATTTACAGGCACCACAGACATAAAGAAAAGCCTCTGTCAAACAAATAGTCATTATTTTTTCAAAATTGACAAAGAGGCTCATTTGTTTTAATGTTCTGTGACTTTGAGCTATATCTGTCCAGAATAAAAATGGCAGTATTTCCCTTTGCACGTAACCGAATAAAATTTTTGGAAACTGACAAGAAGGAAAATTGTGCAGGCTTTGGGTGTCTGCAGATGTAAGTAATGAAAGAGTTAACCTGCCAAGATTAGTTTGTATATAAACAGGATAAATTCAGTCATGCAGAGGAATGGAATCCATACAAAATGGAAAAGAATTACTAAAGGGAGAAATTCCATCACCAGACAGGACTTCAAAGAATGGGAAGTCAAAAAAGAAGTGAATAATAACTGTCTAAATGAAAACTGTCATAGGACATGCAGGACTTGCACAGGATAAGATAAATGATGGTACATTTCCTCAAATAAAATGAACCTGTAAATGGTCTACTGAACATCACACAAATGTTATAAGGAAATATTCAGCCCATTGCTGGAGGATTTGTCTGTACAACTAACACAATGGAAGGCTGGATCCCTAGTGGTGCAATGATGACAGGTGTTTTCATAATGCGTCCATATTGTGATCCAGTCTTAAACCACTATAAAATGCAATGCATTTTATTGTTTTGGTGTAAATAATCCCTGGATTTGACCTGAAGTCACATCTCACGCCATCTAAAAGTTCCTCTGTATAAATCTCAATGGCTTTTGTGTGGAGAGTAGAAGCAAAGAAACAAAAGGCAATCATTCATTACAGGGAAAAGCAACCCCACCCCCAAAGAAAATAGCTAACTCCATATACATCAAAGTTACAGCTGAACAGACCAAATGCTGTAGAAACTTGTGATTAGGCATGATATTTTTTCTAAATTATATTACACTAGAAAATATGTATTTCAATACAAGAAATATAGCAGGTGCACTCAAAGTAAATGGCTTCATTCAGGGGAGAGTTTCAGTTATATTCAGTTATATTTTACAAACTAAAAACAGTGTTCTCCAAGAAATGTAGTCTGTTGAAACCCAAGAAGCTATAAATATTAGTAACATTTCAGAAATAATGTTTTGAACAGAGGGGGACAGGATGCTGAAATAAACTAATCCAATGGCATCAGTTAATTAAAGATAGCAAAAGATTTGTTGTCACAGCATTATCTCAGTGTTGTCTACTTAAGAAGATGATGAAGAGATTGCATGAGTGGAAAATAAAGTCTTCTTTTATTGTCTGCAGGTGTGTTTGATAAGGGATGAAAGAGAGTGTTTTCTTTCACCACAACATTCATTCTGCTTCTCAGTAGAACATGATAGAATACTTCATAAAAATCTTTCCTTCACCTAGTTTCCCTATGAAGTCTGTGCTTTATGTAATTTTAACACTGTAGGCTGAAACAAGAATGTTTCCTGATTTTTAAATGCCTTGATAATACTAAAATGGCCTATGTGTAAGAGTTTGCTTTTGTATAAAATTTTATAAATATATTTCTGTGTATTAATTTGATCACATAGGAAAGAGTTCTAGCTTTTCTAAAGGTCTTTTTCCAACTTCAAATTCCAGCAGAATTTTAGCAGATGAAATATATAATTGCAGATTCTTTCCTAGTTTTAGTCAAATGGATATAAACCAATGTTACTTATTTACTGAGGCATAAACAATGTTCACATTGTTCTACTGACATATTACTGTTATTTTAATATACTTTTAAATAAAAATAAAATCTTAGAGATAAACACAGGAGAAAAACAGTTCTTTTGAATATAATAAGTTCATGATGGTGCAATGCTCGTTTTTCTTACTTTTCTAGCTCACTTTACAAAACCAGTCTTTCAAAAGGAATTCATCATTCCATACACACTAAAAGAAAGCCCTCCCTCTGAGACATGCAGGTCTTTACTCCCTGTGCTCCATTATACTCTACTCCTTGTTTTTTTCCTCAGAGCAGGAAACTGATCAGAAATAATTTTTCTATCTGTGGTGGTTTAGTTTGCAGCTTTTCCTCAGGTCTTCTTAATGAAAATTTGCAAAGACACAAGTGACAGAGCAGGGAAGGAGTAGGACAGATCATTCTATTGATTGCTGTTTGATTGGTGTTGTTCTAGAGTACCTTAAAATATATGGGAATCACTTCCTTAGATGTACAGTCATACTGAATGAATATGTTGGCATTGTGTAAGACTTCCAAAAGTAAAGACATACTGTTTTGAACCATGAACAAAAAGTGCAAAGAGCCAAAATTTGAGGATAGACTATTTCAGTTTAAAACAAGTGTTGTGCTGCAAACTTGAAAAGTGCCACTGTCTTCTGAAAGATACTGAAGACTTGAAATACTCTTTTAAATTATAAGAGGAGCCTTTAAGAATCACTCCACACCATTCTGTTCTGAACTTATGCCTTTACAAAGTGTCAAAAGTCTACTGCAGTGGGGCAGCGAGTAAGGGGACTTTTTATTTCTTCTTCCTTCACCCCACATCCAGGGACTCTAAGATTATATGATGTGGCACATATCACAAAATTCTCTTCTAAATAAAGGGGGAGAGGTCCTTAATATCTAGTCTTCCAGATATTACTGAATCCAGACACTGTAGAATTTTGATTATATTAATATATCATTTGCAGAACTTTAGATTGTGTGCCATTCTAATAAAAAGGGAAAAAGTGAACTAAGAAGGGTAGTAGAAAAGATAAATGAGCCAAGGTCATGAAGCAGCTAGGTCAGAGGACTGAATGATAGAAAAAAAAACTGGATTGGACAAGGCAATATGAACATGAAGCTACAGGTAATTCATCAGATTAGGAAGTATTTGTAGAAAATGATTTGTAGAACCCTATTGGACACTACTGTGATACTGAAATTACAGACAGAGCAAAAAAATATAAATAAACACTATCTGCAACAGTGAGGTCAAAAAATGGTTTTTTGGAGACATCTTCATCCTTATGGCACACTTTGTGCTTTGTTAGGACCAAGCTCTGATCTACAGCCTCAGCCATTGCACATTTAAGAGATGAAGAAGCACAGATCAATTTGACCCTTTTTGTTTTCATTTCTGTAAAATGAAAATACATTAGTTCTGAAAACTGTTTAAATGTGGTGTTGCAATTGCTTAATCAGAAAAGCTCTTCCTTTGATGAACTAGTTGTTAGAAGAAATACTTCCAAACAGTCAATAGAAAAATTGAGCCAAATGCTTCTGTAGTGATGTTAGTCCTTGGCTCCCATACTATGTCACTACAGTAAAGTGCTCTGCAATTAATTACAGAGTGCAACCCCCACAACAGACCAGAGGCACTAGGCATGATTAGAATTGAGTGCTGGAGCTCTCCTTAGCTGATGTGATTCTGCTGCATGCATCACCACCACCCTACAGCACCTATTTGAAAGCAACAGCCTTGTCATTGTACTTGCACAGTGCAAAGGTGTGTACTATTAAGCATAATACAGAACTATTATATAATTCTGCATATGTGTGGCATAAATGCGTGTCTACAGTAGCATTGGAAAAATATTATTCTACTAAGAAAAAAACCCATAAAAAACGTATGTCTCTAGACAGCATTCTGCTAGGCTCTTTCTTAAATGTAGGAAGACATGATCAACCATATTTTCTAATTTAGAGCATCCTAAAATTCTCAGTGTTGATGGCTTAGGAATTTGTACTCATGACCAGTGGCAGAGGCAGCTCTAACTCTACCTTTTTTTCTGCTTGTGTTAACACCACAGATTTTTAAAGGAAATGAAAAATACTTCTACTTTGGCAGTGCTGAACAAATGTAGAGAGAGAGGGGAGGGGTAGGTGACAGTTATTGTTTATCCATAAAATTTGAATTCCTCCTCAGAAGAACAGCATATTTTGTTTTAGAGAAGCAAAGATTCTTTCCTCCTAATATTCATAATTAAACCCAAAAAATGTGCCATTTCTGTCTACATACTGGGTTAGAAGCAATGCTAAATTAACTTTATAATTTCTATTGTGTTGTGGGCTGCCCAACAGGCAGTGTCACAAGCCAACACCCCACTGTGATAGGCACCACAAACAATGAACAAAAAAGATTGTCTTGGTGCCAAAGAAACATTTCAGCTGAATATTTTAGTTCAGAGAAAAAGAACCAGGAGCCAAATGTAAAGTTCAAATATAACAGTATGCACTATCTCAGCTAGTTCCCATGCCCATCTGTGTGTCCTGTTTTATCTTTCTTCTTGTTTTCAGCCTTGTCATTTCACAGGAAAGCCACAATGATCCAAGGAAATGTGAATACAAGCAGAAAAAAATCCTTAGAAATGCCTGGTTTTGTCACATTATTTACTTTTTTTTTTTTCAACCAGAAGAGAAAAAATAAAGTTTAGAGAAAGAAAATGATCCTCACAAAAAAATGGTGCCTTTAGTGATTTCCCACATATCTGGCAACAATTAGAAAGTTATGTTAAGTTAACAGGAGGTGCTATGATGCTCAGCCCTGCCTCTGCTTTTTAAGTATGCAAGCTCCAGTACTCTGCACCACTGGTCTGAAATATGTTTGCTTATACACTATCTGATGTCAATGTGACACCATCACAGAAGAATTGAAATGGCCCTGGAACTACACTGATCAAATGCCTCATGATCCAGAGTAGAGGATGGGCTATGAAAGAGAGGGAGAGAGAGACTGGAGAAAATTATTAATTATTACAGGGTAAAAACAATTCAGGTGTGTGGGTTAGGGGGCAGCAAGACAAGTTCCATGAAAAGTGAGAGGTGCACTGCTCCACACCCCACACCCTTGGAGCCTCTAGCCCAGCATGGCTAATCAGTCACTGGCACACCTGAAGCAATACCCCACACCTACCCCTTGTGCCCCAATCTAGCCATAGAGTGCTGATAAACCCAAAAGCCCCATCTAGGAGTGGATGGCCACAGGAGGCTAGAGCAGATAAAAACCAGAGACCTCCCTTGTTCCATCCCTATTGTCCTTGGATTTCAAGGCAGGCAAGACCACATTGGATCCAAGAGGTAGTAGCTCTATTTTGCTTTCTCTGTTATTCACTTTCTTTCTACTCCTAACTTCCTCTCCTTGAAATCTGGGCAATTTATAGTTGGATGGGTTAGAGTTTGCTAAGTTAATGCTTCATGAAAAGTTTTATTTTGATTGAATGATTGCTTTAAATTTTGCTGAGCTCCTGATTGTGGTGGGTTGACCACCAGGTGCCTGCCCACTAAGCTGCTCTACAATTCCCCTTCCTGGCTGGACAGGGGAGAGAAAATAAGATGGAAACAAAGTCTTAGGTTGAGATAAGATAGTTTACTGAAACAAAAATGAAAGTTTGCACATGTATAAGCAAAGAGGAAAAAAAAGCTTTTTCTCCACTTCCCATTCTTGAGTGCTGTTCAGCCACTTCTCGGGAAGCAGAGCTTCAAAATGTGCAGTAGTTGCTTTGGAAGGCAAACTCTGTAAGTAATGAATGCCTGTCCTCTGTTGCTTTTTCTCTTAGCGTTTATATCTGACCTGACATCACATGGTATGGAATATCCCTTTGGTCAGTTCTGGTCAGCTGCCCTGGCTGTGTCCCCTCCCAGGCTCTTGCCCACTCCCAGCCCTGTGGTGGGGGGGAAATGCTGAGAGACAGTGCTGCTGCTCTGCCAACCCTGCCCAGCAGCACCCAAACCACTGCTGTGTTAGCAGTACCTTTCCAGTTACCAATGCACAGTGCTTTGATGGCTGCTATGAGAAAATTCTGTGCTAATACACTGTTCTTCTAAAGCTTACAAGCTTGTTTTTTAATCTTCTGTCACATTTCTCCTATGCCCCTAACTCAGGGAAATGTAATACCTTAAGCCCCTTTTAAATAAACTCACCAAGCAGGGACTGGGGCTTTATAGAGGGTAGTGCTCTGCAGCCTTCAGCAGGGATACCAAGTCTCTAAAATTTAGAATAAATTATGAACAAGGACAATGTAAAGAATAAAGTATATTTATCCATATTGATGGACAGTGTATGTTTTTAAGGCAGTTATGAGATCTATGTATCATTTGAAGTGTAATCTGCAGTATACTCACATTGATAGAATTGCTTCTCGTGGAGGTAGCTATGATATGCGATGGTTTCTGTGGACTGAAAATGTTTTTAAAGTAATGTAAAAATTGTCTTCCTAGGCAGGTAAGATCAATCTGTGGAGGAAGAATCAAGCCATCTACTAGTTCACCATTTTAGTTTTGAGGCAGAAGAGTAGGGAATTCTTTTGTTATTCTTTTTACTTGTTTTTAAGATGCACACATAATTGTCAGTCATAGTAATCACTAGATAGGTCACTGTCTCTAATTTTCTGAGTAAGAAAACAATGTGAATAAAACTTTCATAAACCAGGCTTAGGGGTGAGTTAGCTACCACTAGGAGTTCTGGTTCTTCTTCTTTCTCAGATTTCCAATGAATGCTCTTCCTGCTCATTTTTAGCCATTCTATTAGCTTGACCTCCATTGCATCACTTCAGAGAACTGAAGTGAGAGAAAGCAAACCCAGATTTAAAGGAGAGCTGACAGCAGGAAGGAGTAGGAATGCACCTGGGATTTGTAGGTAAATCTATGTTCATACACACAGTGTCAGGGAACAGCGAGCTGGACTACTCCCTGGGGATGTGGGAAGAGAAGGGGGCACAAAACAGGAGAGCACAGAGCTGGTGAGAACAGAAACAGCTTCTGTTAAAGAGTCCAGTGCTCATCAGATAAAAGCAAGATAACAGCTTGAGGAAACCAAGATAAGAGTTCAGGGATGGGGCACTCCTATGGCATGACTGGAGTGGGGACTGCTGGACTTGGTCTGGGATGCATTGGGATTCTAGGCCATGGGCAGAGCTGGGGAAAGCTCTGGGGAGACTGACTAGGTACAGTCAGACTTGGTAATGCCTTGACATATGTAAGCAGAGAATTTTTCAAATGTGAGGTTTGGAAAAGGTACAGTTCACAACCTTTTTATAAGTGATGAATGAGGGGGGAAAAAAGAGCAAGTAATGTGGCTTTTCAGTAACAATATTTAATTTGTTAATCTCGACTGTAATTAATTTGTTGACTTCGGAGAATTACTTGTATCTTGATTTGAAACACAATATGCTCAAACACTGATATCGCATCCCCAATTAGACATCTTCACTTAAAGTGTTTCACATACAGATCTTTCTGGACCAGTGAATTTCTTGAATTCATGCTTTTCTTCCTCTCATTCATGTTTGAAACATTTAGTACACTTGACTGCATCACAAATTCACAATTTGGACTATCTGGAAAATATAGAATCATTTCCTTTGGAGAATAAGTAATAGTTTGCACTACAGGTCCAATTCTAAAGACAACATTTTATGTTTAAAAACAAATGCAGATATTTTAAACATATTTCAATGACACTTTTTGGGTACTCCTGTGCTGAAAATGCAATTGTGATTTCCTGTGGCTATTGCCTGAAGGAGCAAGCCAGTGTTGTCTGGGAGATAAGGTTCAAATTCAAATGAAATGGAGACACTGAAGCCATTTTGCAGATAACGTCTTGATTTGCAGGTTTATTACTCTGAAAGATGTCGCCCATTATATACTTTTTTTGATGCAATATTTAAGGTCTGTCTTCATTTTAATAGGTTCATTTTGTAACTTCATTTTCACTCTATCCAAACAAACTCATAGTCAAATCAAACAAATATTCTTATTTGAACTAAAATTCACTCCTGTAATCCAACTTATGGTGGTATAAAACATATACATAAAAATGTGGGGAAATATTTATTATCAAAGAAATTTTGAGTTAACCTATAAAATTTAAGTTGAAGAAAAATAATAGATTGTTTAGCAATGAACAAAGAGAGAAATTAGTTGCCTATTGTGTGACATTATTTTTACTCAGCTTAAAGCTTCATAATAAAAATTATGGAAATAATAAGCAATAGAAAATAAAATTGGGGAGTTCTAAATGAAGATTTTCTTTGTTATATTTACTGGCTTCTATTTTCTATGCAATTTACCTGAACTAATTAAAAAAAAACAGAATTAAAACTCTAGTGAGTTTATAATAATTGAATCTAGTAAAATGAAACCTATTAAATAATTTTATTAAGTTACAAGCCATATAGGGCATATTGTAAATGTCAGACTAAATGACAATAGCAATGTGAACCCAAGAAAACAAAATATTACTAGGAACCATTAGCACACAAAAAGGACATATTTGTTGCCAGATAACTTGGGACACATTCAGATATAATTTACTCACATTATACCAAGCAATGAATCAAACCGACCACATATTGTATAGAATATAGTGAATATTGCAGTATTGTAGAAGTATGTAATAAAATTTGTATAAAATGTATTGTATGTTTTACAGTTACAGAATATCAAGAAGAGATAACCCATATGTTACTGAGTGTATCAACTTAAGGTATAAAAATGAAAACAAGAAGATATAGCAGTATAGCAGTTTTATTCAATTTTTTCAAGGTCTCTGAGGAATGAGTAATGAATTTTTAACACAGATAACATCTATCCAGCTATTTTGCAATTTTTATGTGCACTTAATAGTTTGGAACAGAAACGCAAAAAAAATCCAGCAAGATTTCAGGTAGGATTTTCTGAAATAAGAATCTGGATTCACCTGCAGCCATCAGAAAGGATTCTGAGGCAAGAAAAACTGTGTCTGGGAATAATTTCCAGACTATAAAGACAAGTATACAGCCATTCAAGTTCCCCTTCACACATACTCAGACTGTGCCTTGTCGTGAGAAACAGGCCACCAGGTAAATAACTAAATAAAATAGCATCTGTAAGATGTTGATGGAAGGTCAAAGGTCTTGAGAACTCTTTGAAAATGTGAAAGAAAAAAATTAATCCATTTTAATTTAAACATTGTTAAAAATTTAATTTTTTTCCCACCCTATTTAAGAAAGATGCAAACTGTCACTTCATTTTCCTGTATGCCATTATATTCGCTATGTTTCATAACAGCTTCCCACTGATATGCTCTGAATCTCCAGTGCACCTCTGAGTGATATTTGAGGCACACCCAAAATATTGTCTTTATACCATTTTATTTTTTTCCCCTCATGTGGCATAGGAAATATAGTGGAAGCTTACCTCCCGTTATAATCTAATGTAACAAATCATGGGGTAGTTTAAATGTTTCTTAGTACAACATGCAGCATAACTGCTGCAGTGCATCCTGTATGCTCCTTTACTTTGCTTCTATAAAATTAAATAGCCAATAGAATGCCTTTGGAGTCCATGCTAACTACATCTGCTCAGCAGCACTCTGGCACTTGTCAGGGTCTTCCTAAAAGTACTTTCAAGTCTAGAGAAATTTTCCTCTCATGTTCCTGAAATGTTTGATCTATCCTGTTAAGTTTTAGCAAGGGCATGCCAGCCAGAACTAAGATATTATGTTCCCTCTTTTTTAATTTAATCATTTATCTGAGACAATAGAAGAAAACCCATTTGCAAGATTCTGTTCTCAGTATTGTTGACTCTTGCTGTTCTTCACAAATATAGTAGTATTGGATATTTGTCACATAGCCCAGTGCTTGAAGAAAATCAACAGTATCAGAATCTTAGTTTTCACTAGAAAAAGTGTATTTCTAGTTCTCATAAAGAGCTGGAAGACACAAAGAAAATGAAGAAGAGTGATTCAGGAGCCAAAAGGAAAATAAAAAATAATTATGCAAATAAAATTCTTCTGCCTTATATACAGTGTCATGGCTCACGATGAATGATATATAATTTAAAAAAACCCTAAAAAATGTAATATAGACAATGGTGCTGCTAACTATTTCAAAAGTAAAAGCTCACCAAAAGTAATAGCAAAGTGAAAAAAAGATGAGTGAAATACTTGGATAAAGTCATATTCTCATTATATTATATCTTTTATCCCTATACTTTGTCACTAGCTCACTTTTTTCCTTCCAATAAATGTCTTCGTAGAAAATAAATACTGAGGATTTAGTTTCTGGAGGTATCAGTAATGTTTTATTATAATTTATTTCTTATGTTCTGGGGGGTTTGAAGCATTGGAAAGATAGGACTTTTGCTATTAGGATCCTACCAAAACTGAGATCAAGATCTATCCATTGAAAACTATAGGTAAGAGAATATTTCCAGTCTGAGCCACCTTTCCCATCACCAGCCTTTTCTTTTATCTAAGTTTTCCTGCCATAAAACTATGTTATTTCAGGGTTTCATTTTTGCCTTCAGTGGAGTTCCGAGCTTATTCAGAAAATATCTTCCTGTCTCTGACATAAGTTCAAGGATAAAGATTTTTGCCTAACATCAAGAAATTTGGACAAAAAACCAGATAATGCATAGATATGCATACCATCTGCGTGAGGCACTCTGAAAGGGAATGATGTCAATAAAACACAGTGAGCAATTTTTCTGAATTTAATGTTTTGATTTTTTTTTTTCAATAACAACAAGAGGCTGAAAATTTCCCTATCAGTTGGTTTGTTAATAACTCTGTGAAAGCTGTTTCCAAAAGCATAGAAGCTACAATCTAAGCCATAAAACAATAATTAAATACAGATACAGAAATCAGATTATAAATTACTTGCAATCATGTCATATTTGAGTGGACATAATGCAAAACACACATATATAGACTAAAAGATAACCAAGCCATGGGCATAGTTATGAAGAGATAGATTTAAGAAAGTCCTAATGATTAATCACCAAAATATAATGTGTATTTTATTAGAAGTATAACCTTTTATATAGTGCATTACTATTACTATAGTGCATTACTATTACTATTACTGAAACTTCAGGACTTTCACAATTCAAATAGTAGTAAGTGTGTTTGTGGGGGTTTTTATTAATGAATACTGTATACACAGAGCTGTATCCATGCCTATTGCCACCAGATAAGTATGATATTCAGTGTTTTGAAAAGTAACCTACCAGCAAGACTGATAGCAATACAAAAAAATTTGGACACATACAATTTCAACTTAGAATTAAAATTTTTAGTTTATTCATTCAGTTGCTCTTTTTCAAAGGACAAAACCAACCTTATAATTTGGTAATGGAGCTTTTGAGGACTAGGAGGAGAATTTTTTTATTGTAGAAGTCTAGTTTGACAGTGATAAGAAATATCTTATTATATCACTTAAATTGCTTTTGAATTTGCCCTTCATATGCTGTCATTTTACTCTGAAATACAAAATTATGAAAATATTGAAATTATCGATGTATTTTAGTCACTACTCTAATGCTTTATGACACCCTATCTAATTCTCTAATAGCATGTGAATTAAAAAAAAAAAAAAAAACAACAACAAAAAGCCAACCAAAAATAAACTTTCAGATGAGGGAACAGATATTTAAGTTAAAGCCAAACCAACTGCAAATAAATTTTGTCATTATATTTCTTGACTATCAAGACAGCTCTTCCAAATAAAACATAGGCATAGTGTTGGAACATCAAGTTACTAACAGTTGTAATAGTTCAAGATTTTATAATATCCATAATATTAAATGCCATCCTGACTTTTTTAATACTCTATACTTTTTAAAAATCTCTTTTTAAAACTCCTTCATGGTAATGGGAAGTCTAGATTATTATTTTAAGTTTCAAATCAGATGTAGACAGCTGAAGTATCTCATGTTTTTTGTATACAATGATAAGCAAACATAAGCCAGCATTTTAAACAGTATTTCAGTATTTGAATACAAAATTAAACTCAAACTATTCTGAGTATATTGACTTTTTTATTTCTTTACCACTTACTAAATATATTCTAATTAATTTTCCTAGGGATTAATGCAACATACTTGACATCTACAAAACAAACTCTATTGTACTAAATTGAGGGAAATTCTAATTGCAAAGAAGATAGCACACATTAGAAGTTATTGCCACAAAGCTTTCAGTCACCACCCATTATATTCAATGTAGATATCAAAATATAACAGTATATAATTCAGAATCTTTTTGATGAATATGTGCAGATTCCTTACACTTGGTAAAGACTATTGGGATTTTTTTCTTATCCCCAGATTTCTTTTTTTTTTTTTTTTTTCCTGTGTGGTTTCACTAAATAGAATATGTGCAGGTCATGAAATGACTACTAAAATTATTTCAGACTTTCTCATGAAGGAATGAAGTTGAATTTACCAAGAGAAGGCACAGAGGTCCTTATAAAATTATTCCCCTGTCACCCAGATTAATAAGATTTTCTGCCTACTTAAAAACTAAGAAATCATTGAAGACATCAAAATTTCTCAGTACACCTCACAGACTAGCATTATAGGGACATCTGTAAAACTCAGAACAGTCGATCCCAGTTCTATTATTTCCTGTTTGGAAATCTTCATCTGTGCTTCATTTATTCCCATTATTATACACATCTCAGAAAACGCCTAGTAGAATTCAAAAAAAATTCATTATCACTTTTTAATCAGGAAACAAAATCTGCATTGTAAATAGAACATTTCTGTTCATATTTCCTAATTTTCCTTTATTGTGTTATCATAAAATTTCTAAATCCAGTTGATTAGGTAACCTGTGATAATTAGGGCTAACTTCCTGACCTCAAATGTATTACAGTGTAGATTTTCAAGGGGTCAAAGCTGCCCCCTGGGAATCTTTAGTTTCTCATGTTCTCCTCGTGTTCACATTTATGGTCCTTAGGGATTTGGCAGTACAAGGCCTCCCTTTTTAGTTGTGGAGAAAAATAAGATATTAACCTACTGATCATAGCTTCTTCCTCTGCTTGAATATTGTATGGCAGTTATATGATACCCTATAACTTGATCAAATTATTTTCTGTATGTGCTGTGACTGGGTTAATAAAAGCCAACATTTAAAATCTGAAGTCTGTAATTGAAGTTCTGTCCGTTAAAATGCATTCCAACTCCCAGACTGCTTTATTAATTCCTTTTTGTTGTGGTTTGGTACCATGAAGTTCAACACTTGCTCATTATTCACTGAATTCAGCACAGGGATATTGAAAATCAGGAATGAAAGAGATATTCTTGTCCTATGCTACCTTGCTCGTTTCAGTTATTTGTCAGTTGCACCTACCATTCTGGAAAACATGACAATTCTTTTGTACTTTTGATAGATCTTCTGCTCAAAAGACAAGATATTTACAGAATCACAGAATGACTAGGTTGGAAGAGACCTTCAAGATCATCAAGTCCAACCCACCCCTAACACCTCAACTAAACCATGGCACTGAGTCCCACATCCAGTCTTTTTTTAAATACATCCAGGGATGGTGACTCCACCACCTCCCTGGGCAGGCTGTACCAGTACTTGATCGCTCTTTCCATGAGAAACTTTTTCCTAATATCCAACCTAATCTTCCCTTGGTGCAGCTTGAGACTGTGTCCTCTGATTCTGTCAGTTACTGCCTGGAGAAAGAGACTAACCCCCACCTGACTACCACCACCTTTCAGGGAGTTGTAGAGAGTGATAAGGTCACCCCTGAGTCTCCTTTTCTCCAGGCTAGACAACCCCAGTTCCATCAGTTGTTCCTCACAGGGCTTGTGTTCCAAGCCCCTCACCTTCCAAGCCTCGTTGCCTCTTCTGGATGCGCTCGAGCATCTCAACGTCCTTCCAAACTGAGGGACCAGAACTGGACACAGCACTCAAGGTGTGGCCTCACCAGCGCTGAGTACAGGGGAAGAATGACCTCCCTGCTCCTGCTGGCCACACTATTCCTGATACAGGCCAGGATGCCATTGGTCTTCTTGGCCACCAGGGCACACGGCTGGCTCATGTTCAGCTGGCTGCTGTCCAGTACCCCCAGGTCCCTTTCTGCCTGGGCACTGTCCAGCCACACTGTCCCCAGCCTATAACGCTGCAGGGGGTTATTGTGGCCAAAATGCAGGATGTGGCACCTGGACTTATTAAACTTCATCTTATTGGACTCAGCCCTTCCATCGAACCATTCCAGGTCTCTCTGCAGAGCCCTCCTACCCTCCAACAGATCAACACACGCTCCCAGCTTAGTGTCATCTGCAAATTTGCAATGAAAGACTCAATCCCCTCATCCATGTCATCAATAAAAATACTGAACAGAACTGGCCCCAGCACAGACCCCTGAGGGACACCACTGGTGACTGTCCCCAGCTGGATGCAGCACCGTTCACCATCACTCTCTGGGCCTGGCCATCCAGCCAGTTTCTAGCCCAGCAAAGAGTGCTCATGTCTAAGCCGTGGGCTGCCAGCTTTTCCAGGAGAGTGCTGTGGGAGACAGTGTCAAGGGCCTTGCTGAAGTCCAAACAGACAACATCCACAGCCTTTCCTGCATCCACCACGTGGGTCACATGGTCATAAAAGGAGACCAGGTTGGTCAAACATGACCTACCCTTCCTAAACCCCTGCTGGCTGGGTCTGATATCCTGGCCATCCTGTAAGTGCTGTGTGATGACACTCAATATAAACTACTCCATTCCATCTGTTCCATATTCTTTCTAATTGTATCTAGAAATAAAAAAAAAAAAAAGAGAAGAAAAAATGCAAATGACAATTTTTTTTTTTTACAGATGCCAAATTTTAGAGGGCAGATTACATTTTGTATATCTATATTGCATTTTGTATATCTACAAAATAGTTACTGGTATGTAAGCATAGCACAGTCACACTAATTAGTTTGCTAACAATGTCTTGGTAGTGTCCTGGCAACTCTGTCAGAGCTGAATAAACTTAAACAGCAGGATGAAGAAAAGGGCTAACCCACATTCAACTGACATACCCATAACATTTACAAATGAACTGAGTATTTGGAAAAACTATATCATGCTGAGTTGAGGTAGATTTATTGCACATGACATTCAGTGATTAATGAAAGAATTGCTTCTGGCCTTTCTTGAACAGATGCTCAAGGAGAATACATAGAGACTACTCTTATTTTGTGAACAAACACAATTACTATTCTTGTAGTTGAGCATTATCTACTCTTTGTGACTTTCCATAGATGATATAAAGAGGTGAAAAAAAGATATTCTATTGCTTTCTTATGCTGGTCATGCATAGAGGTAAAGTTTATTATTCAGAGTAGTTTATAATTCTCTGACATCTTTGAGTACAGGTGGGTAGTTCAGAGGAAAAGTCCATTTTTGCTGACTTCCTGGAAACTACAGCTATGTTTTCATCCCAAAACTAAAAAATGATGTATAAGGATAATTTATGTTTTCTATATGCAACAATCTACAGCAAAACTCCGTGGGAGATCCTGGATTAACATCTTCAACTTTAAGAGGCTACACCGACATCTTTTGTTTTAGCCTTTCCATTCCCCAACAGTAACATCTGCCAAACACCATGCTGTTTCAGCCTAGTTATTGAGCTTCATAATCCTCCGAGAAATTCCTAAAATCCTAATTCTCTCCTTCTTTGTTTGCTCAAACTAGAGAAATACAGCATTTAAAAAATAATGTAGTTGTTTGGACCTTCTTTTATTTCCTTCTTGTTTAACATAGTGTAGTTTACAAAAGGAACATTTTGGTTGCTTCAGTTTTGGTTGATTGATTGATATATCATTTACAGGCTTCTTTTTAATGAGTACTTTTTAATTATTATCACTTATATCTGCAAGGAAAAAGGTTTTCTTTATTATGTTTTATTTTTTAATGAAGATTGATTTCTTCAGGCTTTTGATGGCCCAGTTTCAGCCAGAAAATCATTCACATTTACCAATTAAGACATTAGCAAGGTTTAAAATAAGAGAGAAATCAGCCAGTCTTGTCATTATACTTAAAATGGATGTGTTTAGTAAACTCAGTTCTATCTCTTACCTTCTTTCTTCATTCTGGCATAATATACCATAAACATGAAATCTGTTTTGGTTTAATAAACACCAATGGCAAAAATCTGATCAACAAATCTTTGTTAGCTGAGGACAAAATTCCTGACACAAGACTGAGACAATATTTGATGGTGCTATGATCTGATTATTAGAGATACCTCTGCCTGAATTTAGTTGTGAATGAGACCATATGTCAAAGTCAATACTATGGATTTTATTAAACAGAAAATGTGACACAGAGAGAGAGAAAGAAATAGGAGGAGGGAAGGGAAGTGAGAGAGAGAGAGAGAGAGAGCACTTAAGTAGAAAGATATCACCACCACAAGGTTCCTGTGGCATCCTTTCACCCTGCGCTGGGGTGTGTCAAGAGGAATCCAACAAAGCTGGTGAAGAGTCTGGAGTACAAGTCTTACAAGGAGCAACTGAGGGAGCTGGGATTTTTCAGCCCAGAGAAAAGGAGGCTCAGGAGAGATGAGACTGTAGCCAGGGTGGGTCATTCTCTTCTCACAAGCAACAAGTGACAGAAGAAGAGGATATGGCCTCAAGTTAGCCCAGAGAAGGTTGAGAATTAACATGAGGAAAAATGTCTTCACTGAAAAGGAAGGCATTGGAAGAGGCTGCCCAGGGAAGTGGTGGAATCATCCATGGAAGTGTTCAAAAGGCATGTGGATGTGGCACTTGGGGATATGGTTTTGGGGTGAACATGGCAGTACTAGGCTATGCGTTGTACCCAATCTTACAGTCTTTTCCAGCCTCAACAATTCTCTGACTGCGTCATTCCCAACAAGCTTGTCATTCCCAACAAGCTCTGCAATTCACTACATTGATGCAACAAGAGAGACACTTCTTTAACATTCAATTTAACTTTCTCTAATATGATTATTTTCTATTCTACAATTAGAAACAGTCATCCATTGGGCAACATTAATTTACATCTTAGGGGGAAAATAAATAAAGAGATAAAATGCATGCAAAGAAGAGAAAAAAAGCAATTCTACTAGTATGTATGAGACCTTCTCAAGGTGAAAAGGATTTTCACGGAGGGGATAGTGTTAGGGTTTTATAAGTGATCATACTTGTCATTGATGATACAGTTTGAGAAAACAAATATTTGAGGGCCAAAATCAGGAAAAAAATTCACATCAGTAATACCCCTTTTAATTTTATGACATAGTTTCACATATTTATTCTCTCCAGTAACCCAAATATTTATTAATAATACTCAGATGGATATTTCTGGTGATAACTCTACATAAAAATAACTTCAAAAATAAATCCTGTGTTTTTACCCTGTATTCTCAGTACTTAAATCTGTGAAATATGATAGTGTTTGCATGTACTCATGTTATAAAATACAGTGTGACTGCTAATATATTGACATTTTAAATTCCCAGGAAATTGTTCCAAACAGGGCTATTCTTTATCAAATCGAAGGATTATCTCTCCCCAGGGATCAACTCAGATGGGACTAGTCCTTTATTTATAATTTTAATCTTAAAAAGCAGTACAAGAAACAGTGACAGCTCAAATGTGCAATGTGCCAAGTCAAAATATTTTTATCCCCCTCCATGACAACAGTCATAAAGACAGTATTGCAACAAAGCATCAAAATTCAGATGATATCATCAGTATGACAATATATTGAAAAACAATTCTGTTGCCTACAGCAACAAATAACTTTATTGAGTCCTATGTTGCCTTGGGAATGCACAAAGGCAAAAATTAAAGAACTATAAATTACAAGTGAACTAACTGGTAAAAATGAAAATAAACTAAAAGCTAAATCTAATTTAGGATATAGTAGGTGAAATACCTACCTAAATCCCAAGTATCTTGCCACCAAGAAAGTTCCAAAAATGTCAGATAAGTATATACATTTCAGGAGTATCCCACAGAGTGCCTTAGCAAGTTGAACTATAAAATACAATTAATTTGCATAAAACAGGTCAGGAAACACTAAGCATATGGATCTGAGTTTTGCTGTATATATAGAACACAGAATTAGGGCCAAAGAAAAACAAGTCCATGCACAGTTTCAGAAATATACCATGCTTACTAAGGTTAGTTTACTGACTACTATTAATACTGCATTCACTCGCACATGGAAAAGAGAAAAAATATTCAATTTCTAGAGCAAAGAATTTAGTACCCTCAGCTTTCATATACATTTCCTGAAAAGTAAGTCATATGCTATTTATGATAGAGGCTCTTTCAATGTTTTTACAAGAGTTGAGTTTTTGTCCATTTTGACAGAAAGACAAAAGGAATGATATAAAATTAAAACATAATAGCTAACATTACTATGCATTTGAGAACTGGAAATCTTTACTCCTTGAACTAAATGGGTGCACTGTTAAGTGTACTTAGAAAACAGAGATTAATAAGTAATACTGGCTGTAATCAGCTATTTTTTCTTTTCTTTTTCTTTCAGACAGACCTTCCTCAATCATAAATTTATTTTGTGATGTGACAGTGTCCCTAAGAAGTATTAGCTAAGGTGGTTTAAGCATTTCTCAATCTTTCGTTTGTACAGCTATGGAATTTGGGAGCCAGATATTTGTTGCGTAGGATAAGCTAGAACAATCTGGAAAGTGCTGAAATACTGAGAGCTTTCAGATCAACAGATGAACCACATTGTGAGATATCCAGGATGTGACAGATGCTCAGGAGTACTCTTATAAATAGTAATTTAGAAGGTGGACATCTAAAGTCATCTAAGTTTATCAGATCCTACCAGGGAGAAAATGAAAATATAATAACTTTTTATTTTAGAAAGACCACCACTTGCTGGAAAAAAACACAAACAACTAACTTTTTTATTTCACACATTCTGGGCAATAATCAGAGCTTCAGTCCTCCTGTTGGAACACATTTAAGAATAAGTAGGAATTTTTGACTGATACAACATGATTGTTAGCACATATTTTCCAAAAGACTTTCCAGAAAACATGCATAAATTAACAGGAATGCAGACTTACCTGCAATTTGTTTCCTCCTCCTACAGTTGGAATTTCTGCCATTACCTCTAGATTCACTTGGATAACATGACAGTAAAATTCCAGGAACTTTCAAGTTGAAGAGATACATCAATCAATTAGAATAAGCATGCTTCAGTTAAGGAAGATAAGTCAGATCATGGTCTAGCAAACATTTAATAACTTCAGAAACCATGTTCTTTAATTAATTATCCATTCTATAGAAATTCAGTATTTCTATGAAGATTATAGTAGAGTAATTAAATATGGGAGTTATCAAAGAAGTGTCCCTTCATAAGTAAGTGTTTAACTATCCTTATATTTCTAGAAAGTAGGAAAGCTGGAAAACACTTCATTTTTTTCTGAGAGTTAGCATATTGTGTCATTTTTTGTTGTACACTTCACGACTTTTAAATGGAGACCATGGACCCAAATTCCAATTCACAAGTTGAATCTCATTTCAAGCTTACAAAATTTCAGCTGCTTTTTTTTTAAAAAAATCATTTAATGAACAAAAGTAATTACAGTTCTAAAAGAGAAGATAACTGTGATTAAGTGAATGAACTATACATAGATCCTGTCAGGATGTCCTTTAACATTCTTTGCAGACAGATATCTCTACAGCAGATGCCGAAATTATAAAAGAAATGTCACTTGAGGCTTGAGCTGTCTGCACTTCAACAGCCCAATTAAAGACTTGAGATTGAACCAGGGGCATTAATGATTACATGTGACTCTGAATTGCTAGGAAATACCAGTCTGTAGGAAGAGGATAGCATATCACAGCAGCAGAGAAGTTTGAAGCTAAGCTTTTTTGTAATTATTTTTGTAATTCTACACTGAACCACTTAAACTGCACTGTAATCAGCAGTACGGTGTTGCATGCAAAGAAAGAGCTTCACCCACTGGATCCCAGTAGAATCCCAGGTGAAAACTTATGGAGACTCCTCACACTTCCCCAATATAAGCCAGTGGCTAAGTATGTTGGTGATGTTGGAGGTTGTGTCTTGGAAGGAGGAGGAAGAAAAGGAAGGTATATGAGTCTTGAAACAATAACTAGGTAACTGCTTATCACAGTTCTGTATATTCAGCTGTGCATAAGGGGAGTCCAGTTAGAGAAGGGAAGGTGACATTGTAGTGGTTGGGTTACTGTAAGTATTTGCAATGAAATTCTGTAGAGGAAAACTGATCTATTTATGAGTTGTTGCAGAAGTAATTCTATGAAAGGCAGCATATGTATTTGTCTTTTTATAGATATCAGGATCTTATCCTATAGAATGGATGAGACGTGTTAGTGCTAAAAAGTGTGGATGTGGACTGAAGATGTTTGACTCATAGCAAATACTTTCCTGACAAATAAAAGGAGATGGGAACTCTCTTTACTTTTCCTTAGAAAAACATGCTTGTAGGGACTTATATACTAAAGGAACTGTAACAAAATGTTGACTTGATATTTAAATTCCAAGTAAGGTATCTGTGGAAAAAGCCAAGCTGCCTAGACATCTGAAAGACTTCCTCAGTCTCTGTAGAAGTTTATGAAATCAAACTTAAAATAACTTTCAAAACAACTTAGTATAAAATAAACTAGCTTATATACAAGAGATCATAGCACTGTACTTTTGTTTTAAATGCAAATATGACTTGAATATTTTTACATCTTTACTTCAACATTTCACTATTTAAAATAATCTGTTCTTCAGGTTGGAAGTTTAAATTTCTTTTCCTGTGGTCTGCAAAAACACTTTTTCCTTAGAATTATTAAATAAACAAGATCCTCTATTATTCCATATATAACAGGTAGTACACAAAACCTCAAGTGTAAGAGCTTAAGATACACATAAAATATTCTTTTCATATAGGATTTCTCCTTCTTCATTTCTGGCCCCAGCTTTAATTTAACTAACCTTTTATGGTTTGACATCCTTTAAATATACTTATAACATGTTATGTCTCTCATTGGTGGCAGGGGAATATCTTGTTATCTAACTTCTTGTCTGGGATTCTATCACCTTACTGTAAGTTAACTTCATCCTCCTTTGTATTTATTTCTTGTCAGAAGCTCAGTTAAACAGCTCATGTAAATTATTTATACATAATTTGCTTAGACTTTTTTTCTTCATTTATCTGTTACATTTTATACTCAAATAAGAGAGAGCTCACTGTGAGCCTGTATGCTCAGTACTGATCTACAAAGAAGTTCTAGCCACATTAATTTATTTTTCTTGGTCTCATCTGTTCTCTGCATTATATTTTGGGATGTGTGTTGTTATGAGATCTTTTGAAGTTTATGTTGGTCCTTATATGCCTGCTCTGAAGTGTACATGTACATATTCAAAACTATTTGCTTTTCTCTGCAATACAACCATTTCCAATAGAGCTAGTTTGACTTGGTTACGTATCAATAAGAAGAAAAAATACCTAATAGACTGCAATAAAGTCAGCTTTTTAGGTTATGTGTTTTCTTTCAAATTTCCTGTGATTATCCATTTAAAAGTGCTTCTTTTCTATTAAGGTCCTTTTTACTTTGCTGATTAAACTTTTTGCGGCTTTGTTGTTGCTTGCTTTGTGTTTTATTCAAATTCTGCTTACCATCATTAAACCAGGGAGCTCCTTCTTCCAGGAATTACAAGACTTATGTACATTATTTCCTTTGATTTCAAGGTCAAGTTAAAACTAAGATTATAAAACAGATGTCCACTATTAAGGTACACTGTTTATTGAAGGTAATGCCTATTTGTTTGTATAGTTTTTAATATATATTTATGCAAGTACTTCTTTTGCACAAAGCCAAATCAATTGCGCTTTTTCATTTGAGCAAATTAAACCCCCATCATTCAGCAGAGATGAAAATCTTAAAAGAGCATTATGAAATACATGTCAGGAGTATAGATTTATATGCACAATGTGTGTTAATTTACACATTGGTACCAAGAGTTATATAAATCAACATTTTTCACACTTCACTCTGAAGAATTTCAGCTACATCTGTAGCACTGGATTTGAATTTATCTAAATTATAATGTTAACTCAGAATCAGACAATAATGGGAGAAGGATTCTTTTGCTCTTAGTGTATTTATATGCCATGCAGCTGTTTCTTTCTTCTTAGTGATGTGATCTGCAGGCACAACATTAAAAAAATGATGACTTTAAGACAAAGGGTGTATGAAAATCTGCTACACCTTTTTCTGGTTGTATCACAAAATCTGAAGATATGCATGTCAGAACAGAAAGAAAAGAACAAAAAAAAAAGAGAAATATGCTATTTCTGTGTGAATAACCTCAACAGACTGCACTTAGATTTCCCATATTGGATTTGAATTATTAAAATATTTATTTTTCATTTTAGAAAAGCAATATTAAGTTTCTGTGTGTATTATGAATGAAAAGCTTTTATTTTCTTTCTACTGCATTGAGTAAACATGAGGGTAGATTGGAGTTACAAGATTGGCAAACAGCATTTGCTATTAAAACCCTTTTACTGTGCTACTAATTCAAAGTTGCATGTGAATGTGTCGAAAACCTACATATTTTTGCTTCTTGAAGCAAACTTGATATTCACGTATCCAAATTAACCCCTGGATAACAGAAGGCCTCAAGACAAACTTTGACATCAAACTACTTTTTAACTTTTTACAGCTAATCATCTGATTGAAAATATTCTATCTTTAAAAAAGCCTTGACTATAATTCTTCAAATAGTACCACTATAATTACTTAGCCTTTTTCACACATAGGCTCTTCCTCTCTCTCCAAGGTACTTATTCAGTTTTATTGTTCTCTGTATCTCATACAATATACAGATCTAAAAGAATAAAGCAAGCCATGTGGGGATTAGCAGTGGGTTTAAGTGTTAATGCTTCATAACACTCCATATACTCAGAAATTCACATTAAAATTCTGAGAGTGGCATAAGCAGTGTGCAGAATCTTTGAAGAAAGATACTGTTAAAGTAGGGGGCTGGGGAGGTTATCTAGAGGTGAAAAGTGCAACAAAGGAAGTATGTTCTGAGCAGAACTTTTGTAATATGATGGAAAAAAAGATTCAATATAATGAATTCAGCTCCAGTAACTAGAAGTACACTAAGGCTGTGTCTGATAATTGTGTAAAGTATATTTTACTATTTCTGCTATGTTTCTGATTTTTTTTCTTGTATTGCTAGCAAGTATACTGTTGCTGATTATGGTCTACAGCTTTTACTTTAAATATAGGTTTATATTAGTGTAATGGCATAGTAACTGATCACAACAGAGTCACTACTAATTTATGAAGTTGTAAGAATGCCTAAAATGGGGTTTTGTCCACTTTTGGTTGTGTTTACCTCAATTACTTTAATCCCTCCTTCACAAAATCTGTTGTTAATTTTACCAATAATATATAACAGAAATCGTATAATGTAAACAGAAAAACCCAGATTGAGATTTAAAATCTGTCATCATTCCTTCATAAAGAGTCATGAAAAGGAAGATATCTTACTATCCAAATTAATACTTGCTGCATTGTTCTCTGTTCCTGCTGTTAGAAGTTACTGACCTCTATGCTAACTTTGGAGTTCTCATTTAGGAAAATGAGAGGAATGAGGCCAGAGCTTACTGGGTGTTTTTCACCCCATTAAAAAAATTACTTTATCAAATACTGTGTGACAGCAGTCAGCAAGATAACTCACAGATGGTAAAGCCAAAAGCTGATATCCATTACAGAAATCAAAGAAAAACAAGATTGTGAAAGCCTAGCTGTTTAATTCCTCTATTTTTGTTCCAGTCCAGGCTTTTTGTTTGACTCTCGGATGTGCTAATCCTCAGTGCTGAATTTTTCAGGACTGAAGGGAGTCAAGACTACCTTTTCTCTTGGCTCTTCAAGGAACACTACCTCAATACACTGCTGATAATATGCAGGCAAGTAAAAACCAAGTAAAAAACTGTTAGCAGATTTAGAAGCCCCAGATTTCTCACTTCCGGTAACACTTTAACAAGATCAAAGATCTAAACTCATCTTTCATTTTTATTTCACTGTCAGACCTATACTTTACTGTCTCTGTAAAATTACATTGTGTCAGAAATTAAATTTTTCTTTTTTTATGGTGATCCTAAAGCAAGCAGACTGTCTATTTTTTTCCATATCACCTGCAGTATGATCAACAGATTGTCAAAAAATGTTATTCCTTTGCTGAAACATAGGAAGTAATCTTACTTAGCTGTATGTGAAAGTCACTAAGCACACCTATTGTAAAGCAAAATAGAGCAAACAGCACAAATATAATCAGGTAACATTGCTCTGCTCTGGCCTGGCAGCTTGTTAAGAGAACTGTTTTTTCACTGCATCAAATCATTTGGCCTCACTCAAGTCATCAGTAAAATTCCTGCTTGGTGGACTAGAATAAAAGTGACATCAGTAAGTACCACAGGTAAATGTTATTCTGAAACAGTTATATATAAAATATGCATAAATATAAGTATTACTGGATACTGTAATTGATCAAAAATAAGTGGCATGATTTTGTAGAAGTCCTGGAGCAGTACATACATCAGAACTCACACCAATAACTGAAGGGGGAATTACTGAAAGATGAAGGTGAACAGTTTTTACTGGTTTGGTAGAATGGTTGCTGAGATTCAAAACTGTATCCAAAGCTCTGTACTCCATTATAGGGAGTGCTCTGGACAGTATTTACAGGTATTTTGACATTTTCCCTCAGCAGTGTCTGATTTAATAATGAATTCAACTGTTTATAAATGAAAAATATGAAAGTTACCCATAAATACGATAGCATAACACTGATATTCCCATGCTTTGTGTTATCCTTGCCAACTAGTGTGATCTTCATTTTGACAGTTTGTGATCTAACTATGCATGAAGGTGATATCAGCTACTGTAATTTTAACTCTAGTATTATCCTACTTTTTGAAGCAATTCATATAGTTAGTACTTTTCAGTCTGTTTTAATAAGGAGCACAAATTAAAGAAAGAAAAGTATTCATTACAATTGAGTTTTTTTTTCACAGAGAAAGACCAAAGAAATAACAAATATATTGGTTTTCTTGTTAAAAAAAAAAAAAAAAAAAAAAAAAAAGGTATCATTCTCTTTGAAGAAGCTCCCAATATTAAAAAGCAAAGTGGAAAGGCAGGTCTTCACAAAGAATACAAGTTTAAATTTTGTAATGTTGTACAAGGAACTTTTTCCAATACACTCACAATATAAAATCACAGAATCATAGATTGGTTTGGGTTGGAAAAGACCTTGAAAATCATCTATCTCCAACCACCTTACCATGGGCAGGGGCATGTTCCACTACACCAAGATGCTCAAAGCCCCATCCAGCCTGGCCTTGAACATTGCCGGGATGGGGCATTCATAACTTCTCTCGGCAACCTATTCCAGTGTCTCACCACTCTGAGAGTGAATAATTTTTCCCATACATCTAAACTGAATTTCACCTCTTTCAGTTTGAACCCATTACTCCTTGACTGCAGTTCCTGATAAGGAGATGCTCTCCAGCTTCACTGTAGGCTCCCTTCAGATACTGGAATGTTGTTATGAGGCATCCACTGCTCTTCTCCAGAACAGCCCCAACTTTCTCAGCCTGCCTTCATAGGGGAGGTGCTCTACTCCCCTTCTCAACTTCATGGTTCCCTTCTTGCTCCAACTTGCTCTAAGTTTTATGTCTTTTTTATGTTGGAGCACCAGAACTGTATGCAGTATTTCAGGTGGGGGTCTCATGAAAGCTGAGCAGAGGGGGAATCACAGGGATCCTCTACTATTTAATTTCTTATGGAAGGAAAAACAGTTCCAGAGTTTACCTAAACAGATCAGACTATTTGCATTTACATCCTTCCATAAATCCTTTTACCATGATCTCAAAGATCAGTAATAAAAAGTAGACCACCCTGTAACTTTACCTAGATTTTGCATACCTAGAATTTATTTGATGCCTGATTTTCCTGCTTATTTAGCCTTTTAAAGGTAAAAGGTCTTTAGGACCTTTCCCCTTTGGGAAGTCTCCAAGTCTTGTTCATTCATTTTAACCTAGTCCATTTTACTAAATGTTAGTGACTAATATCCACTAATGCTAGCATGTCTGTTCCAGGACTGCTTTTTACAAATGAAAAACATACAAGCCTTAAAAAAACTGGTTGGAAATCCCATTAACGATTTGTTTGACAAAACAAAGTTCTATTTTAATATACAAGGTCTCCCTCCCTTCTAGTGACTGTATTAGTAAAAAGCTGCACGTGCACACAAGGAGCAGATGGAAAACATGGCAACACTGCAACACCCCTAAAACTTTAATTTCATTGTGTGCCTCTGCACATATTTTTTCACATTGTTTTTGTCAGACTTCCCCTTTCAGAAAAAAAAAAAAATTACATGAGTGACTTAGCTCATTTAATCAGTAGCTTTGTGAAGAACAGATTTGCAAACTAGTTTGAATTGGCGTAGCAAAGTAGACAGGTGCTTCCATGTTGGGAGCTGTTGAATTTCCCTGAACTTAGTCAGTTCATTCCTGGAATGTATTCATGCTTTAATAGATATTAAAGCTGAACAGGATCTATATAAATCATCTGTCTCTCTCCTTGCCAATATGAGTCGCTATCTGTACAATAAATATAACTGATCAAGCCTAGATTTTAAAAACCCAGGTCATTAATGTTTCACTTTCTATCGAGAGAGTATTCTTCAGCTCAGTTATTCCTTGGAGTTTGTGTTAGATTTTATGTAGAATGAAAATGTTTTCTTCTCTTACTTTAATGGTACTATCTCTGACTATTGCATCTTTTCTCCAGATTTGAAAAAGACCGAAATGCTAAACTCAATGCCAAGAGTCTCCTTGAGATAAAAATGACCAAGAATTACATGTCAATTTAGTCTGCAAGGTGACTACTTCCTCTTACTCATTGCATTAAATCACACATTCAGAGAAAATACTTTTCTTGATTTCTGGAAGAGTAAATAGGTCCTCCCACCAAAAAAATAATCTAGTGTTGGGGATAGGTCTCTCTTGTCCTACCCAACATGTTCTCATGCAAAGATCCCAAATTAACCCAAGACTGATGATGGTTTCTACTCAATAAAGATTAATGGACTGCACATCAAATAGTGCTATTAGGGATATGACAGCCACTCTACAGCCTAACTAAAGAGTCAATACTAAAATAAGATAATAACTTATTTGCATTACATATATTTAATGAGAAAAGAAATTTGTTTTTCTTTCAATCAATGATAATGGCTGCAAAACTAGTTCTATTAAACTGTACTAAAATTTGCAAAATAATTAAATTTGAGTAGCGTATATATAAAATATACTACAATTTTTCACAGCACTATACCTTCTCTTCACATTGATTTTGTCCTTATTTTTTTACAAGTTTCTCTCATAAAGCAATGAATCTTTGAATCCTTTTTCTTTCTACAAATTTTATGAATTTTTGGGGCGGTTATTTATTATTTAATTTCCTTTCTTTCATAGTAGCAAAGCCACTATTACTTCATTTAGCCTGAAGAAGTATTTTTCTTACAGCACTTTTCAGTTTTGTGCAGGGAATATCTTTTTATCTTTATGATAATACTAGTATGTCAGTTAGATTTAATATCCCTAAAAAGGGAGGTAAATTCATTAATAAATTGTTCATAACACATTTTAAGCCATGTAGTTTTCAATAGCAATGGTAGTGTTCAACTAAGAATTCTTTAGAACAGCACTTTCCCTACATCATCTAAATTCTAGTAACAACAGTTTCTGATTATTAAAAACTATTTTTTTCACATAATGAACTCTTTAGGGAGAGGGGAGAAAAGCATCAGTTAACTTTAGGAAGTTTTATTTTCAGATATATAAAATAATAATTATTCGTTCCTGTAGTGCATATTATTTCCAAGGAGAAGAGTTTAGGGGCTTTTATTTTGATTTGGGTTTGGTTCTTTTTCAGGGGAGGGAGGCAGGTGTGGTAGTGTTGGTTTGTATGGGTTTTTTCCTGGATTTCTTTTCAAGGTCATACAGGTAGAAGCATGTGGACAAATCAAAAGAGGAATTGATCCTTGAAAAAAAAAAAATTGTACATATGTTATTGCTCAATGTATCTATATAAAAAACAGATACAAAATACACTTTATTACACACACATACATATATGTACACATATGCATATACGAATGTGTGTGTATATATTTTTATATATATATATATGTATGTTTATATGTATATTTTGAATTTTTCTGCTCTGGTTAAATAAGGTGGTATTATCTGAACATCCAGACAGACAGCTAGTATGTAGCCATTTACAAAAATATTGTCATAGCTGTTAAAAAAATAAAACACCTTTGAAAACTGTCCCTGAAGGGATTCAACTTTGAAGATTTGTGTCACAACGATATCCAAAGGAAGCTGAAGCAGCTTATAAAAATCATTAGGTATCCACTCATTGACCCGCAAGTAAAAGTTTATAGTCAGTATTGGTTTATAATAAGGTGAAGAATTCAATTATATTTGAAAATTCCTGTTAACACGTAGGCGAATAGACAAAAGAAACCCAGCACATCACTTTTATGGACAGATATTAACCTTCACAGATCACTGAGTATATCCAGACTCTATAATTGTGTTTGTTAAAAACAATGACGCCTAAGCTTCTTTCAGATGACTCAGCAGAAATGTACCTTTTAAATGATGCTATATTGATCTCAACTGTATATCCTTCAAGTAAATCTATATGTCAGGAAACTTTGACCTGAATTTTCAAAGACAGCAGAAAAAACCATTTTCTTTTTTTTTTCCTTCGGATTTAGAAAGAGATTTAGTAGCATGTCTAGTGTTTACAAGAAAAAAAAAATAAAGCCAGTGATAAAGCATTATTTCAAATGTTGCTGCAATGACTGAAAAATGCATTCCAAGCTCCTGGAGAGCACCTTAAAAGTTTCATGAAATGTATGAGATACTGATGCATTTTCTAAACACATATATGTTAGGAAATAATAGAAAAAATAAGAGAGAGAAATGCAAGCTAGGAATTTTGTTCTGGTTTTCTTTTGGTTTTAGTTACTTGTGGGAGGAAGGGGTTGGCGGTTTATTTGCGGTGGTTCTTAGTTTCTTTTTACTAGAAAACGTTTATCTATATTTTCCGGAAACTGGTTTGCAGAACACTTTAAAACTTGGCATTTATCTCCATCTTGATTTAATCCTGAATATCAGACCCTATATGCATTAATTCACAGAATTTTTTCTACTTGGATTCAGAATTTATGGCAAAGAGAAGTCACACAAACTAGGTCCCCTGTTATTCAAGTTTCCAAATATGCATCTGGCATATAAAGCCTGCCTATCAAATACCAACTATTGAACTCACCCTAAAACACAGCAGTCACTGCCACTTTCAGGTTCTCTCAATCCTGTATTTTACAGAGCATCTACTGAGGAAATAGCTTCCAGTTCCCTCAGAACTTCAAGGCTTTAAAAGTACAGCTAACATCCGCACTGCAGCCAATTAAACTAAGTGGAAATCACTGTCCTTACTCAATTTCTACCAAGGTTAATAGAATCATAGAATCATATATGTTGGAAAAGACCACCAGGATCATCAAATCAAATCATAAGCATGGCATTGCCAAGTCCACCACTAAACCATACCTAAGCGCCACAGCTACTTGCCTTTTAAATACTTTTAAGGACAGCGACTCAACCACTTCCCTCCATCCTTAACAACCCTCTCAGGGAAGACATTTTTCCTAATATCCAATCTAAACTTCCCCTGGCACTACTTGAGACCATATCCTCTTGACCTATCACTTGTTACCTGGAAAAGAGACTGAGTTCTTTCATTTAAAGAAAAGGAAAAAAAAAAAAAAACAAAACAACCCAAAACCAACCCAAGTCTTACAACATGTAAAATCTCACATGTTTATCCATGGAATCATACCCCAAAAATCATTAAAACATTATTATTTTCATAAAATCAAAACTGATTTTATGGGAGGTAAAGGTAATTGAGGTATCAAAAAAGTCATCTTTAACTTACACTAAGATATCGACTACAGAAAAAGAGGTGTATTTTTTTATGTACTCACCCATACTATGTGATTTTTATAATAGTTATTTCCCTGTTTAAAGTTGTGTTGGCACTGAGAGATAAGATGTGTGAAGGCCAGAGAGGTCTGACTAGGCTGACCATAACTCTTCACTCAGGTTACTGCTGGTAGCCAGAATCACTTCAAGTGTTTCTCCTTGATCCTGTCTCTCTGTGCCATGTGTTTTTTGTTGTATCCTGCTACTTATCATCTGGACACTGCTTTAACGGAAGTCCATAGTTAAGATTTAGGTAAATTAGAAATGCAAAGAAACTGAATAAATAGCTTCAGTCCTGTATGCAAAATTCCAAGCATCAATCCAAAAACATTCAATGGAGAATGTCACTAGAGATTTCCAAGGTAGACTACATTTTTATTTGTGAAGGAAAACATTAACATCTTTCTTTATTCTAGCCCATAGCAAAAGTGTGCTTGAAATCCAAAAATGTCCAAATAAAGAAGCTTTAAATTAAAGCCTTACATTATACATAAGTTGATTTTCTTAAAACAGCTAAAATATGTACAGTATTTTTGAACCATTCCTTTCATTAAGGATGGAAGACTGAAACATAAAACCTTAATCTTTTTTTTTTTTTTTAAATACATCTTATATTATAGTGAATATTAAGGAAACCCTTCTCTGACCACTGAGGAGCCACTCTGGCAGACACACTCCCACCACAAAAGCCTTCACTGCTGGGACTGAAGCCCATTCACAGCTGCTGGCTCCAGAGACCAGATAGATGCCACTCTCGACCTCCTACAACACCCTGCTCTCCCAGCCAGACCAGGCTTCCTTACTTGTTTGACCCCAGGTTTTCCCAAAGGACAGGAACACAGCTGGAGCTAGCGCCTCCCAGGAGAGATCGCCACTAAAGGAAACTCTGGGCTTTTATACCCTCACAGTCCATGCACACAAGTCTTGGCTCTTCCTCCTGAATCCTTGGGTCCTGCCGTATCTCTGAGTGTCTGAGCACCTGGCTGGGCCACAGCTCCCTGTGCCCTTTGCCATGCAAAGGGTCAGCAGCTCAAGGCCTCTTCACTCAGGATCCCAGCACCCAGAGCTCCGTGTGCAGCTCCCCTGCAGCGGCACACCAAGCTACTGGCACTGGATGTGTTCTTTAACAATGAGGCTCTTTGCATTCAGATTTTAACAGTAACAATTTTTTTCATTTACCTCAGCCTGACAGAGAGGTCCCAGGCCCTCCCTTCAGACTGCAACTTGCTGGGCTCTATCTATCACCTAAAGATCTGTTTGGGTCAAAGCCTCTGCCCTGGCATAGACATCTGTGCCAACACCTCTTGGAAAATGTGCCTTGTGCTGCATAACTGCCATTCCTTTGCTGTTGTTGCTAGTGGAGGAGCTAGATATTTTGATGAAATTATAAAACACATTAGTTTACCTACATAGGTCATTTTTTTGTGGAAGAACATGGAACAATTTTTTTCTTGTATCTTTAAAACTTTTTTTGAGACCTGCCCGAGTGAATTATAATAAAAAATATTTACAGAAGTTTTAAATTTAATGAAGACTTATGCTGGAGAGAACTCCTCCAGCAAATCAATGCTTATTTAAGCTTTTCACAAAAAATATCTGTGGAGTTTCTGTTATTTTAAAGTATATCTCATAGCTCTTAAGCCAAGATTTAAACTGTACCCTGGCTCTACAATTATTTTTTGAAAAAAAATCATATTTAAGTCCTGAGTATTTTATTCTAACTTTTTTAATGCTTAAAGACTAGAAAAGCTATGTGATTCTTTGCAAAATTAAGAAATTATCAACAGCAGTGTATCTGTCTGATACAAAGGAGGAATTATGCATAGTGAAATGCATTTAATCTTATTCTATAGCTCTTAAACATAGCCCAACCATTCACTAAAGTTCTTTAGTAAAGGCCACAGGTGCATTTTACTCTCTAAAGCTGAAAAAGGGGAAAAGACAGAAGGTGAAGAAGAGTACATAATTTAAGATTATGTGTATTTCAGGCAAACACTTTGTAGAAAATATAGTAGAAAAGGCTAGAATAAAAGTGCACAAATTGCCACAATTCATATTTTATTAGACCAATGGACAAATAGTGTTATAGGTTTAAAATACATTGAGTCAAAGAAGCATTATTAGTACTTACAATCTTTATAGTTTTTTAACTATTATCAGACAGGAAACATGTGCTTTTGGAGCTATATTTTCACTGAACATGACAACAGATCACCAACTGTCCCCAAAAAAATCAGGGAGACCATAAGGACACAGAATAAAACATGGGAACTTTAAATCACTCTTCAAAAAACATTCTAACCAAAGGAAAAAGAAGGAGATAATCTGGTCATTAATTACAATACAAAACTGAGCTTCAAAAAAAGTTATCCAAAAAGAAGAGAGTTTGAAGAGAAATTCATTAAAGGTATATATAACTTCAGATTGAACCTTTTATAGAGTTTTTGCTAGGTGACCCCATAGATATACACAGATGAATAAGTACACATAGAAGGATAACTGTGTGTGCAGGGAATAAAATGCCTCCTATAGAATAGGCAAAAAGACCCCTGTGCTTCTTCAGTTTGAAAAAAAAAAAAAAAAAAAAGAAAACTGAAATACCAGTTAGATAAATCCTGCAGAAAAAAGCATTTCCTTTACCAGCAACACCCAGTGAAACTAACAATCATATTAAACTTGACAAAACTTTTCTTCATGGATGCTTAATAGAACACATTGTTATGACATGATGTGTAAGACTGAACTGTGTACAAAGGAATGATTCTTTAAAGCCTATGAAGCTTTAATGCCACTTCCCTCAGAAAGATATGTGTCCTTGCACTCTCTTTCTTTGTATTTTCTGCTGTAAATGTAAATAATATTACCAAAGAGGATACCAATTGGTTTCACCCTTTTGTGAGTATTTGATTGTTTATGCAACACTATTTGCATGTCAACATTCAGAAGTGCACCAGAATGCACATTAACTAAATTAAACCTGCAAATTTAATTTCGCTGCTTATTAAAAATAAAAGATCTATCAATACAAAACTAATAAAATGGTGATGTGTCAGGGGTGCAGAAAAAAAAAAAACACACATAACGCAAATAATAAAGCCAAAGTACCTAGAAATTCAGAAACAGCATATGCATTTCATAGGAATCATCCTCGTTTGTGGACATGCACTTTACCAGGATCAGCCAATTTAATTTCACGTCTCTTCTTCCAATGAGGAATTGAATATTTTACTTCAGTGAAATATATTGACCAGAAACAAAAGCAAAACTGCCATTTGCAGTAATAAATTCCAATTATTTCATTCACTATTAATAGATTTTTCCATTGACCAGCTTTTAATTTTCTTCATAGTGTCCTGGGTAACCCAAAATGTTATGGTGTTCCTCAACTATCTGTGCCCAAGGTTCTTATTGTCTCTTTAAGAACCAGTGGCATGGCTGAAAATGGAACTCTGGGGTAAGGAGGTGTTGCAGAGAGGTGGAACTTTAGAAAGTTCATAAAATTATTTGTTCTAATGCAAATCTAAACATGAAAATTACAAGAAAAACAAATAATTATGTCTTCCTGACTGAGAATAGCCTTCTCTATTTAAGATTGATTTGAAGACTTGTATGTTATGTTAACCATAAGATTTTGTTTGTCCTGTATTATAAGTAGTGTTCACATAATTTTATTGAGTCTTTCTACAGACTGAAGGGCAGGAACTCTATTAAAAAACATGTCCAGAAATGTGTTATGAAAGAGCAAGATAATTACTGAAATAGTAATTATTCAAGAAACATTACTCTGGAAGATTTAAAATTAAAATGACCTTAGCAAGAGGCCAAATGTTTGGTCATATTAATAAGTCACAAGTATGTATTTCTGAATAACCCTTCATTGTGGTAGGATGTTTTTTCCCTCTTTAAACACTCTTTCTTAAATCAAAGTGAATAAAATAAAAAGAAAATCACTCAAAAGAATGAGGCTATTATCAGTCATTGAGCTCATCAGAGTTCATTGGGGACAACAAATAATGCTATCTAATTAATTAGGTTGACAGCAAACTGTGTGACATATTTCGTATGGCTGGCTGGTTTAACATTCTAAACCCTCTTGTTTATTAGAGCTTGCATGTTTCAAATAGAAAAGGATGTTAGACATCCCATCTGCTGTGTAACAGAGCTTCAGAAAAAAAAAATACACTGAAACCTTGATAAGTTCACATCACAGTAACAAGACAAATGCAGCATCTTATCTGATATGCAATGACACAATTCCAATTGTTTCTAAAATTCTATTATTTTAATCAGGCTACATGGAAATAAACATCCCATTGTCAACATGATTCCTTGATCAAAATCTGACATCAGGTTAGTCAATAAAATCTCTCAGTTTGAAATACCTCTTATCTCTGAGTGAGCACCAGTAAAATTTTGAAGTGGAATGCACATCCTCAGATGGCACATCTTGTTAACAAAGTGGTGGTTGGCAAATAGTGATATAATACTGAGTGACTACTATGCAGAGCTGTGACTCTAATTATGTGCATATTCTGAAATAAATTTGTTAGAAAGCAATTTACTTAAAAATGCATGATTCTATTTCACGCCTGAATACACTTATGTGAACGTACTGTACTTCTAGTATACTTCAAATAGGTTTAGCAAACATAGGAAGGGGCAGAAGTCCAAGTATGCTATAATCAAACTATTTTTTTCATCTTTCTTTTCAATAAAATATTTTGTAACACTTTGTTAGCATAGATAACCATATCATACATGGCTACATAAAACTTTATGCAATTATATGGCCTTAAATTCTGATGGAATCAAATGCAGAAATTAGGTAACAGGATTACCTAAAATTAAAGCATACAACTGAGAGCATTGTTCAGATACTCCCTGAACTTTGACAGGCTGGATAATATGGCTGCTTCACTGAGGGACACATTCCAATGACTGACTACCCTCTCAGTAAAGAAACTTTTCCTAATGGCCAGTGTGAGCTTTCCTTGATGCAGCTAGATACCATTTGCTTGTGTCCTGTTGCTGGTTGCCAGAGGGAGGAGATCAATGCCTACCCTCTGCTGACACCCTTAAAGAAGGTATAGATTGCAATGAGGTCATCCCTCAGCCTTCTCCTCTCTGTGCTGAGCAAGTCAAGCGACCTCAGCCACTCCTTGTAAGTCTTGCTCTTGAGACCTTTTACTATCTCTGTCATCTTCCTTCACACTTCAATAGCTTCTAATAAGTCCTTCTTACAGTGAAATACTTAAAACTGAACACCGAATTTGGGGACTACCACTGCAGTGTAGAGTGGAACAATCAATCACCTCCCTTGACCAGCTGGCAATGCTCTTCTTGATGCACTCCAGGACACAGCTGGCCCTTTTTGCCTTTTATTTTCCTATTCAATTTTTTTTTTTTTAATTACAGTTAGTTTGTTAGTTTCTTGCCAAATCTTGTTGATTTACCATTCAAAAAATAGGGAAAAATTTCTCAAACTAGAATGTTTCCCATGACATATTCTCATATCTACAAGTCTAGGTGAGTTCTAGACATATTATGCATTAAGTTTATGTGCCAAATGCTTGTGCAGGATTACTGTAGCAGATCTCTAAGTTAAATGGTCTTTAAACTTTAGATAGTGTTTTTCAGAAGGCTTTCATGTCAGGTTGCTCTCTATTGCTCTTTAATTTTTTTTTTCATGTTACATTATAAACAAGAACTGATTTATTCTTATTTAGTCAGGAACATTTTGAATGAGTATAGCAAATTTGCGTGAAAGTTTATGTTTTATTGTTGATGCTGTGTGAGTAAGAATGATTGTTACCATGCAAATAGACAGGGGCAATATTAAACATGGAATAATAAAGTCAATATTAGACTGTGTCAAAGAGATTAATTTTGTAAGAGATGAATTACAAGGCAGTGTACTCTGTAATTATCATCTTAATAAAGATCAGAAGCCCATTCTACTTTTTATGGACCAAAAATCTAAGACTATATTCTAAACACACATTGAAGTCTGTTATTAATGGCACAGTTAAGAAATCTTTAAGATCCAAAGATCTTAGCAAAATCATAATATAGACCGGGACTCCAGCTGATCATGCAAAACCCACAATAAACTGTAAGGCTAGAGTGGTTTAATTTTCATTATGGGTAAACACAAAAAAATGCTACTCAAGAAAAATTCTGTCTAGAGAAATAAAGAACACAGAATAGGCCTTATCTATACTATTGAGTTCTCTTACCCTCTAAAACAAGATTATTACAACTGACCTGCCTTGGGAACAATCTCTAGCCTGAGCCATGTTGAGAATTAAATGCTACTAAATGGTTTTCCTTTTGCTGAGCTGTTTAAATTCTCTTGTGTGCAGATTTTAGCTTAGACATCAATTTCTCTTCTGTGGAGTCTTGCCATGTGTAAGTAAAACTTCAGTGGAGAATTCAACTCCATGGAAATCTTTCTACATGTTCAAATTTATATTAGCACAGAAATATTTCCTTTACAATTAACTTCATCTTGGTCTCTATCAGGTCTCATGGGACCTTTGAAACAGTTATTGAATTACTGAATTGCTTTATATCATGTATCCAACCTGACAGATTCAGTTTGTTTTTCAAGTAAATGTTTTGCCCCTGACAGCATGAGAAACTGTAGTTTGTGTAAAAAGACTAGAATATGCAGACTTGCAAACACAAGCTGAATGGTTTTCTGCTGTTAACTGCGGAGAGGAGGGGTGAATAGAGAACTCAATCATTTCTTTCCAGTCTGGCCATGTCAATTTTTTTCTTAAAAAAAAAAAAAAAAAAAAAAAAAAAAAAAAGTGGAAATAAAAAAAAAGGTAATTGCTCCAAAACAAGATAGTTAAAACCATCCTTGGTCTATTTCAAACCCAGATGTTAATGCATGCACTGAAATAGAAGGATGATTCCTGAATCAGCTGCTGTACTGACTGTGTTTAGAGAGGAGATACACTTCTGCTACACTGATATTTCCTTTTGTATAAACCTATTTGGTAAGGAAATTGAAAACAAGACTTTAATTCTTCCTGCTATAGCTTCTCTGAGTTCAGAAGTTCTTTGAAGTCCTCCCAGCATTCTGCCAATTTTCTTTCCAATTGTAATGCAACTGTTTGTCAGCTCCTGAAATATCCTGAAATAAATATAAATACTGGATATGTCTTCAAGGTTTTTCTTCAGATTTGTAATGACTAATGCATTTAGCTAGCTCATTAGTTCCATAGTGATAGCATTTGATACATCTAAAGTGGGTAGTTTATGTCTCTCCTCTCTCCTTACCCAGTTTTCTGAATGATGCAGAGAAGTATCTGGATTAATTTTGATAGTACACTTCATAACTTTAAAATACAACAGGCTTCAACAGCAGTATAGAAGACAGATACGTGATTTACACAGATATGTAGATGTAAAACCTCAGTATATCAATATTTTCAGCCATAGGAGAAATTTTTTTAGCTCCCAAAAAACCTCTTTGTCTGAGTGAAGGAATCCAAACCTTATATTTTAATGAAAATCAGAAGAAAAATCAAGTAGGAATGAACTATCAAGAAAGAGATAATGAGAAAATATTATTAGCCCGTTTTTCAGAGGTTTGTCGCACACAAACATACATCCTGGTGCAAATCACTTTAGCAGTATTTTAAGCTAGTCTGTTTGCTTTACTTGAAATTGTGTTTATGGGCAAGGGAAAACTAACTTTTCATATCAAGCCAAGAATTTATTGCTAAAATAATTGAATATTCACAGTCTTACCTGTCAATCCAGAATAAATCCTAGGAAAGAAAATGAGCACTTATTAGGTAACGCTATTTATATGTTGAAAAACTGAGACTTAATTGACATTCTTGTTTTTGACATGGGAATCAATGTTCAAAAGAAGATTCATCTTACATCTGACATATCAAACAGTTGTCAAACAATTAGAACTGTATCTTATGTGCCCACTGGGTTTACTTCAGGGGAAGAAGCTGCATTAGGAAGAGAAAGCTAAATCGCTTTGAAGTAGGACCACTAAGCTGTTGCCATACATAGGTGACATTTCAGAAATTTGAAAACATTTATTCAGTGTAAATAATTGTACAGTAAATGCATATAATTTTATCTATTTGATTTAAGGCCTCAGAGAAATGGAGCAATTAGAAACCTGGAGTTGACCTGACAGGAAGACGTGTTAAAGCATGGGAAGCTTAGAGGTAAGAACACAACAGTAAAATTAAAATAAAATTAAGAAACCCTTCAAATTTATTAAAACAAACAAAAAATACAAAAATGACATTAAAATCTTACATTTGTGTACAGTAAATATGTAAAGGTCTGGTTAGTGCGGTGGGTTGAACCCTGTGAACTACATACCAAGTAGTCTAGCATGACAGAGGACGAGAATCAAAAGGGCAAAAATCAAGAAAGAAAAATGGATCAAGATTAAGACTGTTTTATAACTAAAGAAGAAAAAAAAAAAAAAAAAAGAGATGTAAAGGCAACCACTTACCACTTGCCACCCACAGACTGATACCCATCCAGTGTCTGAGCAAAGGTTATCTAGGAAAAGCGTAACCTCAGTGTGGAGCCAAATGATGTTAATTATCCCTTTGGTCAAATGGGGTCAGTCTTCACAGCTGTGTCCCTCCCAGTTTCTTGCCCCCTCAGCCTACTCACTGGAGAGAGGCAAGGGAAGAAAGCAAGACACAGTAACAAATGGAAACCCTTGATGCTGTGAAAACAATTCAGCAATGGATAAACCATCGGTTTGTTATCAACACCATTTTGTCATAGACACAGCACTACACAGGCTGCTATGAAGAAAATTAACTCCATCCCAGACAGAACTAGAAAATTGAAAAACAAACAGGTCTGCTGCTTTTTTCTATTTTATAATAATGTAATCAATAAATATAATGGAAAACAAAGGTTTTCCTCATATGTGAAGTAGTCATTCTTGATAACCTTAGTCAAATATCTGCATTTTCATGACTAGATGGATTCTTTGTGCTCTCTAGTAAAGGCAAGATGTGAATAGATGTATCTTTTATGTAATTTTATTTATTTAGCATTGTGGGTTTTATCCTAAATATAATGAAACTAAAATATTAAATTGATGTCCCAAAGAAAAATATTTTATTCCAGCCAATGTAGAACATGGCCAAATGTTGCATTAGATACCATCTGTATCAACATATTGTCAGCCAGGTGCAAATGCTTAGCTGGGAAACCTGGCAGTCCACCTTCTAGTTTTGTTTAAACAAATGGGTTTCTGTTCCTCAGGGATCCTTCCTCTGCTTAATGAAACTCTTAGCATTTAATCTTTCCAAAACTTATTAAATGGTATTTCTTTGCTTCTATGCATTCATACACTCGTGCATTTCCTGAAGGTGCTCAAATAATATTAAAAGACTCACCCACCTCACAAACACATCTAGTCAGAGTTAGGAGAAATCCTTGCAAATGGCAAGGAATAGCTAAAATTCAACACATATCTTTGAAAAACAACAGCAGAAGGAAGTATACTATTTTTATTTTATAATGTACCTCAATTGAATATATTTACTCTGTAATCTGAGGACAATAATTATGTCCTTTGGTTTATGTAAATTGTTAAACTCAAAAGTCTTGCTACAAACAAAAGGGAAAATGCCTCATACGAAACCTACAATTACTGTTAGTACAATTAAAGTTGTAACAGCTTTATAGTCTGACTCATCGGTATGGTTACCAATATTGTATATTCACAGTCCAAACCAACACAGATGAGCCTCGATAAACCAGTTCAAAATATTGCACAAAGGCTTTCCAAGTATCTGCTGCACTGCTGGGTGGTGATATGCAAACACTGCCCATGTGCAACTCCTGAGACTGTGTTTGCTGGGCAGGCTTGAGAAGGTTTTGCTGCACTACCCTGAAATCTTTCCAGAAGAGTTGTGACATCACTAACAAGGAGAATTTCTTCCTTCCTTTAAAGCAAGGTGGAGATCTAGGCACTTTATTCCTTTTCAGTCTTGGAATCTATTCACAATAATTTTCCCAAATTTTCTTAGCACAATCTGCCTATATATTCTTTCCTTTAATTGACTTTCAATTATTTGGTGTTTCTATTCTCTGTCTAGTAGCAAAATTTAGTGAAAGTGAAGAAGGTTATTTCTAGAGCATCGAGATATATTCCTGAAATATCAGCCTCATATTCCTGAAAGCAGTCTTTGAAGTAACTAATAAACTCACCAAAAAACTTCATGTGTCTTTTAATATACAATATTATATGTTGTCTATATTAAAAATTCTGTAGTTCTAAAACTACATATTCCTACTCTGTGGTTAAGATAAATAATATTTTTAAGGATAGTTTGTATGTTTCAATGTTTAATGTGTAAATATTTATATATAAATAGAAAACCAGAATACCCCGAATAAAGAAAATTCTCCTTATTGCAATGTGTATACATATGCATATTTGTTTATACTTTTTTTAAAAACTATACCTGACATAGGTTACTATGGGTACTATGCAGAGATTTTCCAGCTTCTCAACCATTCACAGTTCCTCTGGAAATTTCTGGAAAACATAATTTTAACTTTGTATCCAAACACTAAAATTGGTTTAAACATGACAGCAATGAAAAAGAACACAAATAAATATATAAATATTTCAGAAGCTCAATCAGGGTCTTAAAAAATTACTATTCTAGTCCCTTAGTTCATATGTATGGCAAAAATAAAAGTGTAAATAAGGGCTATCAGAGAATTAATTAAAAAACTAATCAACCAATGGTTTTCAATTGTATGTCTGATAAAGTGTTAGGTTTTGGTACTGTTTGCATCCAGCCAGTGAAATATGAAGAAGATCATATTTCAATCATAATCATTGCTATATCTACCAAATTGTTTAACATATCTAAAACCTAATTTTTTAAAAATAAATTTCAAATCTTTCTCATGAACACACACCATTTTCAAAATTTAAGTTCAGCAATTTGGCTTAGATCCAGCTCTGTTTTTTGCTACATTGTGAAAATTTTTCATTGATTTTAAATTATATTTTACATATCATACTAAGTTTTATACTAAATATACTTTATATTCTATGCAATTTCAAGAGATACATACTTCATGCATCACACAGGTTTTCTTATGTGCGTTTATGTATATGTGTGTGTATATATATAAAAATATATATATATGTAAAATGTTAACCAAGAATATTTCTGTAAAATGAGGGTTTTTTGCAAAGGAACTGTATAGTCACACTGATTTGAGAAAAAACTCTGTAGAACTGTGTGTTATTGTGTGTTCTCTTCATTCTTACAATTACAGGTAAAAAAAAATCATAGGTTTGCTTAAGGGTTTTATTGCTGGTTTTGTTACCAACTTTGTTTTTTGGAAGATCCTACGATAGACCAAGAGATAACTGCATCTTAGTTTGCCCCTCCTAAGATCACCAATTATATTTATGATTGAAAGTTTTTCTTAGAGAGAACGACACAGAAATCTATGAATAAAGATCTCATTTTTATGTAAAAGTCACATTCAGCTGCTCGCTTTCTATCCCCCTTGTGGGATTAGGGAGAGAATCAGAAGGGTAAAAGATAAAGAACTTGTGGGTTGAGATAGGGACAGTTTAACAGGAAAAGCAAAAGCTGCACACACAGGTAAATCAAAGTAAAAAATTCATTCACCATTCCCATGGGCAGGCAGGAGTTCAGCCATCGCCAAAGAGTGGGGAACCATCACAGGTAGGTGTGACTTAGGAAGACCAACCCATCACTCTAACTGTCCCTTCTTCCCCCTATTTTATACACTGAGCATGATGTCACATGGTCTGGAATATCCCTTCGGTCAGTTTGGGTCACCTGTGTCTCCTCCCAACTTCCCATGCACCCCCAACTTCCTTGCCAGCACAGCAATACAAAAAGCAGAAAAGGCCTTGGCTCTGTGTAAGCCCTGCTCACCAGTAACAAAAACATCTCTACATTATCAGCCCTGTGTTCAACACAAATCCAAAACACAGAACCATACCAGCCACTGTGAAAGAAATTACCTCTACCACAGCTGAAACCAGCACAATTTCATTCAGCAGAAAGGAAAAAAAGAAAGAAAGAAACAAGCATACAAAACCAAAAAAGTCCGCCACCTTGTCAAATAAGTTCAACTAAAATATGATTTCGCTTTCTTTTCAAAAGTAATGACATATAACTATATTTCTCTTGCTAACATAATCAAACTGGAAAAGATAAGAGTGAGAAAAGATAACAGCGTGCAAAGGATGAAAAATTGATATCTTGTACTGACTCCAGCATAAAAAGAAAGATTTCAAATCTCTTCATCATCAGAGAAGAGAAACAGCAAAAGGCACAAATGTATATCATGTGGACTGTGTCCATGCAAACAAGAACAGACAGAAGTTTTCTGCTGCAAAGGTAGTTCTAACCACATATAAAATATGGCTTCATAAGATAAAGCAAAGACTGTAAAACATATTTATACATAATGGCTTTCTAACAATACATTAAACAGTAATTCTACATTCTAATAATCCTTGACAAGAGCCAAATATTTTCATGGACCCCACTTTGCATCTCCATACAAATTCTATGTTGTTTCTATTTGAAATCTTATAGCAGGAGAAGATCAAAGTGCTGACAGTTGGAGACAAATTCAGAGTACTGAAAGCTGTCACTGGAAAAGACACAGGAAATGCTACCACAGATCAAGTACATTTGGGTATGCACAAGATAAATGAATGTAAGTTTCTAATGTAAGTTTTAGAAAAATATAGCTCAGAACTAAAACTTCTGTGTGTTCAAATATCACTGAAACCGAGGTAAGCTAAATTATCTGTCAATGAAAACCCAATGGAATTGGCAGAATTCTCTAATTCACAGAATTAGTGTTCTAATTCAACTACTGTGAATGCCAGATAGATGTACTTGCCATTGACCTCATACAAGTATCAAGCATCATGTCTTGTTCTAAGCCATATATCCTGCTGCCACTATTCAACACAGGATGGTGGACCCATAAGATTTCTCTGGTAGACACAAATCACCTGAAAAAAGCAAAAAGCAGCCACAGCCACAGTGATGGATATGAAATTATCTGAACATTTTTTCTGAAACCTATGATAAGTTTTAATTCTCTAAGAACAGTCTCTTCCAGAAGACTTGTATTTTCTAACTTACCTGTTTTTCAAGCAGTGCTTACACAAGCGCATAGTTAAAATGTGTGTTACACAGCATTCAGTTATTTGAGATAACAGAGCTTTGTTGTTGTTTGTTACTTTGTTCTTGTTTTAAACAAGGAAATGTGAATTAATTGAAACCAAGATGCTTTATGCTAACATGGCAATTCCCAGAAAACCATTATATGGATGTAGCAGATGTTATTTTCCTTTCAAAATCAAGGAAAATGCACTGTATCAGGCTCAAAATGTCCTGATGCTGTGATAAGGATGTTTATACTTAGTATGATATTTGAATATTCAAGTGTAAGTTTAACAAAAGTAAGCTACTTCATTTGAGGATATAAAAATTCAGTCTGTTTCTGAAAATGCTTATAATAAAAATTTTGGTTTTCTTCACTGATGCAAGATACAGATCTCTAAAACCTTCAAGGAGATTTCAACTCCCTGTGAAAAAGAACAGTATGAGAACTGCTAACTATTGTATTCTTAATCTGGAAGTAATTTTCTGATTGTGAAGGAATCTCATTGCTGTAGAATGTCAGCAACACAAAAATACTGCATACCAAAGCATTTCATAATTTCTGCTTCTCATTTCACAGGAATCCAAAAACCACAAAGAATGGGGAAAAAAAAAAAAAAGAAAAAAAAAAAAGCCAGGCTATTTTAAATTATTTCTATGAAATAGAATTACTTCTATGAACTAGAATTAATTTTGTCTGAGCTACCTGAACATCAAATAGTATGACTGTTACTAAGTAGACAAGTAGGGAATAGAGTCTGTATCAGTAAAAAGCTTCCCCCATCAACTCCTGCCCCACCGGGACATGCACTATCTGCTGACACCTTCCCAGTGACCATGAGGGCCTGCTCTGACCAGGTTCCATGTCTGGCCCCAGCAGCCCCCTGCCTCTGACACCCAATGGGTCTGCCTTCCTCATGCCATGCTCCATGCCCACATAACCACATTCCTTCAGCCTCTTTCTCAGAAGGTCTTTCAAACCAGGTGTCAGCCCAAACCACCAACCACGTTGGGTCTTAATGATTCTGTGATCTACCTTTCCAGCAGTTTCAGTTTTAACCCTTTGGTTAATTCTTGACCTGTGGTTCACACAATGGCACTTTATTCTCTGTTCTTGTTTGCATTTTCCCCCTCACCCTGGTTCTCCATACTTAGCCCATTTGCACTGAACTCAGCTCCTGGCCAAAGTGATGCCATCATACTTCTGGATCAATTGCTGATTTATGAGTCTGATGTCAAGGAACTCTATCTGACTTCAAAAATTTAGGATGAGACTGAATTTGTTCCTCCTTAATATGTCATGTTTATATATATTTGTCCATAGTCAACAAGTAGTATTGAACTGTAAATAAATGCTTAAAAATTAGGTAAATAAACTGAATAATCTATTTGTTTTGAGTATAATTTTTTACCCAGAGAGACTTCTTTACAGAAGTTTCACTTCCAAAAATGATACAACAAAATAGGAATAAATATGTGGCTATATTTATCAATTCAGAATTATTTCCAAATCAAACATAATGATTATAAACACAAAGATAAGGGAATATTCACTTGCAGTTCTGCACTTAGTCTGAGGTCTGACAATGCATATGTACTGTTCCTTTTTTTGCTTACTGTTTTCACTAGCAAAAGATTAAAGTCAATAGAGGCTCTCAGTTGTCTATGCCCAATATGCTGCTACAGCTTGTTTTCTGCCAAAGTTTTTGATTACAAGAAAACAGAACTGAGCTTCTTATCTCTCTTCCCTGTGGTATGGCATGCCAGCCAATAAAAAATAGTTTAGCTTCTTATTTAAGTGGCAGAAAATTATAGTTGATCCTGAATGCATGAGGACTGATTCTCAGCTGCACCCAGAGAATACAAGGTGACTGAACATGTCAGGTGTAGGCCTTATTTCTGAACAGGAAAAAAAATGTTTCAGTATTTCTCCAGCTTACTGCAATCACTTGTTGTAAACACGCAAAAATACAATTTGGAAGTGGGTATTGTCCAGCAGTACATTGAACAGATGCTCTTCAGCTCCATGATGTTGAAATCTGTGTTTTTACTAAAGCATTGTTCCTAAAGAATATCCTCTGGAAGAACACTGTCCTAAAGGACAGATCTCAAAAGTGACACAGCCAGTGCTGTCCACAGACCTGTCTGCCTACAAATAGTTTTCTGGCTGCGCTCCAATCATGATCCACAAAGAACAGAATTGCTTGGAGATAAAAAAATATTTTGCATATGCTTGTTTTTCCAGATGAGAATGTATAAGACTAAGTAGACACAGAAAGAAAAGTACATTAAAACTATATTCTGTACTACAGCTCTTATGGCCTGAAGGATTGTGGAATTTAATGATTATATACTAAATGCTTTTTTGTATAAATAGAAACTGACACCAAAGCATGATGCCAAACTATTAGGTTCTATATCAAGGTCAGGATGTTCCCATCTCCTTTATAGGTGCAAAAATAATGTATTTTCAGTAGTTTCTGTCCTTGAAAGCAGAAAGGCTTCCTTCATATGCAGTCCAGAAACTTTGCAATTTCTTGTTGCCTGAAAAACATTTTAAACTATGTTTTATTCAGTAGAACTCACTTTACAGAATGGGAAATAGCATGCAAATAATCATGTATCTGAGGCTGTATCATGGTTTTATCATTATGAGGCATGGTGTACTCCCACAGAATTTTTGTTTTGATTCACAGCCTAAGTGAGATGAGTGCGTTCTGTTTACTGCATGTCATTGTGTACAGCTTCAAGATCTTTTCTGAAATGAAAAATGTTACATATAGTAAATATATGAATTATGCCTTATTCAATATCATTTATTATTTATATTAAACATATTCTGTTTTCCTAGGAGCAGAAACAAATATTTTTTGTTATGTTATGTTAAATCTGGTGGTTTTCCTATGCAGCGAATCCAATTCAAATCCAAATGTTTTGGTGCCAGACCATTTTGCAATCTGGATTTCATGCATACATTGTTAGGATTTTTTTTTTTGTTTTGTTTGACCTGGGTTTTGGTGATACTGAATACTCTCAAAGGATGATGAAAACACCAAAGAAAATGGAACCTAGAGTAAAAATAAAGCATACCATTCCTTTCTCAAGTGCCATCACTTGGTGTTCTGGGATTTAAGAACTGATTTTGTGGAAAAGGAACAAGAAATCAGGTGAAGCTTATTCTTTGTACCCACTCACATACAAGGCAAAAAATAATAACATAATTACATGTTTATACCACAATTTAGTGTATACTGTCATTTGTAAGCAGAGAAACATTTTTACCTGCAGATGGGATTTGTACATGCCTGTTGGGTTGCCAGATGTCTCAGATTACCAAATTAGTCTCACACACAGTTAATAAAATATGCAAGGATTGAAGGAGGTCTTCTTAACTTCTATAGGTTGTTTGGATTCATCATTTGGAAATTTTTCTAACTATTGGCTCTTGTAGGACACTAGAAAACAGTGAAGATTTTTTCTACCTAAAAATGTAATTTCTGTCACACCAGACCCAAATAGATTTTTCTCCCTCTCACTGCTTCACATCATAATTAATGGGGCTACACTATGACTCATGATATTAAACTACTGTAAAACACATTTTCCAGAAGATATTTACAGATAGAATATAATGATTTATTCTGTAAGAACTTTTTGTGAGGTTTTTAATTTTGTTTTTAGACAGGATAGGAAGGTATTAATTAGATCATACTGCTTGTATCCTCCATGTTTTTCTCAGTTCCAAATCTAATTCTATGCAAGTTACAAGTTATTCACTATCTTTTGCAAGAACAAAATCAAAAGTTTAATGCCAAACATTAAGCTTAGTGGGCTATTTTTTCTCATTTATTATTGTAGGACATTTTAACACTGAAGAAATCAATGGGAATTTAGTAATTTATTTCATTGGGACTAAGCATCATTTGGAACTCTTGATCAAACAGCTGATGGGTTTTTGAATTTATTTCACTATTTTGAGAAGAAAATGCAAGGGTACCCTTCACTAATTGGTTTAACAAAGTTCATGAGACTATAGAGTGTCACTTATAATTATAGTTTGTTAAGTGCCAAAGCTAAGCCTTTTTGTCATTTCAATAGAAATGCTCTGTTGGTCCATTAAAAAGTGAAACAGATCCAAAAAAAGAGTAATGGGTACTTTAAACAGGCATAAAAGCCTCATGCAATGAATACAAAGTTCTGGATAAAATCTGACTGACAATATAGGTAATACAGAAGTGTGGCTTTTGTTCTTCGCCCCGGCCTTAGGCAGCTGAGGCGCCCAGCTAGTGGCGCTGTCTTTTTGGTGAGACCGGGGCTGCTGTGTGTGTGGGGGCTCTAGCACTGAGCCTACGGCGTGGGTTTACCATTTTCATAGCTGTATGCTGAGATGAAGCAAAGGGACGAGAGAAGGCACACCTTGCCTGCGTAGCTGGAGAACTTTTATTTCCTGCGTGGCCGCTGCAGTGGCTGGAGCAGCTGTCTCCAGGCACCACACATGGACAAAATGGTGCCAGGACAAAGAGAGCATTGGGTTAAATAGGGGGTGGGCAGACAGGGGCAGAAGCCCCCCTTGCCCAATGGGGACAGGCAACGGGGGAGTAACGTGGGACAAAACAACCTATGGGGACATAACAGAGGTGGGTAGAGTGTTCCGGGACAAACAGGATTGCAATGATGAGGTGACTGACACAGAACTTTCAGGAATGAACAGGGGGTGGCTATAAGATGGACATGGAAAAGCTCCTATGGCAGACAACCTGGAGCGAACCATTGTGAGGGGAAAATGGGGGTACATAGAACCAACTAACTAACATTTATTGAAACCCCTAACTGAACCAACTCAGCACGCAACACAGAAGCACCTAGGTACACTATCAATTATTATTCCAATTTTGTTATCTGAGATTTGGAAAATTAAAGTTTCATATAAGGAAAGAAAAGGCATATTGTTCAAATAGATCAATCAGCAAAATGGAAAGAGTAAAAATACAAGCTGTCTATTGCCTTCCCATACATTACTCGGCATATTATTATAACTATAATTTGCTTCTTATGTTTGTAATAGAATTCCAGAATAAAATCCTGGACAAGAAATATGAAACACAGAAGTACAAATTCCTTAAGTGAAGCAAAATCCAGTTATTGTAAATATTCACCTATTTGGAAACCTTACCCTTCCCTAAGTGAGTTCAGGTTTAAGAAAGTAAAAGCATGAGGAGAAGGGAGGGGAAGCAACTAATTCTGCACAAAAAAACCATACTAACTTGAGGTCAAACATTTGTCAGACTTCTGTTAAATTAAATTTTGTCCGATTTAAGGGGAAAAACTGTATTTTTTCATTTTAGTCATATTTATTGTCATAAAAATGAAGGTAATTTCTACATATACCAAGAGAAAATAATAATTTCAATTATATAAGTGCTATAATAAAATATAGAGAGCTCATTCAGCTGTAATAGGGGTGTGTGAGTGTACTGGTCCCAGTGACTGATATTTTTTTAATTCTTCAGTTAGAATTTTTACTGCCTCTTTATGCCAAATTTCCTCACTCAGGGTTTGCCCTTCTTTACTTGGTCCCAGATATTTTCCAGATGGAATTTCAATTTCTGCTTTATTTACTGCTTGCCATGTAATTGCTGCCTCTCCCCCCACTTTCTCAGGGGAAGTTTCTCCAGTCAGAATATCATCCATATATTTTGCTACAGTTTCACATCTTGAGGGAGTGAGTCTCTCTGCAAAAGTTCAGCAGGTGTGGCATAAAGAATTATAAGTGAATATTTATATGTCTGTGGGAGTCTGCTAAAGGTGTATTGTGTTTCCTCCCAAGTGAAAGGAAACTTCTCTTTATCCTCCTCCTTCAAGGGAACCATAAAGAACACATTTTTTATATCTAGCACCACCATCAATGGGTGTGCAGCTGCTTTCAAAGTAGCAGTTATATTTGCAATGTTTGGTACAGCAGCTGTTAGCATGGCTGTGCTAGCACTCAGATACTAATAATCAATTTTTAAATACCACCTCCTGTCTGCTTTCCCAGCTGGCCAGACAGCTGAGTTATATGGGGAATGAGTTCTGGAGATTATTTGTTGTTTCCCAGTCATGACTTCAGAAATGCCAATTTGTGCCACAGCAGAAATCATTAGTAATTTTTCAATGAGGGAGTGCATTGCCTACAGTCATTGATATGCCTTAAGTTTTAGCTTTCATATTTTTCAGATTCTGTACTGCCTTGGTGTGTAATTCTGAACTTCATATAAAGTGTTAGCAAGTTTTCTTCACAGTTTAGTTAGACAAAATAATCATTTTCCAGCTTGAGAACCAAGGACACCATTGAAGCTTTGGGCCCAAAAAGTGTAAACAATGGCAAATTGAAGAGAGCAGAATGGGAGGATGGGACTTCATAAGATAAAGCTGTACCTGGACAATTAACCGCAATATATAAATGAACCAAAACTTACAAAAGAGTGAAAACTCATGACTGGTTGTCCAACTTGGCATCCATCTTGGGCAGAGCCCCAGCTGGGCTCTTGCACTGCCCAAGGTGTATCCTTTTAAGGCCTTTTAATAAATACCTACTTTATTCCTTTAATTCTGTCTAGTCTCTGTTCCAGATTAGCCTCTCAAGGCATCATCATTAGTACATATATTGTAGACTCTTGCATTTCTACCAAAGTTGGCATTGATGTCTGAACCTAAGGACCAAACATCAGCATTTGGCAGGGACATCCATTTAAAACATTGAAACCTAAAATATTTTCATGACCTTTAATTAAAATGTATGGACTACCATCACCACTCAATAAGCCTCCACTTGCCAACAGAAGGGCCTAATTGCCTTCCAGGTAGATTGTGTTTGTTTGTGTTTTTTTTTAGTTTGTTTGTTTGGTTTTTTGTGGGATTTTGTTGGTTTGTTTGTTTTGGGTTTGCTTTTGGGTTTTTTTTTGTTGTTGTTTTGTTTTGGTTTTTTTTTGTTTTTTTTTGTCTTTTTTTTCCTTCATGTTCTGTAATTCCTCCTTAAGGGGAGGGAGGGGTTTTATCCCTTTTTGGAGACTGATGCCACAGGAGTTGAAATATGCTTCTTTCTTTCACTGTTATCTCATTTCTGGAGCACCTATTACATCATTAAAACATCATCCAACCTGACCAAGAACATTTCCAGTCACAGGACATATGCCACCTCTCTGCAACTTGTTCCAGCATTTTACCACCCTCACTGTAAAAAAAGTCTTCCTTATAGCTAATCTAAATCTACACTCTTTTAAACTGTTCCTACCAGCTCCCTTCAAGTATCAAAACATTACAATAACATCTCCCCAGATCTTTCTCTTTTCCAGGCTCTGATGGTCCCATCTAGCAGCCCTCTTCCCTAACAGACCCATTTATTTCCTGTACTAAGAAGTCCAGAGCTCGAATCAGCATTCCAGGTGGGGTATCACCAGAACAGAGCAGAGTGGAGGAATCACCTCCCTCACCCTACTGGCCAAGGTTCTTTTGATGCAGACCGGGATGCAGCTGTCTTTCTGAGCTGCACAATGCTCATACTCAGCCTTTCACCCACCAGCACCCCCAGTTCCTTCTTGGCAGAGCTGCTAGCAATCCCTTCATCCCCCAGCCAGTATTATCAGGGATTGCCAAAGCAGCTGAAGGACCTCGTACTTGGCTTTGTTGAACCTCATGGGGTTCACATGGGTCCACTTCTAGACCTTGTGAAGTGCATTTTCCCCAGGGAGCTCTTACACTCCTAAGGGAAAGATTATCTGAATTTCTTCATGTGGTCACAGAGTTAATTCTACATTAGGTGTTATTTGACAACTAGAAATTTCAGTCCCTAACAAAAAAAAAAAAAAAAAAAAAAAAAAAAAAAAAAAAAAAAAAAAATCAAAAATCAGAAAGTGAAGAGTAGTGATAATGTCTTTACGAATTAGATTTCAAACAGTGAATTTTAATAAATAGACATTTTCTTCCAGTATCATCATCTCTGTATTTTCTATCCTACAAATACACAAAGAGTAATTCTTGAAAGAAGTAGATGAAATGTTGATAAGAATTGAGTGACTTATTCCTTTCACTTTTATGATCCTCCAGTATTTGTCAGCATAGTCACTGTAAGGTCTCAGGAATAATGGCTTTGAAGAAGTCAGTGTTTCCTATTTCTTATAGTCCAAGGTTTTTCAAAGCTACCAGGACTCAGAAATATGCTTTCTGTATGTGTAACACAAAAACTAGATGAAGTACAAACCTGGATCTAAAGGCTTTCAGACCTGCTAATGTTGTAAAATGAATTTGTCAGCCCAGGCAGTTGCCATTACTGGGATAAAATGTATAATTATTTTAACAGAGATCAAGATTTTCTTAGCATTATGTATATTATTAAAAGAGTTAGTTTTAAGTTGATTTGGATTATTTTTTGAGAACATGCATTTAGGAAAAATTGAGGTCTCTGTCAAAAAAGCAGGACTGTGAAATAAGAACCTAAGTTCTACTGGTTGAAAGAAATTCTTCTGTTATAAAAATCTATTTGAATACATCTTGTATCTTATTATCACTTCTTTAGACTATGTCATGTTGTAAAATATAAGTACACGTGTATAAAATTTACATGTTATCATTCAAATGCTAGCGCTTTTTGCACTCAGATGCTATGCCAATGACCACGGTATGTTCAGAGAATGAATGAGATCAGTTGTCAAAGATACTAAAGGTCATCTTGTCCAATCCACTACTCAAAGAGGGGACTAATTTAGGTCAGGCTGTCTATCACCCCAAGGCCATGGTTTCCACAGCATTGCTGGACAGCCTGTGTTTGAGAGTTCTAATTGTGGTAGGCATAATCTAAGGTCTAATCGGAAACTCTGTTAGAACTGAGGGTTTTGCCCCTCATGCTTTTGATAGACACCCCTGTTTCCATGTTCAACAATAAGCATCTTTAGTATAACATTTTAAAGGAAGTAATAAATAACACTTTTTTGTCTGGACTGATGAAGCATTAATTAAGAAAACAAAATATTTTGGCGATGAAGAGATTAATATGTCATCATACTGTCTTTTCTTTCTTCTAAGCTGAAGTTGGAGATTAACCAGAAGTGTGTGGGTGAAGTGCTTGGAGGGCATTATCTCCCTGGAGTGAGGAGGTGTTGTCTGCATCTATCATTAGGTGCATGGTCAGTATCAGTATAGAAAATGTCAACGTCAGACAGTCAGACCGTCCATAACAGGAATTCTGTATATCATGGCCAAGCGCTGGTCCTGAAAACCAATGATATGTGCAAGGGAAGAGCCCTCCATGGAGAAGTATAATTTTGTGTAGCAGAGGGAATAAATACTTCTCATTTGTTAAAGATTGCTCTACTACTCTCCCATTATAAGTACATACATTTATAAATTATGTATTTTCCCTTTTAAAGGTGGATGTGTTTAATAAAGTATATTTTAAAAATACATGAACCAAGACAGAAATAACATTCATTGCCCACTTAACATCATCTAGCATATGTAAACTCAAATGCCTTGTCAAACTAATTTCTCAGACACAAAGTGCTGAGCCTACCAAGGGGGGGGGGGGGAAGTATTTTAAGGATTTTTGTTTACTTGTAAGGGGAACAGTGAGGGATCTTTTTCTGCAGATGCAATTTGTCATCCATATTTCAATATCTCTGGTACAATGTCTCTAACTGATAAGCATTTCTCTCCTAACTTATGACACCAGTATTGTCGTCTCCTTCATGTATAATCCTTTGAACCATTTTCTATGGCATTTCAAAGTCCTCGGTCCTATGCAAGTTCTTAATAAAAAGAAATTTTAAAGACAAATGGATTGTAGTGATATAGTACTGACAGGTTATAATCTGGTCAAAGGCAAATTATAACTTGATAAAAGACTGAAATGTCTGAGAAAAGCTAAAGAAAAAAGGTCAAAACCCCCTGCAAATAAAAAGCATACGCACCTCCTATAAGGAAGTGGTACTTGAGGTGGGGTCAATCTATTCTCTCATGTAGCAAGTAATAGAATGAGAGGAAATGGCCTCAAGTTGCCCCAAGACAGTTTTAGAATAGATATAAGGGAAGATGTCTTCCCTGAAAAGGTTGTCAACATTGGAAGTGCTTCCCAGGGAAGTGGTTGAGTCACAAGCCCTAGAAGTATTTAAAAGACATGCTGAGAGACATGGCTTAGCAGTAGACTTTGAAATCCTAGGGTAGAGGTTGGACCTAATGATCTTGACCTAAATGATTATATGATTCTATAAGGCTTTAATACAGATATCTGAAATTCATGAATTCTCACATTTAAGTCTATAGTCCTGTACATCCGCACCTGTGGTAGGTTAGGCGCGATTTCCGAGCAGCAGCCGGCTGCGTGTCCCTTCTGCCGGCCCAGAACAGGCTGCCGTGCCACGGGCGCGATTTCCGAGCAGCAGCCGGCTCCGTGTCCCTTCTGCCGGCCCAGAACAGGCTGCCGTGCCACGGGCGCGCTCCTGGAGCAGCTGCGGCTCTCAGGGCCGGGGCGGCGGCTCCGCGGGGAAACAGCGGAGCGCTGCGGGGCCGTGGGGCCGAGCTGCCGCGGGGAAGCGCCGAACGGGGCAGGGCAGGGCCGGACAGGGCCGGCAGCCAGGGAAGAAGCAGGACCGCAGGGAGAAAAAGGCGAGGGAGAAGGAGGGGACCGAGCTGAGCCCCCGCTCCCTCCAGGAAACCCAAACAAAATGACCCCGGCTTGTGGCGGTGCATTCACTGGTTTCATGTGCTAAGGCTCCTCCCATAGCCCGATTTCCTGGGCATTTTCCCCCGGGCACAGGGATCTGCCCCTGGTAGCCCGACCGCGGCAGCTTTCTGTGCCCCGCTCGGCTGCCGGGCGAAGCCTCCCCGGGGACAGGGCTCCCGGCACGGGCACAGCCCCGCAGTAATTTTTCACCTCGTGTGTAACACATGTTGAGGCATAAATAAAAATGAGATTGGTCCCTCTAATTGTCTTAGAAAAATGATAACATGTAGAGGAAAAAAAAAACCAAAACAGTATTTTTAAGTTTTTTGATATGTTATTCTCTAACTGTTGCTCACAGGAATGGGCTGAGATAGGAAATGCAGGTTGTTTTCTTCCTCATACATAGTCCTGAAGGAGCCTAGGCCTTCTAAATCGAGAGTAAACAGCAAGTGTTCTTTGGTCTGTATGACTGCAGGTTTCACAGCATCAGAACAAGTCCGTCAAACAAGTCAGTGGCAATACCTGGAAAACCTGCGAGTTTTATTTTGGTTAGCCTGTTTTTTGACAGAAAGAAGATTGAAGTTTTACATCTAAAAGCAGAGTCTTGCCACAACCTTTCAATAAATAAATTTATTGCAGACAGCTTTCTTTCAGACACAACTGATTTTATAGATGATCATAAATGGCTATGAGAGACTGCAGTAATGGAAAATAGAACTGCCTGACAGAACTCTAATGCTATAATTGTTCATAAATAAGAGCACATTATTAAAATACTGTGGGGGAAATGACCACCATTACATTCAACTAAGAGAGCGTTACCAGAACTCATCTGTATCCTCCATTTCTCACGTGCATCTTCTGTTTTTATTCCTTCTACTAATCTTGGATTCTTTCACTTCAGCTTCTAAGTGTACTTTGTTTTTTTTCTAAATTAAAGGATTCACCGTTCATATATTTTTAAAATCATATTATATTATGAAAGAAAATTAAGTAATTTGTAAGTATTTGAAGGAAGAAACATTTCTGTTATGTTATTGCAGTATATATGTACATATTTACTGCATTATATTATTTTTTGTGCTTTATACTAATAATAGAAGATATTGGAAATAAATTATTTTATCTGATGCTTGCTGAAATATTTTCTTACTATACATATTCAGCAGCATAAAAAAGCATCATAAAATGAACTATTTTAACATTTCTGAGATACATGAAAGGCAATTTCTTGCATTTTCATATTAATTTTTTATATATTATAATATTTTTTAATTAAGCATACTGAAACAGTGTAGAGGAAAAGTTATGCTGGACATTCATTCAAGCAAATGACAGATGAAACCACATATTTATTATACTCCTGCCAAGCTTAATTATTGCTTAATTTTAACTACTATATTCAATAGTAGTTATAAAATAAATAACTATTTTCTATATAATAATAGACAGTATTATATTTATATATAAGTATTCAATAAATGTAGATATATCAGAGATATACAATATCTATGATATCTCTTTTGAAAAATAGTTACAAATGTGAAGAAAGAAAATAAAACATCTGAAAGTATTGTTGCAAGTGTACCACTTCCTATTAATCCTTGCTGTATTTAAATATAAGTTTTTAAATTATAAAATTCAAAATATTTAGGGGTTTTAAAAAAGAATTTCAAGACTCTTTTAGTAAGAAAAATGGTCATTTAATCGCTATCTTTTTATTAATCAGCAGAAACAATGGAAATGGGAAAACCCATGGAGTAAAACGGGATATTATCATAGAGGATGATTTTGTTTTGGTTTTTTGGGGATGATTTTTTGGGTGTGGGTTTTTTGTTTGTTTGTTTGGATTTTGTTTGTTTGGTTGGTTTTGATAGATAGATGTCCAATATACTTTTTGTATTATATTATATTAGATTTTTTTTTTTCTGATTGAAATATCTTTTCTCATTCCACATTTTCAATATATATGACAACCTGGATGATAAAGACATCTGCTTTTATTTTCCTTGAAAACAGCTGCTGCTTCATCATTAATGTCTGTGGGAAGTGGATCCTCCTTAAGAGCAAGTGAAGGAACAAATGATTATTGATGACTCAGTGCCATTGTGGATTATTGCTTAGTTTTGAAATTACAATAATTCATTTACCAAAAAGAAATGGTAATGAGCTTGTGTTTTGTGTTTTATGTTTCTATTTTGTCTAACATTGAACCTTTGGAAACAAAAACATCATAAAAATACTGGGTCAGGAGGAAAAAAATTACAAAACAAAAGCAAACAATTCAGACTCGAATATGTCCTGAAATAAGTATTAAACTGCTTAGTGTTTTTCTGAAGATTATATCCATACTGTTGCTAAATTGCACTGTTAGCTTGTGGGAAGCCTGGTCTGGTTGTCTTGAAAATGTGAAGCTAGTAGGTCTCCAAGTTTGCAGGCAATAGACCTATTATAGAATGGAGTTATAGAAACCCAAGCTGGATACATCTTGGTGTGATATTCCCTGTACTTACTATTGGTTCATTTCTGCTCAACATGAATTTTCAAATGCATAGAGTGAATGTTCAAGCTAATTTTGACCAAAGTCTTGATAGTGTTTCACCAAGGCATACTCAGACATTCCTTTATTCTGTTTATTCATCTGCTTCAAGTTCTTCCAGAGAGTGATAGAGGGAATTCTTTTTTTTCTCCAGTTTTGAAATACCTTCAGACGCCAGAAGGATAGACTTCACCTGTGTAAGACAAATTACACAGTGTCTTACTCTTCTTTTGACAGACTTTCATTTCAATGTTATGTCCTTATGATTCACACATTGTCCTTACATCTTTCTAGTAGATATCTAAAAAGCAAAAGATATACCTTAGCAATTTTTAACCACTGTAATATCTTGTAACCATATACACATATATCGTACTAAAACCATTACATATAGTACTTTGCTTCGAAAGGAGTCTGGGTAATTTTACATAATGTGTTTTGTTTTGTTTAATTGGATTATCTTAGTGTACATATTTTAAGGTACCATAAAAATGTATTAGAAAGTTACTTTTCTATCTGTAGTTCTGTAGATCAATCAGAAACACTGCTGCATTTTATTTTAGCAGCTTTAGAATACTGCTTAGTCATAACAAGGGGTCTCTTACGCAAAAAAATGCAGGTAAAAGAGTCAGGGGAGGAGGGAAGAAAAAGAAAAAACATATTCCACAAATATTTAGAACATCACAAACTAACTGAAAACCAAAACATGTTCTAAAGTGAAGGTATAGTATGTGTCCTGTACTAATTAATACTGCTAATCATGGAATTGAATCGTTCCCTAACAGAATTAGGAAGTAATTTCTTTCCTTACTCAACTTTTTTCATCATATAAATCAAATATGGAATTACATTTTTTAGCTAATATATAAGTATACCTGCATAATTTACAGTAAAAATTCCTTTCATGTCAATAGATTAGATATCTAAGCTTTAAGACTTTTTTTTTCCACTTTAACAAGGTATGACCTTATTTAATATTAAAAGAGGGAAAAAGCCTTCTGAAAAAATGCATAAAAGCTAAATAACCAAATAATTAATAAAATACGGAGTCGAAACGTGTCTTTTCCTGGTGATAAATCAGTATACAAGCTTTTAAAGGAATCTTTGATCTGATCAAAAGAGGTGGGTGTTTCTTATATTTCTGTTGAAATTCTCAAATGACAGGAAGGGCAATTAGGGAAGCTGGATGATTTATTGCTTCAGGGGTCTAATAGACAAAATTGTTTTAACAAAATTAAAAGCATGAAACTGAAATAAAATACCTAGTTGAGGCAGCTAGAACCAATACTTGCCCATTTTGAACTGCATTAAAAGGCTGATGAGAAATAAATAATAATACATACTGCAACTGTCTTCTTCTTTAGTTCACAAAATAATTGTGACTTTCTAACTAAATATATGCTTTTTGCAGAAAGAACATTAAGACAGGTTCATATATATGAACATTTATTAGCAGAATGTATAGTTGATGGCATACCTGAACTATAATTATGAAGGTTACCTTGGAGTAACTAAAGGAGAGAGAATGAGAGAGAGAGGGAAACAGAAAGAAGTTAAGGGGGAAAATGCCCCTAGGAAATTGTAAAAGCAGTTATAAGAAAGAGGGAACACGGATACACATCCTCCCCGGTTCCCCCAAATGAAGGAGGTGTCAGTGATGATGATGATTTTCAGCATGATTTTTTCTTAGTATTACCCTTCCAATGAGATCTGCTAAAGCTCCCCATTGATTCCTGTTTCTGATGACATTGTAACTTATTTAAAAACAAATATTTTATATTTATTGGTTATTAAGTCCTTGTTGACACATACTATCAGATATTTATAATGAACTTCAGTGACTACTGTTCACTTTCTTGTGATCTATACTTGGCTTTCAGGAATAAAAAGTAAAATGTGCAAAACAAAAATGAAATATTAGTGACAGCATATAGAATCATATAATAGTTTGAGTTAAAAGGGACCTTTAAGAGCATTGAGTTCCAGGCCTGCTGCAATGGGCCTCCCACTAGACCAGGTTGCTCAATATGGAGCAGATGTAGTGATGGTTTAATTTATGTGACAGCTAAGAAATATTCAGTAAGTGCAAGCTGAACTTTTAGTGTCTTGAATTTATGCTCCTCTGAAGACAAAAAGAGATGACGGTATCTCCTAATGGGATCATCTTTTCTAATACACACATGTGGATAATCAAAAAGGATTTTAGGAATCATATATTATCCTCATTACCAAATAAAAAATATTGTGATACTTAGAAATTTTTTTCTCTCCCTTGAACTTTTTTTTAAAAAATAACCTGTAAAATGTAAAAAGAATGTTTATTGTAAGAGGACACAATATAGTAGTTTTTCCAATACCAAAGTTTCCCTCCTTTTCAGTTAATACTTGTATTTTAAATGTAAAAATATTAATGCCAAAGTCATAAAAAAGAAGAATGGTAGAAAGAAAAGATAGATTATTAAGAAAACTGTGAAGACACAAGTGAAATAAAAAAATAAGGAAATAATTAATAGAAAAGAAAACAAATTTTCAGTAAAAAGAACAAAACTCCCTTAACGAACAGCCTTTTGCTTCTTTTATGATGCCTAAAGAGAGGAGAACTTTTTAAATAGAAAAATCCCTAGTTAATGTCATATTGGCAACCTGAGCCTAGAACAAGATGTTCAAAATAGCTGTTAAATGATTTGCATTCTTCCAGGGTGAAGTGTATCAGTAACCACAGAAAACACATTTAGTCTTCAGGAATCCATGTCAAAATAACATTGAGCATTTGAGTCAGTATTATCTCAAAAGTGAAAAATTAGGTGTAAGACAAACAATATACACAGCTAAGTACAGCTGTAGGGAAGTAGCCTGAGTAACCCAACCATCATTCAAGTTCTCTTTGCAAAGCACTTTGAACAAAAACAGCCCAGTGCACATGCAAGCGTTCCATAGACATCTGCCTCTATAAAACAGTTCCAGAAGTTTATTAACTACTTGAGGAAGAGACTATTTTTAAAAATTGTATTTATAGAATATGTACTATAATGCAATCTGACCAAACACGGGGTTTCCTTAGTATTTGTAAATAACAGGGGTAGCAATTATAGCAGGAAAGTGAGTTTGTAGGTTTTTAAAAATAAACATGGCACAACACTTGAAGAAGACAGTTTTTTAATTCACTTATGACAATTGCTGTATTGATTTCTCATAAGGCGAAAGATCAAGAAAATCAGAGCATATTTGTGGAAAAAGATATATATAGCCAGAATAGAAAGAATTATAACGTCCTTTCTTAATTTTGTTCACATACTGAGTATGCAAGTGTTGCATCCTGGGATTGGGTTTTAGGGGTTCTTATTTGTGTTAGCTAGCTGAGTCCTGTGTACCCCTGCGCACCCCCCGTGTTGTTTCCCCCCCCGTGGTTTCTGGCCCCATGCTGCCTGCTGCCGGATCTTCCCCCTCTGCTGCTCCTGTAACCACCCCCTCGTCTGGCCCCAGGAAACCCCGTGCCTGCCACCCCAGGCCACACGATCCTGCTCAGCCCAAGGCTCGGTGCCCGCCCCTGCGGGGTTCTCTGGTTGGTCGCTGTTGCTGGCGTCACCACCACGGCAGCCGCCCCTATTGGCCGGCAGGCCGTGGATCCTCTCGCCCCGCCCCTCCATAAAATCCTACCCCGCCGGCACCCAGGCACCATTTTCTCCCATGCGAGTGCCGGGAGTGGTCGCATCTTTCCATCAAACCGCGCCATGTCACCAATAAACCGTTCCTGCTAAGCACGGAGTAAATGGACAAATTCCTTACCTCTTTACCGGACCCCTAGCGCACGGTAACCGGGGCTGGCCAGCCCACGCGCCCGAGACACGGAGCCGTGTCCGGGAACCCGCGGCAGCAAACCCCGGCAGCACGTGGAAGCTACGCCACAGCCGGGCTCCCAAGAGCCGCGTGCAGCCGGGGAGAGCGAAAACCCACGCCGCATGCAAGCAAATCACAAATGGCATTGAAAAGTACGTTGTCCACTTACATGTTTCAGTTATGGAGGAGATAACAGATGACAAATAGACTTCCGTGGTGCATCTTAAGTTTTGCCTTATTTAATTCAGATTACTTCTGTTTTCCACATACCAATGTTAAAAACATCAGTATTCTTTCAGTATCTGACATACAATGATTGAGAAATTTGATTGTCCTGCACTATTAATGGAAAAAGCAAGAAGATCCCACAACAGTTTTTAAAAACCTCTCTTACCTAAGAACACAGTTGTTCAAGTTAGTATGCATTATGTTCTTTGAAGTACCAGAACTGAAATCAGTGTTATTGCTACTGAGCCTTTGAATTCGAAGGCATCGTTTCACTGTCTTTAATCTTCTATTTGAAAACACTAATTCTAGGTCCCTAAAGGGACATTTGTGTTTTATTTTATGCTATATGCATTTCAAATTATTGAATAGTAGTTTTGATCTGACTTTCTGATAAGGTAAAAACACAGATGATACAAAAGAACAAAGTATTTTGTATCATGTAACATTCTATTAAGTCTGATTGTCTCATAATACTGAAAATTGCATTTCAGCTAATGCTCCCTGGTATGCAGATCAGTTTAAGTACAGTGTAATGATAACAAAATGAGGAGATTTTACATGTAATGTTCATTCATTTATTTTTTGGTGCTTGATAGACACAGCTTCCCTATTTTTTTTTAAACTTTCTTTCTGTATTCATATGATCTGAAATAATTTAAAAATACTTACACTGAGTTAACAAAAAAAAAAAATTGTAAATAGCCTTTATTTATTGTTTTAAAATTTATATATGACAAAACACAAATGAAACCAAAGACATGAACACTTGAAATAACTTACAAATAATTATAAATTTGCTTAATTAGTAACAATGAAACTCTATACCCTTTTTTTTCTTCAGAATCCCTAAAAATGCCACATGGAAAGTGGCAACAGGATCGCAAACTCAGATATTTGTCATTTATTAATTTATTTAGCATGCTAAACCATTCCACCATGATAGACATGGTCCTAGATTACAAGTCTTAGAATTCAGATGTCTACTCTACTACAGGCTTCCTGAATATGCCTAGGCAGGCTTTGTGAAATGCCATTGCTAGCATTTCTCTTTCCTCCCATCATTACTACTCTGTTAAACAAGTTCAGATTGAAGATATATGTGGTAAACATTTCAAATAAATTATTTTTTTTTCACAGAAGATCAGAAGTTTACTTGAGATATCTAAAAACAGGTGGAAGGACTTATAAAGCATCTATAATTTCAGTTTAGCAATGAATTCAGACTCTTAATTTGTAATGATTCAACCATTACCATAGTAACAAACTTATCTCTTTAGCACAGGGTAACTCTTTCATTGCAATTTTATCAGAAGTTGGACATGAAGAGAGTGAAAGCTCATATCTGTCAACAAAGCAACAAATTTGAACAATAATAGGAAAACAGAAAATAAAGTATTCTAACTTAAAAATCACTGTTAGTTGTTGTAAGTTAACCCTAGTAGATAGATAAGCACCACAGAGCTGCTTGAACACTCCCTGATTGCTTAAACCTATTAAAACAAAAGCTGCATGCACAAGAAAATCAATGTAAGGAATTTGTTCACTACTTCCTATTGCAAGCAGATGTTTTTTTTTAAGAGAAAGCACTGTTTCCTCATGCCTAGCAGCTACTTGGGAAGACAAACACTATAACTGGACATTGGAATGCTTTGAATTGGCCTTTTTGATGGGCACAAATACCTGTGAGTTATCCCTGTGACTTATCCACAGGTCCTAGTCCCTTTCACTGGAGTTCTGATTCAAGTTCCAGCCTGTCCAGTACAGCAGCACAAGAAGAGCAAAAATGCCCTGTCCATCTGCTAACCAAGGCAGAGTGTTGTTGCTGTTATCAAAATGTTCCCAGGCATAGCACAGTAAGATGATAAGCAATACAGAAAATAGTGAAAGCAGCCGATAACAAGCACTAGACTTTTACATACAATAAGGCAAGCAAGCCCCATGGCAAGCACAGGATACTAGCAGTTAATAGCTGAACAGTTACAGCAGCTATAAATTCAGTCTATCACACTGAAATCTGTCCTTATCACAGACCCTTCAAGACTCACATTGGGTTCCATAAAGGACTGTTGTAGCTTAACCCTAGTAGGCAGCTCAGCACCACACAGCTACTTGCTCTCTTCCCTCACAATGCAATGGGGGAAAGAATCAGAATAGTGAAGGCTGAGATAAGGACATTTTAAAGGATTTAGCAAAAACTGTGCATGAAAGCAAACCAAAATAAGGAGTTCATTCAGTGCTTTCCATTGCCAGGCAGATGATCAGCCATTTCAAGGAAAGCAGACTCACCACATATAGCAGCAACAAACATTTTTGGGCAATCAGATGTTGTATTCAGAACATCACCTCCTTCCTCCTTTTCTTCCCCATCTTTTATTGCTGAGAATGACATAATATGGTATGGGGTATCCCTTAGGTCAATTTAGGTCAGCTGTTCCAGCTATGTCTCCTCTCAGTTTCTGCATCCCCAGACTACTCACTGGCTGGGCAGCATGAGTGGATGAAAAGTCCTTGACTTAAAGCAAGCACTGTTCAACAACAATAAAAACACCAGTGTGTTATCAACACTGTCTTGGTCACAAATCAAAAACATAGCACCATAAAATCTGCAATGAATAAAATTCACTGTATTCTAGCCCAAGATGGTAAAATAATTTATTAACCTTCTGTAGTTACTACATGCTAATTTTTGATATCATGACATATGAAATAATACATTAACATAGATTATAAAATAATACTAGATTTGTATTTGAAATATCATGTGAAAATTAATTGCATAAAATAAATTGCATTTGTTAAAATTCCTTTTAAGGACTTGATGTCTTCAAGAATAATAGCTGTTTGTATGATCTTCATAGCAGACTGGGAAGCTGGATTGTATTTCTGCAATAAACACGGTTCAGAAAAGTTAAGCTATGTATTAAACTTGAATTATTTTGAACATTTCTGTACTCATATCTTTGGAGTAATTTTTCAACAATAAATGAATTGTAATGGGTAGTTCAACTAATGCAAATGAGGTTTAGAAATTTAATGTAGCATACACAAGAGTTAAATTAGAGATTCTGTATATTATCCTGGCTTATTTTTTTCTTTTTTTTTCCTCTCAGGGTTTGATAGATACAGTGGCTTTCAGCTAGCATCTTATGCTGAAGTTTGTCCTTAGACAGAAGCAAAGCTTTGTTATACATTCTCAAAACACATTATGAGAAGAATGGGTATTTTAAGTACCAATGTATCAATGTAAATAATAGTATTTGTGAAAACTGCAGTACAGTAATGCTCCAAGTACCAGTCAAAGTGGCAGTTCTGGAGTATTCTAGTGTAATCTTTTCAACTATACTTGAAACATGAAGTGATAACAGATACACTATGTATAGTTAAATTGCTAATATGAACCATTGACACCAAAAGTAAATTCACAGAAGATAGTTTTAGAATATTTCACAGTGAAATCTGTAACTCTAACTTGTATTTTATACTGTGTTTTACAACACAGAGAAAGGGAATGGAAATGGAATCTATTACAGTGTGGAAACGACAAAAGGAATAAGCTTCACATTTTTAGGTCTTAGAACTGTAGAATCATTTAATAGTTTTGGGTTGAAAAAGACCTTTAAAAACTACACAGCTCCAAACTCCTGTCATGGGCTAGGACAACCTTTCACTAGATCACATTTCTCAAAGGCCCAACCAGCTTGGCCTAGAACATTTCTAATGATGGGGAATTCACAGCTTCTCTGGGAAACCTGTTCCAGTGCCTTACAATGCTTATTAAAGTATTTAATCTGTTAGCTGTTGTCCTATCACAGGTGGCCATTATTAAAAGGAAAAAAAAAATCATCTTTCTAGTATTCATCTTTAAATATAGAAAGGCCAAAACAAGGTTTCCCCCCAACCTTCTCAGTTCCATGCTAAACAACCTCAAACCTCTCAGCCTTTGCCTCACAGGAGAGGTATTTAATAATTCTTATTACTTCCATGGCCTTACTATGGGCCCACTTTAACAGATACATGTTTCTATGTCCTGGGTGCCCCAAATTTGGATGCAGCACTTGAGGTGGCATCTCACCAGAGCAGAGTATAGGGAAAGAATTTCCTCCCTCAGCTGGCTGCCACAGTTCTTCTCATGAGCTAAGGATATGATTGGCTTTCTGTCCTACAAGTGTATCTTGTCAGCTGACATGCAATATTTCATCTACCAATATCCCCAACTCCTTTCTCAGCATGGCTGCTCCTAATCCATCCATCCCCCAGTCTGTTGTGATATTGGGGATTTGCCCAATCCAGAAAAGGGTCTTGCACTTTGCCTTGTTGAACTTCATGAGTTTCACATTATACCACTCCTCAAGTCTGTCAAGATTCCCTCTGGATTGCATCCCTTCCTTCTAGTGTATCAGCTGCATCACTCAGTGCCATCAGCCTGCTGAGGCTGTATTTAATCCCTTTATGTCACTGATGAATATATTCAAAAGTATCAGTCCTGACACAAAACTTTGAGGGACTTCACTTGCTATTGATCTCCATTTGGACATAGAGCCAGGAACTGCGACATTGGATACAGTCATTCAGACAGTTCCATCCATTTAGAAGTCCAGTCATCAAACCAAAAGCAACTGATTTTGTGTGAGACTGTGTCAAAGCCTTACCAAAGTCAAGATCAAGGACATTCTTGTGATCACAACATTCTTGTGATGTTTTCTATTCTGTCCCATTCTCTTCTCCTATTTCCTTGTGCCTTTCTTGTAAAGTGGAACAACATTGAGTAGTTTTCAATCAGTGGGGATGTCCCCAGCCTCCTAAGACCATCAGTAAATGATCAAGAGATCTGCCATAACATTGACTAGGTCATTCAGTACTTTGGGATGAAACCCACAAGGCCCCATGGACTTATGGCATTCAACTAATTCATTTTGCCTGTTGCAGCGCTGAAATTAAGTGAAAACAGGATGAACTCTGAGAAATTCTCCGCTTTTGCTTTCCCTCACCGCCGAGGCAGTGTTGGAAAGTATTCCCTGCAGTAGCTTCCTCATTGGTCATGTGTTTCATGATGTAAATGAAAACAATTGCTCCATGGACCAATGCACAGCCAGTCCCTGAAGTGTGTCCACCCTGCCGACCTCTCTGCTAGACTTATTGCTCAGCGTGGTGTCATATGATATAGAATACCCCTTGGGTCAGTTGGGATCAGCTGTGCCCTCTCCTGATCTCTTGTGCACCCACAGCCTACTTCTAGTGGGATGGGGTGAGATACAGAAATGTGTTGACTCAGTGCAAGCACTGCACAGCAATTGCTGTAACATCCCTGTGTTATCAACACAAAACACATCCTCACAGCAGCTGTTGTAAAAAAAGAGAAAATTCTATCCAAGTCCAAACCTGTACAGAGGGACAGTATTAAAAGTTTTACTAAAATCCAGAAAGGCTGCAACCACCAGTTTCCCTTCACTCACTCATGTTTAACCTTATCATAAATTCTTGTGATTTTTTTTTGTCTCATCTATTTGGTTTTATTTCAGTGGAAGTAGTATCAGATAGTGTATGACCATAAACTTATATGAAGAGAAGTGCAAAAAGTCCTTTAGAACCCTCTTGTAAACATGAAAGAATTACAGAGGCCTTTTAGAGAGTACTGTGTTTCCAAGCCACACATATGTAGTTACTTTAAAAAAACTCTGTAACAAAAGCAATACCATAAAATCCACAGATTTAACCAGAAATAAAATCCAATATATATATATGTAAATGTATAAGTTAAAGTTTGCTCTAAATATCTATCAGAAATTTTTTTGTCCTGCCTTTGAATTCATAATGTAGATAATTTTTGGTTATGTTGATGTACTGAATGGGACATTGTCTCTGAACTGGTGATAGTCTATGATGTCTTCTTTGCTGCTTAATTGAACCGATTCTGTCACTTTTACCTCTTTTACATCATTAAGACTTAATGAAACTTGCTCTTTTCAGACATAAGTATCACAGTCTAGATAACTTATAAAAATTGACATCAACAACATGATTTATATGTCTTTTAAAATTTATATTAACCTTGTGTCCTGGTTTTGGACAAATTAGGGGAAAACACCTCCAAAGGAGCCCCCTATAGGAAACCAAACCCTCCGCAACCTCCCCCCACCACCGGGTTCGGGAGGAATTCCTTCAGAGGGGAAAGTGGAAAAAACTTGTTTATTAAGGCACAACAAAAAAAACACTCCCCGGCACAAGAGAAATAGCCCAAGATGACCACAGATGTTTTCACCAGTCTAAGAGGGTTGAGCTGTATCTCTCTTCGCCGCAGAGGGTACGCAGCTTCTTTCGCAGACCCCGGGGGAGCTCCTGCCCGGAGTAGGTCCGATGTCTTCGGGGGGGGGGGGAAAGGGAACAACGGAAACCGGGAAAAAGGAAAAAAAAAATGGCAAAAAAGCAAGCCAGCGAAAAGCAGAGAAAAAAGAGAGGAAAGCAGAGCCAGCAAAGCATGCAGCCAGCAGCAAGCCAAAGCAGCAAGCAAGCTAAGCAGCAAGCCAGCAGCCAGCCGGGGGGGGGGAAGGAAGACAAAACAAACTGAGGACAGGGAACAGAAACCACGATTGGGATAATGAGCATGAAAATGTCCTGTCCCCACGACACCTTGTTTTCTGAAATCTTATAAGAAATATTTTTAGACTTCTCATTTGCGAGCTTATGTAACATGTGATTTGCTTATCTACATGTTGCAATAAATTTTGACTTACATTTCAGTTTAGGACTGAGGAAAAACATGTTTTTTTCCTGCTGACTTGGTGTATCCTGTCTTTTTTTTCTACATTAGATGTAGATGTCTACATAGGATAATAGCTAGTATTCTCTCCATCCTATCCACAGTTAATCCTCGCTCCTCCTGTCTTTGAAAACCCAAACATTGTATTCAAATTACTTATTGATATTATGAAACTGTTGATACATTCTCAAACTTTTGACAACTCAAACAACTCAAAAAAAAGAAAACATATCTCTGTTTCATTAGGTACTTGTGAATGTTTGAAGTGATGCTGTCTAAACAATCATTCATTTCATTTTAGTCAGTACTTTTGACAAAGAAGCTTGTATCTGTTGAGTTTAATGATTGTCAAAATCTAAAGTCTTACTGCTCTTCAGATGTATAAAAATTCTAACAAAGGGTTAATAGGATTTTGTAATACACAAGGACACAGAGACTTTATCCTTTACATTTCTGTACTATATTATGGGTTACCACAAATACCACATGAATCGCTATTACCATGTAAACTATCACAAAACTTACCACTAACAAGTATGCCTATGATTAACAGAGTACGTATATCTCAAACTATTGCAAATTATTATCAGTATTCATTGATATAGAATCAATCAAAAGTGTGTCAACAATCACAGTATATCAGTGTCTACAATAGCAGTAATCAATCATGTAGCAACAAGCAATAACAGCAACAGCCAAATAGACATATAGTCTTACAAAAACTTATCATTACTGGAGCAACTTATCAATAATTTAACAAGTACAATAGAGTACTAATTGGGAGATAAATATCTCATCACCATCAAGTGAATTAGACAGATTTCAGAAGAGGAAAACAATCTCAAAGGGAAGGATAAACTGATTACAGATGGGGATCCAACCATCCAAGAGTTAGGAGGGCAAACCAAATGAACCCCCAGAAATGGGTTACAACAAGGTAACAGACAGAATCTCACTTCAGCGACGATCTGTGTCTGAGTCTGAAGTCAGACAGTGAAAGTCCAACATTTCATAAAAAGTTAATGTGCAGAATTCAATCTGTTTGAGAAAGGAAAAGTAGGAGTAGTGTGGGGAGTTGTCAGAGAGAGAGAGGCTCCATTTTTGATGAAAATAAATGCCCTGTTATAAAGATATAAGAGGGCACAGGGCATATTAAGAACAGACAGTAGATGCACTTAATTTTTATTTTTTTTAACCTTAACAGCCAGTAGATTATGGTATTTTCTGTTCTTTCAGAGTAATTTTATTTTTCCAGACAGTTTTGCACCCTTTCAGACAATAAGTTGCTGTTCCAGTGCCTTGTTTTTTGTGCTTGTCAGTGGTATCTCAGGATGTGTCAAGTTTCTGTGTATCAAGCTGTACTTCAAGGATGTTTAGCATTCCTCAGCCTAGTTCCCAGGCTGGCAGTTTCAGCCTGGGAGTCCTTTCTCTGTCAGTCCTTTCTTGTCAGTACTTTTCAACAGTCGTGCTTTTGCTCACTACGTTTCACCTTTCAACCAAACCACCTCTACAGCTGCTCTCATCAACAGTGAGCCAAACCCACTAAAACACTCACTGAAGAAATACCTTTCCTATAATCAGGACTTGTAAACCTAGGGTTTCTCTAAACCTCTTTGGCTATTACGAGAACAGAAATATGAGTATGTATATGTCATTATATGAAGGATGGCCTCAAATAATTTTTGATTTTGACATTTTCTTTTCAGAATATGTTGTGACGCCCACTGGAAGAGGAGCATGTGGAAAACTGGTAACATCCTGGCAACTAGTGAAATTTATAACATATCTGTTGTGCTTTAATAGATTTTTATTTTTAAGGGGGAATATTTGCTTACATTTTATTTGCAAGATTTACCTGACTACCAGTATCATGGTGACTGTACATAACAAAAATTTATTGAGCATGATAGAAAGACATCTGTTTTCTTTCTTCTTGCTTGTTCTCTCTGTTATCCGGAATTCTTTCAGAAAGAGAAAGTGGTTGTGGAGTCTTTCATCTTCTTCTGCCCCATGTGAAAAGGAATTAAACTCTCCTGTAGGCTGACTGCTGCCTCTAAGCCACAAGTACACAATTTGGGCCTTAGTGTCTTTTCAGATTCCTTTCTTTGTGATACATTGTTGTCCCCAGGTGCCATTGCTGACACTGACTAGCCTGTGGCTATACATTCCTCATACATACAGTTTGACACACAAACTATTGTCTGTTGCAGTTTTGGTCTTCACAAACATTAACTACATTTTGTCTTGTTGGAAAGGTACAATGTACCTTCAGGTTCCTTTTACAATTCTGTGCAGTTGTCAGCAGCATTTTTGTATTCTCTTTTGTTTAGTAAGAAATAGATTTATAAAAACCAAAACATCTCTAAGATGTACATGAAGATGAAATATGTACCAACACAAAATGAAAATAAAAATATTTTTCTATAAGTTAGAGTTTATGGACAGTATAATTTCAGTTTGTTCAGAAAATTATTATGAAGCAGAATTCAGTTGTATCATTTGTATCAATATTATTAATGCAACTTGACTAGATATGAGTTTGCAAATGTACAGAGTGTTGAGATAGTAAGATAATATTTTCAAATGGAACCTGTTTTGTGATAAGTAAAAGCTAAGACTACTGACTTGTAAACTTGGTTCTTGCTAACGTATCATCATTGTAGAGCAGACATGAAGGAAGGCTTTCCAGTAGAGACATTCACACAAGACCTTATTAAGAATTTTTAGACCTAGATTTGTCAGAGAATTGGTATTGTGTGAGAAATTATGTGACAATAACATATTACCAAAAAATCAAATTTTATAAATTTTATAAAATTTTATAAAAATAAATTACACCTCAACCTGCATTTCAGGCTTCCTATTAATATAAAAGAGAAGTATAAAATAAGTTCATAATCTTTTAAAAATAAAGCACATTTTTTGCTAAACATAACATTGTTTACCTATTTCACCAGCCCTAGTTATCATATTACTTCAGCAGGATCCTTATTCTTTCTTATTCTTTTTGTCTTCAATCTGGAAAAAACTACAAAATTCAGAAGCAGTACATATTTATTACATTAAGAAATTTGGCAAACCTAGCAAGGGGTTTGTTGGCATTCTAAACTGCCTTGTTAATTATATTCAATTACATTATTATACTTTCTTGAAGAGAAACGAATATTATAATAGAAATAGAGTGTCCTTCCACTCATCAACAAATGAGCTTGTGTACAAAAGAGTCCTTGACAATATTTTCTTTTCATTACCAATTGCTAATTAGTCCACTGAACTTGCCTATGTGTGTTGCTGTTATCATGCTTGAGTGCCCTTGAAAAAATCAAGTAGCAAGCATATATGTTTGATGTCTGATAATTAGGTAATGTTGTAGTCACTTGGAATAATTGGTCTGGAAACATATAATTATTTATTATTTGGAAAGTGGTAGAGGTACTGAGTTTAAATGCACCTGATTTTTTGGTAAGTTGATTCCAGTTAGGCTTTAGTTAAAAAGATGTCTTGCCGAATCTGGTAAAACTAAGCACTGTTGCGTGGGACAAAGATGAGGGAAATATTGTCTCTAAAAAGAAGTAGAACAGTTGATGTAAGGCTTCCTAACTCTGACTTCACTAAGACCAAGTAAAAAATTTCTTGTCTCTCATGAAAATGTCTCTTTCTCTTGCTTTTACTTCTTGTATATCTTCCTTGGTTAAAAGGGCAAAAAAAAGTTACTAAGCATCAAATAAAGAAACATTCCTTCTTGCAATGATCACTTCTAGTCTTTTCTCTCCTGTTTTTAAGCTTGCATCATCCATTTTCTCCTATGTTATTTCTGTTATTTCTCCTACTGCTTTTACTTTCTACTTTTATTTTTGTTGGTCTCATTCTTCTTTTTTCTCATTCTCTCTGTTCACACCATACAAATACATCTGTGATCAACTTGTTTTCTGCTAGCAGTGAATCACTTTAATTATACCTCAAAAGAAGAGAGATTGAGATGAGCTATAAGGAAGAACATTTTTTCCAGTGAGACACTGGAACAAGTTGCCCAGAGAGATGGTCCATGCCCCATCTCTGAAAGTGTCCGAGGTCATTTTGGACAGGGCTGTGAGCAAGCTGATCTAGTTGATGTCCCTGTTCATTGCAGGGGGATTGAACTTCAAATCTTCCTTTCTACTTAAACCATTCAATGATTCCAAATAAGGTTTGTGGAAAAATCAGAAATTGCAAACTAATTGGCAACAAGTTTATTGAGTTTAATAGATCTTATATTATACACTATATATGTGATACCTATGTCTTACATTACAAATATATGACATATTACACACTGTATATTATTTATTATTTGCTTATGTTAGCTTCAAATAATCCATTTCAATTCATGCATGTGGAAAGGCAATAATTATTTTTGTGTTGTGCATAGCTACGAAGAAAGAACTGATGCTCATGACACTTATACAAAGATGCACATAAAAGACTGAAAAGAGGTTAGTATGAACTTTGCTTTTGTAAAATATTTGTAAAATAGTTTTTTTGTCATTTTTATGACAGCTTTTCATGGTTATAGATAACCTGAGCCTCTTCTGTACTGATATTTTATTTGGAAAATCAATATATTAACCATTAGTTATGTGTTATGTGTGTGGGGTGTTTTGGTAATTCATAGTTAAGCATTCAAGAAAAGCAAAAACTGCACAAATCTCCAGGTTGTAAACATACTTTTCTTACAGAAGAGGTAACTAATAGTCAACAATATTTGCACATTTATGGACGATATGCATGTTTTAGTTCTCTGTGAAGCAGTAGCAACTAGGAGCTTGATCAAATATATGTAGAAATCCATGGTATCTTACCTTTACTAGAATGACTTTGTCACTCTTCCCTAACTGAATTGATTTTAAGTCTTAGAGTTGAATTGAGGACATAAACTCCATCAGCTTTATCTTCCAGCAGGTAGACTGCCTTTGCCAGTGGAAAAAGAACTGTTTGCAGATCAGATAAGTACTAAAACCTCTCCTTATCTTAGGGTACCAACAAGTCATAAAACTAGCATAATTTGTCTTATTTCTTGTAGCAAATAAATACAACCCTAAGTATGAATCACTGAAAAAACCTCAAGGTGTATTAAAATTCTCTGATACATAAACCACAGACCATCTAGTATGTTTGTAAATAAACATGATGTTAGATGAAAGGGGTTTAAATAAATAAAAGGGTCACATGTATTTTAGCAAACTTATTAAAGAATGATACTATCAGGAACACAAATTTCACACCTAGAGGATGCATCCTGCAGCCTTAATTCTATGCAGCAGAAAAATATTAGAAATTCATATGTAGGTACTGAACACTATGAAACACCTTTCATAATAGCTTTGAGGCTGAATATTTTATTTTTCTATATTGAGAGAGGGATAACCTAAACTAATATGGAATTAATGGGATAACACTGGAATACAGGATCCAGTTCACACTTCGTAAAATATACCAAAAATCTGAGTTTAGAAGACATCTGCAAAAATATTCTGAGAAATCAGGGCCCTGAGTGCACAGATGGGCCTTAATATTCCCGGAAGGGTATTAGCCCTATTTAGCCTCCCCTGAACACCGCCCTAAACACACACATGCACATCCATATACACCCCCCAGTCCCTGTGTTCAGAGGCTCGAGTTAAGCTCAGATCTGAATGTCACATTCCTGCCTTGAACCCTGCCATGGGTGTCCCCCAGCTCAGTTCTGCTCCTGCCCACCCTGATGTGCTGACTCTGCTCCCCAGACTGATCCTTGACCTTGCTCATCACCTCCCATTTGTCCAGAGCTGACTGTGCACTGCTGTGGCCATCCTGCTCTGCTCTGCTTCTCTCTTAGGGTGGCACAGCCCTGACTGCCCTGGGCTACCCTCCCATCCCTCAGGATCAGCCCTGCTACTGCTGCTCCCTGACAGCCATTGCCTTATTATTTGTGACAAAGAAAGATAGTATTTGTTTATCAAACTAGAAGGAACTTGGCCATTATCTAAATGGAGAGACATTTCTCATTTTATTACATATGTTGACTAAGGTATAAAATTCTATCGAAGTTCAGATTACATACTGTGTATGTTTTAAATTCCAACTTTTTTTTCTGTTTTTTTTTTTTATTATTGAACTAGTCATAGGAACCACATACAAAATTATTGTCCTTTATCACTTACATTTCTGAAAGCCCTGTGAAAAAATTGCGGTAGCACAAGATTACTTATTCAAGTGTGTAACCTCACTAAATCCTGTAGTCTTTCTTATTCAAGATCAAACTAAATGGTTGTCATACTGTTCTCTGTCCTCATAAAATCTATTAAATAGTTTTTATCATGCAAGTAGTGTGGAAAATAAAATTACAAATATGATTTAATCTGTCTTTTCAAGGATAAGTGTGAAAGTTAGTAATAAAATACAGAAATTTCATTCTCCTAGATTATACATTTGTCTAGGATAAAGCTTTGATGACTATGCAGAAATTGTGGAACATGTTGTAATGTAAATATGACAAAATCAACAACCATTCTGAAGTGAACTGCATGAAATCCAGATCAACACTGACAGGCAAGAAAGCCTGCTCTTTTTGCACTTGAATGAGATAAGAACTTAAACTTATATTTCATTTCATACAAAATGCTTAATTTTACATAATTTAGCATGTCTGACACTAATTACACAAGCATTGGAAGTGTTCTTTCTTGAGTCAGGAGTTTGCCCAGGGCAGTTTAGAAGTTATTCCACATGTCTTTGTGAATAAGATTTTGTGCTGACTTACCTACATTTACTACCCTTTAAATTTTTTAGTGTTCTTAATAATTTCAAGACTTCCAAATATAAAACATAGACAACATTTAAAAATTCAATTCTAAAAGGTGACAATAAAGATAATAATTTGATTTTCCTGAAGTGACTGTGCACACTAGAATGTCCTTCTCACTTCTCAGTATCAGGTTCTTCTTCTGGAAAAATAAATCATATCTAATATACAATGTATCATTCAGTGTTAATTCAAACTCTTTGGTTCAGAAATATACCTGTTTACATAAGCCTCTGTTCTTTTTCCTTCATTGCTCAAGTTTTCATACTGCTGTGGCTGACACCACAGCAAATGTACCAAAAATCCTCATATATATTTTTAAGCAGAGTTTTACTTTCAGTTCAACAAATATAAAAGCATATCCTTTGCATTTAATGGCAAAAAAGATTCAGAGACAAACATCCTATGTTCTTTTGTCCTTCTTAGGGCAAAGGATGGTCTATTTCCTTTGAAACATTGCCCTCAAAACATCTATCCATTTTTCTTCTTTCATGTCTTGAAGATCTTTTGGCTATGCCAGCTACAAATCAGATCCCTGAACTAACTGCCAGCCTCTGCACTTGGGCTCCTTAAAGAGAAGAGCCATCTGGTCTTCTGCATTCTTCTTACATCCTAATATGCCAAAATAATATCTTGCCAAAATCCTTTTTCTTCAATATCCTCGCTTTTGCCTTTGTCTTGGATGAAATAAGCTTTTTTTCTGTTGTAGTGGGTTGACCCTGGCTGGGTTCCAGGCACCCACCAAAGCCTGTCTCTTACTCCCCTCTGCAGCTGGAGAAGGAAGAGAAAATATAATAGAGAGTTCATGAGTTGAGGAAAGGACAGAGAGAGATCACTCACTGAAGACCATGATGGGCAAAACAAGTTAGATTTAGAGTTTTTAACTGAATTTATTACAAACAAAATCAGGTCAGGATAATGGGAAAAAAAAAAACAAAATCCAAAACTTAAAAAGACCTCCCTCCTTCCCAGCTCTACTTCCTCTCCCAGAAGTGCAGGGAGACAGGGAGGGGGGTTACAGCCAGTTCATCACATGTTTTATCTGCTGCTGCTCAGGGACAGGATTCCTTCCCTGCTCCAGCATGGGGGCCCTCTCACAGGAGACAGTTCTCCATCAGCTCCTCCAATGTGAGTCCATCCCACGGGCAGCAAACTGCTGCAATGTGGGTAACTCTTCCACAGGGTGCAGTCCTTCAAGGACAGGCTGCTCCAGTGTGGGTGCCCAAGGGGTGACAAGTCCTACCAGCAAGGCCACTCCAGCATGGGCTGCTTTCTCCATGGGTCTGCAGGTCCCTGCCAGGACCCTGCTCCAGACAGTCCTCCCATAGGGTCACAGCCTCCTCTCAGGCATCCATCTGCTCCAGTGTGGGTCTCCTCCAAGGGCTGCCGGTGGATCTCAGCATCCACATGTTCCCCCATGAGCTGCAGGGGCACAGCTGCCTCACCATGGTTGCGGCGTTACCTTTCGTTCTCCCCAGCTGCACGTGGCTCTTGGGAGCCCGGCTGTGGCGTAGCTTCCACGTGCTGCCGGGGTTTTCTGCCGCGGGTTCCTGGACACGGCTCCGTGTCTCGGGTGCGTGGGCTGGCCAGCCTCTGTTACCGTGCGCTAGGGATTTGGTAAAGAGGTAAGGAATTTGTCCATTTACTCTGTGCTTGGCAGGAACGGTTTATTGGTCATGTGGCGCGGTTCGATGGAAAGACGCAACCGCTCCCGGCACTCGCATGGGAGAAAATGGCGCCTGGGTGCTGGTGGGGTAGGATTTTATGGAGGGGTGGGGCGAGAGGATCCACGGCCTTTTGTCCAATAGGGGCGGCTGCCGTGGCGGTGATGCCAGCAACAGCGACCAATCAGAGAACCCCGTAGGGGCAGGCACTGATCCTCAGGCTGAGCGGGATCGTGCGGATTGGGGTGGCCGGCACGGGGTTTCCTGGGGCCAGACGGGGGAGTGGTTACAGGAGCAGGAAAGGGGAAAGCCCAACGGCAGGCAGCATGGGGCCAGAAACTGCGGAGGAGGAAACAAGACGGCAGGTGCGTGGGGATACACAGGACTCAGCTAGCTAACACAAATAAGAACCCCTAAAACCCAATCCCAGGAGGCAACACATGGTCTGCACCACAGGCTGCAGGGGAATCTCAGCTCCAGTGCCTGGAGCACCTCCTGCCCCTTCTTCTGCACTGACCTGGGAGTTCTTCCTCTCACATATTCTCACCCCTCATTTTCTCTGGCCACAATTATAACTACACAGGAATATCTCTTCTTCTTCTCCTTCTTCTCCTTCTCCTTCTCCTTGTTCTTCTTCTCCTTCTTCTCCTTCTCCTTCTTCTTCTTCTTCTTCTTCTTCTTCTTCTTCTTCTTCTTCTTCTTCTTCTTCTTCTTCTTCTTCTTCTTCTTCTTCTTCTTCTTCTTCTTCTTCTTCTTCTTCTTCTTCTTCTTCCTCTTCTTCTTCCTCTTCTTCTTCCTCTTCCTCTTCCTCTTCCTCTTCTCCTTCTCCTTCTCCTCCTTCTCCTTCTCCTTCTCCTTCTCCTTCTCCTTCTCCTTCTCCTTCTCCTTCTCCTTCTCCTTCTCCTTCTCCTTCTCCTTCTCCTTCTCCTTCTCCTTCTCCTTCTCCTTCTCCTTCTCTTCTCCTTCTTCTCCTCCTTCTTCTCCTTCTTCTTCAATATGTTATCACAGAGACCTTAACACAATTTCTGATTGGCCAATCATTGACCCACACCCATCTTTGGACCTACCAATGATTGCTTCTGCCGGACATGGAGGAAGTTTTCTCCCCATTACCAAAACTTGGCCATGTAAACCCTGTCTACCAAAACTGTTCAAAAAAAGGTGAAGAAGGTGGCCTGGACAATGAAATTTCACATTTTAATAACAATAACAACAATAAAAATAACAATGTATAATAATAACAGTTATTATTACTACATCTTGATTACTGATATATCCTACTTGATAACTAGGATTTACTGCTGGTGATGCAGAGCTACTCTGCGTTTTGTGAGTGAAAGGATTCTAATGCACTTCTTGGCAAGGTGAAGAAGGTGAATTCAGGCAGAATTGCTATCCCATATGTCCTTGACAAATAACAAATATAGTAAAGGCATAAGCAATCCACTAAAACCAGCTGAAGCAATAAAAGAATATGATTGAAACTATGGTGGAACAGCATAATAATGAATGTAAATGAGACTGCCCAGACATGGCTTTTTATCTGTACTGGGGACAAAGAGTTCAGTCCCTCTAAGGCTCCTAGCTTGTGAGCTTGTGCATACATTAGCTGCAGTGACCAAAATAAGAATGAAATACATTTAAAATGAGTCCGTTACAGGAATGGAGGAGCCAAGAAGGATCTTTTGCTAACCTTTAAAATGGAGAAGCAAATTAAAATTCCAGTATATAGCTGTTGTTCTATTTTTATGAAAAAAGAATAAAAAGAGGACATGAGGTTACCAAAATTAAATACTTATATGATTTCCAGTAAGGTTCCAATGATTATTGCTCTGTTATAGTTTCCTTATGTGCATTTTCAATAAAATTAAAGTAGAAGAGTTAATAAATCTTTGTTGATCGGAATCTTATAGAGAAAAAGACAAGTGAAGGCAAAAAAGGAAGTAGACATGCCATGTTAGAATGACCAATGTTTCAGATCATGATGGTAATTAATTTTAAAATATGCTTAGCTGGGGCCTACTGCTATGTGAAAGGCAAGAAATAATTTTTTTAAACCTCTTGTACATATATTTATAGGTGAAAAGTCAAGTGAGTTTTTGTTAAATGCTATGCTAAATAAATCTGTTTGTTTACCATAGATTAAGTAAAAAGAGGACAGTCACAAAACACATTTAAAGAAAACCAAGAAGATATACTCTATTCTAATGAAATAATAAATTTACTTAAATAGACTGCAGAATCAAAGCACCAAAGTTTGCCACTAAATACAGGAAGAATACGTTAAGAATTGCAATTGTTTTCACTTAGTAAATGCATGCAACATGAACTTTACTGCATTCATAATTTAATTTGGGAAGAATTCACAATATGAAATTATTCTGTTTCAAACAGTCTCCATCAGTGAGCAACAGATGTTCACAATGATATGTTAAGCTGTATAAGTAGCTCTTCAGGATATAAATGTAAGTGGAATTCTGTACTGGCAAAGGGCAACTGTATTTCTAAGTGGTCCCTCACATGAGAAAATACAATTAGCATTCTTTAAGAAGCAGGTAATTTTTCAGAACAACCAAAGCATTCTGAATCACACAGTAGAAGTGATCATGTTTAGTATCTAATTATGTTTTGTGAAATCTGTTGCACATATATCCTTTATGCCAGGAGCACAGACAAGATTTTTGAAAAGATCAAAGTCATTCCTGAAGAACAATGAAATCCCAAATTACTAGTGGGAAAAAAATAATTATAATAAAGAAAAGCTAGGGATGGCAATACAAAAGTTTATGTGTCCTTGTTACCATGGTTTGTGGGTGATAACTCCTGAAAGGTGCAACAATCAGAGATATTTAATGCTGTCCCATAGGTTCTTTATATTTTATCCTTAGTCATCTGGGTAATTTCTGTTGCACATAACTTAATTGATTTAGTCTCAATTAAAGCTGTGTTTTAAATAAAAATATAGTTTTATAAAACCTTCAAAACAATAATCAGTGAAACTAATAAAATACCTACAGAGTAATGTAAAACGTATGCACTTCTTTTATATCAACTCTGGCTGGCTGAGAATATTATATTTTAAAATAACGTAGGAAAAATAAAAATATTCTGGATCTTAATTTAAAGAGACTATCCTGAAAACTTCCACCCTCTAGGTGCACATATAAATTTCCTTTGTTTTTGTTTCACCTCAATAGTAGGGTTTTTCTGTGAGAAATATGTCCGTGCTTAGAAATTATAATCAATTTTGTGTTTGTCTGTACTAAAATCTTTTCAACAGGTCATAATTTGTACTATAGTTTATACCAAATTCTCTCATAAGTTACAGAAAAATGATTCAATGGTTTTATTTCTTTTCTCTTTACATTCTTTATCTCTAAAGTATATGTTTTAAGTACTTATGAAAGGCATCCATAGCAGTTATCCTCCATACCCAAATGACTTAAACAGTAAAATCAAAGAGACTCACTAAACATGAAACTGGAACTGAAACATTTAAGGCATAGTAAAAAATATTAAATAATGGATATTTGCAGAAAAAATAATGCTTTTCATGGACAGAGATTTGAGTCAGGAGACTTCAGATTCTGAGAGTTTTCAAACTTATTCATGTGATTTTTACCAAGGTACTTGATTTCTTGGTGGTTAAAACTCCCATCAGAAAAATTGAAGTAATTTTATTCCTCCTACCAGTTTGTCTCTTTAGATTATCAGATATTCAGTGCAAAGGTTGCTTATTATTATTGTACAATGCATGAAAATCAAGATCCTGATTCAGATTCGGCTGAGACACTGCTATTATGCAAATTAAACCCCCACTGAAGATATTTTAAGAACAAAAATTCCAAGGATTAGTTGGCTCATAATTTTTTGGGGGGAAATAAAATGTCTTTGCTTATGCTGCATCACATTTGAATTTCAATTTCTACATTTTCTTTGTAGATTAATTTTCTGAATTTTTTTAGAAATGTTGAATTAAGACTTGTATAAATGTGTTTATTGCATCTCTTGCAGTAGTTATGCTTTTGCTTTACCGTTATTCACTAAGAGTTAATGATGTAGGAGAAAACAAAAAAAAGTAAGGATGAAAACATAATGTTATCTATATTTTTAATTTGTTATTTTTACTTCTTCATCTGGTAATGAATAGTCAGACTCACAAGCTGACTCAACATACCATGCAGAGAAGGAGGACCATAATCCTGCGGATTTGAGCAGAGGAGATTTTTCCTGTCAAAGACACGACAACCTTCTATTTCACAGATGGAGATTAGATTGGATGCCTCATATCTCTGGATCAGACAACACAGAATGAAAACGCCAGGGACAAGGAAGTAGCAAGCTAAGGTAGACTTTGGGCACCATAATCTTTCTCTACCACTCTAACTATTAAAGACTCCAAGAGGGAGTCAGAAGTCATTGATTTAAATAGCAGTTGTGAATATTGTCCTGGTAAATATTCTTGTTTGTACCAACATTGTGACTGAACATGTATGTCATGCACATAGATGTATATATGTATGTATGTATATATTCTTTCAAGTTACAGTACTCACGTGATTCCTACACACAGCTAAACACACCTTTTCCTCTCTTGACCATATTACTCACAGGCTTATGTAATCTTCTTGGCTAAGCAAATACAGTGTTAGAAAATACAGGTAAGACTGTTCTTGATTACAGTATTTTAGCACACATATTTGAGTTGGAGACAAGCTGATCTGATATATCCAGATTATCCCACTAATAATGAATAATTTTCATACATGCACCTATACTATAGAAACAGAAATAACTTGGAATTTTGTTGGTTGTGGTAGTTTTAATCAAGAATAATGGTAGTACAGGGAGAATTATGCATATCTATACATTTTCCACATATATGCACATTTGTCCTATACAAAATTTGACCATATGTTGTAATGTCTTAGTGATGTCATGTGACCTTTTAAAAATACGGTGATGCTCTGAAAATACCGCTCTAAAAGTATTTTACTCACTACTGTATTTCTTATACATTGTCTTCCTCTCAAATAAAATTAATCAGCATGTAAAAAGAGATTAATTACCTTTTGCAGAATGACTGCAAATCCTTGCAAATTCTTTCAAAGCAAGATATCAAGTGTAAGATAATTTGGTGCTGAGTTCAAGTATTCTGTTTTTTCTCTCTGAGCAGTAAAAAGCAAAGTTAGCTCTGTTATGTAATTTTCCTTTAAACATGTGGATGGCTACAGAAATAATAAAAAAAAAAAAATCCTTACTTTTTTGTTAAGGATTATCAGACCTATAATTTGCTTTTTTTTTTTTTTTTTTTTTTTTAATCCTTAATGAGCTCTGGCATTTCTGGGTAGTTCTTACCTCACATAATTTTAGAGATTTATGTTTGTTGTTAGATATTGTATGTTATATCAACCTTTTCTGGTTTTTAATTGTGATTCGTACAGAGACTTTGAGGTAAAAATCATCTTTCTGCTATGCATAATCTGTTCATTAGTACATTATGCATCACATTTTTGACTATTAACTTTTACACTAAATCATCAATAAAACACATACTATATAGTGCTTTGATTGAAACATACAGCTCCAAAGTTGTCTGTTGGTGTCTTTCCTGTAAATGATTAAATCAAATTCTCAACAACATATGAAAGTGTAGTCTATATTGAAAATCATTAAAAAAAAAAAAAAAGGAAAAAGAGAAACTTGAACTGAAACTGACAGATTCTGAGAAATAGAAGTTAAATACTCAGAGACAATTTTTGTGAGCTTTGGGGTTTTTAATACTCTCATGGGATCAAATGAACTTGTCACCCCTTATGTAACATCACATCTGCTTAAGAAAATAAAAGAAGTTATTATGAGACAGTTTTTGCAATGTATGAGTCACCCTGTCCTCACAGACTATTAAATGCATTTGAAGAGTAACTTTTGAAGACTTGGTGAATGTATTTTGAACAGTCAACAAAATTGATACATAAGATGAAATATTCAGTCTTGCAACTTTGGCATATTCTTTTATTCTTCTGAGGAGAGTGCCCTGCTAAGGGCACTTTTTTTGCTAAGGCTCTCAGTTATGGAGAAAACAAAGTTTGTACTGACACACAGTGATTTGAATTTCCATTACCAATGTTTTTAAGAGTACAAAACTAAGGCAAAGTAGCTGCAAAAAATAGATTGTCTTCATTATGGCCACACACTATTTCAGCATTCAGCATTTTTTGTTTAGATTGAGTCTGTTCAGATGTAAAGATACATGAGAGACAAAAAATAAAGGGACAGACCTATTATTATAATGTCAAATAGTTGAGACGTGCATCAATTAATACTTAAAAGTATATAAATATTGCTCAGAAGCATGGGAGTGGCCATCATGGATGCTTCTACGCAGATAATGCAACGAAAGCCAGCCACACACTTTAAAGTGGATGTCCCAGAAGCCCTCAATACTTACCTTTGTACTGTGGTGCAGTTTCAGTGTGCATGAGCTGGATCCCTTTCAGACCAAATAAAAAAGCAAAAATAATGTATTCTAGGTTTAAAAACAGATTATGTCTATGGGACCCATCTATAGATGATTCAAAGTCAGAAGCACCTGCAATATATACACTGTGCATTTCAGCTCTTTAGCTTATTTCCAGTCATATACACTACTTGCTAATGTATACAGAGCCACTGACTCCATCTGACTTGAAAGTGTCTTGACTCCTAATATCTCCTATCAATTGTCTGGAGTAAGGCAAGAATTTAGTGAATGTGGGTTTCATGAGTCAGAGAAATGTTTGCTTTTCATGGCACCATCAAATTTCTATTTCATGAATATGACATAATAAAATACTTCTGCTTATGGCATTCATTAAAATGAACTGTGTAGTCAGTAGTCTTTTTTGAAGATTTTGTTTAAAGCATTTTAGTGGTCGGTGGTTTAGTTGCAGTGTCATCATTAAAATATCATTGGCTGTTGCGGCGTGGGTTTTCACTGTCCCCAGCTGCACGCGGCTCTTGGGAGCCCGGCTGTGGCGTAGCTTCCACGTGCTGCCGGGGTTTTCTGCTGCGGGTTCCCGGACACGGCTCCTTGTCTCGGGCGCGTGGGCTGGCCAGCCTCTGTTACTGTGCGCTAGGGATCCGGTAAAGAGGTAAGGAATTTGTCCATTTACTCTGTGCTTGGCAGGAACGGTTTATTGGTCATGTGGCGCGGTTTGATGGAAAGACGCGACCGCTCCCAGCACTCGCATGGGAGAAAATGGCGTCTGACTGCCGGCGGGGTAGGGTTTTATGGAGGGGCGGGGCGAGAGGATCCACGGCCTGCTGGCCAATAGGGGCGGCTGCCGTGGCGGTGACGCCAGCAACAGCGACCAACCAGAGAACCCCGCAGGGGCAGGCACTGAGCCTTGGGCTGAGCGGGATCGTGCGGATTGGGGTGGCCGGCACGGGGTTTCCTGGGGCCGGACGGGGGAGTGGTTACAGGAGCGGCAGAGGGGTAAGAATCCGGCAGCAGGCAGCATGGGGCCAGAAACCGCGGGGGGGAAAACAACATGGGGGGTGCGCGGGGGTACACAGGACTCGGCTAGCTAACACAAATGAGAACCCCTAAAACCCAATCCCAGGATGCAACAGGCTGCCACATAGCTGACAGGGTTATTTCCTGTTTAAAATGAAACAGAATTCTGTCAAACACTGCAGTGACTACTGACTCTTCAAATGGTGACCTGATTATTTTACTGTTTTGATTATGTCCCACAGTTTACAGTGTATAGTTTAACAGAAGAGATTTGCTTAAACATTGCTCATTGAAATTAGGTGGACTAGTGGAGAAATGCTCTTGAAACCTCCCAAAGAGATATTTTATTATCTCTTTTGCTCAGTAATAAAACCTAAACAAGGAGACAAGATTTATAAAGCTAGAAGCATAAAGCTGAGAATTAATCTTTCTCGTGATACACTTCATACTATTTAACTTATTTTGTTTAACCAATAGGAATGAGAAATTATCTCTTATCCCCCAAGGAGAAAGACTACAGCAACTACTTCACACATACCTATGAAGTGATAGAGATGCTGAAGGGCACTGTTGAATTGAGTAGATGCAAGTCAGAGTAATAATATTAATATTAATATTAATATTTATTATTATTATTATTATTATTATTATTATTATTATTATTATTATTATTATTATTATTGTGATGCAGTGCTGATTTTTCCCTTTATTTATTCTCCTTCCTGAATGAGGAATATGCAAGTATGGCAAGAAAACTTATTGCAGGGAAATACTGTTACTGTTCCAATCAATATCTAACTAATTTGTACTAACATGAGCAAGATCTGTAATACAAGTTTCCTCATGTTATCCGAGTGAATGTTTTAGACATTAAATTACAGGCACATTCACACATGAAATCTCTCATTTCACCTCCCTTTTTTCCATCACTTGCTTCCTCTTCCTCCATATCTTTATGTGCACTTTCCAGTGGATATTTGTTTTCTTTTTGTTTTATACTCAAAAGAGTGATCTGTACAAATGAAATACTGAATGGTCTTTTTTTGAAAGACATTAAACTAAAAAGTAAAGAAAGACATGAAAATTGCTAAAGAAAGGAAGTAAAACAACCTTGAAAGCTAAGTCGAGAAGCCGCAAAAGTAGACTGAGCCAATCTCCTCCCTTATAGATTGAAAAAATGGAAAGACACTGAGAATATCTGCTGGAAGAATAAGCAGAAAACAAATAGAATTTTGACATCCATATCAAGCTTGTGTAAACTTCTTTTTTTTTAATTTCTATGGTTTTTAAAATTTTTGTTTGTTTTTTCCTTTTTAACATATGATCTTTAACTCTCTTTATTTCTTCTTTCTTCCTCAGCTTCTCTAGAACTTATACTAATCTAATTGAATTGCCAAAATTATTTTGGTGCTACTTTTCTTTTTTTCATCATACTAAGCCACTTAAATAGTAAAAATATGGCAGTACATATCACTCTGGGAAAGCATGAGGTTAAAAGGAGAGTAAGTGCTCAAGAGTCAGTATTGCTGTCCAGTAGCCACCAATGTGAATTGTATATTACTTTTGTTTTATTTCCTCTCCTGGACCAAATCCTTGTCCATGGCAAATTGGCCTGATTTTAAATAGATTCCATTGACTCACACAGCTTTGTAGCAGCTGAGAATATGACTATGCAAAGATACCCATGCTAATACATACAAAATGGTTGACAAGCTTAGAAGTAGGTGACTAACTTACCTTTAATTAGTATTTTTTATACAGAACTTCAATGAACAGTATGCTTAGTGAATGAAGAATTTCCCAAGAATGATTTGGAGTTCATTTAAGCTGACAAACAGCAAAGCATAACTATATTAAGGATATTGCTGCACATAAATTCTAGTGGAAGAAGTTACATAAATTTCTACATGTTTAACATAACTATCTCAATGAGATTCATTCATGCAGTGTCAGAAGTCACATCCTCTTGTAAACCTGGATGCATAATTTCTTTTCTTTTCTGAAAAGTAGTAGAGCAAAGAACTAATTTCTCACTCTTTTTTTTCCTTCTCTGCACTGCAGTGTTCTGTAGGAATATTCACATTCAAAAGCGAAATATAACTTTATATTTTAGACCTTTCTTTCAGAAATTGCATGTAAGTCTACCTAATCTATTAATCGCTATATAAGATGCCATATTTATCCTCTAAAAGGTACTGTTTCTTCTTGTTACTTTGCCTGACTATGCCAAGTGATTTTATTTTTCTGTCACTAAAAGTACTCAGACAATTTCTCCTTTCTATATATGAGGGCATAAAGAGTCATTCATTTAATTGTGCCATGTAGGATGGCACAATGTGCAGTTTCTGAAACAATTATAACTAATAGGAGAATGATATTGAATATTATATAACATCTGAAATCTCAGTTGAAAAGAAACAGATTCCCTCTCAATGACTGAATTAAAATAGAATTCTGGCAAAGGAAATCTCAATGTGTCCGGAGGACAATTTGTTATGGGGGAATTCAATCTTCTTCATAAGCTTGCCAGTTTTTTCCAGAACTATCTTTTTTTTATTGGTGGTCAAATGAGTGCTCCAGCCAAGATTCGTTTGGCAGAAAGCAGGCTGAAAAATATTGAAACAGATTGATTACTTCAATTTCAAAAATATTTTGCACATTAGAAACTTGTTTATAATTTTTCAAGATAACTGTTTTAGATAGGAAATGATGATGGGAAGGATATCTAGGTAGAGTGGTCTGCACTAGATTTTTAAAATGTAGTTTGCTTCAGTACATATAACCTCATTCTTAATTTTGTGTTCTAATATTTTGCTGTGTTTCTGTCAAAGGTTTTTGATAACCCTAAGCCTATTCAGATCCACTCAAGGTTCTATATTTTAAAATTAAAATTTATAGTTTCTTTCTTTTTTTTCCTCTCAACAGTTATTCAAGTCATTAATTAGTTGATAAGGATTTCTAGAATGTGAAGGAAAGGAGTAATACTGCTTGCTTTTTTTGCATTTTGCATTATAACCAGCATATGCATCTTTGCAACCAATGGTCCATCTGCAAAATATCCCCATAAGATTTCTGTGAATCAAGATTTTACAGCACAGCACAGTAAATTTATCATCAATTCTACTTCTCTCATCTGCTTCTGAGGAAACAGCATAAAAATGTGGGGTTTTTTTGGATAAGTTATTCTAGTGTCTAAGGGAACTGCAATATAGACTCTCCAAGCAATCGTAAAGCCTATTAATATCCTTGCTGGAAGAAGCATATGCTATCTTTGGACATTATCAGCTGAGAACTGCACTGACAAAAAAAAAAAAAAAGTAAGATCCTGAATCTTGTCTCAGTGAGGCACATCACAAAGTAAGTAATATATATGCTTGTAAGAAATGTATATTCTAATCCCTTTTGGGGAAAAAAACAAACAAACAAACAAAAAAAAGAAAAAACCACAACAAAACAAACAAAAAAAACCCACCCAACAAAATAGCTGTTCATGACATGCAAACTAATGCTTCTTTCATTTTTCCTAATAGAAATCAATAACCCAGCAGCAGCTTTGAGATCACTGTAAGCTTTACACAGAAGCTGATTAGAAGTGAAATTGGTATAGTTAAAATTAAACCAAATAAGATGCCTTGTACTGTGGTATTTTAGCAGAAGAGGAAAAGAACTATTATTTTCCTCCTTGTGGAATAAACAGAATGCATAATGAGCACTTGCAGCATTGCATGGAATCGATTTAACTGGAGAACAAATACATTTATTACTCACTTGTGGCTTTGACTTCAGCTGAATTAAGAGGTGCTCTCATTACTTGTGGAATGCAATTGCAATTGCATAAGTGCCTAGGCACCCTAATGTGTGTGTATACTTAGCTCTGAACTTCATGAAAGAAATTCTATTAATCCTAACTGTAGGCTTACTTGTTAGAAATAAGTATATAAAGTAATACAACTAATGATTATTTGGCATATTCAGTGTACACTGAGACAAAATCTCATCAGCAGTAAAAGAACAGTAGGGTATTTTCACAACACATCTATATTAAATTTAATCTTAACTGAAAAGCAGTGTTACTTATACTTCCACAGTGACCTCTGATGAAAAACCCTATCCCCTCATACCATTTATCATGTACTATGGCTTCACTATCAAAGCATTTTAGAATATGACCATTTTTAGTTGACATTTTACATTGCTATCAGATATAGGGTTTCTCAGCCTGTGCTCTGAGACAACCAAAGCCGTTAGGATATTTAAGTCTGATGCAAACCAGAATCAATACCCCAGTGGTATTCCAGAAGATTATAGTCTGTGTTTGCCACAGTACTACTACTACTACTTTTTGACTAGGAAGAAACTTCTATCCTTTCTTCTCAAAATACCAGCAGATCAAGCTCAGTTTTACTCGAGATGTCTTACAAAGTAGTGCCCTAAGCACAGGCATATCTCTGACTCAACTTTTCCTAAAGTGTTGTAAATCCTTAAGAATTCATTTTTCTCTTTGCAAACAGCCCTCAAGTGGGGTTTTATTGGACCTGATGACACCTCCCAGACTTACTGTACAGAGATCTCTCTTTGCTAGGAAGCACAACTGTGGTGCTTAGCCTTCACATCAGGAAAGAAGAGCATGAACAGTAGGATTTTTTCCAGCATCCCTTGGCAAAGACTTCAAATATTCAATATCAAAGATGATAAAAATGGAAGCAATGGAGATGACCAGGAACAAGTTCTTGACTGTTCCTGATCTAGCTATACTCCTAATTGAGGTGCTTCGCTGAGCTGGGGATGTTGAATAAAAACAAAAGTATTTTATTAAAAAAATATTTATTTCCTCTCTCTTGTATCTAAAGTTAAGCATGTAAAAACTTGTTAAATAAATTTCTGGAACTATATTTAGATAAATGACCACTGTATCCTCTATTTTACAGCTGAGTGTCAAAAAAAACAACCCAGAGGGGAAGAAAAAAAAAAAAAACAACCAAAAAACGCACAAACCCTAAGCAGCAGTAACAACAGAAACTTCACAATTAGAGGTAATCAGATCCACACACTTGACCAAAGATGACCAAGCAAATTATTTAAAATTAACTTTGGTTTCCTGAAAAGGTTTATAAAAAGGGTACTGAGAAAGCCTACCCACTTTTAATGTAATATTGAAGAATCAAATGCAAGATTTCAGAAAAAGTCTTGTTAAGTGAACTATTTCTCTTTAATATTTGTGCTAGAAATAAAATGAGTTAAAGAAATAAACTATAGCAGAAATACATGGTCATGTAGGTCTGTATCTGGATCTGGGTGATAAATATATAGAGGTATACACATTATATTTATATTCGAGTGTAAATATATCCTTTCAGTTGATGTGGGCATAGATGCAGTAATATCTGTTGAATCTGGAAAAATTCAGATTTGAAACTTTAAATCTTTTGATAAACTTCCTCATTCTGCAGACAGGTTATTCCTACATTTTGTCTAAGGAATTTATAGGACATTAATTTTAACTCTAGATTAAAATCAATGTACATATTATAATTTTTATAACTGGGAAAAAAGACTATAAAAAGAATTGCTAATGTCTCATTTAGTAGGGGAAATTATATAATCTAATTAGAAATAATTTGGCATGCATTGAAAATTACCTATATGGATGACAATACTGCTTGTGCTGAAAATGTTTACATAAAGAAAAGAAAGAAGAAAAGTAAAAGCCATTGGTATTCTGTGTTGTTTTGATTTCTATTGATCTGGAGTAAGCAAAACAGTATATAAATTGATACACTGGTATGGAGTGTTTTAGGAGTTTATTTCTTCATTATTTCATTTTCTCTGGTTTGCATAATTTGTGTTTTCCAGACTGAACTTTCTGTGTAACCTTAAGTGATTAAAATCCAAACATTTCTATTTTTAATAGTTAAGGTACATCCTTAAAGGAAGTGCTTATAAAATACATATGTAATAATTCAATCATATTGAAACATTAAAGCTTTTCTCGTTTTATCCAACTTTTGAAAATTCTGGAAAGATTTTTCACCTTTGAAATATCCTTGTATTGTCTTGTAGATTTTGTTACACAGAGAGAAACAAATCCTATTCAGATCCCTTTTCTTGTACTGTCATAGAATTTGTGTAACTTGAATGAAGCCTCATAATTTTCAAAATACTAAATCAAATTTCCATAAAAATCTTTTTCTCATTCCCATTCATGGAACTCACAAAGAATATTAAAACTAAGTCACTATACAAAACAACAGAGGACAAAAATGTATGCACTAGCTTATTCTGAAAAGTTGAGATAAAATAGAAAAGAAAGTAGAAAGAAAAGTATATGCATCAATTACAGAAAGCAATTTATTTGATACTAAAAATAATAAAGAACTAACCTCTAAAAATAATAAGAATACTATCTCCATTTTTATGTCTGTACATACAGACATACAAGAAAGCCTAAATTTATGGCATTTTGTGGAATTTGTGGTAGCTCAATAAACATATTGGGTTAAAAAAAAACCCACCCAAAAAACCAAACCAAACCAAACCAAACCAAACCAAACCAAACCAACAAAAGCTGTCATTGTCTACAGGCAATAAACTCTATTTTTATTTTCCCAAGAAATAAAATGCTTTATCAATGCAAGAGTAATGGGACAGGTGCAATCCTCACATAAACTGTATTTAGCTATATTAGGCTCCATCTCTGTAGTACATGTGAGTTTAATAATTGCAAATATATTTTCTCTAGCTCTGGGAATTGCATTCATTTTCAGAAAGCAATGGAGCTGTACACAAAGAGATGTTTAGGAAGACAGTTCTATTTAAGCAAAATATTCAAAATTTAAACCTTTAAAACTCCTATTCAGCAAGCACTAAACACCAGAGGTCATTAAGTTTCACAGGGACCTACATTCTCTAGTTTTCTGCTTCAATTTGAAAAGCGATCAGTAATTCACCATGCAAATGCTCTTGGGAAAAGAAAAAGACATTCTACCACCTGTCCCATTTCAGCAGTTTGAGCTGTTTAGTGCAAAACTAGTACTTGAGTTGCATTTAAAATAGGGCAAGATCTAAGTATGATGATATTTTGCCCTCCCTTAACACAAAATTACATATCACCCCAATGACAATAATTTGAATAATTGATTCTGAACAGATCCCATGATTGGACTTTGGGGCTTAGTCTTCACAAGCATGCAGATAACAGGCAATAGTGTTTCACTATAGTACTTTCTTTATCTCTTTATGGTTAAATTGCTATCAATAGATATCAAGTCTTAAATAGAAGACTCCATAAAATAACTCTGCTCTGATAACCAACAAACTTATCTGAGTGTTAGGCATGTTTGGCTTGTTGATTTTAAGTTATCAACTAGTACTGTTTGGGTATTACTGATCTTATAAATGAGTGGGGTGAGGTGGTTTAATCAGTTGCAGAAGGGATTGGAGATGCATGGGGCTGAAAAACAGGTGTTCTGAAAGCTGTTACTGTATCTCCCTTTTTCGCAACTTTGATTTTGAATTCTTCACAGATAAGGACCTGTTTGTAAGGTATGTTCCGCTGGGAAGAGAAGTAGAGGTCAATGCCATCCAAAATTGAAAATCTGAGTTTAAACAAAAAGTTTAAAGGATGATGATGAATTCGCTGCTCTGTGATAGTCTTGCAAGTCACCAAAATAGACCAGTTTAAAATAAAAGCCAAAGTACTAAATGAATAAGAGCTTACCTGTCAGAAAATCCTGGTCAGTATATTAAAAAAGAAAATTAATACAATTACTAGTTCTGCAGACTAGCAATAGTAAAAGAAAATGTGTGAAGGAAACAATTATATGATCCATTCTTAGAACATAATGAAGAGAAGCTCTGTGCCAGCCAAGCAATTGAAAAGAGCTGAGATAAAAAAAGGAGTAAGGTAAGGTATGTCAACTGTAAAAATATCTCAATGAATCCACCACACACACATTCAGACAAGAATGAAAAATGGTCTTATTTCACTTCCCTGGACTTTGTGTTTTAAATACAAAAACCAGCATTCAAAATTTCATCAATGTGGTGAAAATACCTTAAAAAATAAGTAAATATTGGAAGTAATAATGTGAAACTAGATTTCATTAATAACTTATGCTGTTTGAATGTAGCATTATAATTTCAAAAATAGCTTATTTTGTTAAAGCAACCTTTCTTTCCTTAAATTATATATAATTTTTATTATTTATATTATAACTTTCAACTTACTTAAATCTTAGAATTTCTGTTTTGCAGCATCATTTCTTTGGAATGAAATTACTTTTACTGATAGCAAAACAGCAAACCAAAAAACCTGAAAGATCCTTAGAGCTATGGTGCACAAATGCTACATTAATACATGTTCTCTGCATCTGCCAAAGCACTCACAGATTTAGTCAATTAAAAGTGAATAAATCTTTTGAATAAAGATATTTTTCTAGTGTTTTCCAGACATTTCAAAAGCAATGAATATTAATAAAGACAAATGATAAACAAATTGAAAGGAATTTGTCATTCCTTATGATATAAAATGTCAAAATGAGTTTGTGTTTTGGTTTTTTTTTTTTCTGGAAATTGAATTACATTCATACATTTTAAAGACTTGTTAAAGTATACGAGAAAGACATATAATTTCTATAACATTTATTTTTGATCAACTGTTTTACATAGTTCTTTTGAGATAACTTACTTGACATTAATCTCAAATATATAAACTGTCAAGTTATTACGAAGGCATGCAGTGCTCTTTCAGAAAATGTTGATACTTCTTTATATCCAGGAAATTGTGCAACTCAGATACCAAGCACTTGAAATGTTTGATCACATCTTTAGAAACAATCCGAGATGATATAATAGAAGCTGCTTAAATTTATATAATCTTGGTACTGTCCCTAATATTATGAGGCAGAAACAGATGGAGGATGGACAAAAAATACCGTGCTTCTGGGGAAAACCACTCATGGCAGAGAAGACTAATATGGCATTTTCAGTCAGAAAATTGCCTTACTCCTTCTCTGGCATGGTTAGTGAATAATTATCTGCAATATTCCTGGTTTGATATCTGTCTCAGTTAATTAAGTACAACATTAATTCATAGAAATTTAGCACTCAATTGTCTTTATTTGAATGAGTATTCTTCTCTAGCTTAATTTCAACCTTGTCTGAATGTTATAAATTTTTTTACTATAATGATGGAAAAAAGGAGAAATCAAACAGTGAAAAGATCATAGGGAAAAACAAATATGGAGTGAGGAAAATCAGAAGTATATAGCTATTGCATGAGTGAATGCAGAATCTTCACAATGCCAATAAGAAAATACACTATATTGTATATTTCGAAAGATCATAGAGGAAATACTCTTTTAGATTCTGAGTAGATGTTTCAGAAATAGTGACCCTGTTTTATAGCTTGAATATATTATTTGAATTTGAGTTTGAGACCAAATAGAAAATTGCTATAGTTTAGGTGAAGGCAACTTTAATCTGATTTTGGACATTAACAAAGAAATTTTTATGCTACCAGCATATTCTTTCATCTGTTTTGAATACTCAGTGGAGTGGGAAATGCACGTAAGGAGGGAAAAAAAGCCCTTCCTAAGTTTCTAAGAGATTCCAATTCTCGAAGTGATATCCTGGAAATAGAAGAAATTTGCTTGATAAGAAGTGAACTGTTAGACAAGACATTGTTCTGTTCCCAAGTCTGTTATATAGGCTTGGGTTCTTTGGACAAGTCATCTGCGACTGCATTCAAAACACTATGTTCAGAATGGAAATGTTTGGTTCCTTCTTATTCCCTCTTCCTACTTCCTACCCACGAACACAGGGAAAGAAATGGGTCCATTTTTTTCACATTAATCTGTTCTTCATATTCAGAAACTCTATCAGATTTTTGACAACCAAATCGTTTCTATTTGAATATTTTAAAGAAATTTAAAAGGACCATTAACTAATTGTATTCAGTCTCCTCAACAGATAGTAAAAAAGCTTCATGGTTCACCAGATCCTTGTCAGAATTTAAAATGCCTTTCTGATTTGTGTCAGCATCATAATACTGATAGCTGCGCTGTAAGAGCACTAGGTGAAGTCACTGGGCCTCCAAACCTTCTTAAGATAATGTAAAGAGAAGCTTGTCAACTGAGCTCTTCCATAAAAATTGAAACATCAGAAGTTCCTGTTAGCTTTCCATCATAACCACTTGCACAAGGTAGAAATATTTTCCCATTATTTGAGTACATTTAAGAGGTCATATTTCTGAATTATGGATAACCTTAGATACAGAATTCTGTGCATAAAATTATAATATTTATAATGCCCACTACTTCTAAGTACAGAATTAAGTAGTCAGCTACAGGTTTCTTAAAAACTCAATTTCCTTGTTTCACAGCTGCAAACTAAGTAAAATTTTTAATATTAGAGATATATAAGGTAAACAAGAAACTAGAGTTTCAAGATCAAGACTACAAAATGGTTCATGGAAGCAACATACCTTAAATTCTGAATAATTGATTAATACTGCTTTAAATTACTGCTTTAAAATGAAATTACAATAGCTTTCTTAAAAATAATATCAGTATTTAGGAAAATGTACTGCATAGCCAAAAGGCTGCAAACTAGTTAGTAAATTAATTTCCCATAATCATACTGGTGAGATTGTGTGTGTGTTAGATCAATGGCTCATATGTTGTGTTCATCACTAACCTTCAATAGTTCTTGAAATAAACTGTAAGTGAACTGTTCTTGAACTTCCTTGATAAAATGTCATCTAAGTGCATTTTTTTCTGCATTAGTCCTATATACACTTACTATTCTAATTGAGTATAAATTGAAAGGCAAAGAGTATGGTAAATGGTATTCAGGTTTTAGATTAGAAAAATATTAGCTGTATACTGTGCCAGCACATATAGCTAAATAAATGAGCTTGATGTAATTGTGTATACTTAAATGTAAGCTACATAGGACATTCAATTAATGAAGCACATTATGTGAAGCATTAGCAGTACTAAATGATCTGTTTATCATTCAAATCAAATCATCTTTTTCCATTAAAATGCTTGTATCCCATAATAAGTATTAGCTTCTTGTCTCAAAATGAAAATAGCAATTTACTGGCTTGACATTATAATGTTAATGATAGCAATACTCTGGAAAGGAAAAATACAATTAAAATATATATTATCCACTATGTTTTTCCTGTTCCCTTTTTGAATAAAGGCTGTTGTAGATAGATCATATAGAAAAAAATTAATAAAATAAATTTTCTTTTTATGTTTCTTTACAATTTAATTTACATATTGATTATATAGCTTGAAAAATCTCCCAGTTTGATTTAGTAAAGCAAAAAATGCATAGGAGTAAATTGATAGCTGAAATTGGAGAATGTACTTCATCTAGTTGCATTAATAAACTACACTGATTAGGTTTGTTTTGTAAGAAAAAGCCCTTTTGTCATTTTCATTTAGCATAGACTCTGGCACTTTCTATCTGTCTTTTTACAGTATTCTCATCTTTTTACAGTATTCTTACTACATTCTGCAAAATCAAACATTTTTAGAATACTTGGTCAAACAAAGAAAATGATGGAATAGTAAAGACTTATAAATTATTTGGAGAGGTAGCTATTTAGTATTTGTGAAGCTTTGTTTTTAACTGGTTTTGTGTTGCTAGATGTAAATTACAAGACAGAACAGCTGTAGTCTGACATTTTCCTTAAATAATTTTTTTATCAATGTCTTTGTCTATTAATATGTTTCATGAATTCTCCTGTGTTTGAGAGAGTATGGATTTTTCTCTACTTTCAGAAATGTAAGGAAGCTTTTTTTAGTTACTTGCATTACTTGTTCTTAATAAATATACACACCCTGAATTTGATCTTTTGAGGTAATATTTAATATCATAGGTTAAAAGACTTTTCTGGAAGTTGTGAATAGATTGAGGAAAAAACCAATAAAACTCAAAACAAGTTACTAGATTTTAAAACATTGGAAACAAAACCATTTTTGTGGGATGGAATTTTACTTAGAGAAACGCCTTTTCTCATCTCCATATACAAGAGAATGAACAGTCAGAAAAACTGAAGTATCCAAAGATATTAATAACATCAGATTTTAAATATTTGACAAGACAGTGTCAGAGGAAAAGAAACACCAAACAACGTAAAAAAAAAGAAAAAAGAGATTTGCGGTATTAGCTATTTCTGAGTCATAATGGGATTTTTTTCAATTTGAGAATGTAACATTTTCTTTTCTAGGATACATAGCATATCTGCTAGTTTCAATGGTGACTACAGTTTTAGCGCACTGTTTTGCCTAATCACTTCTGTTACTTTTTCCTAATTATATCTTGTCGTCAATAAACTAAAAATCTCCTCTTCCGCATCAGTCATAGAGCATTACCAACTTTCCAAAAGTCACTGTTGAGCTCTGCAATAGATCAGCTTCTTTTCTGACCTTCCAATACTGAGCTGCTTCATATCTCCATTTCTAGTACATCATACAAGTTCTTTCTTCAGAGAGACTACTTTGATGTGATTCTATCAGCCAGCTCTCATGTTCAATTCAGCATCTAGGTTTTTAATTAAATGCACCAAACTTAAGTAAGAAAAACCTGTCCTTAGAAATCAGAAAAAAATTTACAATTCTACTTTTTTTAAATAAATTATTTCCATTCTCTTGCTATTCTCTTACTGTAGCTGTAGAATGATTTAAATGTCTTACATGTTTACTGAAACTTTCATTCATTTTCTTCTAACATTCAGAGGAATAGGGAATTTAATAGCACTCTGCTTATCTGAATCATACTATGTCTGTAGAAAAGTATTTCACTGCAAATACAATTGTGTAGTTTTACAGACTTAGTACTACACAAAGCTGACAGTTTAAAATTGTTACACAGGATATTTCCTGATGTATATTTTTTCTTATTTATCTTCATTGTTTTGGTTTGATATCTTTGTTTCATGACTCTTCATGATGTCTCTTTCTTGAAGGCTCAAAATGGATTTGAAGAAATTTCCTTGTTTCACAAAAGAAAATGTGGGTTTTGCTTTGACTGGAAGTCCAGAAGGTCTGCCCGGCTATCATTTTGCTTCATAAGAATTGAGCCAATCGGAAGTAGGTTTTTTCTGTGTACAAAATATACCACTATATTGGAAATCAATGATATTTCTCCATAGAAGGTCATTCTTGTGAATATATACACCACTGTATGTTTCTATGTGACATCATAGCTTCTTATTTGACTGTCTCACTATGACACAAAATAGTTCACACATTCATGCTAGATGTAAAAGAGGCAAAAGAGAGGAACTTTATTTCTGACCTCGCAATATATAGAATTTTAAAAGTGACAGTGGATTGGAGGAAGAAATTGTTACCTTTCCAACTACACTGGTTAAACTCACAGTTTATTAATTTTCTCCTTCCACAAAGAAGAATGTAAAACAATCATTATTTACATGACAGTGTGTGAGAAACATTAGTAGAAATATGTAAACATCAGAAGGTATAGAAAACTTTTAAAAGAACTTTCAAACTTTTAAGAGAACAGGGTGACATTTGACCTTCAAATCATGAGGTAGAATATATGTTATCAGAATATATTGCTGACCCAATAAATGATTTAATTAAAAAAGCTGTCTTTCTTTTGAGAATTAGATTATTTTCTATCAAGTCTAAAACCTGAAAAGCAAAGTATATCCATTCTTAGAAAGCTTATCCCTGTGCAATATTCCAAAAAATGGGTAAGGATGAAAGATCTAAAGCCTTTGTAATAGCAGGGGATCATTTGGATAGAACAGACAGGGATAATTCTAGGAGCTGAATCATGCATGCACTGTGAAAAGGAAAAAAGGAATGAAGAATACAGAGAGAACAAGTTCAGAAGAGAATTTATTCATAATTTCTTGGAAGTGGTGGGAAGAAACTGCTTAGATTGAAGAGGTGAGCAAGAAACATCAGTCAGTTACCAACGGGAAAAGTATTCTTTGAACAGTGATTATTGATCTCTTTTCATGGCCAGTATCCAATGGGAGAATAGATGACAACCTAATTTTGGATCATACTCACAAATGACATATAACTCAGAGGATAGTAGCTGATCTGCTGAAGTATGAATTTTTGTTTCATCTGTGAGCTAAAACTGTCATAAACATGTAGCACACACATTCAATTCTGTTCATTGAGGCATGCAGAAAAAGAATTAAGATGCTGATTCCAGAACTCCCAACCTCCAGTGTCAGAAATGGCCATTGTGCAAAAATGCTGATGAACTTTTCACACAGAACAAAGGTGTTCGAGAACATCTTTTGAAAGGTTAGCTAATTCTTTTTAATAGACTTAGAACATTGGTAATTTTTTCACCTGCCATATTATTGTGGAAGCAGACAACCCTCAGTGCCAGGAACAGAATTTCGATCCTTGCATCCTCTCATACCTCGTTCAAATGGTCTGAAAAGCCTTCCATTACAATTTTCTAGGTGTTTGTACCTATACACATGAACCAAATTTTTTCATAACTTTCTCTTCAATAAGAGATTTATTTTCTCTCCTCTAGCCCCAGATAAGGCTAAAATACTTAAGCTCATGAAATGCTGTTATTTCCAGAAATTATATGTTTTTACCTCTTCTAAATGTGAATAAGGTTGTTTGGGAGTTTGGGATCTCCTGAAACTATTACATATATAGCCTTTTCTCTTCATCCTCAATATCTTCATGTATCCTTCCATTAGTTTTAATACTGACATGACCCATTGAAGAGATTTTATTGTAATTCCTAAATCTTTATTATTTTCTTTTTCAAATGAGTCTGTGAAATGCAGAAATAAACTTTGATTTTGGTTTAGTTTAGCAGTGCTATACTTTATTGGATTGCTAGCAACCTTACTAGCCAATGCAGGTGTTTTGTAACAATAACCTGTCCTACTCATTATTTCGAATCCCACTAAACTTCATTCAATTTTAAATCAGCCTTGGATTTTGATATTTTAAATAATTAAACCAGTTTAAAAAATTAATCTTTGGAATATCTTGAGGACTAGATCTCTGATAAATAAGGTTAATTAGCATCAGCGTTTTGAGATCTGTTGATGAACCAGTTTTTATTTTGAGATACTTGTGCACATTTTCCATGCAAGTGGTAAAGAGAAAAAACTTCCTAAAGCTTCAGTATGAGTACTGTGGTTTTAAAGCACTTTAGAAGACATGAGAAACTATTTTAATTATACAGACTAAAACTTGTTAACTCTTGGAGATGCACTCATGAAAGACAAGTCCAAAAAGATCAGAAATTAAAAAAATAAAAGTATGTGGCTGACAGATAAGACTGAAAAAGGGTCTCATAGATCAAAAAGTTAGGAAGGTAAAATGAACTAAAACAGAAAGACTTTTGAAATAGCAGAACAAGAACTGAAAACTGATATTTAATAGAGAGAAAATGTCCTTTATCTGAGATTGGACTAATGAAGATGATACATTAAGAATTTAAAATGCTGGCTATGAATATAAAGGGTTGCAGAATAAGTCTCTTCTAAATGAAAGTGCTCTAGGTTACTAGGTATGTATACTGAAGTGCACTGAGCATGGGAAGGAACAGCTGAAAAGCTAATTTTATGGTTTTTATTTTAATTGTTATTTTTTACTTTTTAATTTTTAAAATTTATTTCTATTCAGAATACAGCATAACATTTTATAATTTCTGGCATTTTAGAAGTGTGATCCAGAAATGACAGACTAGATATTCGTTCTTGAAAAAAGTAATAAAATCTAAAATCAGGATTTCATTAATAAAGAATTAGACACTAAAAATATCCTTAATGACAATCAATTTGGTTTTAAAGGAGGTACTGCAACTAAATTAGTCAGTTATTAATCATAATTCATACAGGATTTTGACAAGTGCAGCTTAAAAATTTGCCACTGAGTTTGCTCCAGAGAGAATTTGATTGCATCTATCAGGTCAAACCTACAAGGCTACCCTAAATTTGAGAAAAATACTCAAGTTAATTTTGTCATCATTTTTTCCTGGCTTTTTAAGACACTAAGAGAGCTATTCAGGAATACAAATTGCTTTGGTACCAATGAGTAGCAGATGGGAACTTTTTATGATCTGGCCAATTGTATTCTATTCTTCCAATTTTATTTAACTTCACCCATTTACAGGAGAGGTGTTCACTCAGATAATGAGAATTCCACCCCAATTTAAGAGTACTAGCATTTTAAATTCTGTTTCAAGTGTTTGTCATTCAATAATAAAGGAACAAAGCTTTCTTCAGAAAAACATGGTGTCAAAATAAAAGTTCCTTCTAATGTTCTCCTGTCTTTGCACACTAACATTATTCATTATTGCACAACACTCATATTTTTCCTTTTCACTGTTGAAATCCTCAGATAAGTACAAAAGGCACATTTAGGTTATAAACTCCATAAAGAAGATTGCCACTTTTTTTTTAAACCCATAAATATTTCTTACAATCAAACTCCAAAAGTATGGAGTTGATAAAGTTTGTAGTAACTTAAAAATTGCTAAAGCAACTGCATTGTTATCAGCAAACACGCTATAATTGCTACAGCAATTTATCACTGTTAACACTGAGACTATTTTTATAAATACTTCTGAGGCTCTTGCAGCTGCAACTTCAGATTCTCAGCTGCTATTTGGAACCACTCAGGGGGTGGATGAAGTGGCATTCTATTGTTTCACCTGAGAGTCTGCCTTGAGAACACAAATTGTATTGAATTCAGACTCTAAAACTGGGTTGAAAGGTTTGCTCTATAAAATTGAGTTCACATAATGAAAACTGAAGAGGCAGTAATTCTGTGTCAGGAATCATACGAGAAGAAACTCTGATACAATTCTGAGTCATTGACAAACTATGGACCCTTTGCAAAAACAATGACATTCAAAGCAGTCAAGTTTACTAATGAATTTGGCCCAGATTTCATATTTTGATTAAACAATATCAAATACCAACTCGATTTAAAAATATCTAAAGATGTATTGATATTTAAGCCTTGATGAATATTTTTTATATACTTGTAAACTTCACTGTAAATTAATATTTCCATTTTCAGTTCATGATCTGGAACCAAAGGGAATATAACACATTCTCAAATACAGTGATTTAGAGCATCTGTATCTGTGCCTTTGTTTTCCTGAATGTATAAACTATCTTCTCTAAGGGGTTTCTATCCCATTTTTTACCAATCAGATTAACATATTTCCTATTTCATTCTTTTAAAATGGTTTCATATATATGTATAAAAAAATCACAGCATTATTTGGACACTTAAGAATACAGACAATATGATTTCTTAGAAAAAATCAAATTAGAATGCTTAAGTGAGGGTATCTTCAGGGCTGTAGTGTTCAGGCTGTAGTGTTCAGGTAGAAAGGAGACAAACAGCAAGAAGTCATACAAGTGCACATATTCTCAGAGTAACAGAAGCCAATTTTTCCAGGAATGCCCAGAAGCTGGATGAAGTTTACGACAGCCCAGAGGAGACAAAATTGTTGAGGTCATAGATTCCACAATTTTTCTATGACTCTCTACCAACACTTGCATCCAATTCTTTGCTGAACTGTATGCTGGAGATTTAATGTACTTTTTAGTACATTAATAGGAACTAAATAATTGAAAAATACAAAAATAAATATTTTTAAACAAGCTTATCTGCTGCTTTTAATTTCTAATATAGTAATTTCTGATTTTACTACTCCATTTTTTTTTTAAGAAATATTTATGTTTCACATTTAAACAGTTGTTCTCCTTCTAATTATTACCTGCTAAGGCAAAAAAAAATTGACTATTGTACCTGTTTTTCCATAAAGAAAAACATGAAATACACTGTCATTATAAATGCTCATTCTAAAGAACTGACAAGAGTAAAATTTCTTTCCCTGCTTAACCCCTAAACCTTGCTCTGAACTTCAGAGAATGAGACAACAAAACCCCTGCAGTGAAAGATTCTTTCTTTTCATAGCCAGTATCAGAAGGGCTGGAGTTTCTTTTGCTGGTTGCTTTGTCTTGTTCATGCTCCTGAAAAAGACAGTCCAACACACATTGAACTTGACACTTCACTTCAGGACAAATCTGCAAGTGTGGGTCTCTCTTCTATTCATAAATGCCTTGAAAATAAGTGGAGCTCCATCAAGAGTCAGGACTAGAGGTTGTGAGAGTGACAGCATGTTTTACACACACGCATGCCAATGTGACAACAAAGTCCATTTTTAGAAATCTTCGTAGAAACCTCTCTGCATCAGTGTCAAATTAGAGATACTGTTCTGAAACACTGATTATGACTGCATATTTAGCCTGTGTCAGCTGAAAGTATCTGACTTATCTATCCATTTATTACTGCCTGCTGCTCAAATGAATGTCATCTTGTCAATGCACTCGTCACTACATTCAGCTGGAAGGTTTGCAGACTTTCAGCTCTGAGAAAGAACCATTATGGTGTTTATGTATGACTTTAATACTAGCATATCCCTTTTTTAGGACTGTAAAACATCTTGGCAATCTTTTTTTTTGAACAAAAATGAGTCTTTGAACAAAAGTGAGTGAATTCATGAGCTTACCATACCATTTTTTCAAGGTAGAGTTCCTCAATGATTCTTTATGCCCTTATGAATGTTCCACTTCTATGCTTCCTTTGATGTAGCTCTGGCTGCTTGTGTAGTATTATATATTTTCAAAAGTACAGTTCTGTGTGAGAATATGTGTGGAAAATTAATGTATAACAGATAAATTTTATGACAAGCTGAGGGAGAAGACAGAACTGTTTAGAAATACTTAGTTTTGTTTTTAACATGTCCTTTATAAATTAAATGCTTGTTGAGTTAAATTAGATTAAAGTTAATGTATTATAAAAAACAAAGTATTTTCTAGTAAGTCTGCAATATCTAAGATTATAAGTTTCTTGTCTCCAGGTTTTCAGACAGTGAACTTGTATTATCTGAAATCTATGGAGGGCCGATTTGCTTGGCTTTTGGTTAGGTGGGGTTTTCTGCATGCATGTATAAATAGAAATTGCTAAAAATAATTTCATGTTTACACTCAAAAAACTTGCAGGAAAAAGCTGCTAGCCTGATTAAATTATTGAATTTTTCTATGTCATAAGTCACTACAGTATTTAGGTTTTTGCTTTCTGAAAATTCTAACAGGTTAAAAATACTGTATGGATAATATAAGAAAAGGTCATTGGTTTGCAAATATGAGTAAGATAAGTAAGTTAAGAGATGCTCTTAAAAGAGTAGAACCTGGTAAGGTGAATGGCATAATGTGATCAAGAGATATGGAAGAGAAAAGAAATTAGGGTATTTGTCGAGAGATTCTTTCTGTGATCTGGACTCTATTGTTGGCCACCTCATTGAGCCACACTCCTGCAACACCAGATGTCAAAGAGGTGATATGATTGAGCAGAGATGTTCTTATTAAAGGTCATGAAAACATTGCAGAGATGGAAATAGAAACATCAGAGCAGAACAGAGCCAGGAAGAGAAAATCTTTTTCTTTCTGGCTTCCATCTACCACTGATATCAACTGGATTCATGCAAGTGGCTAAAGATTTATCTGTGAACAAGTATTTTAGGTCCCTATTAAGCCTATTTATTAAACAGTCTTACTAAAATTAGACAACAAAAAATAGTTATACTAAAATTAATTCCTGCATCATTGAATGATTAATAATTCAAATGCAATAAACAGACCTTGAATTTGCTTTTGTTTTAGCACTGGCTTTTATTTTATTTTTTATTTCGCATTGTGGTAGTTATGCCAAGAGTACGAGTGTTACTGGACAGCTAGGGAGTACATGAAAATTAAGGAATCTATAAGTTCTGGGAATAACTCTGCAGTCCTTTTCTGAAAGGAAATGTAGCCCACTACTGTATTTGAAATAACAACTCCCTACTATTTGAAACAGTTTAGAAGGCCTTACTGACTCCTATATGTTGTTTTCTGTGCTGCTATTCTTGAGATGCTTTATAAACAAAAAACCCTATGATTTGTATTTTTTTCTAGCACGAAAATAATTTTAAGGCTGATCTAGTAATCAGTGATGTTGTCCTAGTAATCTCATACAAAATTGGCTACTTTTGTAAAAGTAAAAATGTTTTTACAAATGCATCATCAACAAAAGGAGGGCTAAGGAAAATTTTCATCCATTTTTTGCATACAAGGGGAAATATAATGACAGAGGATACAGAAAAGGATGAGATACTTGATTCCTTCTTTGCCTCAGTCTTTAATAGAAAGGTCAGTCATCCTAAGGGTATCCAGCCCACAAGTTGAAAGACAGAACTGGGGAACAGAATGACCATAATCAAACTCCCTTGATCAAAGGGATAAAGCACCTCTCCTTATGGAGAAAGGCTGACAGATTTGGGATTGTTCAGCCTGGAGAAGAGAATTTTCCAGGGGAAACCTTATAACAGCCTTCCAGTACCTAAAGGGGGGCCTAGAAGAAAGCTATAGAGAGTTTTTACAAGGATGTGTAGAGGTGGGAAAAGGAGGAATGGTTTTAAACTGAAGATACTGAGTTTAGATTAAATATTAGGAAGAAATTCTTTACTGTGAGGATGGGGAGATGCTGCAACTGGTTGCCCAGAGAAGCTGTGGAAGCCCCATCCCTGGAAGTGTTCAGGACCAGGTTAGATGGAGCTTTAAGCAAACTGGTCTAGTGAAAGATGTCCCTGCTAATGACAGGGCCATTGGAACTAGATGATCTTCAAGATCACAGAGACACAAAATCATTTCATTTAGAAAAAACCTTTAAAATCATCACATCCAAGGTTTAAGCAATTACTGCCTTGTCAATTGGACCATAACACATAGTACCATGTCTAGTCATTCCTTGAAGATCTCCAGGGATGGTGACTCCAGCTCCCTGGGTAGTCCATCCCAATGCTTAATAATTCTTTACATACAGAAATTCTTTCTGGTCCCTTGAAAGACAAGCCATTCTATCATTCCATTAAGAGAAAGAGAAGTATTTAGGCAGATAGTAATGACATTGAAACAGAAATTTTGTCAAGCAGTGAGGTTATGCTAGAATGCAGTCATGGAACATTCTTCTGGTTTTCAGAATGATTCCTTTTCCTACGATCATGAGGAAAGGGAATTGACCAGTCTTGTTCTAATTAATTAAAATTCAATTCTTATCCAGTAATTCAGATGGCTAGATGTAATTATATGTTTTTCATTGTTATGTTAAATGGATAAAATAAAGACCATTCAGAATGGAAAATGTTGTTTAATATGCAAGGTACAAAAAGGAAGAGTTGTTTAGTAAACTGTAAATACTCTGAGGCATAAGCTCATTACTTTTGTTGCTATGCAGAAGAGCCCCACTAATTCACATTAATGACTTGGAGACTCACTGTAAATGACTGAATTTTGAGACATGAGATTAAATAAATGGTAAAACTCTCATGGACATGCAATTGTAGTTTGATTGGTATCAAGGCAAATGAGTAAGAAAAATAGCAAGAACTAATTACAAAATATCTGCTGGTCATTTGTATGATGGACAATTTCATTTCAAGTATTTGAGGGGGAACACAGATGGAACAAAATTAGATTAATTAATCAATTTTTAAGTAGAGAAAATGGAACAAAACTATATAAATTTTCAAAACAAAATGACACATTGCTTTGTGAAACTCTTCCTCATATATTGAGATTGTTATTTTGTCTCCCAGTTTAATATAATAATACTAATAATACTACTTACTACTAATAATAAAATTTGGAACCATTATTTTGGCCACAAAAACATACACTTCTAAAGAAAAAAAGCTGAGAGATTCTGAGACACCTAACTATTGCAGGCTGATTCTGTATTTTTCATGGTGCTATTACATAGAAATTTCCTAATTTCAGAATCACTCACCAGTTTGTGATTAGATGCAGCATGCTAGCAACAGCACCATCCTTTTTGATGATCTTCTCTATTTTTTCTTATCCCATGTTTTTCTTGATACAAGAGGAAGAAACAAACTATTCTACATTTTAAATTATTAGAAAAAATAATTCACAGGGTGTTTTCATACTTTCATTAATCATAAATTACCATCTGCTAATCTGGAAAAAATCTGCAAACAATTATAAGCCATTGACTTCATGAAAGAATGTTATTTGGTTTTGTACATATTTTTCTTAATACTCTGCTTGCCATCTGGATCTGAATTTAAAGATATAAAATTCTGTAGAAATTGGAGGTGTACAAGGGGAAGGATCTATTTCAGAATAAGTGGAGAAAAGAAAAATCACATGGACTAAAAATGTCACAAGATGAATAAATAAAATGCACTGGAAAAGGTGTTTGACCACTTAACTACTGAAAAATATCTAGGATTTGTGCCCATTATCACAGAAAGATGGAAAATTTGTTCACACATACAATTTCACAAAAGCAACCCTGTTTATCTGTATTCTGTAAGCTATAAGTAGCTTTTCTACATTAGTGGAATTAATTCTCAGGATTCTGGCAACTAACTTACATAGAATAAGGATTTCTGGAGGCTACATATGTGAGAAGTTCCAGCTTCTGATTTCAAGAAATTCTGTGGTTTCTTTGTCTTTTCTAAGTTAATTTAAATGCAAAACAACAGATAGCCATGGTGCTGAACATTTTCTGTGGCAATTATTCACATACATAGAAACCCAGGTCCTGAAAGGGTTTAGATACTACTCTTCCTAGAATGGAAATTGTGGTGCTTTTTGTCTTATCAATGAAAATAAAGCCCTGAGGTACCACTTTAGGTCTCTGCATCTAACAATTTAACACTGAACTCTTCAAATATCTCTTTCTAACACAGAGATATTGAATGTACCCTGTATATTTTACCATCTTATGCAGCCCCATAGAACAGTTGTTGCTTTGTTGTGCTTAGTCTTGCAGGTGTGCTCCAAATTCCATGTAAATGGCAAACAAAAGCATCAACAACAGGCAGCAGGGCACTCTGGAGAGGAGGAGCAGAGACACAGGCCTGCTACCTTGCTCCTGCAGTAACCAGGAGAGCAATCTGTAGCTCAGGTGGGCTGCAAGGTGCCTGTCCTGAGCACTGTCTTCCATGACACTGTTCCACAGGCTTCCATAACAAACAGCACCCTAAAGTGGACATCTTCATTATCTTCTCCCTTTTCAGCTGTAGAATACTCAGGGGTTTTTTTTTGGTTGTTTTTTTTTTTGTTTGTTTGTTTGTTTGGTTGGTTTTTTTTTGTGTGTTTGTTTTTTTTTTTTTTTTTTGTTGGTTTTTTTGTTTGTTTTTTTTGGTTTTTTTGGTTTTTTTTTTTTTTTTTTTTGTTTTGGTTTTGGTTTTGGTGTTTTTTTTTGGTTTTTTTTGTTTTTTTTTTTTTTGCTAAGAATTATTTATAATAAAAAGATTCCTTGAAACAGAAACTTTTGATTCAGACTGCCAATCTAATGAGGTTACAGTGTCATAATCAGTTTCTGGTTTTCTGACTGCTTCACCCTTATTTAAGTTGTGAACCTTCACCAAGAATGAGCAACATCACTCAGGAGCATGACAGTGGGTATATCTTTGCACAAAGTGACAGACCTTGAGCAGACATCCTTCTTTAAAGGAACATAGTGATCTGACTTGAATGACCTCAGTAAAGTGATATATTTGCTACTGAAACTCATGTAAGAAGCCATTTTCACTGCCCAGTTTCATAGATGTACTCTGAAATAGGGTTTTTTGTGGAAGAGAGAATAGGTATCCATTTACTAAAATTACATCATTAAACAAAAAAGGAGAAGAATTGCATATTTAAGAGGTGTTAAAATAAATACAAATCAAATAAAATATAAACTCTGGTGTCAGATGCACAATGTGCATCCCTTTATAGAGCATTTCTTTAAATGAGTTTAACATTAAATGAGTTAACAAATACAACTTAATAGGATGTGTCCATCAGTTATGTTAGTTCAAACTGCATTCAGAGAGAAAAGTCTCGTCTAAGAAAGAGAGAAAGAAATAGCAAGCAGATCCCATATTCCTGTGTATTGAAAAAAAACCTGCCTTCTTTACCAAATAAATCTTTCTTAAAGGCACCTTCTGACATTCACTGTGGCAGAGAAAATAGCCATCAGCAACAACTGGCAGCCAAAGAATATTGAGCTGCTTTGAGTAGTTCTCAAGAGATAGGAATTCTAGCAAGCAAATCCTTTTACACTGGCTGAAAATGTCCATTTTTTTTTACCTGTGATCACCAGATACTCAGCAAATAAATCTCTCCTGCAGCAGCCCTCTGCTGCAGAGCTCAGTGAGGTTCTTTCAAAGCATTTCATTTCTACTGACTTTTTTATACATTAAAAGTTTAGTGAAGGAGTGCAGGTGTGATTTAGGCCTGAATTACTTCTTTATTGTTGCAAAATAAGCTAAAGTTTAGTATCTCAGATCTGGTTTTCTGTGATGTATGAAATATCATCATATTGAAATATCATCATATCATTGCTTAAATGTCACAGATCACTTCCTGATAGAAGTCTCTGTAGAGACTATAAAGGTATTATAATACTGATAATAATAATAAATATTCGTAAAGTAAATAATGCACAGTTATAGATTAAGAAAATTTGGCTTATGTAGCACTTCGTGAAAATAATAGACCTGGAAAAAACTTGCAGTTCTTCCAAGTAAAACTAGCACACCAGTTTTTGCTAGTGTGGTTTGAATAGCAATGAGGATGTGCAGTATATGACTAGCTGTTTGCAAGCACAAAAGCTGTGACCATGTAGCCCAACAATAAATATTGCCATGGCTATTAACAGCCTATAAGCTTTTTACAGAAATTGCTAAACATCACTACTGAGGCTTGTCAGACTTGATCTGTCTAAACTTTACTTGAACTCACAAATTTGTTTCACTGTGAAAGCAATTTCTTTATTTGGCCAGGTATTTATGGCTAAATATTTTTCCTCTTGTTTATTTTTATGTGGTGCAAGCATGGTTTTATAGAAGCTAACAAGCAGTTACTCTGTATAGAATGAAATATTTCAACTCTAACACAATGCAGTAGAGAAATGCAGACCTGGTACAGTAGCAGAGGCCTTGACAAGTGGAGACAAAAGATGTGGCATAGAGGAGTACAGGCATGAGATAATCGGGGATGAAGCACTGATAAAGAGATCACACAGTAATATATGTTTCTCCTTGTGTAAAAAAGTAAAAATAACAGTGTCATTTCAATGCCCTGGAAAGTTTACAGTGTCTACCGTGGCTGCATATGGATTTATAGGACCTGTAATGCCCTTATGATCTCTAATATTAAACATAACTGGATATAAAATATGATGCCATAGAATACCTTCTTAATAGCATGTATTCAAGAAGATCTTGACCTTTTCTCATTACTCAGTATTATTTCTGTCTGCTAACTTCACAAGCTTCTGGGAGTGTTTAAACCAGGTAAACAGTTACTTGTTGCTCTTGTAAGCAGAACTTGTGTTTGAAGCTTCTGGCTATGTTTCAGTAATCTAAGAAATCACGTAAAGTTACTACAGGGTCTTATCTATGTTCAGCAGTTACAATATAAAGTCCAAATTTAAATTATTTTGTTTTGGTTAATTTGCCTGCCTGCAGTGTAATGGCAGGAAGGTTCTGTAGGAATCTGAAAGCTATTGCTGTCTGAATCTAATTAAAACCCAATATTTTTTTAAGTCTTATGGCAAAATAACTTTATTTTCAGGGATATTATTTTCAAAGAAGGTTTTGAAGAATGTTATTGTAAAAATAGATAACTTGGTGAGTATGCAAATTCCTTTGCGTGAGAGGACACCAGCTCTATAGTATATATGCAAATATATACTATATACAAATCAATTTCCTATCTATGCAAATAGAAGTAGACACAAGGATTTGATTTTTTAGGAAATAAAGTACGGTAGGTCTTTTAAGGAAGTGCAATAGCATTCACAGTAAAAGAAATATTGAAAGGTAAAAAAGAATATTGAAAAGTACCTTGAAATTATGTGAAAATATAAATGTCTTTTTAGATTCATGGTCTTAAAAGAAATAGATTTCCAAACTGTTTTGGAAAATTTCCTCTGTTACATCTACAGCTCTGTTTTACAGGACTGAGATTTAAGAAACTGTAAATTCTTTCTTTTGTTGTGTTACATTAATGCTCCCTTTTTTTTTGTATCCTAAGATATGATGAAGGGCAGCTTAGTTCATAAATAACTCATTTTGCATTCTCTCTCACTAAATCTCAATGATATGTTTTGTGTACAATACAAAGGCATACTGGAGTAAAATAAACAGAAAAGCATTAATCATTAGACAGATGACAAAAAGAAGAAAAGAAAAGAAAATACCTGTTGCAACATAAAATGAATTTTAAAAAAAGGTTAGACTAATGGAATACATCCAGTTGCATAAAATAATGAAAAAAAAATATTTAAAACACAAAGGGAGATTAAAAAACAATAGCAATGAATTAATTAAAAATTAGTTATTGAATTAAACAAGTGAGAGATAATCTGAGACCTTGATTTTATAGAATTTTATTCACATTACAAATAAATACTTTAAAATAATTTCTTTCCAATTTCTTTGCACTTAAAAAGGAGCCCTCTGTACCATAGTTTTGATAGTACCAAAGAGCTTATTACCATGGTAATAATTTTATTTGAGTTTTCTGTTGTTTATTTAAGTATTTTTCTTGTACAGATCTGACTTATGAGTTTTGTTAATTTAATTCATTTATGCAAAATAAAATCAACACATGGGGACATATACAGCATTTCAAGAAAATAAAGTCATAACTGCTCTCTATCCTCATTAGTTCAAAACAGCCAGATTGCTCTGTTTTAATCATTGGCCAAAAAATTATTTGGAATATGTCTAAGGTCTGTGACTCTGTACTGTTGCTACCTGTAGACCTGCATATCAATTTTCCAGCTTTACCACACTCTTCAAGAATGTCGACCTTAACTTCTTACCAAGGGTGCTTCACTAGCCTTTAGCTTTATCATCTTATTCAACACTCTACTGTCTATTCCTTACATTTGCTTCCTGACACTCTACTCTTTTATGACCTTTTTCAGAGCTATTTACCTTTGCATGTCAGTTTAGGTTGTTCTATAATGGAAATTTTAGAGGTTTCTTCTCTAATAAGCCTACTGTCTTCCAATGAAAGGGAAAGAAAAAAACCCCACAAACCCAAATTCATGTATTAATAATACATATACAAGAATTCGATTTTGAAAGCAAGTGCATACTAGAAATAGTTCTTTTTTTTTTTTTTTTAATATTTTTTTTTTTATGAGAGGTCTATTCTTTGTTGTTCTGGTAGCTATGCTTCTGGGAGGCTTGGAAAACTAACATAAAGAAAAAAGTGTTTCCTTTATTCTTACATTTCTTACATAGTGGTCATACAAATCCTTTCACTCATTCTATTTAATTCTTTTACCCTAAAAAAAGATCAGAAAGTATGGTATTCTGTTTTAATCTGCTGTTTTAGGAGGCAAATAATGAAAGGAGAGTGGCAAAGATCACCCTACTTCAATTTAATATTTTTCTAAGGCTATTCAGTAGTTCAATCGCAAATCAGAGGATGTAAGAGACTGGAGATGGCTTACTGTTACATAGCAAATATCAGGAGATATATTTTATAGAGTTTTAAGGAATTTTGTAATAAGAATAATTGTAAAATTGCTTATCAGTGTATCAAAATAACAAGGAATTTCTCAAAATTTATGTCAGGACATAGAAAACTCAAAAGTTTATTAATAGGTAAAAAATACTAAGAGTCCTGGCCTTTTTAAATCTCACTGTAGCAACTAATTTTACTTTGGAATATTTTAAATAAAGTGGCAAACCTCCTTGAATTAAAACTGCTTTAGGAGTGCTTAGAGCAAGAGGAAAATATATATTCTCTTGATGAGCATAAAATTTTTGCATTTTGAATATAAAAAACATTAAATCTTGTTTGATGGAAAGTAGGAATAGCTGCATTTCTGGTCGCTAGTAGTTAAAAAAAAAAACCACCATGGAAAATTGAGTAAATGTAAGAGAAAACCACAACATTCCTTTAATGAGAAAGCAAATGGAATAAAAATTGATGAAGTGGAAACTCTTCTAGTGAAATTAAAGATTTGATGTTAATTTTGAAGTATTTTTGGTTTTGTGGGTTTTAAAGTTTTCTAGAAATAAGAACTTTTTAAATAATTTAAATATTTTTGAAGATAAAATTGCAAAACATTTGTTGGTCTCTCTGTCCACAGGTGGTTGCAGGAATAAATCAATGTATAATCCTAGCTCAGAAAAACAGTTGTGAAGAATGTTCTTTATTTAAAAATAAAAAATATGAGATCTATGTGCTACAACATATTAGAATGCAATGCATCATAAATATGTGTGGTATATTGAAGGTCAGCAGAAGTTAAGCTCTTAATTCAGTTAAGTGCTTTTGTAAAACTGGGGACTATATGCTCCCTAGGTCCATGAGGATGCTAAAAAAATAGTCTTTTATATTCTGCTATTGAGCTGACACAAAAACCAGTTTGCAAATAAAAACAAAAAAACAGTTTGCACAATAAAGAATGACAAATTTATCAAGAGTTTTGTAATATAAATCACTCAAAGCTTTATCAGCACTAGGGAAAAAATTCTTATTAAGATGGCAGAGTCTAAATGACCACCAGAATTCCTGTTGTTATGAAGTAAAAGTTATTTTGAAATATAACAGGTCAAAAAACTGTCTCTTGAAGTATGAAGAGAAAGGTGGTTATTGTATCTGTACTTGAAAATAGAGTTGTTTAAATATAGCTTTATTGTTATACTGTTTTTGCCAAGTTACTTGGTTAGTTATATAGGGTAACATTCATCTTTCTGAAGGCCAAAAAATAGAGTGAAATCCCCAAAGATACCTTTGCTTTCTTCCCCTGGAAAAGAGAATGAAGAAAAGAAAATATTGGGTCTTCACTTGACAATTCTGTGCATGTTTATTTTCTTTCAACAGATATCAAATATCTTGATAATAACTTTTATACTGAAGTTTGCATTTACTTGCTTTTTTTCTCCTTTGCAGTTCTTTTAAATTTGGATCATGGTAAAATTTTTAAGAAGTAAAATAGAATGATTGCTGCTGCATCAGAGCATTCAGAACAGGAGATTGAGTTGCATGGTTGACAACAAAAATATCCACACAGAAAATTGCTTCAAAAAAATCTAGGGATTTATAAAATATGCAGAAATTGATTGGGGGATTAATTAACATTCTAACATCAACCTTCCCTCAGATATTCTTCCTAAAACGTTTGTTCTTGGGAAAAAAAAAAAAAAAGAAAAAAAAAAAGAAAAAAAAAAAGTGTATGGTCACCTATAGCAAAAGGTATCTTCCTGGAGGTTTCCATGTTTTTGATTTTATGCAGCACATCAAAGTACTGATAAATCACTCGTGAGTTCCATACACCTTCAATGCACCTTCAGCCTGATCTGCAGCGCTCAAGCTGTCATACTCTGAGTCCCTTCCGGACAGAGCTGCCAATCATGCTAAACCATGTGAACAGCTTAGTGACACAGACAGATGTTCACAGGGAATGTTCACTCATATTTCTCCACCAAACTCACTCATTTATAAATTTAACAGGATTGGAATATACGACTTCAATGTGAAAGTCTAATTCATTTATCTGATAGTTTCCTTCAACTGTAGTTTTAGAAGATAATTTTGCAAACTATCTCAGCCCTTTTATATTGCTACCACCAAACCAGTGGGAATACACTTGGCCCCATTCAAGCTTTCAAACTCATAATTCTTCATGATTTTGTGCTAATTCAGAAAACAGCTTTTCATACTAAGCTCTGAAATTTATTTCTCAAACCTTCTTTCACTGGGAAAGAAACATGACATTGAGGCTTAAACATAATAATTTTAACAGAAAAGAAACTCAGAAAAAATAAGTTTAAAGCAAAACCTGAAACACAGGGACACAACAACAGCGTGGAAAAAAACCCTGAAAAACAAAAAATGGAGAGACAAAATATCATAAATATTTACATAGGTATGATTTTGGATTAAATAAGAAATATCTAAATGTTGTTAACAACTTCAGCAAAACCAAAAAGCATTAAAACATTTTTATCTGTGCATGTGGCAAGTTCATAGACACAAAATTGAACCAAATAGTAGCAGAGATATATATAATTAAGACAAAAAATAAAATCACTGTACTTTTACAACATATTTTTCAGTGACATCTAGTTCTGACACATGTAATAACACACTTTCTTCAGTTATAAGTATGATATGTTTGAGAAGACATTCTGAACTAAACTGTTTTCCCCTAAAAGCTTTGTCAATTACCCTTATTGAGGTATTTTGGCTTTTATGAGACAGTTTACAACACATATCACAGGAAAAATAAATGTAGGTTTTCATATATTGTTATTAATTCTTCATGTTACTTAATAGTTTGAAGAGCAAGTAACTTACATGTTCCATTTTCAGAGACCAAGATAAGGCAAAATCCAGCGAGGAGCTGTTATCCAGAAATGGTGAACAAGAGATCATTTTAGGCATAACACTGAAGTTCGACTTACAGATCCAAGGATGGTATTTTTCTTCTGGGTATATTTCTTGATTCTTTAAACTTGTACACTAATGCTACCCTGTGTGCAAAATTGTATTTGAGTCTGGAGTGCATTCATTCTTTAAAGAGAATTTAGCTGTTTCTCAGAGGGCTAGGAGTATCCATAGATTTAAATTTTCTCTATATATGTGGAAAGTTAAGCACATAGGTATGAGATACTAAACCAAAAAATTTGAATCATCAGCAGGGAGTCACCTAAATTAATGAATACAAATAGAAAAGGAGTATCTCCTTTATCTTCTCCACTGCACAATTTTTCTTCCACCAGAAGTAAAGATTCATAAGGATTTAACAAGTAATTCAGCACAGTATAAATAACTATTTCAGGAAGCAAAGAAAGAATAAAAAATTTTGAAAAACTGGTTAAATATCTCCTGTTTTACAGTGAAGAATTCCAGTGAGTTGAAGAGAATAACTGCTCTATCATACTGGACTGTTGTATTTTGAAGACAGTCTAATAATGGGGAGAAAGATTTCATGAAATAGTCATAATTTTATTTCATTGAGGATGGGAATCATGGATTCCATTAGTCCTTTAAAATTTATCTTAGATGCAGTTATATGAGAAGAAATTTAATCCACTTTATGAATTTTTATCTAGTGAGTCTGTAAGATTTTGCTACCTGTATTACTTTACTTTAAATAATTCTTTACTATAGAATGGCAAAAGAAATAATTTTACTGGGAAAGACTGAAAAAAAAATCACCATAGATTTTCCCACATAATGGAAGTTTTTTTGGTAACATCCAGAAAAATTTAAATTTTGATATCTTCATACTGAATCTATCAATTCTCTGATGAGTGCTCCAAGTTACCAGACTAGTGAGCACTGAGGTGATGAATCATTACTAACCATAATTCACAGGATATTCTAAGGTTGATGGTAAGTGCACATCTCTGGAAATTAAGTGAATGGAAGGAATAACAAATTTTGGCCCTTCAAATGAGTGACTTCTTTCTCAGCAGTGAAAGAATTCAGTATTTTTAAGAATTAAAAAAAAAAAAAAAAAAAAGAAAAATTAGATGTGCCTTTAGAAGATGACTGGTTCATCCAAAGCCAGGTGGCAGTTAAGCAAATATCTAGTGGAATGTTTACACTACCATTCTAATTGTTATTTAAAAATAACTTTTAACTTCTTAATTACTTTTTGTTCAAATATCTAACTATTAATTTATAAAATAAGATTCAATCTCAGTTTGGGTTTAAAAAAAAATAATGCTCAAATAATGGCACATTGGCCTTTTTATCTCTTTTCATGAAAGAATGTTTTAGGATTAGAAAATTATTTATTGCTCATTTTTAGTTAAAATAATAAAATTTTCAATATTAATCTTCCACATGTTCACAAATGCTTCTTTCTTATGTTAGGACTCAATCCCCTAGAACACACTGTCAATAATTCAGACAGAGGGTAGGAAACAATTTATTTTCAAACACAAATGAAACATTGAAGCAAAAGTGTTATATACTATATCTGCAAGGAATGCATTTACATACTTTAATTTCTAGAAAGGGCTTCTTGCTTTGAAATGGAAGCAGTTTTCTAACTTAAAGTAGGTAATTACACACTCCATTAAACAAGTAATTAACAGATTACAATTTCAAAAAAAAAAACAACTTGAAAATGAGCAATTCAGATGCTAAATGTGAAGCACACTGTTATAATTAGCATAATACTTTTTGAAATGGATTAACAAATATACAATTAAAATGGAAAAAAAAAATCTATTTTCTCCTTGCAAATCATAAGAAACAAACTATGAGTTAAAACAATATTATAGTATAAGAACCTAACAAAAATACCTCATGCTAAATTGTTTACTAAATAAATAAATAACCTCTTAATTCCCTAGAGATATAGCTAAAATTTTCAGAAGATTATTGCTGCATATGCACCATGCTGGGAGCATTCCTAATGTGAAGAAAACAAGAAGTCCAATACTGGGTTTTTTACAAGCAAATATGCTTCTTGTATTAATTTGAAGATGCAAGTGAAATTTTACCTACTGTTATAAACATCAGGAAAAGCTATCATAATGAGAAACACTATCCAATACTTCATGCTTCCATGTCTTGTTGTATTTTGTTCATCTGATGAAGTTTATCAAAATAAAGATAATAAGCTCAGATAGGGCAGTGAAAGGCATGAATTGGTTTATGAACTAATTTCTTCAGTTCCTTCAACCCAGCTGGCACATACTGGCCACCTGTCTATTCCACCAGTACAAGATGTGTGCTTTCCAGCAGCTGCTGTAGAAATGTTATTTTTACTTCAAAATTAAGGAAATGGATTTTAATAAGAGCCATATCCTTTGTATATAGTCAGCTTATTTCATCTTCTTTATAGCTATCTCTTTTTATTTGTTGAAAATATAAACTGTAGACAAGAAATTATCAAGACAGAATCTAGTTCAACCTCTTTTCTGCAGGTATTAAATCCAGCTGCTCTCCCAAATTCTCATTTTTATCATCACTTTACTTCAAAATGGTACATTCTTCTTCTAACCCACAGGAAGATTTTAATTATTCAAATATTACTTTCAAGTGTTCATTCTTCCATAAAAAGAAATTACTAGAATAAGTACTAATAACATTTTCATCATTTTTATTAAATCAAAAGACTTAACATAGGTGTTTTTAATCAGAAAGCCAGTAGAAGGCAATAAACAGTAAATAAAAGCCTTAAAAATTAAAATTTTAATAATACGAAGTCCAAAACAAAACAAAATATTAATGTTCTGTCACTATCTTTTTTTTTTTTTTCTATTAATTAATTAATCCAGCTACTGGAAACTCAATTTTAATTTATAGGACGTGACAATCAGAGCCCATGGCAATATGACTGTACAGGAGCAATGTTTTGTTGAATGTATTAATGTCATGATAAGCTGAATTACTCTCTTGCTAATGAAGTTGACCTCTTCTGGTGTTATTGCTAGCCAGGACAGTAAAGAAATTCAAATATCCCAGAATCACTCAAGGTTTAATTTGCATTGAAATAGAGCAACTACAAAATATAATATAAAATTGAATTACTGTGTAATACTGAATCAAATGCAGAATCTGTGGGTAAAGGAGACTGCAAAACTTACAAAAGGGAATTGTTGTAAAGTGAGCATATGATGACACATCAGTGTGATGGGTTACTCCCACATACAGCACACTAATTTCTTCCACTTTCATTTACCTAATAGGATGTTTTAAGGAAGCACTATCTCATATGGTGGAAGGAGGAGGGTCATGAGATGAAATCAGAATGGCAAAGGCAGTTACTATTCCTCTGAGTAGCATCAATGATAGTAACTTCTTCAAGTGAATAAAGCCCTCCTCAGGTTCTTTCTTAAAGGCCTTTTCCTTCCTTAAACATTTTTCTTGGTCTACTTTGACACTTAATTATTATCATGGATGGTCCTAATCCCAAGATCATGCATGAGAGCAATAGCAATTTAAAAGCTGGAGTTTTTTGTTCTTTCAGGTATGTCTGAAAGTTACAAAATAAGCATGAGAATGTATCTATAAATGTACTGTATTTTACAATTTTCCTCTACGGAGGAATGATTTGTATGAAATTATTAATTTCTACTTAATTCCAGGAATCATAAGACTCTGATGAATACTATGAATATTTGAAACTGATATCATAATGAGTTTGAATTTAGTAAAGACAAAAGCCTACATATAAATACACATAAGTGGCAGCATGAGATAAATTACTCAGATTAATGTTGTAAAATGTCCCCTATGTGAAACTTTTGGTAGTTTGCATTTTTATTTGTTGCTTTAAATCTACAGATATAGTTCTGGGCTTGTTCCAGTTAAGTAGTTTTCTTATTTACTATTATTTACTTTCTCAACAAGTATAGAAAACTGTTCTGCAATACTGTTAGACTGATTATTTTCATTAAATTAATATTTAAATAATCTGTTTTCTAGACTTATTCAATTTCTTAGAATTTAGGACAAAAGATAAGGAATAAGTCTTATTCACAAAAAAATATATTTCTGAATATATGTTTCAATGACACATAAAATGCAATCCTTTTCCCCACATATTTGAGATATAACTTTATTGGACATGGGTCTTTTGGGATATAACTTTAGTGGACATGGGCCTATCTCTGAAAAGAGAGATATTTGAGTACACATCTCCCTAAAACTATGGTCCATGTATTTTCAACAGCAAATAAATGCCCAGAGTTCATGGTGTTTCAGTAGAAAATAAAATTTTTAAAAAAGTATTTTGCCATCTACATTAGACTTACTTATTTTGATTTCTATTGTAATTTCAAAAAAGGAGAAAAAACTCGATAACACACCATTAGAGTTGCAATGAAGTAAATAGTGACTGCAACGTCTTAGGTTATAAAAGCTATTGCAGGCAAAAAATTTAATCTAGAAAAGTGCTGTAGACAGCCAGCAATTCTGATCCTCTTTCTGCAACTGTTAATGACAAAATCCCTCTCACTTTCCATCTGTAGATTATTTTTATGAGTAGTCCTCTTTTCAATGTCATATTTTGCTGTATAGCAACCAAGATGTGTGTGCAAAACCACATCAAGAGATGCTACCTAGAACAGCTAAAAACGTTAATAGTTTTAGAAGATAAACCAATGCAAACTCACATGACACTGAATCTGAATATCTTGTAATACCCACTTCCTCTGTGAAAAAAAAGCACTTTAATAAATTGGCCTTGTTGCAGACTTCAGTGTTACTCACAGTCTTGCTTCAGGGCCTGAGGAAGTAGTTTTGGAAGCTCCTTATAGAAAGATAGATTTTGGAGGAACTTCACAGTTTTTCTGTTCAAACAAAAGTAAATAATTTCTAAGAAAGACAGGTAATTTCTAAGAAGGAAGGAAACCTTTTCTTTCACAAAATTTGGAAGAAATAGAAAGCAAGGCAGAAAACACCTATTCCTGTCTTGTGTATTTTTTTTCTCACATAATGTTCCTTTATATTTTAAATAAAATTGTAAAAGCTGTATAAGTATTTTATGTAGCAGCAGAATGCTTAAAATTTGGCTATAGCAAAATTCTGTGATTTTAATAAATAGCATTTATCAATTTATCAAAGTGGGAAAATTAATTTCATATAAATTTGAAAGAAACACACTGTGATAAATTTTGCCGGCAACACCATAGAAATCATCATCAATATATTTGAAAATGAACCAGTAAAAACTGTATTATGTTGTTCCTTATTTTCTTCTAGATTACACTAACAGATAGTTCCTCTTGCTAGAAATAACCAAAATCCAGTGGAATCCACAAAAATATCAAACTTCAGGGTTCACTCCCAAAGTGACATGCCCTAGATATTACATTCAGATTATTAATTATTCTGTCATTGTTGTGGCTCCATTAGATATCAAAAGTTAATGTCTTACTATTGACAGCTACTGAAAATTTCTTCTATTGGACTCCAATATGCATTGTTGTATCTTCTAATGAGGTTTCAGGATGTCATCTTTATTAGAGGCAGACACACAATAAGAAACTGCAGTAAAGTTTCACTTAGGAAATGTCTGGCATCTCTTCTTGCTTTCATCAGACTGCAGCCCTAGGTGATCTTAGCTGAGGAATCTTTCTTAAAAATAGCCACTTCTTATGATTTTGCGACCAAGTTTTAGTCTTGAAAGATGCATATTCATTATTTTACTCTTAATAAAATCTGCTGGATAATTAATAGTGTAGAACTTTATTAATTTTTATTTGCATCTGCTAAACAGGAAACTGGTGATCTGCTCTAGTTCTGCTAGCCAGCAAGCTGTGGCTGCCTATGGCAGTGACAGCACAGTAATTCTTCAGTCTGTTGTACCAATAGGATATGTAAGACCTTTATAAAATGTGAATCAAACAGGTCTCATGACTTGAACTTGGGAGAGATAAAAGTAAAATGTATTCATGGTTTATTGTCTATACCTAAGCCCATTGTTTGAGTTGCTCTAACAACTGTTGAGTTGTTGAGAATGTTAAGATGAGTTAGGAAGGATTTTGACTCCATGTCAAATAGACAGAAGCCTTCTGGATATTGAGTTTCCTATATTACACATATTGCTCTACTTGTTGGGATCATCTGTGTGTCTTTCCATGGTTAATTCCTCTACATCACTGAGGCTACAACACTTGCAGTGTATTGAATATCTGGGAGGACTTATGTGTTTCCACATTTCTGACAAATTTGAACTTAAACTGTCTAGATGGCATTAATTACAAAAGGGAGAAATCACAAATAAGAATATGGATATTGAAATACTTTTTCCCAATGTTATACTCCAAGCATAGATGTACACTGTTATGAAACACCTAAGTTCTGGGGAAGATTCTGCCCCATAAATCTTGTTTTCATCTTCTATGAAAACAAGGGTGTGGGGTGAAATAAAATGGAAGAACATGTATGCTTTAGTGGCAGTGAAATAAAATCAGTTGAGGAAGACACACAGATCTCAAAGCTGATATATAGTTTTAGGATATTGTTATAGTGTACATTTTCTGTGTAACATATAACAATAATATAATATGACTGTGATCATTATATGGTTGCTCTATCAGGAATTAGGAGAAAGACAGCAAATATTTGTTTCATATTTAATTTAAATAAATATGAAAATGACCAGTTGAATAGAGTGGTGTGTCATGATGGAGAAGCAACAAATTACTCTACAGAATTAATATGCTCTTCAAACTAAAGTTGCTAGAAAGGCCAAAAAAATTTGTGAAACATTGTGGATGACATGTCATGCAGTTCTATAATCCAAAAGTGCAGATTTTTTTTGACCTATTCCTTTAAGTCCTTTAATTTCATGTAGTTTTTTAATAAATAAAAAATATTATTTGTTTTCCTGAAATACATATGTCCAAGAAGGAAAAGGCAAAAATAACTACTTTAATCAGTTTCACCTCAACTTAAAAAGCTGAGAGCTACAAAACACAAACATTTAAAAATATGTGCATCAACTCTTTGCAAAGCAAAGGAGCAGTGTCTATAAAAATCTTGAACCTTCATTGCCTGCCTCTTTGGGCTATCATTTATACCTGTACAAAGAAAGTATAGAGTGTAGTCATACCAAAAGGCTTACCTATTCCAGGTACGAAGTAGCACTTTTTGGTCTTATTATGCACAAAAATATGATTTCAGAAAAGATTAGAATTAATTGTGTGAGAATTTTGGGACAAGTTATAAATAATTTCTAAAAGGTTTTCTTGGTTTTCGAGAAAGATGGTAGAAATATTGTTGCAAAGATTTTCGTTCCCAGTCTGAGATATTCTAAAAATTTAATCAGGTGCAGAAATACAAATTAAAGCGTGTTAATAAAAATTATGCATATCTCACTAAACTTCCCTGTAATAATAATTTAAGAGACAAGAGATTGAGACTATGCTACAGGGCACTTTCCATTAAGTACATTTGAAGCTGTAGGTTAAGCTCTTGTTTATGAAAGCTGTATGGAAGATATTTTATATTTCACAAAGTACTGTATCTATTTATCTCTTATAGACACAGTGACAAGGAGGAGATCCTTCTTAATCTGCTTCTCATCAGCATGTATTAAAAACCTTTGCTGGCCATACTTAGGTGTTATGTGTGTTTCCTAAGTTTTCAGTGTTTCAGCAAAAGTGCCACACACTTTACAATGATAGTCATTAGTGCTACTTGCAAGTTTTGTACATACCTCATCCATGCAACTATCCATATATCAGTGTTAGAAATGTGTTTGGAACACCAGTGTCAGCATCTTGATACAGACGGCTGAAACAAACACACTTGTTATGATTCCCCATGTCACCTAGGAGATTTGAATGTTCAGTTCCCATTAATTAACATCCAAGTCCCCTGAATGCCTGACTATCTCAGCTTTCATCTCCCATGAATCTTTCAGGAAATGGTATGAGCTTTGACACTGCAAACTTCAGTATGCTTCAGTATACACATGGGAAGTAAAGTTCTTGTATAATCTGATAAAAAGGTTAAAAATACATAATAATATGCAGAAATGTTGATACTTCAGAGATATCAGGTATACTTGTTAGCAATATTTAGAATTACTCTGACAACTTTCATTACTGTTACTCTCACACTAATTTTTTAAAATATTTTCCCTCCAAAGAAATACAGTCAACTATATTATAATTAACTTGGCTGCCAAAAAATATTATATATCATCAGATGCTCTACCGGCCTAAGGTAGTCAAAGAGTGGCAGCTGTATTGTTCAGTGTTTAATCAGGTCAAAGCTGTGGCAACTTTAATTATAGTTATTGTCAAGATGCTGCTTAATGCTTGCAACAAATCTTGTCATATGTCAGCTCTTGAACCTTTTTCTTTAGTCATGTGTAAGTGAAAAGACCATCCCTGTTAAATTTGACAGACATGTTTCTGTAACAAAAATTGGTATATTGCTAGATAAATTTGAGGTAATTTGGACATGTAGGAATGAGGATAGAAAGTAGGCAAACATATTGAGGTTAAAATGGAAAAAATCCTTACTCTTGTAGCTAACACAGAAGAAACAGGTGCAGAGGAAGTGAAGCCAGCAAGTCACAGAATATTTTCCTTTTCTTTTTTAAAAAAACAGTCTCACTACATACACCCCACTATTTTAAAACCAAAATATTATCGTGTGTTATCATGTATCATTTTAATGTGTCCATCTGAGTCATCGCACTATACAAAAATGTAGACCTGTCGTTCATGCATCTGCCACCTGGCTCAAGAAATCAATCTAGTGGTCCTTTGCCCTGTTTTCCAATTTATAATGTCTTGTTCTGCATAGATGTTACATTTTGAAACAGTGTCTCGCTACTTTTCCCATACTAATAGTTTGGCTCATTCCCTGTTTTTCTCCAGATGTATCCACACTGTCTGTATTCTCCTTGGATCCCAAGGCCCCACCTAAATAAAACAAAATTACTTCTCCCAAGGAAATGAACTGAAAGGATAGTTGGCTTCCCATCTTCTCCCTGTAAATCTGCCACATCTTAAGGATGGATAAGGTTTCATTCTCTCTGTTCACAACAATCCTTCAACATTATTCTAGCATATATCATATCATGTCACAGTATGCCTCCATAAACAATGGTTGAGATTCATGCAGCCCACACTGAGTGTCATGCTACGAAAAAGAAGAGAGTAGTCTCATTATTTATGCAGGAAGTCTATGTTTTCATAAGGGGTGTTTGTTACAAGCAAAATCTCCTAAGATGTGTCAGAGAACTGAATAATAATGTAGGGATGTGGAGATGAAGAGACTCCTTTGTCTGCTTGGTCTTTTGCTATGGTTTTTTTGGTGACCCCATGCTCTAAGTATGATCTTCTAAGGAGTGAGTTGAAAGGAATAATCACTTTTCTCTAGCTGCTGACAATGCTTCTGTGTTCAGAAACAAACTGGGAGCTGAGCACAGGCACAAGGCCAGAAAGGTCAGAACCCACAATGACCTTATGCCACTGTACCTGGGTGAGGTCAGCTGGGCAGCTCGAGGAGCAGCAGATGGAGTCAGGCCAGAGTTCAGATCACCATACATATTTGTGGTGATAATGCAGGCCTGGGTCAAGTCATGAAGTCAAGCCATTTTTCAGGGTTAAGTCCAGGAGTGGTAACTGGTATCAGAAATAACCTGGTGATTGCCCGGCATGTCTACAGTGATGGAGCAAAACTGAGGCCAGGCCAAAAAGTCAGTCCAGACAGGCTCAGACCAAAAAGGTCCCTAGCCAGGTATATGCACAGCTAGGACAGAGATAGAGACATGCACATGGCAAAACACCTCAGGCATGGACTGAAGATCCAGGCCCAGGCACAGGGGTGTTTCCAAGACCTGAGGTCTGCCCAATCACTGCCCTACTTAGCTGGGCAGGGGAGAGGAATTATAACAAAAGGCTTGTGGGTCAAGATATGGACAAGGAGAGATAATTATTGTCATGGGCAAAACAGACTCAACTTGGGGTATTTGATTTAATTTATAACCAACCAATGTCAGAGTGGAATAATGCAAAATAAAACCCAAATCCACTGTAGAATCCTGTCTCCACAAGGCTGTAAGTCCTGCCAGGAGCCTGCTCCAGCATGAGCTTCCCACAGTGTCACAAACTCCTTTGGGCATTTACCTGCTCTGATGTTGGGTCTTCCACAGACTGCAGGTAGATCTCTGGTTCCCCACAGACCTGGAGCTCCTTCTCCTGCTCCTTATTCAGCAACCTTTGTGTCTTCAGAGCTGTTTCTTGCTCACTCCAGCTGTAACTGTACAGGGATTTCTCTCCCTCTTCTTGAATCCATTATCACAGAGGTGCAACCACCATTGCTGATGGGCTCAGCCTTGGCCAGCATTGGGTCCATCTTGGAGCTGGCTGACATTGGCTTTGACAGGTGTAGGGGAAGCTTCTGGCAGCTTCTCAGAGAAAACATTCCCTGGCCCTTATGTTTACCAAAACCTTGCCATGCAAACCTAGTACAATTATTCATGTCTGGCCTAAGAGTAACAGGTTCAAAGGAAAGAATGAGCTAATCAATATCAAAGGTTTGGGAAGATGAAGCTTAATTTATAGTATATGAGTGAGTAGGGGGAATAGCTGGGGTATTTTTGTTGGTTTTCTTTTTACTGTGTGTGGTAGAAAAGGAATGTCTCTTACTATTTGGGGACTTTTTTTAGAGGCAGATATAAAAAAGGGTTTTTTTTGCTACATATAGAGCTTTTATGCATTCATTCAGGTAGTTTACACTCTGATTGTGAAGGCTATTAATTTTACTCTAATAATTACCTCAAAAAGCAGTTAAATATTAAAAAAAAATAACCTTAAAAGTTCCCTGTGATTCATAATAAGTCATAATTGTGATGAGAATGAGAATAGACATTAATTTTTATATATTGCAATGGAATTTAGGACGTTAACTGTAAATCATCTTCCTAATAACTGCAGAAATGCACTGTGAACCTCACTATAGATACACATTGATGTCCATGCTAGGCATCAATTCTTTTCTCCTTCTGATAAAAACAATAAGACTCAATTCCCAGTTACATAAAGGCAAAACTTGAAACAGACCTAAAAAGCCACCTAGATGTCCATTTCCAAAGAGCCATAATTCTTGGTGATTCATAGTAGTACATTTTTTCCAAGGATTACAGAGTCTTTGAGCAATAAAAAAACCAGCAAACAATATAAAAAACTGGTAAGGAAAGATATCTAAATTATTTTGCCCTTTGTTATCACAGCATAATAGAACGATTTGGGTTGGAAGGGACCTTAATAATTGTTTAGGTCCTATCTTGCCATGGGCAGATTCCATTAGACTGGGTTGCTTAAAGCCCCATCCAACCTGACCTCCAGCAGTCCAGGGATGGGACATCCACAGCTTCTCTGAGGAACATGTTTCAGTGTCTCACCACCATCACAATAAAGAATTTCTTCCTAATATCTCATCTAAACTCCTTCTTTCAGTCTGCATCCATTCCCCTGTGTCCTATCACTTATGGCCTTGTAAAAAGTCCCTTCACAACTTTCTTCTCAGCCACCTTGAGTTACTAGAAGGCTACTGTAATGTCATACTGGAATCTTCTCCAGGATGAACAACATCATAAAACCTGAATTCCTTTCATGCACAATCCTTCACAGGAATCTAAAAGCATCACAGTACAGACAGCTTGAAAGCTTAGGAACTCTTAAAAAAATTATGACTTCTAAGTAATTTATGTTGATTTTGGGAGTTAGAAACATAACAGTCAGTCTTGGAAACATCATGGAAATAATAGTGGTTTTTCAATCTTTACATATGTATTGGTAGGATTTAGAAGGGCAAACTCCTTTTAAATTTTTATTAATATATCACTTTTTTCAGTTTAGGGATTGAAATTTCCTAGTTCAGTATAATGAGTGGAATTCATAATTACTAATAGTGTCTGTTTGGAGAATATAAAGGTTTTACTGGAGCCTGAAAAGCTATTAAAAGAGATTATCTTGATCTGTTAATCTGTCATCATTATTATCTCTCTAAAATCAAATAGGTTATATTGCCTAGGTTTTGGAAGATAATCATGGATAGGATGGATTTTTATCAATTATGGATCAATTAATTTTTACTATAGTTGTGTAAACATTATGTTTAATACTTTGTCAGATTTTATTCTCTTGATGAATTTCCTGAAGATAAGTTCTCAATTCATAGCTTCTAATTTTTCAGATAATTTCTACTAGAGTTATGATACACAAATAATTGGACAAAATAATTCAAATAAATGATGATAACAAATAACTTACACTTTTATAATATCTTTCATCTTTACTCTATATCCAGTATCTCAGTAGTGCCTCATTTTGTGATACTTCAAGCATAATCCATCCCTCATGTGTACCTTTTCTTAGTGCTAATTGCTATTTTGATGTGAATGTAGGCAAGTAGACTGGCAGCTCTGTCCAGACTAAGAGAAAATATTAATGGTCTTTCTAAGATAAGTCTTTTGTAAAAATTTAAGCAGACAGGTGATTATAACAGAACCATTTATAGAAAATTCTTGTTGGTTTTTACATGTCAGAGTGGCAGCTCTGCTATTAAGAAACATTCTGAGTATATATTAGTAGCAAACACACAAACTGGTCTTTGAAAAGTGTTCTTTTCATTTTCTTTTGGGGTGCTTTTATGTAAAATTTTATCAGAGATTATTACTAAATAAATAATTAATATATCTTTATTATGTTACTTCTTATATTGGTGAATAATATTTATCATGTGATGAAATGGGAAAGTCTTCATAGTAGTATTACCTGCCCACTGACAAGAGAATTAGAAGAGTTACACAGATATACTAGTTTTCCCAAAACCCCCCATGAGTATTTTTACAACCTGGTATTTAAATAATTCATTATAAATAACCTGCTCCTTAGATGACAACGATAGCACCAAAACACAGCAAATACGACAAACAACAGTAACTCAATTTCCAAACTGGTCATAAACCAGAAATTGTGGCAGCGGATCCTGAGTTAATCATTACATATTTTACATCTCTATATTTAACATCTCTATCCTCTGGACAGTTTTATCCTTTGGATATCTTGGTATTCAGATTGATCAGTCACAACTTAATGTACTGTAAACACTGAAAATTTCGCATAAGAATACTTAATCTATACTGCGAGTGATACAATGCAGAATGTTATAGTTTAATGCAAATAGAATTCAAATCACATATCAAATATTTTTCTTCTTTCAACTACAATGATATCTAAACTGTTAATAGAAGAAAGAGTAGCCATTTAGATATGGATCTCCCAAAAATAATAATGCCCCAATTCTGCCTTCGCTGAAGGCATTGGTAAATTATCATTATATGTAACAGAAAGAGAATATGGCCAGTGTTTTGAGAACTCCACATTTAGGCTAAGCTTTATTCAACTGCTTAATTAAAATTTCTGCTTGTTTTCTACTTGGTTATTCTTATGGTGAGCTTAATTGCTGCTATATGAATGGTGCATTTGCCTGGAGAAATTTATTAGTTTTCACTTAATAAGCATTCACTTATTATACACAGTTTGTGGCAAGTTGTGTTAAGCAGTACCCTACTTCTATGCACATAGTTCATATTATGAAGTCTGTAGTGTGAAACTATATGGACCAATTAGTTTCTGTTGTCATTAAAAACTGACAGTAATAGCTTTATTCATTCAGATGCTGTAAACTCCTCTCTCTCTACTTGCTTGGATTATTATTACGGCACTGCATGATGCACTGTGTGTGGCAGGGGATTTTCAGAGGTTATGCAACTTTCACATTCCATACATGCACAACATTCCGTCCCAAGTTCATACTGAAAGCATTTGGTTTTGCAACCCCTTTCCCCCCCCCCCCCCCCCCCGGTATCAAACCCAGAAGGAATAATTATGATTATAATGGCAGGCAAGAAAAATTGCAACAATTAATATATCTGTCAAATACAAGAAACATATTTTCTAGCTTTTTCCTATCTGTTATACATTGAATCATTAAATATGTATGCTTGCTTTTATTCTTTAGTATTTGACAGAAAATTTAATAATTCTTCCTTTTTATACTGTACAGTTCTGACGTGCTCCATCTTCCAATAACTTGTTATTGTTAAGTTCAAAAAGTGCACCAATCCCAAAAGCAGTTGAAGGAGTGAAGGAGAAATAAATTGACACACAAATACCTTTTCTCAAACACAAAACTCTGAGCCATTCAGAGGAATAGTGAATGTAACCAGTATATTTATTTAGTCATCATCTCTCAGATGAAATATGGTATTGTTTCAACAATATGTTACACAGCTGAATAGTTCTAGACTGTAGTGCACCAGACTCAAATACTCCTTTCTTTACAAAATTACTGTATTTAAGAAATTTACTTTCTGAAAATACACTTATTTACCTTATTATTTTCTTCTTTCATCCCTCAATACAGGCACAATTTGATAATTTTCGTTGTATGTTTTTTTTCTTCAAAACATTTTAACTGTTTCTACGTAGATATGTCTCTCTTCCTCCCTCATGCTGTCATTCAACATACTGCAAATCCACATGTGCTGGAAAGACAAATGTATATTATACCATAGGAATGTTAATACAAAGTACGTTTTTTCTTACAGAAAGATTACTGCCTATGTTTTAAGGATCATATTTTGTTATGTACTTTGTTTTCTCATACCTAATGACCATAGCAAGATGTACTTTTTCTTGTATTTTCTTTTCTATTTTATGTCTTCATTATACCACACTGTGCGGTGTTGCATTCTTCTCCCCAGTCCTGGGCAGCTCTGGAGCCCAGCTAGGCTCTGGCCCTTCAGCTGGACCGGGGCTGCCACTGGTTTGGAGGCTCTAGCGCCGAGCCTCCACGTGGGCTAGCCGCGTTCTGTAACCAATGCTGAGAGGAGAAAAAGGGGCGAAGGAGGCACACTTTGTCTTGTGTGGCTGGAAAATGTTTATTCCCGCATGACCGCTGTGGTGGAGGGCGGCATCCGTCTCCCAGCACCCATGTGGTCAAGATGGCAGTGAGACAAAGGAAGCATGGGATTATATAGGGGGCAGGCAGACAGGGGCGGAAGCTCCCCTCGCCCAATGGGGACAGGCAACAGGGAGGTGACGTGGACCATGGCAGCCAACGGGAACACAACAGGGGTGGGTACAGGGTTCCAGGATGAATAGGAATACAAGGTGGGGTAACTGACATGGAAGTTTCAGGAACAAATAGGGGATGGCTACGAGACTGACATGGGGATGCTCCAATGGTAAGTGACCCAGAGCGAACCACCGTGCGGGGCGGGGGGGGTGGGGGAGAAATAGGGGTACACAGAAGCAGCTAACTAACATTATTAAAATCCCTAACTGAACCAACCCAGGATGCTACAACACTGTAACATCAAATTCTCCATTTGCACATCACAACTATTCTTCAGGGAAAAAAATACTTGCTAAATATTTGTAAACATACATTTATTCCTGATGTTTGAGTTTTACTTAAAATGTCATCTTTGTGTACCTTGATTTCAAGACATGTTGAATTTCATGCATGTAAAGATATCTACATTTCCTTCTGTTTCTTTTCTGCATTTAATTCATGTTTTTAACAGGAGCTGTTCTGAATAATTTTTTCAGTGAAAAAAATTGGTATCTTATTTACCTAAGAGAAAAAAGTATATTTGTGTGGAATTGTGTATAATACACAAATTTAAGTCATATGTCCCTTAGTCATTTTGATAAAGTTTCTAGTTTAAGAAAAATAAACACAGCAGCGGTCAAAGTACTAACCTAGTAATGTTTTCAAAGTCATGTGGTTTATTCAAATCCATATATTTTTCTGATAAAATCCACAAAAGATTCCTATTCTTTACAAAAGTATACAGCTATTATACCTGTTTTCTAGGTACATGAGAGCAGGTTAAATACTTCTCTAACATTTTCAGGAAATGGACAGCTTAGTAGGTACAGCCCAAGGAGAGGCAAAGGCAACTAAGAGGCCATTATGTGGATTAATTCAAAAAGTCATTTTAGCCCATATCCCAGTGTCCTAGAATTAGGCAATGACAAAGTTGAGCTTTATGTCTCTTGTGTGCAATCAGTTACTTCTCCATCTTTCAGCTGGCACTTATGCCCTTTGGCTATTACTGAGCATGTAGCTGAGTTTTAACTCATTAATGTGATAGCAACTCACCAGCTGATACTGGAGGCCTTGTGCTTAAATGGGCACATTCCCTGAATTCTAGTGGGATTCCTTTGTTGTGAGGGAGCATGGATCAGAGAGAACAACCTAATTGCTCAGCAGCAGCAGACATACTGACTCTGTATGAGAGAACTTAGGTGATTGACTCATGTCAGTTGTCTGAAGAAGTGGGCACTGTGACTAAATGCTTTAATGCCTCTTTTGATAATAAATTTTTAGTATGGCTAGGGAGGATATAAGAAAATTAGGAAAATTAAAATGACCTAGAAATATTATTACAAACTAGTCTTGCACTCTTCCTGGAAATTACTTAGTAATTCTACTTTGTCAACTCAGGTATTTGTTTTTATTTAAACCAACCAGATTGATGTAAATATAAAGTAATATACTAGAAAATAGGCTCCCAACTATCTTTAGAGTAAAATCCCAAAACCCAACCAAAATGACCCTATCAGTTGTGATAGAGTCTATTTTGTCTTCACAGTAACTCAACTATTTTACACTACTTGAAATATTTTTCACATATTTTGTACCATCATTTCACTATGCCATTTGCCCTATTTGTTCTTATTAGTTGCACTCTCATTAGTCAAGGATATTATTTGCTGTTATGATAGATATCTGGACTAAGCCTCCTCTATAATAACTTGCTAGGATATTTTTGTATAGAAAGGTGATAGTTCTGTGACAAAAGGACATTCTTTTGTTATGCAGCACTAAACACAGAGGTTTTTTTCCTGTCTTATATCCAGGTTTGTCTAGAGTTCCATGGTGGCTTAATGACATACATCCTACACATGATCAGAAAGAAAGATTCCAGATTAATATAGAAGAATTTTTGGGGTGTGTATCTCAGAGCAGACTACAGCACTGCATTGGAAGACAGTAATACTGAGTGATCGGGCAGTTGGACTAGATGATCATTGTAGGTTCTTACCACCTGAAATTTCTATTCTATTCTAGTCTAGTCTAGGCTAGTCTACTCTCTTCTAGTCTATTCTATGCTATGTTATTCTAAGTAAATATAGGTAAACTCAGGGTGGAAAATAGTGCAGTGCTCAGGCCAAATACAGAAGTCTATAACTTGGAAGAGGACTCTCTCTAGAACCCAGAAGTTTCAGTAGCAGTTGGTTTTCAGAACTTTACGTTTTAAGCAAGAATGACTTTTTGAATTCCACCTATGCATCAATAGAAAATGCCCTGTAATGTCACAGTTTAGCATTATTTTAGGAAAAATAACAAATTATTTGGAATATTTTGTAATCCAATTTATTACATTTCTGTATAATTCGAGTTACAGTAAAGCAGAGAGTAAGAGTGAAGAGACTGAAAAAATATCTGGGGTCTTTTAATGTGTGTTTTTACATTCTGCTTTGGTTATAGTGAAAGTGTTCCCAGTAGCATAAAGAAATGAATCACAGTGCAACTAAGCATGGGATAAAGTGTCACCAAAGCCATTCTTAAACAAGTGAAGTAGCAACATCCATCACAGAATCACAGAATATTCTGTGTTGAAAGGGACCCAAAGGATCATTGAGTCCAGGTCTTGAGTGCATGGCCCATACAGGGATGCCAGTGTAGCTCTTACCTCTCGCCTCTCAAGGCATAATATTGTGAGTTTAAGTACCTGAGAAGACTGCAATTTTCCACAGAAACTATTTTATTTGTTTTGGTTTCTGTTTCAGGCAATTTTTTTTTCACCGGCTCTCAATATGAATATCAAGCTACATAAAATTCTGTAAAACACAAGTGGTGACAAACATCATTCACTTACTGAACTGTAAGAAAACTATATGCCCTATTCTACTTTTTCAAGTAAACAATTAATACTTGATAAAAATTAAAAGACTAATTTAGAAAATTATCCCATTTAAAATTAATTTTTGATGTTTGAAAATTCATTAAATCAAACTGTCATGGTTTGATAGGGAAGTAAATTTTCTCAGTAAGTTGGGGTCAAACCAATCAGTAGTCAAGTTTGGATACTGACACTTAGAGTGACCACTGAAAGCATTGGACACGCCTCTGAGAACACAGCGGGTTAAAAGCAGAGAACTCCCAGAAGAACTCTCTCTTTAGTTCCAGTCAGCGAAAGATGCAGACTCTTCCCTGCCCAACCACAGGCTGGGTGGGGGAGGGAAAGCCATGTGGCCTGGGAGAGGTAGGCCCAGGGTGTGAAGGGACTGGAACCGGGCCAGCTCCTGCAAGACAGAAAAGTAGAAAAAACTGAGATGTCTTTATTCCCCCCCACAGAGGGAGAGAGAGTGAAAGAGACAGAGGCTGTACCAGCAGAAGAGAAAGAGAAAGGGGGGGAAGGTACCCAGCCGTGGGAGTTGGAGTTCTGGGTTGAGACTGGGTCCTGGGAGTCCAAGACTTTTAACCCTTTCCTGAAAAAAAAAAAAACTTTTTGAAACACTACTCCCCCTTAATCTAAAAGAGAAGAGAAACACCCTGGGGCCCAAGATGTCAAAAGAAAATAGAGAAAGAATCCTAAGTAAGAGCAGATGATGAAGTAACTTTTAGCTAGACTTTTCTTATATACCCATAAACTGAACTAATTTCTCCTACAACAGAGACTACATTTTTAGGAAGATACAATAGTTAAAACCAAGAAAGTGACCTGCTGCAGTGATGAGGAGGGTGTAGTAGTACCCTCTATCTTCAGGAAGAAGATTTCTATTCTTGAGACCCTTGACCCCAGGGGAGGAGAAATAAGGGAGACTGTTGTCCTGAAAATAAGAAACTGAACTGTTGTTCTTTTAGTCCTTAACAAAGCATCCTTAAAAGAGCCCTATAAGCAGTCTTAGTCCATACACAGTAGTAAGAGCACTGTAACATAAAAAAGAGAGTGTCACACTAACAAATTTTCTCCAGGCTGTACCATGTGTGACAGAAACACAAGCAGTAACAATTGTGTTTCCTAGAAGTCTATAGTACAAGAGAGACTCCTCTTTCCCTTAATAAACTGAGTATTAATTGTCTAAAAAGTCGTAACTTAATTAAGAGTTCAAGTTGTGTCTCACTGTAGTTTATTAGAGTTTGGGTGGGGGGAGGAGGAATGTTTTAGAAAGTTTTCATCCTAAATTCTGTGTGTCTTTTATTATAGTAGTTGTAAGTTAATAAAGTTGTTCCTTTGTTTTTAAGCCCAAGCCTACTCTACTCTGTTCCTAATCACATCTCACAGCACTAATTTAAAAAAAGTGTATTTTCATAAAGACACTAACATAGTCAAACAAAGTGAAACCATAGCACAAACCATCTCAAGACAATGTCAGTTATTCCCCGATAAGAAAGAATATGAATACTGTCACAGGGGAATAAATCCTACAAATTTCACTCATGTAACTAGGCCCACGAAACCCATTGAAACTATGCACATAGTAGGGTGATTAATGTGAGAAAAGCTTGCAAGATGGATCACTTCAGGCATGTTGTTACTTTTCACTGTTAACTCTAAAAATAGAGAAAAAAAGGCCATATTTCAAATAATATAGAACCAAAATTTAACTGAAAGTTAAATCTTTGGGACCATAGTTCTGGTAAAATTGATGTTGAGTTGGTATAATAGATTATTTCTGAAATGCTAGTTTTGACAGTTTCTAGCGGCTGTGCATTACTTTTTCCGGCCCCAGTCAGCTCCTGAGCGCCTGGCTTGGGCCCCTTGGCTTCTCGTCGGGGTCGGTGTTTGCTGCTACTTCCGGGCACTTCTGCAGCTCCGCCCCGGGGTGGGCCGGCTGTGCGTTGCTCTCAGCGTGAAGGAAAAAACGAAAAGGCAGGGAATTCATGCGAATCCATCTGCGTGGCGGCTGGATGCTTTATTGGCCGCGAGAACCGCAATGGAGAAGCCGCAGTCCGCTCCCCACCTCGCTTGGATGAATCTGGCCCTGAGGCTGGGGAGCTGCAGAAGGATATAGGGGGTTGGACAGGGGCGGATGGGAGCCCTCCGCCCAATGAACACAGACGCTGTGGTCGTGATGTGTGCCACAACGACCAATGGGAACACGACGGGGGTGGACATGGGGCTTTGGAGCCAGTGGGATCATGGGAATGGGGTGACGAGCACGGAATTCTCAAGAGTTGGCAGGGAGTGGTTACAAGAGTGACAGGGGGAAACTCCAATGGCAGGCAGCCTGGAGTTAGTTACTGCAAGGGGCGGGGGGAAACCCAGGGGATGCAAGAGGGTATACAGAACCAGCAAACTTAACAAAGAAAGAACCCCTAATCTGAACCCAAACCCAGGATGCAACACCAAACATTACTTTGCTGGCAATTATTAGGCTGTTTTGATTTTCATCTACATCCTCTTGCCATCTGGATGGTATACACAGAATGTAGTGTGGAGGTGAGCCAAAGTTAGTTAATCTAAGGGTACAGACTCTACTTCTCCATGAGTTTTGCATGGAATTCTAGGAACAGGGGAAGTTCCCTTTAGGAAAAAGCAGTTCTACATCCTCCTGAATCAACTCAATTGGCATGGGATGGGGAAGATTTCTGGCCTCTTCTCCTTTTATGTTGTGGTACTACTGGGATTCTATTAGAACAAGAGTATGTACACTTGCATGGTTAATTCAAAGGGGGTGGGAAGAAAAAAGAAGGACATATGGAGACACGACTCTCTGAAATTCTCAGTTCTTATGTCTGGCCACAGTCTGGCTTCCAAAATGTATTCACAAAATATGAAAAAAACTATGCAATTCCTTAACAGAACTGGAAAAGCATTTCTTATCCACTTACCATGGTACCTGTCAACTTCCCAAGGTTTTATGGTTTGTTTTCTCAAACAATGAATATAACACTATTTGGAGTTACAAAAAAAAATATATATATCAAAAGAAGTCATAAATGTTAAGACTAAAAGGCAAAATATAATCCATTAAAACAGCTATTTTAAAAAGTTTGTTTTAGTCCTGTCTCATTTGATATTGAAAGATGGTTATAAGAAGTACAAAGTGTCTGTATGTTGGGAGAAGAGAAGGAATGACACACTGTTGATGAGTTTGGAAAATGTCACATGTGGTTTCATAGGTGGGACTCCAAATACAAAGGGAGATATTACTGATAAAACATTAAATTTTTTTATCTGGAACAGAATTATGTATTGATAGATTTGAAGACTTACATCTGCTGAAATGAAAAAAAACAAATTACAATTACACTAGGAAAAATTCAAAATACATGAGTCTATCAGTGAAACAGAAAGGACACATGACAGGAAGCTCAGGAGTAAAACTGTGTGGTTTACATTGCAAATTTAAGTGATTGTGCAGAACCATGCCTCAAATTGTAGAAGTGATTCTGATCTCTGTAATAATTACATGTTATTGACTTCAGTAAATTTTCTTTAGATTTGCACAGTTGTCAAACAGCAAATATATTCTATAGCTTTTGGGAAGAAAGTTTTACTTTTGAGGTTGAATATCTAACCAACCTAAAGCTTAAGGTCTTGGTAAAAAAATCAATAAATAATTAAATAAACATGAAGATGTAAGAAGAGGAAGAAATACTCTGGCATGATTACTGGGATCATAAGAACCTTGCAAAATTCAGTGCATTTACTATGCACCTGGGATTTGGAAACAGTGGATGTAAGGATAGCAATGAAGTTACAAATGATAATGCTACCAAGAAAGCTACTGAAATAAACTGCAAACAACTTACAAGTTCATGGATTTTGCAATTCAATACATCCTAAGGGAATAGTTTCAGAAGTGAACATTGAAAGTTTAATGCCAGGCAGTGTAGAAATAAGCATTTCACAATTTCTAACACTTGATTTAAGCTGCCTTGTGTAAAGGATTTATATTTCTTTTTAAGATTGCATTATATCTGGCAGCAATAATAGCAATAAAAACATTGAAACCTGTAAAATGTTTTCTGTTGGAAAATGAGTTAATATTAATAAATGATTCAGCACTTGGAAAACAGTATGTTTATCAATATCAACAGTAGACTGACAGCAGAGTGAGCAGAAAATTTCACTGGAATAAATCAGTGACAAGCTTTCCTAAACCTGGTAAGTTTTTATGGAAGAATCTCAAACAGACACAGCAATTTTTTATAGACTATAGTCACAAAATAATTTTATATTTACTAAGTAAATTTTTGAAGTCAGTATGAGTATTGCTGTTTTGTTATTATGACATAAACATATTTTTTTTCTTTATTTTAAGGTGGATTTGGTAACTATTTACTCTTAGAGTGTCTTCATTTCCACTGGTTTCTATCAATAGTACTGAGAGTTGCAAGAGATCAAGGATCAACTGACAGCCAGAATATTTTTTCACTAGAGATAAAATTGTATAGATATTTAATGAATTCATAAAAGCAGCATCACCAGTGATATTTTATGCAATGCTGTAGTATAAAGACTTACTCTATGTCTTTCAGATCAAGGGCTTTTTTTTGGTTGGGGTGTTTGCAGGTCTTTTTTTCCCAGAATCACAGAATATGCCAAGTGGGAAGGGACCCACAAGGAGTCCAAAACTTGGCCCTGCACAGTACAATCCCCAAGAGTCACACCATGTGCCTGAGAGCATTGTTCAAACACTTCTTGAACTCTGCCAGGCTTGGTGATGTGACCACTTCCCTGGAGAGAATTTTGCATTTGAATGTTATACAGTTGGTGATTTATATTTCCTATTGTGTATAGAAGTATTTGTAGTTTCTTTGTAGCCAAAGAATTCCTTGCCTTTAGTTGTCTTGTTTTATTATTTGATGACTTCATTAGTAAGTGCTTAATTTTTACCACCCATTTAAATGTCATTGCATTGAATGTACAATTTAATGTTTTATTTATTGTAACTTGGTAATGTATTTTAACATATGGGTAGTTAGAGTAATAAAATTAATGTAGCACCTTACCTTGGGAGCTGTCACTGAACTACTGTTTTCATAGGACTTTTATTAAATTTTCCGTCACTAAGGGGTTTTATTGTGTCAGTTATACAATAGTCTCCTACTGAGATATTCTTTCAGCACTTGTTCTACTCTGGATTTAGAGTGTTCAGTAGCCAGATCTGTACATTAAAGGTCATTTTTTATGAATGTCAGGAACCAATACAGGCAAGTGTACATAAGTACCTGCAAAGAAAATGCCACTTAAAAATAAAGATGCTTTTATCTTGAGCAATGATACATTAGGAAATTAGTCTTAATATCCAGGATGTTTCTGTTCTCTTCACCAGATATTTCCACATTGTATTTTACTAGTCTTAACAGTCTAGTTACAAAGACATGGGGAAATTTTAAAAATAATCTTCTCCATATATCCTTACAAAGAGTAAGATTCTATTTATCTGTGTGTGTTCATGCTTGACTGAAGGATCAGTTTTTAGCCTATAACAGATAACATGGCTCAGACTCCAACATAGGTAACAAGCCAGTGAAAGCTTTTTCAAAATTTTCATATGGCATTTTTTCTGCAGCAAAACATTTAAAATCACAATGTTATAAGTGAACACTGAATGTGGATACAAAAACTGTATCAAACAAAAATTACTTTGTCTCTATTTCTCTTATTTTCAGTACAATTTTACCATAGGTTCTATAGTAATAAGACATAGGGCATGATTCTCTCTTTATTTACTTTTATTTCATGCTTTTTCATCTTATTTGACTAATGATTATATTATAAACACTGCATAGCTAGATGGCAAATCAAGTTCCATAAGTACTAAGTTTATTGGATTTTATTAGAATATTTTGATGAGGATACTTTCACTGCATTAAGTAAATTCATTTTCCAAGTGAGCACAACAGTTACTTAACAGCTCTCAGGAATACTAGATATCAGTCTGGTCCTGACATGAAGATACCATCTTTGTTTAAAGCTTTCATCTTCCTGTAGTGCCAAGTAAGTTGCCAAACAGCAACAGATTTAAAATCTGGCCAAGAAACTAGGGATAATTAAAAAGACGTCTGAATGAAATCACTGAATTTAGGAGTTCAGTGAGCTAACAAGCCTCAAGAGGGACTCACTAAAGATAATGCTGAATTGAAAAGTGGAAAATAACAAGGACCAAAAAAAGTAATAAAATTCTGCTATTTGAAAAGAGCAGAACTCTCTTAGTGGGTGCATTGTTCATACTTATGTCTTCTGTTAGATTAAACAGAGGCTTTACTGTTGTCCAGTAAAATATGAATAATGAAATACTATTCAGATACTTTTAGTGCTTTCACCATTGTGCTTTTAAGTACAGTGTTGTGGTGCTAGACTAACATTCCAAAAAATAGCCCATTCTTGTACAGCAACAAAGTAACACACTAGATGAGTAAGGGAAGAATGACAACAAAATGGTATTTTCAGCCAAGCAGTTCATTAACACTTTCTGTTTCTCAAGCCTGTTTACTAGCAAAGTTGATATCTGGACAAAAGCAGACCAGAATGGAAATCCAGCATTGCATGAAGCAGTAAATTAGAATATTTCTTCATAATATTTCATAATATAGTGTGGCTTTGCTTTGTTTTTCCCCGGTCCCGGGCAGCTCTGGAGAGCCCAGCAAAGGCACTGCTTCTCGGCAGGACCAGTGTGCCGCGAGTCCCGGGTGCTGCTGCATTCCGCACACTGGGGTGGGGCTGGCCACTTCTTCTGCCGTGCGCAAGGGGCAAGACAAAGAGGCAAAGGAATTGTCCACTCAGTCCGCGTGATCGGCTGGAGAGCTTTTGTTGTCACATAGAGCTGCAATGGAGAAGCGCGACTCACTCCCAGCACCGCGTGGACGAAAATGTCTCCGAACAAAGGAACGCATGGGGTTTTATAGGGGCTGGGCCGAGGGAGGTGGAAGCCCCCCTTGCCCAATGTGGGCAGGCTACAGGGGAGTGATGTGGATCGGGGTAACCAACGGGGAGGCGACAGGGGCAGAATGGGGCTCCGGGGCCAACGGGGTTGCGGGAGCGGGGTAACAGACACCGAACTCTCCGGAGTGGACAGGGGGGTGGTTACAGGACTGGTATGGTGATACTCCAATGGTAAGTAACTCGGAGTGGACCACCGCAGGGGGGAAACACAGGGGGTGCACAGGGGTACACAGAATCTAATTAACACATATCAGAACCCCTAAGCTGAACCCAAACCTGGTATGCAACAATATAGTATAAAACTTAGTATAGTACTTCCAGTTAAGGATTTACAGATAAAGCCTCTTAATCCACATGAGAGAACTGGCAGTCAGCATGAAAACAGAGATCATCATGTGTACATAATGACTTCTTTTTGTGTTCCTAAGAGGAAATAGAAAAATTGTCTTTCTTACCTTGTACTTTCTCTAGCAATACATTTTTCTGGTAAAATTTGGATGAAGTAATTGGAGACCTACAGCAATTTTATTGAGGGTAAAATGACATGCTCTTAATAGGCCAAAATAAATAAAATTATATTTTAAATCAAAACTTTTCTGAAGGTATTTTAGGGACTTTGCATCTATGTTTATGTAAAACACTACTTTTTTCTCTGTTATCTCTTCTGGAACCCATGTGTGACCTGCAGAAATGTATTAACATTTTTTCATGCTACTATTAGGAATTATTTGATCTAATATGAAAAAGTGTAAAGAACCTAATATATTATTACATTTAAGGTGATGAGTAGAGTGTTATGCATTAATTTGGCTCTTTTAACAACAACAAGAGATCAAGTACCATTTAACTGACAGACACTTTCTAATACCTAAATACTTAAGCTCTGTTCCAGATTAAGTTATTCAGAAAAAAATTTCGCATCAGTTAGAGCAAAGTCTCTATGTAGATGTAGCATTGCTTTCAGATAGTCATCAATATCTGAAAAGCCTTTTGAATGGTTCTAAAAAGTAACCTCTTCTTGTGCAAAGGTGTCTCTGATGGCTTGCATTTAGCTATCTCCTTCTGGTAGTCACTCTGTTTTTTAGGTTCACCTAGGTATGCAGTCAGGCACATTTCTTAATCTTGCGTTAATATTAGTTTCACCTACAGAAGGCTGACCAAGGAAGTCATTTGAACCTTCTATTGCCCCAAAATTTACAGCAAATTTGAAAAACTATACTGAGTATTCAGAGATTGTTTTTTTGTTTGTTTTTTTTTTTTCCCTCAGAGTTCGTATTCATCTCAGTAAGAGTACTCACATACAGTGAAGACATCCATCAGACTTAGGTTTTGATTAGCCTGCAGGAAAAGTAGTAAATATCAGTAGTAGGGAGATACAATTCCTGCAGTACTGCCTTACCAAATAAACAAATAAAACTTACTTCTGCATAAATAAATACCACTTATTATGAGATGAGATATTAAGATGATGTCCAAGAGTTTTATTATAAAGTCTGGCTATTATATGTTTGCAGGAACTATTCTGAAATCTTTAATCTTTTATTTTGAATTACTAATTGATAAGGTTTCCTACTTGGAAAATAAAGATGAAATATTCAATTGAGAAATAAGACATTAAGATCTAAAGTCAAAATTAGACCTGCAAACAAATGAGAGATCCATACAGAAGTCTCAATTCTCAAGGAATCTAAAAATACTACATAAGCAATGACATTACAACCATGGAGAGCATATAGAATTTCTCAATTCTCAAAAATGCAAAGCAGTTCAATGCCAACAAACCTATATACCAGTATCATTCACAAAAAAAACCCTGACCATTTTCCTGACTCATGTGTAGAGTTTGAGCCTGTATAGGTGCTCTAAACAACTCTACAATTTCTATGGTGAGAATCAAGGACTTGCCTTTCACAACTACGCACTCAAATTCCAGGCTGCAGAAACATCTGATTCGGTATCAGTAGACAAGCATTTTGCGTTGTAAGTTTTACCAAAGGCAGTAAAGAGCATCACTGTTTTTTCTTTTTAAATTTCAGCACAGGAAAATTGGATGCCAAAATGGACTTTGATAAAGTCCATTTGACTCAATGAGATTACTTTGATTTAAATTAATTTTTGCTTACAAAGCTGGAAGAAGCTTATATCCCCTCATAACCTACATTTCCATCAAACAGTTAAATTGACCTTCAAATGTAAGCCTCTTTGTAAACCTGAAATTCTCATGAGTGCCTAGTATGCACTGGTGCCTCATGACACAAGTTTTGTGCTATAGAAATAAAGCAAATGTCCTTCTGGAAGAGAGTGGTCTTTGAAAGCAGCACCATCTGTACCCTGCATCACCACTACTCTGTTAAGAGGAAGAGAAGGATAGTTGTAATAAGGGACTCCCTTCCAAATGGAATGGAGGGCCCAGTGTGTAGACTGGACTCAACTCTCAGGAAATCCTGCTCTCTCCCAGGGTCTTGGGTAAGGACCATTACTGGAAAACTCTCCAGTCTTGTAAGGCCCCCTGATTACTAGCTATTACTGGTTGTTCAAGATGGCAGTGACAAAATAACAGAGAGAAGTCCAAGCGCAATCAAAATTTTGAGACTTCAGGGCCTTGAGACGTTTGGTTGAAGAATCAGGAGATCAGCTAGTGGTTTTCTCAATCCTCTCAGTAACAAGGAATAATATTGATAGGAATGGGCAGATCTGTCAGGTCAGTGTGCGGCTCTGAGACTGGTGTATCAGAAAAAGTCTGGGTTTTTTGACTATGGGGTAATCTATTCAGTGCCTGGTGTACTGGCACCTGATGGGATCTAGAGGGGAAGAAGAGCCTCTCTAGAGGGAAAGAAGATTTCTAGCAGAGGGTGACTGTTGATAGAGCTTTAAACTAACTTGGAAGAGGGAAAAAGAAAACACCAGGCATGCAAGTGATGGACAATGGGATGGTGTGTCAAAACTTGAGGAAATGAGCACTAATGGGATCCCTCAACCTGCATCATGAGAAGCTGGCTACAAAGTACTGTCCCTGAAATGTTTCCACACTAATGCATGCAGCAAGAATGAACAAGACAAGCTTGAAACTTTGACCCACTCCCAGATATTTGATATCAAATCAAAGCCTTGTGAGAAGCAGATAAAATCACTTGCTTTGTTCAGTCTGGAGGAGACTTAGGGGAGACCTTATTGCAGTCTACAACTTTCTCATGAGGAGAAGAGGAGGGGCAGACACTGTTCTCTTCTCTATGATGATCAATGACAGGAGCCAAGGAGAACTGGAAGAGGCTCCATAGGGAACAAGCTTCCAAGCCTGTCTGAGTTCAAGAAGTATTTGGACAATACACCCTGGCACATGGTGGAATTCTTGAGGTATCCTGAAGAGGGCAAAGAGTTGAACTCAATGACCATGACCAGTCCCTTACAACTCAGTTTATTCTGTAATTCTATGAAATTAGTAATCCAATATGACTGTTTCTCAGAAACATGCTGAAGAAATATTCTGTTCTAGGCACATGGCAAAATGCTGCAGCACCACAGTTCCAGTCCCTTGGGATTAAAATAATAAAACCTGAGTGTCAAAACCAGACATGTGTTGTACTTAATGAAAAGATCACTTATATTTTGTTTGTGGTTGTGATGGTGGAGAAAAAGAAACCTGCAGTCAACCAAACTGCAAAAGGAGCTTTTGTACTGGGCAGCCAAGGTACTGGTGGTGCTGGGCCTGAGAGATGGCCTGTGCAAGAATAGGTTGGGTCTGCTCCCTGCCAGTCACAGACAATTCCAGCCATTTCCAGTGAGTTCTATAACAGACCCAGCACAGCAGACATGTCAGCCTGGTGGCACTTCTATGATTGTATTTAAGAAAGAGAAAAAGCCCCACCTAGGCAAAGGAGGATGGAAAATAATTGAGTGGGGAATGGTGAACACAAAGATGAGAGAATGTACTGCAGATGCCAAAGTGCTTCCCTGTAGTCCACAGAGAAGAGCAGATATTCATGTTGCAGGTGATGAAGGACTCCATGGTGGAGCAGGCAGGCGTTTCCTGAAGGCTCTTCAGTGTGTGGAAAGTCCACACAGGAACAGTCTTATCCAGAAATATTGTATCCCAAGGGAGGGACTGCATGCTGAACCAGGGGAAAAGTATAAGAAAGGCCCAACAGAGAGGAACAATTACGTACTGAAAACTGCCTTCAGTACTCCATTCCCCCATGCTGCCAAAAGTAGGGAGAGTAGTCAGAAGTATCATGTTGAGGAGAAAACCAGTTGAGACTGGGGAAGACAGATGTATGGGAGAGGTAAAATTTTTATAGATTTTTTTTAAATTTTTTTTTTCATTATTATTTCTTGGTTTTTTTTTTTGTTTTGTTTTGTTTTGTTTTGTTCTGGTGTTTTTTTTTTTTTTTTTTTTTTTTTTTTTTTTTTTTTTTGTTTTGTTTTGTTTTTTAATATTTTGCCCCTCAGTACCTGAATATACTTTGGCAATAAATAAAATTATGTTTTCCCTTCTCAAGTCTATTTTGCCCATGACAGTAATGGGTAATCAATCTCACTTCATCTAAATCCATGAGCTTTCTCATCCTATTTTTACCCTCCATCCTGAAGAAAAGCGTTAGTGGGAGAATTGCTGAGTGGGTAACTGGCTGCTGGACAAGACTAACTCTATTGTAGCTAAGTGGCAAGCTATTGCTCAAAGTATGTCTAAGAGCTCTGTGTGTGTCGTAGAGGAATGTTACTGGTATTACATGCCAGGGCTAAGTCTTCACTGAAAATATGCCAGAAGAATAAGTAATAATTAGGATACCTCAGGATAAAGAGGGAAACATCTTAACCTTTACAGGAGGATTCAAAACAAAGCAAAGATAGAGAATAATTTCTGAAAAGTTTAATAAAATCCTTTAAATATGGACTGTTATATACCAAACTGAATTCAATCCCCTTAACTCAGACAAATGTACTGTCTAGATCAACCTCACAATCATTCAAAATAACTTGAGAATCTTTGTATGTGTTTGTTTTTTAATTTCATTTTTTTTTAAAAAACAGATTTTGTTATAAGCCAAAGTTGGTAGCTAGCATAAGCACTGATAGTACTGAACACACACTTTTGTGTAAGGAATTCTCTGAGGAAATGCTACGCACAGGAAAATATGGTTTGTTGCATTTCCTTTTTTTTTTTTTTTTTTTCTTTTCAGTAAAAGCAGGTCATTATGAACAACAGAAATCCTACATAGTTATTCCACTTCCATTGCAGCCATGTCTATTTAGACTGTATATTTATTATTGAATATTTTTTCTAGCTTTATATAAAAATATTTATGAATTCCGAACAATAATATCTTCACCAGGTATTCCTGGCTTGTTTATAATTTTTATATGTTTTTTTTTACTATTTCTTCAGGGACTATGGTCAGTAGTGGTTTCTACACCACAGACTACATTATAAAAAACAGCTGCCCACAGTTACAATTAAACTACTGAAATGAGAGTTAAGATAAACTCTTCAAGAAAGAATTTCAGCTTGCCTCATACTTTATGAAGTGTTCTAATGCAACCATAGTATACGTGCATAAACAGAATATGTAGGTTTTATGGGAATAGAAGTGGTTTAACACATGAATTTTGAAGCGGGGAGAAATAAAGAACATAAGCATTGAAGCTTGTAACAAGGTCTGTAGAATTTTAGGGCTTAGTATATGTGTTTATAACTGAAATATTATTTGACATTGTCAATTATTAACTCATAGAAGATATTCATTCTGTCTAGGATGTTTTTCATACTGCCTTTATGAAAATGCTTTGTTTATGCTTTTTCAACATATATAAAATCCAGCTGCTTTGCCAGTAGAAAGTGCTCAAAAGTTGTCCAGCTTCCAAATGTTACTGGGCAACTAAGAAATGTTAACAGCCTTTGTTTACTCTGTAAGGTATACTAACTTGCACATAAATCCTACTGCTGAGGGATATTTTTAATAATCTGTAACACCCATAACAGCCAATTATATACTATAATACTATAATTATATATACTATATTATATGTTCATATTTTCAGAAGGTATTTCAAAAAGGTATCTATAGGTATGGTATGTATGGACTTTCATCATAGTACTTTCAAAGATGTAGTGTTTGTTAAATTGCTTCTACTAGATTTTTTTTCCCAAATAGGAAGGTTGTATAGAGAATAAAGTAAATGGCAGCACTATTAAGGACTTGTCCAAAGCTTTGCAAAGCTGTGAAAAAGCCAAGAAAGAATCATAGAACTTTAAAGTTGTAGAGCAGGGCCAAAATTGCTGGCCACATTTCTTAAACTTAATCTAACAGTCTTTCTTAATTACCTCAGTGCAGTATGTCCATATAGATATAGTAACTTACCTCAGTAAAATTTGGGAAAAATAGGCCCTCATTCATATTAAGAAGTAAATAAATTACGGTGCAATTTTAATATTAACAATCTGCTTCTACAAGAAAGAAATAAGAGAAAATCATTTACAAAGAGAAAAACTTGGTTAAAGCATACTATAATCCATCCAATAGAGCTATAACAGACAGATTAATAGAGATGGATAATAGACTGCAGTTCTACCCCTATTTTTCAATAATGAGTACTGAAAACAATGCTAATTGACAACGTAAACTAGAACTGTCAAACACAGGCAATATCTTTTTTTACTCAAGAAATATTTGGCATCATCAATTCTTCTCTTTAATCAACCTCCAGTAATTTCTCTAAAGTCTTTTGTAGTTCTCTGAGTAGAAATAGCACATATTCTGTTTTCCAGGTTTTCATTGTGATGGGAAGGCAGTCACTTCTGAATTATAGCCTGCTGTAGTCCTGGGTTTGATTTAGATTTGTCTGCTAAAATCTGTGTGCAAATATTTTTATTTTTTGAAACAATTATTTTAGAATCACTGTATGTTGGGAGAAAAACATCATTACTGCATTGGTTTACTTTTGTCCATATATTTAAATCATCATTCTTTTGTGACCATATGATTCATGGGTGACACTAGGAGCAGATGAGTAAATTATGAATTCTCAATCCAATGTGATATTTATGGGATTCTTAATTTTTTATGTGCTGACAGACATTGATCAGTATAAGAAATTAATGCACTGGAAAGATGAAATAATCTGTATATTGCAAAGATATGATTCTGAGAAAAATCATATCTATATATTAATTGATAATGTAGAATTTTTATTTTGTTGAAATATACTTTTACTATGAATTGTGGCAGAGAATAGAAAAAGAAGAATTAATCTGAATTTGCAGTTAATTAGCACTGGGGGCTGTGTCAAGGCATGTGGATGACAAAGAGGTGATTACAGATAGCTAACACAGTTTCAAAAAGGGCAAATCATGCATGGCTAATCTAATGGCCTTCTATGTGGAGTGACTGCTTCGGTAGATAAGTGAATTGCAGCTGATATCATCTACCTTGACTTCTGCAAGGACTGATACAGCATACCTGTCTTTAAAGTGGAGAGATGTGGGTTTGATGGGTGGATTTTTAATGGGTAAGAATTTGGCTTGATGACTGCATCCAAAAAGTTTTGCTTAAAGTCACTGGAGGTATATGTTAAAAACCAAAAAAGCCAATGTCCTAACTACTTCCTATTACTTCTATTACTGCTTTAATTAGTGTTCCAACTACTTCCTAACTGAACAGGTGAATTAAACTCAATTTACCAATCAAAATCTGCATTGTACTAAAAGGAAGTTTACTGTAACATCTGCACTGTTGAACTAGGGTTTCCTTCCCACCCCCTAACCCAGCAGCTTAAAATATAAAGAACCAAAAATTTTCATTTTGTGGAGAAGAATCAGCAGTTAAATTCAGCAGGCAAGCCTTTCCTTTTACTCTGCTACTTGTGAATCAAGGCAGAAACCATTTAATATGTCAAAAATAATGGAAACTTTCCCTAGGGATATATTCCATCTTGGCCTTTGCTATGAGGCATTCTCAAGCTCAAGTTAGTTTTCACATCCTACATTGTTGTTGTTAAGGTGGAAACATAAGCAATTAAAAAGATAATATCTACACTGTTTCCATGGAGGCCATTAGTGTTCTTCACTATTGTGGTTTTTGTGGTTTTTTTTCTTTTTATACTAATGAAGCCCATTTATTTTTTTTTCATTTCATTGTAAATTGTATAACACTAATGGATTAGACTAAATTCATCCCATCTCAAGTCTAATGCCATGTAACAGTTTGTTTATACTGTTGGCTGCCTTAAAATACATAAATAAATAAATAAATAAACAAATAAAAGATGAAAGAAAATGGTAATAAGGAAAGACCAATTTTATCACTTATATCATTAATGGGTAAATTTGTTAGCACAGAAGTGACGATATTGCTGACAATGACTGGCAAAGACAGGTTTCTTTAGATTGGTGTTTGATAAAATGGTATTTAATTTGCAGCTCTGAATTGAAAGACAATGGAGGAGCACAAAAAAAAATGTAGAAATCATTACCACGGAACAGTAGTTGGAAGGAAAATAAAAGCCACAAGTAAAAGTACAAGCTTTTCAAAACAATAAGTTATATAGTGCCTTTTTATTAAAAAAAAAATTGTATACCAAAGCTTTCATTTCCCAGAAATAATTTATTTAAATTAGTTTCAAGGGCCATTTTCCTTATCACTGTTATGGAACAGCACAAGATTTTCTGTTTCCATTTCATTTTTCATGGTAAAATAAGAAATAAGATTACAGAGTTTAGTCATGTTTCCAGATTTATCATTGGTACAAGCTACTGCATCACATTAGAAACAGATCCAAATGGTAGATTCCTCAATATTATTGTCTTTTTAAAAATTATTTCTTTTCTTGAGTTCAGGAGATTTTAAAGATCATACTCCTCAAGACTCAAAGCATGGATTAGTAGATCTGATGAGTCATCTGAAAATGTAACCAAATAAGAATTGCATTATTGGCTCTGTTCCAACAATTCAATATCTTAAACAGCATTTATTCCCTCCCTCTGGGGTTATTTTATGCATTACAATGCTTCCTTTGAATGTTCACTGACAAGTTTTGACCAGCCTAGCTGAAAGAACAAAGCTATATATAAATTGTGCATGCACAAAGGGCTTCTGTCCTTCTTCATAACTGTGTGCTCAGTAAAATATAAAATAAAAATGCGTAAGAAGATGCTGCCTTGGCAGCTGAAGCTCTAAGATGCAAGTTTTATTCACATGCACACATATATAACCTTCTCTGAAATTATTTGAACTGTGTAGCTGAGACTCAAGGAAAAAATAGTTTCTTGACATCAGCGTTCATAAAGAAACGTAGAACAGTTGTGGTCTGAGGATTTGTGGCAATTACATAATTTCTGGTATATAGCAAACCTCATCTTTTGTCTTTCTTGTTATGTGTGGGACAAACAGACTTTGAGAAGAAAATCTGTTTTGCTCACATCTACTACTTTACTAGATTTTGTTCATTTCCTAATTTATGAACATAAAGAAAAACACATCAAGTATGAATTCTAGAATTCATAATGTTCTTTTAGCTCATTACACTTGAAAGGGGATTATTAAGTCACAATTCTGGTTGGAGAACTCTGACCTTAATGCTACCACTCTCCTGACAGCAAGGAAAAAAATTGTACTCATACTGCAGACTTTATTAAGTTTTACTTCTTTTCTTATGTAACATCTGGGTAAGAAAAAGACAAGTTAGGCTAAGAGGCCATGTTCTGTCCAATGCTACTTGTTACATTTTAAAGTCTTGATTTGATCGAAAACAACATTCTCTAGTAAATCTAATACCACAGTTAGAATTCGAGAGCTGAATTTTTATGTTTTTATGCATGTAGAATAACTCAAAGACTAATTCCTGACTTCAGAGGAGTAATTTAGAGGTGATACATTGACAATTAATATTTCTTTGCAAGCAAGAGTCCAAATTAGGACTAAATTGAAAAACAAATTGTTATCTAAGGAATAGAAAGTCCACCTCCTCCATTCTTTTCTATGTAAGAATGCACCAAAAATAATCCATGCTCTGTCTTAATTTATACAGTGTACACTGTGAAAGGACTGAATATAGATCAGAGAATACAAGTAGAACAAATCTTTATTTAAACTTAAACTATTTGAAATTAGAATGAATGCAAGTGTAGGGTATACACTGAATTTTTAGTTTTCTGAAATATCAGATGTATCTCCTTGGAGACAGTGATAAGTACTTTGTATAATTGATCTGAAAGACAACAATCAGAAGTTAATGTTCATACAAAGCCTTTAGTTTCTATTATATCAATAATTTTGATCAAACAATTGGAAAAAAACCTGAAAGTGTGCTTTGATTCAACCACAAGATATGAATAAAAACTATAAACAATTAGCTAATTCCAGGTCATATAGGAAATGAGATTAAATATTGCAACAGGCCACAAAATACATTGACATAATGTGAAAATTTACTAGAAAAGAAAAACAATCAAAATGAAAGCAGTAAAGTGTTACTGTACCAAGACAGCCTTAAGACAAGTGAAAGAGAAAGAAAAGAAGCACAAGGACATCTTTGGAATGAAGGTAAGTTTAATACTGGATGTGAATAGATTGGCAAGAGCTGAGGATAACATTCAAAGTCGGGAACACTTATTGGCTCATATCAGAGACTGTAACTGTATCCTAAAGCAAAAATCATAAAGCATATATGTCCCCAAATCCCAAATTCTAAGAGTTTTTTCCACAGAATGGAAGTCAATACTCTTTGATTAATATATATGTTTAAATAATTCACCTAATAATATAGGTGAACTGTAAGGAGCATTACACTTGGATCCAAAATTATCTCACTAAGATGACTTTTAGATCTCGCATTTCCAAGGTGAACTGATTTAATTTAATTTTACATCATACATGGGTTTTTACAAGAGACATAGAGAAATAAGAGAAATAAGAATCACCAAGATCTTTCAATTACAATTATAATTCATAGCAGTTCTCAGAGTACAAGTGGTATAAAATCTTATGTAAATTATCTACGTTTTTGTCTCAAGTACTAGATCCATGAGCTTCAGTTCCTAGAGGCTAGAAAACTATCTAGGAAGCATCATATAACATTGCCTTCATTTTATATACTTCCTAAAGTATCAGCTAGCAAATTCCAGTCTACTGTAAGAGTCAGGCTACATGATTAATTTTGGTTCTGATCATTCCTATTACAATTCATAGCTTAATAAAAGCTGATAATGTTCTTATTTGGGCAATATAGAATTTATGTACTTATATCAAGTCAAAAAGTTGAATTTGTTTGTTTTCATGTGCTACTGGACCACTGGTTCCTTCTCTAACACAAACTTTTAAAATTTCTAAGAATAACACATTTTAACATGACTGGTGAAGAAATTCATTCTAGCTCTGTGTTTTCTTTGATGAGAAAAGCATGGTAGATATAAAAGTATATGGAGAAAACAATTGCTATACCTGCATTTCTCAGGCATACTGAGTAAGCATGCTGCAAGAAATTGCATGAGGTAAAGAGTTAGACCCACAAAGCAGTCACAAGGAGAAATGTCTGAGTTCTGGCTGGCTGTAAGAACTTTATTGTTGCTAGTTGCACAGATATAGGGAGGGCCCCTCTGAACTGCAACCAAAACGGAGTCAAAAACTGACTCATTTTAAGTGTTAGCTGGATAACAGATTTTATTATCTTAATTATCAAATCAACTGTATTAATTGAACTGAATGGTTCAATTAACAATGAACATATTACTTTTTCCTTAAAAACAGAAATCTAACTTCTGCAGAAAAGTATAATACAAGATTTAATTATTTAAGCATATAAAGAATGAGGATATTGAGAGAACAGAAGTACAGGCCAAGACCAAATAAAAGTGGAGTTAAAAATTACTTCAATAAACAGATAAAGAATTCCATTCACACAAGAAATTTATTCTTTAAATCTTTTTATCTGATGAATCATACTCCAGACAGTACAAGGGGAGAAGTGATCTGTAAGCAGACAAAACTCTTTAAGAAGCTTTACCAAAACCAGAGTGTGTACTGCAGCTGGGCGTTTTAAGAGGCAAGCTAAAGAATCACAAGGGTCTGTGAAGTCAGCATTCTCTAGAAATAAAAGGAATAGACTGGAAATTTAACCAAATAATAAAAGAAACCTCCTGGCCCTACATTAATCTTATACGGAGTTTGAAATAAGCCCCAGAGGAAGTCAGTTTTAAGACAGACCTTCATTAGATTTGAGAGAAAAAAAAAAAAAAAAAAAAAAAAAAAAAAAAAAAAAAAAAAAAGGAAACCCAGAAAACATCAAGGGTAGTACAATTAGTACAATTATTACAGAACTGGGTATAGTAGTCCAGGAGACCCTATGACTTATATTTTCCATATAAACTCTCTGAATAAGCTTGTTATAGCTAAAAAAATGTGGTGATGGGTGATGGGAAATATCTCCTTCAGGATGGTGAGACCCAGGGGGAATCCTGCTGTGTCGACCCATGGCCACCCAGTGGCTCTTAACATGGACCCATCAGTAGTAGAGGCTTACTTTCAGACGGGACAGAAATTTTACCATCTATTAGTCAGTGAGATTTTAGTCTAGTCCTTCATTTATGTTCATGTCAAAATTATTTTTTGTGATCTGAGTTTTACTTTTTAGCATTGAGGGAACTTCTCCTTTTTTAACCACTCATGCTTCTCTCATCCCTCATACTTCTCTTTATTCAGTGAGTCACAGGAAAGGTATAGATATCTTTTCATGCTAATTCTGATTTTGAATAGACCCAAGCTATTCAAAAGGAAATATATAGAATTAAAAGGAAACTATACAGAATTAAGTCCTCAAACCAGAATAGCCTAATGTGGTTCCACATGTTCAATATGTAGGGATAGCTGTCACTTGAAACTCAGGTCTGAGTATGTGAAATCACATGGATAAGCTGTTTGCTGCTAAACTGAAGAACTTCACCGAGTCTCTGAAGATATCCTTTCTTGATGCTGTTTCCACAATACTATTATCTTTCAATGTTTCCTGCAACTTCTGAAAGTCATACTACACTTCATGCTTTATTGCCTATCCTTTAATGCCACCAAATCTTAACAGTTTGCAGGACACTACTGTTCTTTCCTACAAACTCTGAAAAACTTCATTTAAACTTTATTTCCTTTCCTTTCTTTCTGAGATGCCCCAGGCAATTTATCATCAAGTGATGAACTCTGCTTGACACCCCATATTCCAGTATTTGTACATCATATTGCAGCCAAGTAACTTCAATGGGTTTTTTCAAGTAGGTGTCCGTGTCCAATTTAAATTCTACTTGCCTAAGGGTTTTCCCTATTGGAACTGCTATAATCTGTCACACCTGTACAAGTGATGTTTTCTTGTTTAACCTTGACCCATATCCCAGTGAATACAATTTGAGTGATTTTTATAATATCGTCAATTTTCTAATAATATGGTCTGGAATTATTTATAAATCCTTAAACTCTGTAAGTTATGATACAGAATTATTGGATGTGACAGGACATCTAAAAGACTTGCTCTAGCTTGCTTGCCCTAGCAGCTACGAAATTCTGAATAAAATGCTATGAGACTGAAAATAAAAAGAGGAGTTTGTCATTGATATACACAATGTAGGAAGGCAGTAAAGATCTCTTTTAAGAAAATAATACACATAAGCTTTTGAAATGATAGCAACTTTTCTCAGCTTACCTATCACTCCTCCCTTTTTTTTCCTTTATCAGACAGACCTGTAACATTTTTTAGCTTTTTTCTCATGATTTTTCACATCTGAAGATGAAGATCTTTCATCTGAAAAGTTGTGTCAGACTTTTTAAACTATTATCCCACCTTCTGATTTTATTTTAAACATTTCTTGATCCCTTATTAAAAAGCACCACTGATTCACATAAAAGATTCTTTGTGTTATATTCCTCTGTTGGTGACAAGCAAAACCTTGTCAGTCTTCATATATCAGAAGCAAAAACGAAGTGATTCTTAACCTAGCTTCACTGATTTTTGTGACCCTACTAATTATAAACCTTAAATATAAAATATTTGCTGCAAGCTAATCATGCTTATATGACCCTGAAGTAGTAGCACAGTCCTGAGCTTTCTGCTAATACAGAAGTTGGAAGATTTTACATACTATTTAATTTATTTATTCAAATTGTTATTCTCTTCCCTTTGTGAAATGGAAACAAATTGTATGAAGATTCTCTGTCTTGGAACATAGTAAAATAAATTACTCTGAGTGTCCTGGTATTCATTTCCAAATGTGAAAACTTGCTGGTAAAGCATTTGAGAGACATTGTTGCTGAATTAGATATAAACGTGTAAACATTTTTCCCTGTTAAAAGAACCTTTTGGAAAGCCTCATTCCTAGGATATTTTGGGATGTTATTGATTTTAGAGACATTGATATGTTTATTTATGTTCTCTGCCAAAAAAAACCTAATGTAATACTTGAGTAGATATGTATTTTACTTATAAAAAACTGAATAAATAAAAGTATATGCCCATCTAAACTGTTGTAACTTTATAATATTTACAAAAAAAAATTCTTTGAAAATATATAGCATACCTTTAAGTTTAATACCTATGAGATTTTGCATTCTGTCTTTCTGTATTTTGGTAGGAAATATGTTCTTTATAGGCCTTCTCTTTTATGCCACTTTCATAAATTGATGTTTTCCATAAAATATTCAAACTCTGTTCTGATCAGTAACCTTAATGACACAGGAATCCTTACAATGTGATTTCTAAAAGTAACAAAACCTATTTTGATTCATATTTCTCCTATTGGCTAGTTGTATGGGAATATATAAAAGGCAAAACTACTGTCTAGACTTTCCCTACATACTAATAATTGTTAAAAATCTATTTTATGTGAAAGAATTTGGTTTTGAAACAGCTTTATATTATTGCTTGTCCACATTTTTGAATAAATTTGAATGTTTTGAAAGAAAATAATATAACATGAAAGTAATAATAAAATGCTTGCTAATAAGATGATATGCCTTTAAGCCTAAAAATAATTATTTTTTTGCATTAAGAAAGACAAAACCGTCATAAATTAATCCATTAAAGCTCATAATGGGGGTCATTTCTAGTCCACTTATGGGTTTAATGGCTTTGAAATGCTCATGCTATATGGCATTTGTAAAACTATTATAAAATGTAGTGAATATATGGTGTCCTCATCAGATTGGTACTTGAAAAGAAAAGAAAAACAAAAGAATATGCTTAGGTATACCAAAACATTCTGGATATTTGATAATTTGAGCACCCCAAGTAAATTGAATGTGTTTCTAGAATTCACAACCTAAAGTAGGATGATTTCATGAAGATATTCAGGAGAAATTCCTTCCATTTTAATTTATCTGTCAAACCTGCAATATCAGAAAAAAAAAAAGCAAAAAAGTGAATATTGATATAAAGATTTTGAGTGATGAAGAATCCATTGTTTAAATGCCATTATTTTTAACACATTTTATTTGAAATAATAATAAAACCTATTGAAAGCAACTTAGTCTGCAATAAACGTTATCAATTCAAATTTCAGGAGACTGAAAGAGTGGGTATTAAATACCAAACTTAAATATGATTCCCTTTTTGCTACTCCTTACCAGAATTTAGGATACAATTCAGCTTAACTCCAGTTTGAAATCCCCAGGAATTTTTTTGTCAGAGTTTCAGGCTCTGTCTAGTTATGTATTTTTTTGCTAGTGTCAGTGTTCTGTGTCACTGGAGCACAACAAGACTCATTTTATGCAGCATATAAACTAAACCAAACTGTGATATCTAAAACTGTTACATGTATAGATTCACAAAAGTTCTGGAATTAATACCAAAGCCAATCAGAAGTTCATACTTGAAAAGCAAGTTCTCTGAGGTTTAAAGCAGTCTCCTCTCAAGGACTGCAAATTTAATACATTCCTTTCATTTATGGAGTTTTTTAAAGAGGCATAATTTTATATTGACATATATATATACATATATGTACACACACATATATACACACACTTTATTATCCCTTATTTTCCTGCACTTCATGCAGCTGTATACTATTTTAAACGTGCAATTTTATTTGACGTTTGTAATTTTATATGTGGTACTTCTCCAGTACAATGATGATTCTTCTATTTATCCTGATGCCCAGACACAATGAAAACAAAAATTCTCTGTGCCCTAAACCCCTGCTTCTTCCAATTTCATCAGTGATCAAGGTACATGAATGATTTCATTTTGAACTAAATATCATATGAAAAGTTCCAGCAGGGAATAGTAGTCTGTGTCCCAGAAGACAGAAGGTTTTCTGGACTCATAAAGTGTTATTAAAAAGGTTGGATTTGCCAGTCAGTATCTTATATGAATGTTGAAAATTCATTTTAAGCTAATGATATGCAAAGTGGTCTCGCTAGGAAGTGCAGTTTTCAGTCATATAGATTTACAATCTCATTTACTTTTGTAGACTCACTAATCTGATTGTAATCATGTTACTTACTTTTAGATTTTGTGTGTGGCTGGTGTACATCAGAAATGACATACAGGTGGGACTATCATGCATTAAATCAATTTAATCACATTTAAATATTTCAAGGTTTGATCTTCCATAAAAAGCTGGTTCTTAAACAAGCAACATAAAAAAACTTCAAAACATAACAAATGCATAGTTACATACTTATTTCTAAGCATGGTTAAAATATTTTAACATTAATAATGCCTTTAATATACATATTGCTCACAATTAAGAAGGACTCAGCCAGCTGTTTGATTACTTTGTGATAGAAGAATTGCAATGCTCATTGAATTAAATATATTTCCCACCTATTCAAGGGGAAATTACAGTCTTTAATCAATTTATATTTATAATTTGATATTTCACATTCATAGAAAAATGACTATGTTCTCTCAAATGTATGCAGAACACCTAATACGATTTCATCTTGTTTGGCTACTGGCCAAAGGGACTTGGATCTAGAACTCAGTAAAACTACTTCAATTCCTGGTATGATTTCCAGTGTACCTTAATTTCCTATGGCATTGTCATTTGTAGTGATGAAAATCCTGACAACAGGCATTCTTCCAGGGGCTGTTGCTACTTAATATCAGGGTAGTCTTCTAGTGGCAGTAAGACAGGTAGTACTTCAGGTGATACAATCCCTATCTTGGCTGTCAGTCCTTTCTCCATTATCCATCTTCATGACATTTGCTGAGATCACCTTATTAGTAACAGTTATATCTCATGTCTGGGCTTATGTCTCTGGAATAGTGATACATATTGCTTTAAGAACTTATGTAGCTTAACCATGTACTTAAGAGCACTCTTTGTAAGAAATATTTTATAACAAATACAGAATAAAATAATTTCATGAAAAAAAGAATTTACATATTCTCTTCAAAAATTAGTACATACATTCAATATAGCATGCATACAACTTGTGTGTATATAAGTCATTTTTTGCATATCTAAAGCTCAAGGACTTTATATGCCATTTTGTACATATATTGATAGAGAGTTACCTAATCTAACATCAAGAGATTAAGGCTGTCACTGGGTACAACCAGTTGCACATATTCTCAGTAGGCACACACATAAATGTACTATACAGTACATGTTACCTTGTATAGAGAGCCAGCCACAGCCACACTGATCAACACATGCAGCGCTTGCACAAGCACAAACACCACCAACACCCTCATCCCATTCCCTTCTCTGGCTGACCAGGATAAAAATCCAATAGTGGGAAGAGATACAAGTATATAATGTTCACTTATCCAGTGTGTGGGATCCACTGCCCCTGGATGCCAGGATTCCCACTTGGCAGCATCTGGCCATGCTACCTTGAAGGCCATAGCCCCACTCTAGATGCAGGTGTTTAGACCTGCACTCACACATGTACATATACGTAACCCTTTAAATAAAGGGTATTAGATACACCAATCCTGGACCCGCCCACTCCCCCATTACCTTTTATTGAGATATTCATATATTCAAGGAGGTCCCACAGTCAATCTCCAGAGCCCACTCGTGTGTGTGTCTGGTCACACCTACTCACCAGTGAGGCTCACCTGATGTTTGTTTGTGATCATTCGCAGACTTGTGTACAAACACTCATCATTCTTGCTGGTGGCCCAGGCACACAGACTCTCTGGCACTTCAGTCACTGGCCCTTAAACTTCCCATACGCATACATATGCACATGAAGAGAGCCCTTCACCCAGGAAAATAGTTAAAAGTTAATGAGAAAACAGGATAGACTGTGGTGAGGCAGTGTATGGCATGGTCAGGCAAAAGCACTGACCAGCATTGTGCAAGTAACTGTCCTCTCCTACTTTCTACACCTCTGGAGAACCAGTCTTATGAGGAGTAGCTGAGGGAGCTGGGGTTGTTTAGCCTCAGGGGACACCTCATTGCTCTCTACACCTACCTGAAAGAAGGTTGTAGTAAGGTGGGGATCAACCTCTTCTCCCAAGTGAAAAAATGACAGGATTAGAAGAAACAGCCTAGAGTTGTGCCAGGGAAGGTTTAGTTTGGACATAAGGAAAAAGTCCTTCCCTGAAAGGGTTATCCAACATTGGAACAAACTTCCTATAGAAGTGGTTGAGTTGACATCTTGGAGGTGTTTTAAAAGGTGTGTAGGTATTATGGTTAGGGACATGGCATAGTGGTGGACTTGGAAGTGTTAGTTTATTCCAGCCTAAATGATTTCCTGAGATACTCCCCAAAACACCTCAGGTACCCTTTCCTCTCCTTTCATCCTTCTCTGAACATCTCATTGTCTTGTACAATTCCCAAATGTCCTTCTCCTGCATCCCATCACCCCTGTAAACATCAACCTCCCCTTTAGTCTAAAAAGTGAACCAGAAGTAACGGAGAAACATTAAGCATAGGAAAAAAGTAATGATACTATGCTTTTATCTAAAGGTTTTGTGCTGCAAAAAGACAAAATATACTATATTATTTATTAATAATATAAACTAATACAAAGGGACACTTACCCAGAAAATATAGCTAAATAAAAATAGAGATTAAATCATAAAAGTGTAAGGATTTATACGCAGAGCAATTTGGAAAGCAACTTTAATTAACCTAGGTTTATATTACACAATAAAGCTAGCACAGTTAGATCAGTCAAACAGATTGTGGACAGCAATCTCTCTAGCTGGCATGCAGGTAGAAGACCCTTGTTGCAGTTATGCCCTCCAGCTGCTCATTATTACCCTTCTGCCAGCAGAACTGGGAGGGCAGTCACCTCCAGCAGAGTGGTTCCTGTGACTGATCCCTCTTCCTCTTCAGGCAAAAGCAGCCAGGTAAACACAAGCGATTTAAATGGTTGGCTTGAGGCTCAGGACAGATATCCTCTTTCACATCTAGCTGTGCTGATAGCTATTGTTCCTAGTCGTCTCTATGCTGGAGACTGTGCCACTCAGGACATCCAACCAAGTAGATGTTTCCAAGATATCTCAAGACTACTTCTAAGACAGGCAAGCTGAGATCTTTGTATGCACAGTTTAAGCCCACTTGTTAACCTGTTGGTAGCAGATCCTGTGTCAATCTCTGTTATAAACAGCCTGGTGTGTTTTTCTGTATCATTTGGAAACTTCTCTGGCTTTGCTCTCAATATGGATTAGACAGAATTTGCCAGAAACACTTTACCAGCTGAGCTGTGAGAAGGGGTAAGCTACAGCCAGTGAAAAAAGGGAGAGATTGATGTTGCTATATCAGCACCTGCAGAGGTGTCTCTTCATAGCTTTAGGCAGTTAAGAGGGGCAAGAGATGTGATTCCTGATTGTCATAGTTTTGTTCACAAGTGAAGAGGCTTTACAGACACCAATTATAAAGCTTCTTTAGTTCTGTTTGAGCTGAATGATAAAAAGACTTTCTTGAATTATACAAAGTGTGCTTTTTCATCCGTGTTAGTATCATGCTGCCAGTAAAACATTTGATGTTGCATCAGATCTCAGGTTCTTAATGTACTACCTAAATGAATTTTCTAACTAAAAGAACTTCTTCACTTTAGTGAAAGCATTATATAAGAAGAGATTTTTATTTACATTCTATTAGCTGCTGGAACTAATTTTTAAATGTGAGAATGTTAAGAAGCAAACTGCAGGCATTGTCAAATGTGCCTCCTAATAAATTCCAGACCTTCCAGAATATAAGTAGCAACTGTTTAGCTTGATGTGCTTTTAAACAGAGGAAAATATTTTTTGGGATTAATATAACCTCTGTTTTATTAAGAAAACTACTTAGAAAGGGAAAACTATATTTGTGATATGTATTGTGAAATCCTAATTATTTGTGACACGCTGAACAAAAAGATTTTGTTAGAACTGAGTTTATTATAAATGCATTAACTATAAATATGTTGATTTTCTAACTGTGTTAAAATTGCTGCTAGGCAGCAGCATTACCTTGATCTGAAAGGATTTAACAAAGCAGACCTTTTACTCGAGCCTCTTCCAGCCACAGAACCGGGAGAGGCTGGACAGAGGCACAGAGTTCAGCTGCCATGCTGACGTGCAAGAAGGGCCATCCCTTTGGCCAGGGTCTTTCAGCACCTTAGGTTGGTGTGGTACCACAGTGCACTCCTGCACTTGCCAGTGATACGAAGAGGCTGTGACTCCAGTCAGTGATTCTTTGACTGAAAGGAATATAATTCAATTAAATGTACTGAGCATTCCTTTAGCACGACTTCAAAAAATTATAAGAAACTTACATGAGCTGAAGTAGAAGAAACAAGAGACAAGATGAATGGAGTAGGGAGGTCTTTGTAATGGTCAGGCAACTTTCTGCTAGGGTTTTTAGCAGGAACTTAAGCTGACATCTTTGTTGATAGCTATGGTGTTTGAATGAAATCAAGGTGGTACTTGTAGATTAAAGTGCACTGTAATCATACAGTCATTTTATCACATGGAAACACTCTCATTTTTAAAGTTTGGCCTGTTGTGGCATCATTTGGCAAATTCTAGTTTTACCGGTGCTCATGTTCCCATTACAATACAACCACAAACTAAATCAATTATATCTTGATATCCTTAAATGCATTTCTTCAATAACACTAAAAATCATAATTGAAGTAATGGCAGTGAATAAATGTCCTTAAAGATAAGCTACAGTAAAAGCTTCATACTGAAAATCTAAATGCTGAAAAATTTACTGATTTAGTCCCATATACCATTGCTAGTTACATGAGTGTAAGGTTAATTTTTACCATGATTACTGCATCTTCTCCTGTAGTCTGATGCTAATCTTAGCTCATTAATCTGTTAAAATCATAGCCACTATAATTATCTTCCTCATCTCTCATTTCTTCTGTAACACATCAATGAAGAGTCCAGGCATTGATGCCCTCTACCATAGTGCATTAGATACAAGGTCTTCATGTTCTTCAAGACCTTTTACAATTTAGACCCAATTTTTTGATACATCTTTATCTCTGCAGCACCATAGATAAAAGTCTTAATGCTCCTTTCTGTCTAGAAATTCTTCTTCAGATTTTAATGCTGATTCAGTTGCATGCACTACACTCCTTATTAGAAATTTTTCTGATTCAAAACTTTAAAAAATAGAAATTCTTCTGTGAAGTTAACAATTATGTCAATAAGAGAAGAGGTGAGAATCCTAGAACTTTATTTAGCTATGTACATTAATGGCCTAATTTCATAAGTACTGGGCATTCCCTGAATAGTTTTCACTGAAGTTTCTAAATGCTGGAAATAAACTTTCCAAATGAAAAACCAGAAACATTCCATCTCCTTTCTAAGCTTTATTTAATGTATTATATACATGCAATAGCATCAATTGGATTATTTATCTGTTAATCCTCTTTGCAGCCCTCAGTACAAAATTTCTCTTGAAATGTATTTCAGCATTCATTAATTCTGACAATGGTAGCTCATAGTTGGTTTGTCAGCGACAACAAGTCTCATGGAGAACTTCTAAATATTATCCCCTGGGATGACATTCCATGGCATCCTCAGCCTCACTGGAAAGGTCAGTGACACAGATTTGCTTTCAACAATGTAATCCAGTCCAAGAGTGACAGCCAGACTATTCAGCATGACCGAGGCAAGGAAGGTTTGAAAAGGCTTTTCATTTATAAATGACAGAAACAAGTCATACTGGGAATTGCAACCTTTGCCTATCTAGAAACATCTTTGAGCACAATGAATCAGTACTTCTTGATTTGGTTTGAGATGTAGAAGGTGAGATGCTGATGTTTTGGCTTAATAATTTCCAGGATAATTAAGCCCAAAGGCATTCTTATAGAATTGTTAATGCCCTTCCAATGATTCTGGCATCAATATATGTATTTAAAATCCTTACATATGGAAACATCACTTGCTATTGATAGTCTTTCTAGTAGTTTATTTCCCATTCACATCTTCTAGCAAGAAGAGATTTTTCTTTAACCTCTATTTTATATTATAATTGCAATGTTTCCTTCAGTTGTGAACATTCTGGAAGAATATATCCTTGTGTTTAAGCATCAAGTATATAAGTGTATAGGTTTCAAGTCTTTCAATCATATGAAGAATATATAACACAAATTTATTCCTAGAACAGAGGTTTTTCACATGCTAAAAAACCTAGAATTGTCTTAACTCATTTGCATAAACACAGATACTCTTCTGATACACATGTGAGCATTTAGAAATGGAAAATTAATTTCTGCCTCTGTTGGTCCTTTGACTTGTTGTGTGCATGCATGTACTGCGTGTACGTGTGAGTGTCTGCCTGCTGGCACTCAAACTCGCTGGGTGGGCCTGGGAACACAGAGCTTCAGCAACCTCAGCTCTTTTGGGCTATCAGACTTGCCAGTGCTCTACAATTTCTACTTTTCTTCTTGTCCTTGCAACTTATTCCTCTCACTAATTGTATAGGTGACAAATATAACAAACTATAGCTGCTGCAAGCTTGGTTTCTAAATAATGTAGGAAGCTCTATGTACTTCATGTAAAGTTGTCACCTTCCAAAAAACATTTAAAAATATAATAGATCAAACACCCACAGTTAAAAAAAATATCCCCAATATAATTTATGACATATATTGAAAAGAAATTATTTAAGTGAAGGAATTATTTAATTTGTAAAGAAAGCAAATACATGAACATGCATATGAACTGTATTAAAAGCACTGAAGTTAAAAGCCCTTGATGTTACATGAGCTCTTTTCAGTTACTGTGTATGAAGTCTTAGAAATAATGTGCTCTATTTCACATTAATCTCAGTTATGAAAGCTTTTAAGCAAAACAGTAATGACTACTATATAATTAAAAAGAATATAAGGAAATTGTACTTTTTACACTGAAAATAAAATACTGCCTTTTCACCCTGAATTTAGTAATTAAGATTTTGGCAATGAAATGGGAAGACAAACAATATTAAGAATTTACTCAAGCATGCTAAAGAAGCAGAATCTTCTCCTTTGCATGCTAAGGTCATCACAAATATGATATTCATGTGAGGCCATGGCAGGAAATTTGGTCATGGTTTAACAGCACTACACTATAGGGGTTTTTTTGTGTTGTTTTTTTTTTTTTTCTTTTCTTTTTTTTCAAATATCAAAACCTTGTTATCACTGCAATAAAAAGAATAGAAAAGTAGAGTAGAGTATATAAGCATTTACAGGTCAGATTTCATATTATTTACCTTTTAGACACTGCCTTGCCTAAAACCCTGTGCTGGGTACATAGGTTCCTCTATGAGATGAAAGCAAGATAACTTAAAATTACTACCTTCAAAATATACATAACAATATAACTGGCAATAATTACCCAAATAATAATAATAATTTCCCTAGAAGTTTACTTAGAAGTGGCTTATATTATAGAACACTGATAGCCCACCTGTCTTAAGCTCTCATGACCTATTCTAGTCATTCAATGCTGTGACATCTGTGTTACAAGCTGACTAGCTACCCAATAAATGCACTAATTTAAGACAGCTCAAAGGGCTACCACAGTTAAGAAGATTTCCTAGGAATATGAGCAAAAATTTGCCACATGGATGAAAGTAAAGTAGGTGAAAATCTATTCCTGCTGCTGACAGAGCAGAGGCAGCATAGAAAACATGTTCTTACCCGTCAGCTGCAGTCACAGATCTCATGTGAGATTGGGCTGTGGCTAAGTTTCTGTTCTATTTAAGTGTAAATTCTGCCCTATTAATTGAAATCACCTAAGACATTGTAGATTAATTCATTGGATTTTGGCCAGAAAGGGAATAAAAGCACAACACTGTCAGGTACAGACTGTCAAAGAAACTGCTCCTTTCTCGCGTAATTTTGGACTGCTACTGCCAACTCTTGCACCAGAAATAGGTCTAGTGCAGGCAAACATTCTCTAGCCAAGAATTCAAATTTGACTTATAAGCCAACATACCATAGCTCAGTTTATTATCAAGGAGAAGTAATTAAAAACATGGATTAAGAATATTCTTAGGGAACTGAATCAGGAAAGAAAGGAATGTTGCAGCCTTTTTTCCACCCAATTTTGCAAACTCAATTCTATTGAGACTATAGGTGTTTGCTGTTTACATCCAGTTACTCAAAGGATTTAACCGTGACCTTACTTTTAAACTTGGATGAGGAGAAAAGAAAACTTTCTGCCAGCTACTTTTTATGAAACATTTCAAAGTTGCACCAGTCTGGGCTTGGATAGAGTTCATTTCCTTAATAGTACATTATGTGGGATCGTGCTTTAGACTTTTGACCAAAACAATACTGGTGGCATATTAATGTTTTGGCTTTTGATGAGCAGTGTTCAGACAGCATCAAGGACTTCTCTGTTTCTCACTCTGTCCACAAAATAAATGTCTTTAGCAGGTAAGGAGTAGTGGATAATAAATTGGGAAGACACACAACCAGGGAGCTGATCTGACTTAATCAAAGACATATTCTATACTATGTAATATCACACTTGCAAATAAAAGGGAAAAGAGGAGCATTTAGGAGGGTCAGCCATCTCAGAAGCTATATGAGCAATATTCTACCCATGGAAGGTGGGGAGTGGCTGCCTTTGCATCACTTGATTTGTTTTCTTCCCTCTTGCACTTACTCTTCAATTATTAAGAATTTATTATTATTACCATTATTGTTTGTTCTGATACATAAGTTTTCTCTTTTTTTATCCTTCATTTACTCTTCCTCCATTTCCCTGGCAGAGTGGGCAAAGTGAGCAAACAACATTGTGGTGTTTGGTCAGAGTTAATACATGGGAGGAAAATAAAGCATTCTTTCAGGAAATGGGAAAAATCCAGCCCTGCTCTCATCCTCACTGACATCAGATAGGTGCTTTTGCTGACAGATTATGAGATGTCTGAAAGATTATGATTATCAGATTATGAGCTATGTAGATTCTTTGTCTCTTTCCAGTGTTGTACTATGAGTACAATAATTTAGATTCTTTCCTATGCAGTGATGTTAAATCTTTTTACTGCAAAATAAACATCAAATATAGCATGTCTACTATCAAAAACACTATCAAAAATTACATCACATTCTTATTCTGTTTCTTCAATGTACTCTTCTGCTTTGATTTTACAGAGCTAAAAACACAGCTCAGTAAACGGCAAATAGTGATGCTATTCAAATGTTCTACTAAATAGCATTACAATTTGAAGATGAATGCCAGAAAATGTAATGCAAATCTTGAACAATTCTAGTCAATTGAAAGGGACTTTTTACATTTTATTGTTTGGATGATTTTTTTTTATTCCAGTAATTATCTCTGTTTTTTTTTTTTTTCTTTTGCTGCTAGTCAGGAAAAAAACTGTTTCAGTCTGAAAGGTCTTTATAATTAAATCACTTTTCAGTTTTAATTTTCCCTCTATTATCTATGGTCATATGAATTAAGCAAGTCTTCTCTGTTATTTCTGTTAAGAGGTATATTAGTTATTATACGTCAAGGCACATTTTAATTGTGCAGCCAAAAGACAGAAATGTAGAGTCATGATCCTATGGGATACATAAATGATTTGATGTCATATTTTCAAATATATTCAGGTATGCCATTTGCGCACCTGTACAGGCTTTCCTAAATAAAATATCTAAATAGGTTAAGAATCTGTTATTGAAATAGACTAAAGTTTTTGCTTTAATTTTAGAGAAAGTGTGATATTTTTGTCTATTTTTTTCCCTAAGTGATCTTAAATATTTACTGCACGCTTTCATTGTCTCTCAGTATTCTATTCCTTACTTCAGACATTTTTAAACGTTCAAGATTGTCTAGTAGGTTTCTAACTAACATGTTTTTAGCTAACAAGTTTTTATCTCCAACCTAAGAATTCTTGGAGAGAAGCTGGAGAAACCAGCTTTCCAACACAGCACATAATTTAAATTGGTATAGCTGTCTAGCTTGTTAATTTTAGTGACTGCAAGTCAGTTTGAAAAGACAGTTGTGTTCATGTTAACCCCATTCCAGATAATTATCTCACTTCTAGTTTTGTTCTTTGGTTCATTGGTTGTTCTGTTCTCATTTTTTATTTTGTTTTGGTTTGGATATTTTGTTAATCTCTGCCCTAAATGATTGCCAAATCAAAATTTACTTTAAAACCGATATGCAGAATATATATAAGGGGCCCTTTAAGCCCTAGAAGAGCTGCTGATTCCATTCTGGAAAAAAAAAAAAAAGGGGGGAGGACTAATTTCTGTGTCTCTCCACCACCTGTCAGGCTTCATAGCCTGCAAAAGGTTTTTTCAACAAGATGGTGGTTCCTAAGATAATTGTTTCTTAAGAACCATGTGTTCTATGAATTAAAGGCTAGTTTCATTTTGCAGACAGAAAGATGAGATTACTGGTGTATTTTAGTCTTTATCTAGAAGGCAAATCTGCTCCAGTTTATTAAATCGTTTGGTGGTAAGGCAGCTAGGCTACCTGGCAGTAGGTGTATTTAGCCCAAAGGAAGGAGGCAAAGGTGACATACAGCGCACATGAAACAAAGTCTGGTAAAGAAACTTGATTTTACTGTTATTGTTATGTACCTAAAAAGGACTCCTCCTGTATCCTTGTGCTTACTGCATTGGCAGAACAGCCCGAAAGGTAATTAGGTGGTGTTCTGATAGTCTGTTTTCACTATTGCATTCTTCCTGTTTAGTCGAGCAAGGAGAAAGTTGTCATCTAAGAGCTTAAAGCTGATTTTTCTTTTCCCTACTCTTTGACCTCCAAACCAACACTTAAAAAAAAAAAAAAAAAAAAAAATCCAGTTTTCTGGGCTAAACGGAGAGGTTTTGAATAGTTTTTTGCTTTTCTCTGTTGTGTTCTGATTTGAGTAGATCGGGTCTGTTTTGCCCAATTTCAGGATCCTGGGAAGCCAGAATCAGAGTGAAATATTCAAAGAATCACTCATATGAGCACTTCCACACTAGTAACTGAATTCTATTTGATCCTTAGTGAAAATATTTTAGTAGCCATTTGTTAGTGTGTAACAGAGTACACTCATGAAGCTATAAGAGACCATGGAAAGTATTTTCCTTTTATTTTTTTTCTCTAAAGAAATTAATTTTCTCTCCTGTCCTTTATGTAAAAGGAGACAGGAGGTTAATACTTTCCATTGGGTAGGACAGTTAAGTAAAGAAAGAAAGACTGTTATCTCTCCTGATGAATATTCAATTTTGCAAGTTTCAATGGAGTAAGTCAGAGTACCTCACTGCAGAACAGTTTGTGACTGTATAGGTGTGAAGAAAAATAGTATTTAAGATGCAGAACAGGTGCTGCTTATTGGATGTCTGCTCTAATAAATGGGAGTGTGCCTTAGCACTTGCCTTGAAAGAAATGAAAGCTACTATAATGATCCTAGATGATATGTGGAAAATCTGTTCCAAAGAATTTTTATTTCCCTATTAAAATTCAACTTGTGTCTGGTGAGCTAAATGCTTCTATTGACTCAGTCTGTCATATTTAAGCTGCATAACGGAAAACTGATTTTTACTGTAGTTGTTTTTCAGCTGTGTCAGCATTCTCCTTAAATATCTTACATGAATTTGTGGGAGTATGTTCATAACAGTTGTTCAAAAGCTAAAATTTGTCAAACAAAGCCTCCCTCCTTTTTCACTTTGATTTTTATTAATGCTGCTTGTTTGTTTTTAGTATAGCAATGGTTCTAATCAGAATAGATTCTCAAATCAAGTGAGGTACTTAAGCATTTAAAATGTGACTAAGAGACTCTCACCTAAAGTTGCTGAAGTTTCCAAATTGTATTAATAGTAAAATTTATTATTTCAGGTTCATAAGCTTCTGAAAAAAAAAAACGTATTCTCACAATAAAAATCTCTCAGTAGTGTGGATTTGCGGGCCCCATGTCGGGCAACTCCCTGAGGGCTCCCCTGGCAGGGTGAAAGCCCCTTGAAGCAGTTCTTTGTCAAGGAAAAGCAGACACACAGAATTTTTTCGGTCTTCAGGTTCTTGTTTTATTGTTATCTTATCAAGACTTCAGCACACTCTCTGCACTCAGGTCTCACATGTATGAAAACAGCACAAAATGGCTAACAAACTCGCACTGCAAGGTCTTTTTAAGTCTAATCTAAACCTAAACTACCCAATTAAGAAGTGACACCCTAGATTATTTCCCTTTCTAACCCAATAACTGACCCCTAAAGGTCTGCAATGCAGATTTTTCTGTCCAATTACAAGATACCACCCAAACCCAAGAAGAAGAAGGAAGAAGAAGAAAGAAGAAAAGAACTCGAGACAACACCCTGCATCCTCCATATTGCATCTATCTACAATATGCTAAAAATCCTAAAATCTAAATTTCTCACCCATGTGACATACTAAACTACTCTCTACAATCTCTACAATCTATTTCAGACTTTTGTGGTCTCTGGTTTACTTTGAGGCTTAGGAGGCCTTCTCCATGAATGAGGGTCAAAGTCAGTGTTTTCCTGGGAGTCAGAGCACCCCAGGGCAGACAGGGGGATATCCCCCTTGCCCTGGGTTTCCACACAGTAGCAATGAGGTGTTTTTCTAATGTGACTGTAAGTAAGTTTCACAGCACTTGATTGATTTCTCCCTTTTTGCTTGCATGTCCAAATGTATGTACATATGTATATACACATATGTATGTGTAAATATATATGAGAATGTGTATGTACATGTAGTCACATGGAAGTTCTCTAAAAGTATGCAACATGAGACCTTTATATTCTTATATAAATATATATGAGAATGTATGCGTACATGTAGTCACATGGAAGTTCTCTAAAAATATGCAACATGATACCTTGACTTGAGTGTGGAAGCTTTTAGTTTAGTGAACCCAGATGACAAAAATCACATTATCAAGGTAGCCAATTATGTTGTGAGTAAAGTGCATAACATTGAATTCTGATAGGTTTGCAAAACAGATTTGTTGAAGGTATGAGTGACAACAACAAAAGCATGACTATATTTTAACAGCACAGATATGAGAATAGGACATAACTGAGAATTACTCAGCTAATACATGGAGATTAATCTCCTGAAAGATAATCATTTCTCATCACAGTCTAGGAAGATGCTGTTGAAGTGTAGGCAGTTAGGTACCTCTAGGGATGACTTAGCAATGGTGTTTCATAGCTTTATATAAATGTCTCAATTCACTGAAGTCTAGATTAGCCATTTGTTTCTTATTCTTGGTAATTAATACTTGAGATTAATTAGCTTTGAGATCACTGCAGAAATTGCAGCTAGCTTGCTGGCAGTAAGTATGCTGCTAGTTTGTTACATTAGATAGCTTTGCTTTTTTATCCAGTCAAATTGCATTAAGTCTGTGATCTAAATAATAAAGGGTCAGCTGGTGGGTTTTTTTTTGTTTTTCCTTCTGCTCACTGATATAACCTTAGTGATATTAGTCCAATTGAAGAAATGTAAGCAGGTGTAATACTCATTTGTCAGTGTCTTATTTAATGGCAAGGCCATGATCCTAGTAAGTTTAGAAAACTTAAAAAATAAACTACAACTATATATATATATGTTTCACTGCTTGTTCAAAGCAAGCCTGCTCAGAGAATTAAGGTCACTACAAGAAATAATAACACATGAGACAAAATAAAGATATGAGCAGTTTATTGGTTTTATTTTTTTTTTTAACAATGAGTGATTAACAAGTGATTAGGGAACTGTACATTGAGGATCAATGTCAGCAATATAGCAGACAAAGCAAAAGCTGAACACTTATAAAATGTTAAAAAAATGATTAAAAAATTGTGAACTGTTTTTCTTGACCCATCTTCCAAATTCTTAATGACATAGGCACATTCAAAGAGTTGCAACTAGACCAGAACCCATCTCTCCTATAGGATACCATCTCTCACCCTACTTCCACACACCTGTATCGGAGATGTGGGTGCTGCAGCTTTATTGTACCCATGCAGCCCACTTCTTTCAACTTATTAGTGTACGTACAGGTGATGAGGACTTGGCCCAGAAGGCTAAGTGTCTCCTCAGCCCCCAAAGGTATGGATCCCCATGTACTGTGCCTCATACTGTTAAACTAGGAGCTGCTCTTTCCAGCCTGGGAAAGGCCATTATACCCCAGGGAGTCTTTGGCAGCATCATACAATTTTAGGTGCATTTCTCTCTTCTCACTTTTTCAAATTTTAATTATTCTTTTATACCTTGATTAAGGGTGACTCATATTTTTTGTTTGGCTTTCTTACCCAAAATATTCATGGTAATTCACAGATGATTGTTTATTCCAAGAGATATTAATTATTGGTGCCATCAGTGTTGCTTTCAGTTTGTTGGGTGGTTTGGGGTTTTCTCGTTGGTTGGTTGGTTGTTTTCTTGTTGAGTTTTGGGTTTTTTGGTTGGTTAGACTTTTATTGAAAGTATCCTCTCAAACATCTTTGAAGATTCCACTCATATACACTGTTTACATGCACATTCCTATCTTATCATATATTGTTACCCAGAGTGTTTTACCAAGGGAAAATTATTAGTGTTTTTCCACAAAGATGTAGTGCTTCTAGTTTATATGCTAGCATGTTGCTACAAGAGGAGCTTGAACTCAGGCTGCATAGAGATCCCATCTGTCTTGGTGAAATATTGAAGTTTAGCGACAAAGGACCCTCCAGATCTCTGCAAACAGCTTAAACGACAGAATGGCACCATATATCCTATGTTCAAGCTGTTCATGGATGTGTGGGCTCTTTTTGTGTTGTTAACCACTTTCAAATTCTATTCTTCCAGGCCCTCTAAATAACAACAATTGCCTGTGGCTTGCATCAACACAGCAAGAGGTGTTTTAGTGCACAGTTTTTTCCACAGGTTGATATTGAATATGCACAACTAATTTTTAAGGTCATCTTCCAGATGTGTTAGAAGCAAGGAAAATAACACATAGAAGCAGCTATATCTTCAGATGCTGAAATGCTAGGTGCTTGGGGATTTGCTTTCTGCAGTTTCGTTCATGCATAGGGGGTGTTTTTAATTTTTTTTCTCAGTACCAGAGGTACACATATTCGATTTCTTCCCTGTGCTTTATGGCACCTATGATTATGAGCCTATGTACCATTGATTTCAGTTGTTTTATATTATTCAAAATATGCAAATTAATTGTACCAGAGTAATATGAAGTAAATGTAATGAAGAGCCTTCAGTTATTCCCAGAGAATGATCTTTGAAAAATGTGCAAGTGTAGCATATTTCTTGCCCTGCTTATCCAGCTTGACAGATACCATGTGGAAAGCAAACCAGCAGTATACTTCAAGGCATGTACATCTTTGTTGTCTTGAGATAATATAATTTTGTGTACTGTGACCAGCATGTAGTGCAAGTGTGCATGCATGTAAGACGTCTGATGAGAGTGTACTATGGTTACTTTCTGAGTTCTAATTTTTCTGGCTAGTAGAACAATAACTGTCATGCATAGTAAACTCCAAGACAGGCCTAAGTGTTTGAAGGATATATCTTATTTCAGTTGTCTATAGACTTTCTAAAACTTAGCCAGACTGCTATTATATGACACGGTTTGAGTTGAACTCATGCCCCAAGGACGTTGAAAGAATAAATATTTTATTCCTACTGTATCTACTGGCTCTGTCTTTCTTTACAGTAAGTCAATTTTGCCAATCTCCTGCTGATTCTTTGGGTTTTGGTTTTTGTTTTTTTGTTTGGTTGGTTTGGTTTTTTGGGTTTTTTTTTTAGGGCTTTTTGGAGAGCTTTTGAGTTTTCTTGTTTGTTTGTTTGGGTATTTTGTGTAGCTTTGGATTTAGTTTGGGTTTTTTTTTTTTTTTTGTCGCGCAGTTGTATTTATTTTCTAGTGTGGTGTGGTTTTTGGAAGATTCTTTGTTCAGTTGTTTGGAGTGGAAACCAAAACCCCCTTTGTTCAGGGGGTTTTGCTTTGGTTTTTGGGCTTTTATTGTTGGTTTTGTCATGTGTCTTTTGTATCTGTGCATGTGACTTATCTAGTACATTTGAAAGGGACCAATGAAGGGTAGTGGAAAGGGGAGGAGGGGTCATGGGACTGAACTTCTGACAAATAGATTTAAAGCTGTAAGAGGTATCAACTTTACGTTGTGTTCTCTGAGAAAAATCCAGGTTTGATAGTCCATACAGAACCCTCAGTAATAAAGTCTCAGTCCTTAACTGTCCATCTTCTGATGTAGGACAACAGTTTCTGAACTATAAACATTTTATATTACCAACTGCTAGAAAACAAGGATATATATAAAGGAATAATAACCCATCATGGAGTGTGGCCCTCAACATCCCTTTGCACTATTGTACTTTCAGGCTCTTGATCTCATCTTACAGAACTGTGCTTTTGCACAATAGTTGCTATAACGTGCCTCTGGGCTTTATCGTTATAAATAATTACAACCATAATAACAAAAACAAGAAACAGTAGATTTCATTTTTTTACTTCAGAAAGGAATCTGCCTTTCAGGCAATTTTCTTTGTTATATATCACTTGAAAATCTTTCGCCTCGTTTTACTCCATCCTCATATTTTCTTATTTCAAATTCATATTCAAATACGTTCTGTATCTATGTTAATATTTCATTCTTGTAAACTGATTTTAGTGAACAAAGAACAAGAATAATTTTTATGTATGTGAGCATGTGACATTTCAAGGACAGATATTTAATCAATAATTAAACTGCAAAACAGAGTGGGCTGATTTCTTTCTTTTGGTGTGATCTCCTCAATTTATTACTCAGTTTATATCATTGTGTATGTAAAAGTTTAAGAAATTTTGCATTGTAATGCTGTTACGAACTCACTGAGGGATCAAAAGTGATGCGATCAGTCACAATCACTGAGTTTAGTCATGAAAGGGAATGACATAGAAAGTGAAAGTGGTAGTAGGCTGCCTACAAAGAATGTAAATATTTTGCCTGAGCATGCAGAATAGGTCTAGAAAAGTCAAAGCTTAGCTGAACCAGAAAATAAGGAGCAAGTGAAAGATATTAAGAGTTTCTGTAGCTAGCTCAGCAGCAAAAGGAGGTGTAGGGAAAATGAGGTACAGCTGTTTAGTGGGGAAAATGAGGTACAGCTGTTTAATGGGGCATTAACCCCATTAATAACCCCATATCTTTTGGACCCCTTTCACTTACAGCAGGTGACCAGAAGCTATTTCTGTATTGTGGAGGAAGATAGGGAAAACATTCTGTGATGAAATGACTGGCTAAATGGGAAAACAGATCACAGGAGATGCTGCATAATTATTTTTAGTAAGGCTTTTTACCTAGTTCCTTATAGTATTCTGAAATCCAAGTTAGGTATAGTTGTGCACTTAATAAATGGATAATAAGGTGCAAGGCTGGATCATTGAGCTCAGAGGGTTGTAAGCAGCAATACAAAGGCAAAGCATTGCTATGATGACCACTGTAAGTGGTGATCATCAGAAATAAAAGTGAGGCCCTTTACCGATGCTAATGACAATGACAGCTACCTATCACCAAGTTCCCCTGTAGTTCAAACCCTTCTGGTGGCCCCAATCTTATGTTCTCACCTGCTTTGTACCACTATTTCTAATCCAAAATTATATTAAAGCAAAAAAAAAATCCCACTTGTTTCTTGAGGTACAATTATGATAGTATCTGTTCATTCTCATCAAATTCTTGTAAATATGAAGCTATAGAATTTATGGGGGTGGGCGAAGAGACATAAAACTCTGTTATCTCTTGTGGATAACAAGAGAATTCAGAATCTCTTCTGTATTCATTAATGAAACTCAGTTTGTAATTAGGTAATTAGGCAACTCTGTCCTTGTCTTCCCAAGTAAGAAAAGTTCTGCTGTCTAGTAGGAACAACAAAAAAAAACAAAAACAAAACCAAAACCACCAAAAACAAACAAACAAAAAAAACCAAACAAAAACAAAACAAAACAAAATAAAAAAAAAAAAAACAAAACCAAAAAACCAACAACAAAAAAAAAAAAGCAGTGAGGTAGCGTAGGTTTAAAGGCATATTAAGGCAGCATTGGTAGGTTTATAACAGAGATGTGCTCTTCTTTGTCCTTTCCAAACCCAACAGGACTATATTAGGACAGTCAATGTTACCTATGTAATCTTTTATGAGCAGGAAAACAAACTCCTCCAGCTCAAAGGGTGCTCTGAGTTTTTCTAACTCCATAAAAAAATTCAAAGGATGTGAAGTGAGTGACACCAAATATTCTTAGGCTAGCTTTATTTTTGTGAATTTCTCATTTTTCAGCCCTTCCCTGTGCCACCCTGTAGTGTTGGTCATGCCCTTTTCTGACCTGGAGGAATTATAGGAAGGTATGCTTGTTTTAGGAAAGGTGGTCAATTGTCACTGTTGCATAGATTGATCTGAGCAAGAGTATATTCCCTTCTCATTATACACACAAGGAACTCAAGTCTCTAGCAACCTTATGGTATTGCAATTTTTGTACACTGTACAGAGAATTGTTAAAAATATGTTGTTGAAGTTCTGCATTTTAATTATGCTTCATATGCCCTGATTTTTAGTTATGGAGTTTCTTGGCATATCTTGTTACATAATTGGTCACATTTCTGAAATTCTTAGAATATCCTGAACACTGCTGTGCTCCTGGAATTTAGGACAAGCATAGCTGTGTGTACAGAGTTCTAATACCTGCTTTACTGAATCAGTAAGTGGCTTATTAATGTTACTTCAAAACAGCAGGTTCACTATGCTTGACAAGTAAGTGATTTATTTTCTCAAACCTGTTTTACTAAACACAGTTTAACATAAAAACAAAATCTTAGACCATTTCCTCAAAGAATATAATATTTTATGGATCATGATAGGAATAAATGAAATTTCCTTAGAACTAGAAAAAGTTCATATGGTTCCAATGAGGATAAACAGTAAAATCAGTCTTAAATGAGAATAAAATGATTTAACGACACATTAGAAGTTATAAGGTTCACTATTTTCCAATATGGTAGTTCATTATATTCACCTTCATTTTTTCTCTTTTGTACCCCTTTTGGGGAGTTTTAAGGAGGCATATAGCATGCCTAAATCCAAAATTTGGACAAAAACTGTTCTAATGCAGATGGAACTATATTTCTAATTATTCACTTTTGCCAAGTGATCTATAAAAGATCAGCTCAAGTCATAAGTTTCATGATAAGTGGGAAAATAAATTGCTCAAGATAGGATGCAAATTAGGGACAAGGTTCAGCTGACTACCAGAATATGTAATTATATTTTGATATGTCACAGAGTAAGACAGTCTCACTTGATTTAAATTTGTAAACTAAAAATAGTTGACTGGAAAAATGGTAGAGAAGGGTATATAAAAACCGGCAATTCTTGAGAAATGTAAGTATAATCCTAAAAAGTAAATCCAGAGTAGGTTAAAGAATAAGTTTCTTGAATGTACTTTTATCTTGCAATAGTGCAGAGGTGAATTTGTGATTATACATGTTTTATGGATAATCTGGGATATCCATAAATGCATCATTGATGATCTGAGGGAGAAAGATTCTAACACATGACCAACTGAAAAATCCAAAATATCCTGCATAATGTGCTGATAATGAACAAATAAAAATCAGTAATTACAACCAAAGAAAATCCCACCAAAAAAACCCACTGAGACTACTTTGAAAACAATTCCAGAACCAGAGGATTTTAAGACTTGGGTACAGTGTGTAAGCAAAGAATATGATTAAGAGTGTGACTGCAATACTTCAAGGGCTGCGCAACATAATTGGTACTGAAAATAGACTCCCCTAGAGTAGTTCACCCCTATAGCTCTTCAGAACCTGATTTTGATATATCATTCCTTGGCTATACATTTGTATACCTGCTTACTGAACATTTGATGGTGTATAGAGATATTTACATGCATAATCTTTGTCTGCATGCATTCAAATTGCCTATCACAATGTTGATTAGTGAATGCAAATTTGGCTTTTTTTCAAAGCTACTGATACACTGTAACTCAGCATCTGTGGATGCCAGAGTAATGCTAAGTATGCTAAGTAACATGGATTTAAGTGTTTAATGTGAAAGAATAATAGCCAAGCAGTAGATCAGTGGTCAGAGAGCAGTTACACTGTGCTGTTTGGTATCACTTTTTTCAGCTAAAGTTAAGCTTGCCCTTAAGCACTTGATTGTATCTTTAGTTTAAAGTTTTGTTGTGTTAGGCTGGCACAATGTTTGGTGGAAAAGCAGTGTTTTTTTCCCCTCAAACAGTATAGAAACTAAAACATTGAACATGAGAAGAGAGGATTTCTTACAAAAGGCAGTGTGGTGATGTGCAGAGGCACTCCTGAGTCTTGACAACATCGTAGCAATAGCCTTTAGCCCCCTCTGCACAGCAGCACTGCTCTGCTTATTTGTATCTCAGCTCATAACAACATTGTACAGTTTGGATGCAAAGGACCAAACTGTATGATCTTATTTCAAGTTTACAAGAAACAAAATAGGAAGTAGAGACACAGAGGCAGAAGGCTGGTTTGCTGAACAAGGCAAAAAAGATGGTGAATTTTTTAAATAGGACAGGTTGTATGATGAACTCCTCCACTTGTCACTAGCCGCTACATAGGGGAAAACACTTTAAATATTACCTTCTGATTTCTATCAGATTTGGGGTGGTTTTTACCCAGTTAGATTTTTTTTTTATTAATCCATCCAGACTATAATATTGTAACTGAGATATAAGAAAAAGGCAGGAGATAGTGTTGAAAGCATTGATTAAAATCAAGGTAAATTACTTCCACTAGTTTAACCTCAGTAATAAAATCACTTGTTTTATAAAAGCAGGCAAAGAGGTTTCTCAAGAATCATTTAAACTTGGAAAGTATTGACTTTTCCCAAGCACTTTGTCCTTCATATGCCCAGAATTATATTTCAGGAGGACTTCCTCCTTGATTTTTCCCAGGCAAAAAAAATTATTCTCATTGATCTGAAGTTTTCTGAAGTTGATACACTGGTCTTTTTGAATATGACTCCAATATTTTCCATCCTCCAGTTCTCAGATTTCTGTGACCTGTCAAAGATGACTGACATCAGCCATCCAAGGACATCAGCCATCTCTTTTGGTACCCTTGGACGTAGCTCATCTGATCACTTGGATTTTCTTGGGTTGAGTTGTCTGAAGTAAACACCATCTTTATCCTCATCCAGTATTTTCTGTCCTTCTTTCTGAATCCTTTCACTGAGCACAGATGCCTTGGAGACATTATCAGGAAAGACTGAGACAAAGGTGGCATTGAACACCTCATCCTTACACATCTGCTGTCACTAAATCACCGACCTCTTCCAACACTATGCTTGCATAGTACTGCAGCGCTAGAAGCAATTCTAGTTGCCCTTGTCATCCCTAACAGGTTTCCAACAGAGCTGCAGCTCTCCTAAAAACATCCCTGCATGGCTGAACAATGCTTCTATATTTCTTTTTAGTAGCCTCTGCAACCTTCTTGTACACTGTCCTTTGTTTTTCTTTATTTCATTTGAATTCCACCATGAGCTCTCTGTTTAGTCACACTGGCTAGCTGAGACTCTTGCTTGTTCTCCTGGGATTCAGGATGGACTGTTATTGTGTTTAGCTGGTGTCTTTCACAACCTTCTTGAGCATCTTTGTCCTTTAAAATGCCTCCTCCCACATGATCCTATATACATGTTCCCTGAATAAGCTGAAAGCTGCTCGCCTTAAATACAGACTATAGACTCTGCTTATCTCCTTCATTCTCCTCAGGATCTTGATCTCCACTAATTCCTGGTTATTCCAGTCAAAGTTACCTTTGACATTATTCCAAGACATTAAGTAGCATGTCCTCAACCGGTTCTTCCTTGTCTCTGAGCAGCTGCTCCAGCTGTACTTAACCCCTGGTTGGTATCAGTATTTGCACCAAGAAGTTTCCCCTGGCAAAAATCCTGTCATATTAACCTACCAGAAAATGCCAGAGTATTCCCCCATGACAATTGAGGTCTGTCATCCAGAATTCCTTATTTCAAAATAGTTTCATTCATATCCTCACCCTGATCAGGTGAACTGTAACAAACTCCTGCCACTGGGTCTCCCTTACTGGCCTCTCCCTTGATCCTGAGTTGTGAACTTACAGACAAATAGTTGTCTGTCTCACAGAAGGGCTTGCATACTTCTGAGCTACTCCTTCACCTCTCCCTTACCCCCTTTGTTCTCTTCTTGATATGTCTACCCTGAAGAATGTGCATCCACACATTCTTGCAGTAACCTATTTGTATGAGTTTTCCCACTACAGCTGAGTAATCAAAATGATGTAAAATATGTAGATATTTAGCATTTGTACAGTTGCAGTCTTTACTCTTTGTTTCCCTGGATGTGTGCATTTCTGTTCATATAACATGCTTGTGATGGACCCCCTTTCACCCTGTTTTATTACTCTCGAGTTTTCTTCTGTACCTGCCACCTACCTACTACTTCTTTGCTTGACTGTGGGTTGTAATTTCCTTCCACAATCAGTTCCTAGATTAGAGCTCTACTCACCAGGTTGACCAGTCTGCTGGAAAAGCTGATCTCAACAGCTTTGTCTTCAGGTCTCCAATGTGCCCTGTGGTCTAAATCCAAAACTGCTGTTGAAAACATCAGCTACACAAACCTCTGATCAATTTCCTAAAATAACTGGGGCCATACACTATAATTTGCAAATTTTTGTGATGAGCCAGCTATTGAATACAAACTATGGCAATACCATCATCTAAACCAAAAAGAACACTTAGAATGGATTTCTCCTGTATAGATTATGTGTTGATTTATTGCAGCTGAGGATTTGGTCAACAAACTTCCATGCTGCTCCCATTAGATTAAAAATATATGTTTTTATAATCTCCAAATAGCATCTCTATAAGCATTCTTGGTTTCAATAGGCACTGGGAAGTATTATAATTTCTCAGGACAGGTTTTAAATTTCCCTGTACTTTCTCTTTGAACTAAATTGCTGCTGCTCTTGGGTCACTGTATTTCTTTCTTTTCTTCTTTCTTCTATTTCTTTCGGAGCAAGGGGAGGTTTGAGATACTGCTGTCATGTATGTTCAACCTTTGCTGTGTTAATCCAACACTGACTGGTCCTTTTTCTCCACCGGAAAAACTTTTTTAAGTCTTTAAGTACTATTGAGAGCAAAAGGGTAAATGTTCTGTAATGACTTTTAGGTCAACAAGAAAAAATAAAAGTTTCTGGGAAAGTCTGAAGATGAAAAAACGAGCAAAAACCTGTCAAAGGAAGATTGCTTTCTTCTGCCTCTTGAGCAAAGGTATTCTGGGGGATATTTAGTGTAATTGGGATAGCAATGTTGTATATCAATAAACGGTGAAATAATACACACTTATATGTCACAATTGCAATAAAATCATGCATTTGGGCAGATCCTTTGCAGCTCTGAAATCAGTGCAATTCAGTCTTAAGATATTTCTTTTTCAAGAAGAGAGATTTGTGACATTTTAAATTTTTTAGCATTCTAACCAAGTCTATATTAGAGTACACTAGAATATGGATATCCAGTAGTGAATGGAATTTATAGCAAAAAAATTAAAAATACTAAGAAGGCTGCCTCAGTTTTCCTGCTTGTAATTTGAGTATACTGGGACAAATTCTATTTAGATTTGTCCCTATGCAGTTCAATTCCAGTTGCATGAACCTGTTTTAGGTAAACTGAAACAGAATTTCAGTAGTTATTTTTCTGTACATATATTCTGCTGCAGTGATGCAGGGGCAAGATTTCTTTTCTTTGACTAAAAGATAATTCCATTTTCTCAGGAGTAGGGCATGAAAAATTGTATATAGCTCTTCATAACTTATAGTAACAGATTTTTCCTTATTAAAAAACTTTAATAAGAATTTGGTCTATTCAAAAATAAGTGGCAACCAGATTCAAAGATTACAAATAAATATATTTCCTTTCTACAGTTCTAGTGTGAAAACAAAGGATAGATGCTGTAAGAACCTGCAATGACTGTTTTCTGGTGCTCAGAGGCAGAGATCTCTCACTGAGGCATGATATCTGATCCTAGTTTTTTCTACAGAAAATCAATACTCTCACAAAGTTGGTAATACATTTTTGGAGTTGGAGTAGGTCTCCTCCATGTCATACAGTACACTGTAAGTTCCTCAGGTTAAGAGAGTTAAGAGGTAGGTTCTCCTGTCTAATCTTGTGTAGAATGCACCACAGTCCAGAGCCCTGCTTCATGTATTACAAACAAATCTTTTATCAATCTATATGAAAATAAAATAACTAGTTCTGAATTATTTAAGTAACATAGCAGTCACATGTAGGATAACTTGGTTATCATCTCTGCACTGTGCTGCTTTTTTTTTTTTTTACAGTAGCAAAATCCTTCAAGATAGAAGGTAACCTCCTCGTTTGCATGCAGAGAAAAATACCAGAATTTATCTCTCAACAGATATGGCAGATTTTGCACTTAATGACATTACTGATGATAGTACAAGAAACTTTAAACACAGAGAGAGTTGAGGGATCTAGTTAGGGAAAAAAAAAGTTTGATTTCATCCACACGTAAACTTCTGTAGTAGTTTTCTTTTAGCACTAGTTGCCACCATGTTTAGGAAAAGCAAAAAAAAAAAAAAAAAAAAAAGAATAAAGTTATATTTGTCTTCTTTTATTAATTTATTGTATCCTTTTATTATTTCACTTCTATCACTTAAATAATGGCATGTCTTTCTTTCTAGTCTTTCAGCTGCGTAATTAAGTAAGCCTAATCAAAATTTCCAGTTTCTGAATTTTCAGTACCCAGAATGCACTTTTCTTAAGGCTAATGCAATTTTGTGTAAATGCTATCTCTTATTAATTTCCTTTTTTTAAAAGGTTAAACAGTGTATACTTGCCAGGTTTGTAACTTGTACCACTGCATGGGGTGTAAGGAGTATTTTGTTCTGTAAGCCAGAGTTTTAAGAGCTCTGGAGTTTGACGAAGTTGCAGTACCATTGCTGTCAAACAATGATCTTTATATACATGATGAACACCATTGGTATTCTGAATCATTCTTAAAGGAACATAATTGTAAATAAAATGAATGCACCTTCACATAATAATCTTACTTCCTGCCATGTTATATGAGAATGTTTTTTGAAAAAGTGCTGCATGAATTAAACTAAAATAATGCTAACTTGTACTCAGTGAAATATTTGCTATGGATGTTAGCTTCATGAGTATCAATCAAGGTTTAAATACAATTTTAAAAAGTAGAAAAATTTGTTGATCTCAATTCATTGCAGATTAACCTGCACAGATCCTAATGACTTCAAAATGAAGTCCTATGAAGACACAGTTGCTTTATGTAATTGAATATGAAGGTGAAGAAACACTTTCTTTAGATGTCTTTGGGGGGAAAATAGTGTTGTGTCTTTTTATTAGTATCAGAAGACACAGCAGAAGTTACTATTACATCACTGATGATAAATATTTTAGGTGTCATATTTGATAAAACAGACTTATCCATACACTCCAAATGTCACAAACGTCATCTGGTAAGACCTCACATATTACTGTATACTTTAACTATTTTTTACTATCTTCTGTTTGTACTTGTGTTCAGAAATATAAAGTTTGAAATATCAGAAACTCTTAGAAAATTGTTTGAAAATGCTTTTGGTTTGCTTTGCCATCCATTTTTGTCTATATGAATCTCCACAATCAGGAGTACACAAGGCAAACACCTGTCACTGAGTTAAATAAACGGCTATCTCTAAAACCTGTGTTTGTTCACATGTCCAATAAGTCCTGTAACAGTCTGTTCTAGTGCTTGTAACCTACATAATTCTGTGAGTTCAGCCATGTGTTCCCTGAGGCACCGAGTTTGGGAGTTTAATTGGTAAATTTATTGTAATCTGGATTAAAAAAAAAAATCCAACTTTTCCTCCCCCATTTTCTATTTTTTTCCCTGGAAAGTTTTCTCAGTAGAAGACTTGCAGTAGTAGCTTTCCAAGGAGTAATTGTGGTCAGGCATAAATTATTTTTCATCACTCTCTTGGAGAAACACCGTTAAAAGCATTGACTATCAGAAAACACTTCCTGAAGCAAATTTTTTACTTTCTTGGCTAACAAAATAGTGGTGTTGAGGGCTGATGTTTCTCGTAATTTTGTTTTGGTGTGTGTTTGGTTGAGAGTTTTTTTAGAGAGAGAAGGGGACTTTCAACACACTATTCCATTTTCAGTAGTGGTTAGTATATTTGTTTTGGAAATAGAGTGGGAGAAACAGAGATATGCTATTATTATGTTATTCTTACATCCTTCATAAAAAGAATGATACTAAAAATATTGTGGGTTTTATTTTATTATTTATGTGAGTCAAATTCTTGGGTGCATCCCAAAAAGTTATCTCTGACAAAAAGTTATATTTGATTCAGTGTGAGAAAACACACTTCCATCTATCTTGAATCCAGTGCATTGTAATTTCTTATGATGACTCATAGATGATTTATTAAGCAAAACTGTATACCACTGCCAAACCTCTCAGTTCTCTTCTGAACTGAGGCTGAAGAATCCTACCTTATTTATTGTATAATTTTGATCACCCTAATCACTATATCTACTAGTAGTTTATATTCTTATTTATTTAGTGGGGCAAGGTCGGAACTGTGAAAAATCTGAATGGTGCATCTGCATTTTTATTTAAGCAAAAGAATTTATTCTGTTTGACAACACTTCCTTAATTCTAAACCTTCATTCTGTCTTTTTTTTGCTGTTGTTTTCTTTTTTTGAGTGACACTGAACAGTAAACTTCTAGAATCCCATCACTCTGTAAGGAAAGACAAGATGTAATTTTTCTAAGTGCTGCTAAATTTATTTTATCTGCAGTCATTCAGTGCAGAAGACAATATTCTGTAACTTTCAGATGTGACCCTGTTGTGGGTTGGTTTTATTTAGACAGTTGTTTATTAATGTTAGTTAGGTTTGTTTTTTGTACTTCCCTATTTTTCCCCTCACAGTGCTCTGTTCCAAGTTGTTTACCCCAAGAGTTCCCGTCACTCGGATCCACAGTTACCTGTCAATCTTCTCACCTCACCCTATTTTCTCCTTATTTGGTCCCATCAGTCAAGTTTTGTTCATGCCCTATTAGGTATCAATCCTGTAACCACCCCCAGCTTCTTCAAGAAAGTTCTGTATCAATCACCCCACCTTAGCCTTTCTATTTGTCCCAGGACTCTGTATCCACCTCTGTTATGTTACCATTGGTTGTTATAACTGATGTCATCTTTCTTTCATTTCTCCCGATTGGGCAAAGCAGATTTCCACCCCTGTCCGCCCACCCCCTATTTAACCTGTTGCCATTCTTTGTTCTTTGGCATTCTGTCACTGCAACCACCCCGAGAGCACTTTGTTCCCACCACGCATGGGGGAATAAAGACTCTTTGGGCTCGCAAACAAGTGTCCTTCTCTTGTCTCTTCATCTCCTCTCAGCGTGTGTAGCTACCAAAGCTGTGTAACCCATGCCACAGCACTCAGCACTACCAGGGTGGCAGACGCCATTCCCCTGGGGTGTCCTGTCACGTGGCGGCCACCCGGCCTCACACGAGCAGTGCTAGCTGGCGCATCTCATCTGCTTGAGGCCATGGCAGGTAGCCACCGCATTACCCCAGTCCATGACAAGCCAAATTTTCACCCTTAATTGTTTCTGAATGCTCATTTTGATTAACTGAATTTTCTTTGGAATGGAAAAGTGATATTTAACTTTTATATTAATATTTAATAATATTTGTAGCCAATACATTATAGCACCTTATAGAAGCTACAGTACAAAAAACCTTGTTCTCCAGTCAGCACGTTTTCATCATATCCCCTCTATTAATTCTATGCCCTCCTAAATGAGCATGTCACACTATATGTATCATTAATTAGCCATCATCATTTCACTGATGATGCATAAACATAATCAGAATATTCATCAGGGGATCGAAACTGATTGGAAACAGGCTTAACTTACTAAGGTTGGGCAAAACATGATTCCTTCTCTCTTGCATATATAAAGCACTGTACTTCAGAGGGCCCTGGAGCATTTGTGCATTTTCCTTACAACTCTACATAAGGCACAAATTAGAGTAAGTAGAAATGTACAGCCTGTTATTGTAGGGTTGTATCATGTGGTTGGTTCTTTATCACACAGAGCAGTATTTCAATCCTCTCTGGAATTCAGGATATTTTTTTTTTCAGCACAGCACCAGAATATTCTAAATTCAAGGCATATTTCTTGCTCTACCACTTTTAATATTTAAACATGAAGTTATGTGTGAGTGAGTCCACCATAATTTTATGCTCCTAAAGATAAGGGTGGAAACATGATGCCTGCCATATGCTCAGAGGTCAGAGTGAAAAAGAATATGAAATCACCTGTTGTTCTAGAGCTCTCTTCTTGTTCAGCACAAGGTGGAGAAAAGCTAAGTAGGTGCCAAGCTGATTCCAGGTACTGTGAGCAAGAGGAGATGAAGATTAAAAAACATGCTCTGACTTTTGTCCTAGCAGCTTATGTAAGGTAGGAAACTAGGGAGAAGCTGAAGCAGGTTCAATAATTATCCAGTTGTCTGATTCTGTGGGCACCATACAGTGATAGATGCTAATTTGGGTACTTTGTTCTGTCTTACTAAACCTTAGAATAAATACAGGATCTCCTCCTGAAGGTCTTTATTATCCAATATCCTGGATTGGAATCATTGAATAATGCCAAAGAATTTTCTGGAATCTTAAAATCTACTTCAAAAGCAAGAGGTGTACTTACACACACATATAAACACACTTAGCCAAGCTGTCCGTCCTGAACTCTTTTTACCTTTCTTCCACTTTTGCTTGTGAATTTTTTTCACCTCTTCTCTTTTAATCATGCCTAAATAATGAACCATTACAGCATATGCAGCAGTTTGTGGATCTTTTCAGATTAATATCTTACTCTGATTTCTTCACTTCTGTTTGTCTCATCAAATGCATATTCAACTAATGTCAAACAAACGACTAACACCATAACCTTGCCACAGTTAGAATCAGCTTGATTTTCTGGAATCATGTAACACAGTTACTAAGTAAGAAGAAAAAGTCAGGAAGATGATTTTCCCCAACTAGACTTACTACAAGTTATAAAACCTGCAAGTACCTTTGGAAGAAGTAAAAGTGTACAGTTTTGTGGGAAATGGTAGAATCCAGTATTGCTATTTGAGGAATTCCATAAATGCTGGAAATCCTTGAGAAGTAGGTAGTAAAAATACAGCATTTTTTTTTCCTTTTGTTCTAGTCTTTTCTTTCTTCTCTGATTACCAACAGGATTGGGAAAACTTAAGTGTTTCAATGTTATTTAAGTTGCTTTCTTCATGACACAACATTTTGATGAGTGTGAATTTACCAAAGTAGTAGTAAACACTGCACAAACCTGCTTTTATACTACCTTGGCTTCTTTGTTCCCTCAGAATTACCCTTGAAAGCACAGCTGAAAAGTGTTGGGGTTTTTTTCATTTGTTATTCTAACATGAACATGAAAAAGTTGATTGCTATCCTGAAAATAGAATATAAATATGAAAACTATACCTTGCCTATTTGGTCCTATTTGTCCTATTTGTCCTATTTGGCCTATTTGTCTTCTCCTTTAGTGAATGCTGTAGAATCCTGCTGGAATTTGCTTTAGTAAGCTTACAAAAAAGGAATATGAATATACAAACATTTTTTAACCATTGCCTAAATCTTTAAAAACATCACCTTAAATAGGATCACATGCCTTATAATTAAAAATAATCCTTTCTTACAAATTACTGAATCATACCATAGATAGATAAAAATTATGCGTTAACATCTCCCTATTTTCAAATCCTTAAATCGTTTGAAAGTCCTAAAGGGATATATTTCTATAAATTCTGTACCAATTACATTATACCTATTTGCTGTTCTTTGTTCCCCTTTTTCCCCCAGAGGCAATTCCACACAAGTACAGAACAGGTACTTTGCATTTGCTGCTCTCCTCCACCCCCCAGTTTCTTGGTAAGTGTATCTCAGTCTTTAAAACAGATGTACTTGCTTTAGAAGGAAGAGCTGTATGAACTGCCTGACTAGAATCCTATGATTTTGCTAAGGAATACACTCATCTAACGTTAGCACTGCTTTCCTTTTCAGCAAAGGCTAGATAATTTACATATTTATGAACTATTAAGCATCTTCTATACACTCCCCTCAGGAGGCTCAATAAAGACAAGAAATTATTTCTGCCTAGGTCACATTTATTAATTTCAGTCTCTGCATAAGATTTACAATTTACTGCAACGCAGGAGGAAGAAATGAAGCCAGGGTTAAAGGGGAGCATAAATTGTTTGCTTTTGCTAGTTTATATCATCCTCTCTTACCACTCTTAGTGGCTCAGGAAATTTATTTTATCTTCCTTGTAATCACCTTCCTGGATGCAGTGGGTAAACAAAATGCAGATAAAAGACAAACAAACATAAGGTCATGCCTTGCATGCTACAACTAATATAAAATAAACTTAAAATCTTGATTGAAGTTACTCATTAAAATATTGTTTCTGCTGAAAGAGGTGTAGGGGTAGCTCATTCAAGTGCAGTGTGAGAGATCCAAGGTCAGGTGGTAAACTAAACTTTCCCCATAGGCTTGCAGATTCAGACCTCTGCTTGTGGAAGGAAGAATCTTTTACACATTCATTAAAGCAGGCTAGAAAATGTTAACTTAAAGCACATTCAGAGAAAGAAATTTGCAATGTAAAGTTTATTTAAAAAAAACGTTCTGGCCAGTTTGTATTCACAAAAACCAAAGCCTAATCTGTAACTAAGGTAAAAGGATATAAATGGCTCTTTCTGTGATGTTTACTGGGAAATTGTATTCAGTGGTTTCCAAGGTCTCTGTAGTAATTCTGTATTTTGCATAACACAGAGCGGTGAAAGGAGTTTTGACCTTTGATCCCTCTCCCCACAAACACTTTTTTCACATATTATAACTGATGCAAATCCCAATTTAATGGCTGTTTTGGAACCTGCTCTTTTAAAACAAACAGGCAAACAAACAAAGACAAAAAAAACTATGTGTGATCCAGACAGCTAAGGAATAAACTCTTTCTTCTTAGATGTTCTTCTGGAGGAGGATTCATTCTTGATTTACAGTTATGCTGAGATGGATAATTTGATTCACAGCCAGAGAGAACTGGAGGCTCTTGTTTCTCTTTTCCCCTGAAATTCTGTATTAATTATGTTGTTTTTCTCAGTATAGATGCTCTACTGACATTTTAGGATGTGTTAATAGTTTTAAACTTCTTGGAAAAAATAGCAGCCTTGTTCTTAATAAGAAAATTTCCATTCCATAATGGAAATTCATAGACTTTTACTAAAGGCTTGTTATTCCACTTAATAGGAAGATTTGGAACACATTTTGAAAATAAATCCTTTTGAACAGTAATCAGAAACAATTGTTCAGGTTACAAGTACTCTCTTTCTACTCTGAAAATAGCTGTGTGCTGTCCTGGGTGACAGTAGCCTCGCCTCTATCAAATTTCACTCTGCAGACCAATAAAACCTCAGTACCTCTGCAGCTGAATCTGTGGCCAGTTACTAAGCAGTGTCATCTTTATTCAAAATACCATTAAATATTGAAACTAGCATGTGATTTAATCTAGTAAAATTGGAATAGACTGTCCAAGAAAGTAAACTGGCAAATGGGCAACCAGTTGAACATGTTATATTTTAATTTGCAGAGACAAAAATGACAAGCAATTTATTTACATAAAACTGTACAAAAGCAAATTAAATTATGTAAATATTTCATAAATAGAGGTGGACTAGCGTTTAATATATTTTGCCATGTTTAGCATAGTTGCGTGCATAGTGACTCATAATAAACAATGATAAATTGTTCTCTGCTTCACTATCAACATCCAAGTTGCAGAACAATAGTCAATGATTAATATTACAAACAGATCGTACCACACTGAATGCAAGTGCTTTAAAATTTAGGAAAAGTTGTCTGAAAGCATACCCCAGGTAGCTGGTGAATGTTGTCTTCTTCCTAGTGCTTATGCTTTTTCAGTCAGTAATACAACATAACTGATGGGCTTTCATTTCTATTGCTTTTTTATCTGCTTCTTTTCATAAAGAAACTGTATATTTATCACCAATGAAACAGAAAGAAAAATATTTTGTTGTTCAACTTGCTTACAAGTGTTTGGTGATGGCTGGATTTATGACAAGATCTTTATCTGTATTCATGATTTTTCTGCTTGACAACTTCTAGGGTAGCCTTTCAGCCAATCATTTCAATCCCATTTAAGTTTTTCCCCCACATAAAAATAATGTTTAACTTTTTTTTCCTGAAACTCAGGCAGCAGGCCAGTCAGAAACCATATTTAATAAACATAGTGGGTCTGAGATCTGGAATAAGTCTTAGATTTTAGACCAAAGCTATTGAACTTTCTAATACATATAAAGTTATATATTAACGCATCAATCTATAAAGGTGCCCTAATGTAAAATACATGCAAAGCTCATTTGAGTTTCCCATGAAAGGAAAGAAAAAGATGATTTCTATACTGTACAAATAAAATGTAATGAAGGCTAAAAGCTATTAAAAAAAAAATTTCAATTTTCCTGGCAACATGAACTGGTGACACCTTGCTAAATAGCTATCATATAGACTGATCATACTTTTCCAGGCAGCAGAATTAAAAACAAATTAAAACAACCCCAAACCCCACACAAATAGTAATTAAAAAAATCCTCAAGACCTACTTAAACCACAGCCTTCTGTTAATAATGCTTAAGACTGGTCCATTAACTGAGTTTGGCAAAAGGCTTGTTTTAAATATATTATTTATAATTTCTCAGAAAATAAACGCAGGTAAATATACAGGTTCAAAAAAGTTGGGAATAGCCCCTTACCCCTCAGTGTCCAAACCCAACTACCACTTTACCATAATAATAGGTATAAAAGGCACAGTTGCATATTTTGCATTCACCCTAATTATTTTTTTATAGCATTATTTCTTTATTTTTTATACAAAAGCACTCTATTTATGGAGTGGCACCAGATTTAACCTATTTCAAATAAGGAGGAAAAATACAAACACAAAATATATTTGTATGTCATGCCAGGTCAGAAGAGTAATCAGCATATTAATAGTGGCTAGTTCCACAAGAATTACTGTGAATACTTACAGTAGATAGAATTTTTAAAAAATTCTTTCACGCATTTTAGATCTAAGGAGATGCACACAAGAAAATTATTTCATGACTGTTTTATGTGGTGCAAAAATTGGTGAGTGACTGCTGATCCATTCAATCTGAAGGTCTATTATGACCTGTATTATTAGCCTTGTAGAAAAAGTGTCTAAGAATATATGGAACCCAGCTACCTAATTTATTTTCTTGTGTGTATTATTAAATAAAATCTTATTAAAGGAAGTTCTGTTGAACATTTTTGTTATGCAATTGTGTATTCTGTTGAAACGTGCAAGAAAAGTGTGTTTACATTACATAAGCATTTTTAGAAGCATTTTTAAACAGGTACTTACAGATTATACAAAGCAGTAACTGCTATACGCAGTCTCATAACAAAGTACTAGCTTGCATCTCCCCGTATTACTTAAATAATTAAACATAAAAATGTTCAATAGTTAATAATCTTTGATTTTAATATTTTCTTTCTAAAATGTGCCCATTCATCATAACTGCTATACACAAACTAATGTTACTTGAAGAAAGTGAATTTCAGAGAGGAGAATGAAAAGGCCAACCCACTTTATGGAGAAGTGAATTCAAAAGATAAATGTGATGAGTTGTTTTGATTTACCAACCTCTACCTTAGGCTGTTTAAGGTTATTTCTATGCAATTCTTCAAAGCAAGAAACTACCCAAAGCTACATTATGACTACAGTTACTAGAGAGCCATCTAGCCATGCCTTCACGCCAGTTCAACAGCCAGGGATCTGAATGCTTTCTCCGTCCTTGAGCTGTCCTTGCTGTGTTTGATTGTCACTTTTGTCTGAATGTCTGAGCTCAGTCTGTGGTTATTAATACAGCATCAACTACAAAGCAATTGGTTGATGTTCTGCATGTTTTGTTGCTTTTATTGCACAAAACCCTGTTTCATTTCCTCTTCCTTCCAAGAAGCACTCACCATGATAATTGTTACAGCTTTTGCATATTGTAGCTTGGACTCCTTTTAACTCCTCTTGACCTCCTAGGTATCATACCACTGTTTATCAGGCCATTTTTTACTAATGCTAAATGTTCTGAGTCTTGATATCATTTAGTATTGCACTTTTCTTGGTTTTAATGCACTTGGTTTCAAGAAAGCTTTCATCATCATCTTTGACATAACTGAAGCAGTTGATAAGCTGCAACACTGATGACCAGACTTAGCAACCATGCCTTGCAATCTGAAAAGAAGCTTTTGTATCCAAGTTGTAATGTTCTCTTGTTACTGCATTATCCCATAGTCCACCTTTTTCCCTCCCATCAAGCATTCCCACTAACACGGCCTTCTCTTCCACTATTATTTTTAATTTTGATCTTAAAAATTCCCTGGAACTAGCATATGCAGCATATCATATGCAGCATGTGCTGCAATGTATCATGTCATTACAAAAAAAGCATCAGTTCCTTTGGGCATTCAACTGAACCACACTGGAAAAAAACTTTGTCATCTGGGCTCGTGAACTGTGCTGCTGCATAGAATGTAACTGAAACTGTGTTATGAGTACATGTGTTTTTTTGTGAATACATTTATTTTCTCAGTCAAGCCCCAATACTTAGCAATTCCCCTGATCCTTTGTGTGATCTTTGGCCTTTTTGTTATTACAATCTTCCCAGCTAAATGTTAGTCTTGCCCAAAATAATGATTTCAACAGCTTATCATTGCTATCCTATGGTATAATTGTAAGTAATTGTGTTTACACTGAAATAATCATTACAGAGAACGAGAGAGAAAGAGAGAAAGGGACACAGCAAGACACGTTTGTTCAATGGATAAAACAGAACCAGAGTCCATGAATCACGGGAAAGTATGCCATGTTTTTGACTGCAGTCTCAGGCTGAATGTATTTCTGTTGCTTCCAGCCTCAGATGAGAGGTGAGAATATTAAAGCTGTGGTCTTCACAAAGTGCCTATTAATGATTATTCCTTTATATTTATCCTATATCTTTATGGTTTCTGAAGGATTGTCCCTGATGGGGATCAGCAATATTCAGATGGTATGTTTTGAATACATTTTCCCTGACCTGTTATCCTCAACAAGCCAGATGACAAACAAACAAAATGAGTGGTTTAATTCATGCTTCTGCAGAGGGGAAACAACAGTGTGTCATGTTCTTTTTAATCAAGCTTGCTACTATGGGAGGAATTTGCAACCATAGATCTAGGAAAATAAAAATCAGCGAGGGGGAATTAGACATGCAAGTAACAACAATGTTTTCTACATTGTACAGTATAGTCAGGCAGACAGTATAATTACATGCCTGCTATGGAGGCAGAAGTGGCAGGCAGATCTCTTGTCTCTTTGGTGGCCCCCTCTTTATCGTTTCACATTTTTTCTTAAAATTGTTGTGATTTTAAGACTTTTGCCCCGTTTCTTTCTTATATTATGAAAGAACTTTGTTGCTGCTTTTTAGCCTACAGGTAAACTTCTCTTCTAGTTAGAGTATTGACAGGAGATGGCTTGTATTCCCCTGTCTGTGTAAGGGGGATATCCTCTGGGTTGCCTTCTTCATTTTTGCTGAAACTAGCTGCGCTGAAGGTCTCATAGGATGAGGTCAACTTTTTGTTAAGGAGGTTTCTGTTGCGGTCACCCATGAGGGAGGCTTCTCCATTGGCCAGCTTTTCCTGACTGCCCCGTTCATCGACAGGCATGAAAGTGGAGAGTTTTGGCTGGCTCTTCTGCTTTCTCTCCGGAGAAGTGCGGACTGGCATCCAGCAGGAGTCTGAGTGGCCATATTCATCACATTCTCGGGTGCACTTCCCTGTTAGGGCTACATCTGGTAGAGGCCGTGAATCTGAAAATAAAAGAGAGTTGTCTTTACAAACTAAGATTACAGTGACTTCCACTGAAACTGAGAATCCTTCCATTCACAAAAGGTATTTTTAAAGATCTTGATAGGAATGTGGCAGTAAGTTCCTCAGTAATAATTTTTTCACGTTGCATGTGCCCAGAGGCAACAAGCAGATCTGTACAGTTATTCTCAACCTTAATAATTGAAAAAAAAAAAGGCTATTAATCTTTTTTCCTGTGCCTGTAAATCAATTCCAGAAGCATTTGGCATTAGGTACTGAATTAATTTTGATGTCTGAAAGAGTGAAAGAAGCACTTAATTCCATACTGCCAATTTTCTAGAAATTATTAAAAATACCTTTCCTTGAATTTTTTTGTAGAGAATACTCTGAATTTATGTGGAAGGACCCTGAGACCCTGTACCCTGCAAATACTTACAAATATATTTAATGCTCTGCAAATGAGCAGATCTGTTATTGACAAGGGGACTGAATTTTCATATAATGTAACCCTCTGCTTGTATTTCTGAGGATTGGACATTTGAGTTGTTAGTCCACAATATGTTACAGAAGTTGTACAATCAGTAATTGCAGAAGCATGTAAAACCTCTGCTATGGGCTATAAACTTTAGCAATAGTACAAATAACGCCGTTCTGTGTGTATATGTGCATGGTAGAGCATGGGATGAATCTGAGTGCTGCCTAAAGAGAAACATTTTATATGTGACACACTATGTTAGAAGGTGTCCTGTTCCTGTTCATTATGTCTGTTTTCTGTACTTGTAAGAGCTTTCACTGCAAACCAGCAAAGTTCCAAGGCCTGCAGGATTGACTCCTGCCTGTTTGCAATGCAGGTATATTTAATATTTGTATTTTGATACTTGCATACAACTGAATTTAAAAACTACCTCAACTATTTTAAGGAATGGGTAAGATTCTTAAACCTTGCTTTTATTCAGTTATAGTGTACTTTATGGTCTAGAGGAATAACTGAAGCTGCCTTCAAAGTAACAACATTATATTCAAACAAAGCTGACAAAGAACATAAATCAAAAAATGAATTTTTCAGGTGTGTTTGATATGAATTTCATATTATATGACTTATTTGATGAAATATTTAGGTTTGTTTTATAAAAAAATAAGTTATTTTAGAGGGGAGCAAGGAACTTCAACATGGAAACATAATCAAGTACTTCATATGGGCTATGGCATCTTTCTACCTTCTCACTACAACACCAAAGTTCTTGTGAACAATAATTTTTGCCTGTAATAACATGTGTTACACAAACTTATAAAAATTCCTTCAAAGGCCTGCTCAGACTTCATTCTGTTACTTTTGTTTTGCCTATTTTTCTTTGATGTTGGCTGATAGAGTACCTTCTCAAATGATGACAATTCCAGCTGTGATTTTATATAAATTGATAAAAAAGACTACTGCTGAAGATAAAAAAAAACAAACAAAAAAAACAAAACTCCACAACAAAAAATCCTTTACTTTTCCAGAATAAACCACTTTAATTTAAAATATTTAAAACATGTGCTTGCAGAGAAAGCATATTTCATTTCAACATCTGTGGATTTAATCCTGATAGAATTGCAAAAGCTCTTGAAAGTCAGATTTATCTTCTTCCTGTCCTGATTTTTTTCAAGCATATAAGCATTATTTTAATAAATAATTTATTGCAGTATTGTAAAGCATGTGTACACTATTTGCTACTGACAGGTGTCAACATTTAATAGAACTTACTGTATGTATTCTGAATACTGTATAAAATTTCATATTTCAATGAAATATCACTGACTTTAAGGAGGAAACAGCCCTGGTGTCTAGATAACTGAGTAACCCTGTAACTAAGATGTGTAAGGCTGGGAAAAGGGACCTGCGTGATTTTTTCTTTTTAAAATTTTTCCCCCAATTTACTTTTAAGGTTTTTTCCCTTAGACACAATTCCCACTTTTTTTTTTTTTTCCAGTGAAGAATGCAATACTATGAAAACTTATCAGCCTGTCAGTTTTCAGATGACTGTGTTCTGCAAACATACACAGAATATGAGGATGGTTACAGGAAAATCCTCTATTTGTCAGCTAAATCAGCATTATTCTGACTCTCCCTAATGATAAGAATAAGAATAAGAATAAGAATAAGAATGATAAGACTCTCCCTAATGATAATTAACTACTCAGATGCCTTGATTTTTAAGCAGAATTTTTCATATTTTTAGAACAGGAGCAATTCCCTTAAACCTCTATAAATTATTTGAAGCAGCACCTTATTTCCAAAAAAAAAAAAAAAAAAAAAGGGCCATTAAACATTATGCTTGCTTCAAGTATTTTAATTTTTACTCTGACATAATATTAGCAACTGATGATCAAGGCAGTTTGTTTGACCTTTATTTAAAACATAAGAATATATGTTCATTGAAAATATTTTCTTTTGTTGTCATTTGAGTTTGGGGTTTTTTTTCCAAATTGAAACAATTAGCATCTCATTATTTCTGATGGGGTCTTTCTAGCTGAAAAAAATTTTGAGTCAGCAATAAATGAGTTCATAAAAATCCTTCCCTTGCTGGTGGTCTTTGAATCATGAACTTGAAAATGCACCATTTTGCACTGTAGTGCTTCTCCTATTCACTTCTGGACAAATACTGGAACTCTTTATTGTGAAGCATGAGAACTTAATGTACAATTCAGTCCATTATAATGCTGTTCTAAGAAGCAAAAACTCCAAGTCAGTGTGTTTCTGAGTTGCCCTGTTGGGTTAGGTGATAAACTTTATCTTCACACCCACAGAAGAGATCAGAGAGACACTGGAAGAACAATACTAGCCCAAATACTACCCTGACAGACCTACCCTGCCCACCATAGGGCAATCAGACCCTCAAAGGTCCATCTGTCCAAGCCCAGAGGAGCACAGGGGTGTATAGTAGCAGATAGGAACTCAAAACAAGGATTCAGGAGGAAAGATTTCTGTGTAATGCTGGGGATTGTTGTTTAGGTATGTAGAGCAAATTTTAGGATATAGGGAAAATGAATTTGGGATAGCAAAGGACTTAGATGATGTTTAGGGGAGGAACCATCGGGAAGACAAGTGAGGAGTTTAAATGATAGAGGGGAAATAGAGATATAAGGGGATAAAAGAGCCAGTCACATGTAAATACCCAGTTTGCTGGGTAATAAGTTTGTCTGGTTATGTTCTGTGCCAGATGAACGCCATTTATCCTGTCCTCTTATTAAATTCCTTTCTAACTCTTTCTGGGAATGGGCTCTCTATTATGAGTGCATGTATAGATATGGGAGTGTCCATTATCACTAGTGGTCTTTCATCCTGTCCAGCCAGAGAGGAGGACAGAATGAGGCCCCTGGTGCTGTTTTTGTTCATGGGAGGCTTTGAGTGTCTGTGATCTGTGTGGACAACTTGTTATATATCTGGTGTATGTGTGTGCTCGTGTATGTGCCTACTGGAAATATATCTTCACCTTTACTACTGTTTGGACTTGGGGGTATTGAACAGCAGCAGCAGCCTCATGTCCCTCAGGATGTCAAACCCAGTGCCATATATTTTGCTCTACAAAATCTTCAATTAAGACTTTGACACTTACAGCCTTCTATTCCATTGCTTTCTTGCATCTGTTCTTAGAGCTTGAATCAGCATTTGAGTACAGATTTAATCTAACATGGTTTGAAACCTGTTGCATTTTAATCTCTCATCTGTTTAAAAGATTGACATACCTAAGCTAGTGGGTTAAGGGAAGATGGGGTGCTTTCTATACACTGCACTTGATAACAGTGATTTAACTTCTAATTTGGATAGACTGTCATGCCACTTTAGCTACACAGTAACTGCATTTTTGCTAATTCACCAAAACAGATCAACCCTCTTTTGCAGAGTAGGGACTCTATGGTCAGCATTTTAAATTGCCTAGCCCATGGAGTTTTGAACAATCTCTAAATTTGAAAATAAAAATAAATTTGCTCATGTCCTCTAGTATAATTTGTGTTGAAACATATCTCTAAGCTAAATGTTTTTTTTAGTGCTTCTCAGTTTAAAAGTTAAATACTCCAGTACTGACCCCACTAAGAACTGACAAGTCTAATGGAGTATGACACAGCAAACAATTTGTCAACAGAATTGGCAAATCATCAAGGAGCAGCACAACAGATTCCTACTGCAGTTACATATCTGGAAACTGAGTTAAATTTGGGCATAAAATGCCGCTGATTAACTAAAAAAAAATCACAATGTTAATTAGTAGAGAAAGATATGTGATATTTCTTGTTATACTGAAATCTGTAGATATGGGATTAGGTTCCAAGAGTTTGTATAGACAAGTCAAATTCAGCCTTTTATCTGCACAAAAAGATCATCAGAAAATGTCATCAGAAGGTATCCTCTTAGTTGTTTTCAAGCATATTTTCTCATGGTATCTGTAGATCAGAACTTGACACAACCATTGTAAACTCACTCCCTAAAATGCAGATTTTTAGAAAAATTTTTAGGCATACATGTAAATGGATAATTCAAAATGTAATACTTTTAAAAAAGATTTCATTTGACAGACTTCAGCTTGGGAAAAAATTGGAAAACATTAATTTAAAGGGCCTTAAAATCTCCTTTGTCATTGTATCTGATAGACGCTTCCACCACAAATTTTTAAAATTTATCTGAGAAAAGTTAGGCTTTTTAAAAACTTTATTAACTATTCATATTCACAGTGATATGTGTGGTAGTCTGATATTTTACAGTTTGTTCTTCTGTAGTATGTTTTGATATTCCTTGTTAGAAGTTTGTAGTGGTTCATTCTATGTACCCCATGTGGCTTCCCTAATGATTCAGTCCTGAGTTGTTTATCACAGTTTTCCCCGCCAAAATGTATGTCAATCCACATGTCAATCCACCTGTATACCTCCCTTGTTCCCTTGTCTTACCCCTGTCTGTCAAAGATAGCGCACTCCTTTGGTTCTGGAGTGTTCCCTGTCCTTCATCCCTTCCTCGAAGCAGAATTGGATTGTAAGGTTTGCTCCCTCCCCATGTTGGCTTCTGTTGGGGAGCCCTTACCCTGCACCCCTCCCCTAATGCCCTCCTATTGGTCAGAGGTTGAGTCTTCCCTGTGTTCCCCCTAACCTTTAAAAGTAGCTCCTTCAGGTTCAGATTTGTCACTTGCTCTGCCCCCACTTTGGAAATTAAATCCTTGGAGACTCAGACAAGTGTCCTGCCCTCATTCCTCTGCCTCAGTTTCCTCGTGCCCTGTGCCTCTGCTGTGCTACCCATGCTGCAGCAATCACCGCCACCCGCAGCAGTCTCAGCAGAGACTCGGGGGCGGCCACGTGCGTGTCTGCCCTGCGGCCACAAGCGGGACAGCGAGCCGGCCAACCTCCATCCCATGATGTTCTATCTCCAGTTTAATGCTAAAGAAACGATTTTCTCTTCTCCTATTCCTGATCAAAAGAGATTAATATATTTCATCAAGGTAATAAACAGTATTATGAACTCAGTAATCAACAAGTACACCTGGGGATTGGAACTAGATGATTTTTAAAGTCTCTTCCAACCCTATCCATTTTATGACTCTTCATGTTACAAATTATCTGCTTTTATTTTACACACACATTGCAGAAATATAGCCAAGAATGCTCACTCTGGCTCCACTCTACACATTTTTAACAACCATTCTTGTAAAATATATATTATAGACCCACATCTAGTCATGACATGGTTCTAGCACAGACACTGGAGAAAAATGTAAAGAGCTTTTCACTTTTTAATTTTTGTAAACCATGAGCAAAGCTAATGGTAACAGCAGACTTAAGATGTACTTAGGTTGGCAAAAGTTTTGTTCTGCTTGTCCCTGGAGATGGAAAACCTTCCAAACCAATAGTAACACTTTATCTAGGCACAATAATCTGAACATCTGCAGAAAGCATTCCTAGGTATAGATCTTTATCTTGGAGGAGTACAAAACCACAGTAGCCATATAGTAGTACAGCAGTGCAACAGTACTTCTGTAAACCATGCAGCTTGGTCCACAGGATCTGAGGAGTCATTGGCAGAGGAGTTCTGAATAGTATCTATGACAAATCAATGACTACATGCAGATTTTGCTTTCCACATTGTCAGGCCCATAATATCTCTTAATGATTCCATTTATTGAGGACCTATAAAAAGTGCATGTGGAGTAGTTCCAGCTACTGTGAGAAAAGAAAAAAAGAATATGAACAGCTATATAGTAATGAAAGAGACTGTGGTTTGGATGAACCCCATTTTTTCTGCATTCTGTACACAAATATATTACATTCAGAAGACCATCCAATATGCAAGTGAAACACCATTATATGATTAAAGTGGAGTAAGTTTATATGGCTTTTATATTAAAAGCCATGACTGTTTTATGAGTGGTGTGATCAGGGACACAATAAAGCTCTTAAAGCCTAACAAGTATCGACTACATGATCAGGGAACAATAATGCAGAAAACAGCTGAGAGAGTACATATTGTAGAAAATCACTGTTTAAGGGGGAAAAAGAAAGCTAGTCTACAGGGATATACAGCTACAACAGTACTGTTGTTGAAATTCTTGCCTCCTAATTACAGTAATTCAGGAATTGCACCCCAGTTTGTTCTGTGGCATATTCTGACATGCCAAGACACTATAAAAATACTTAGACATGTTAGAAAGCATCAGCAATTTCTCTCTGTACCTTGAGCTAAATACAGTTAAACAGCAGTTGAACATATCTCAAGAAGCGTTTAATGCCCCAAGGCTTGGACTGCTGTCATTCTGAATGTGGCATTATCGTGTACTGCAGAGATAGTGCATGCCATCTCTAAAACAGTCTTACTGAATAAAGTCAAACACAAATCCACTGCTTGAGACATGCCAACTCCACTAAAGTAATGAATATATTAATTGCTTTTGTACTAGAATAATTTAATGTATTTCATGCCTAATTCTAAAATTCCTTTCAGTGCTTAAAAAAATACTTGAGAGTACAGAAGGGTTTTATATATGTTGATGGAATTATTAGTATTGTGAGACAAGGTATGACAGAATGATATAAAATAATGAATTCTGAAAATCTGATTTATTTTTTCAATGCAAAGGAAAGAAATGTAGAAATAAAGAATGAAGAATATAGAATGAAAGTGAGAATTTTCAATACTTGAACATAAGTGGAAAATAATAGTTCCTCTTAAACAATCCTTAAAGCCAGCAAGACTCACTACTGTGATGAGTCTAAAGTCCTAATATGTAGCAGTTCCAAGAGAGATCATAGTGACATGTTAAAGGAAATGCATGCTGCTAAATGGTCCTTTACAATTAAAACTAATAAAAACAAGACAGACAAAGAAAGCAGTGTAATAGAAAAATAGAAACAGTTAAATATTTCTTTATATTTGAAAAAAGTTCATGCTAGATGAATGGAAGTGAATTGGTGATAAGAGAAAGCAGATATGGTAAAAAAGAGCACTGTTAATGTACCTAAAAGGCAAGGAAAAAACCCTAAGAGTGGAAACGATCTATTTTGCATGCCCACAGTGAAAAAGACCAGAAGTAATGTCTTGATTGCAACAATGACAAATCAGGTTAAAAATTAGAAAAATCTTTGAGGATGAATGAAGTAGTAATGGAAGGTTACAGAATCTGGGATGGGTTTTACAAATGTCTAGAAATTTTTTTTTCCCAGGATAACATAAATGTGGCTAATCATACCTTGGAGAGAAAGGATGTACTAAATGACCTCTAAAGTTTCTCTTCATCTCTACAGTTCTGTTGATGTGATTGCCAACTCTCATGTTCTTTGGCCTCAATCCAATTCCTAACTGCTTCTGGGTTGAGACTCTTGACTTACTCAGTAATAAATCAACCTCAGACAGTGGGCCTCAGTTCAACAAAAAATCCAATTTAGAAGCCTCCTTAAAATTTTATGGTAATAAAACTACAAGCAAAACAAAAAAAAAAAATAGTTTGACCATTTAATTCAGGTATAAATCAAAGGAATACAGAAACGTGAAGCCCGTAATGATAAAAACACCCCGCCCACTCTCAAGTTCCAACATGATAATTTAGCATTTTTAAAATCTTGTTTCCTGAGAAAAAACACATCCATCCTATTTTACAATTAGTTTCTTCACGAAGTGAAAGGATGAATATTGCTCCTGCCTGTAGTAGTGCAAAACATATCTCACTTCTGAAGTCCATTAAACCTGAAACTGGTGTAAGATTCAAAATTTCACAAGTGTTTACATCTTATATGAGATTTTTGTTTTGCTTCCCTTGAATATTACCTGTCTGTTTTAGGGAGGAGCAGTCAAATAAGATAATGAACGTATAAAATTTTGATTGTTTTTTTTTATGCTTATTAAACATAGTACACCAGTCTGTATAGCTACTTAAAATGACTCAGACATGTAACCAAAGAAATATCACCCAAGTAATAGAGAAATATTACCCAAGGAATAATATCTGACTGAGTTTCCACATAGTCATAGTTATTTGTATCATAGTTATCTCCAGCTTGTTAAAGTATAATATTCTGTAATTGTTTCTGGAATTATGGAACAACTTGATAAAAATAAATTCTTGCCTAAATTAGTGATTATACCAGTTCAATAATACTGCATCTATGTTCTTCAAGGAATCACCAGTATTTCAGAGCTAACTTAAAGACAGCTTGTAGTAAAAACAGTTCTATGGGTTTTGGGTTTTTTTTACACTAAAAAAATACATACTTGGATTTTTACAGGCCAAAATCATATTGATCTGATGGTTGTCAGTGGAGGACAATAACATAAATTGTTAAAACATTATAGTTAAATGAAATCAAATTCAACAGGCTTAATTCTAGACAAACACTAGTTTGATTACATTATAAAATAGGAAAGGCCAGTAGAAACAAAGTTTTCTCTTGTTTAAATTGTATTTTTCCTATAGTTCAGACTGTATTATTTAATTTTCTTTCACAAAACCAATTGCATATATATAATGAGAACTAAGTATCAGCTTATGGGATACCAGTGGTGAGTACCATACTAAATACACCATGCTGAACCTAAATTCCCCAGATTTTAATTTTCTAGATTTAAATGTATTTGCTGCAAGACTTCTTGTAATCCTGTTAAATCCTTTGATAGCCTGATTTACTTCTATCACTGAAATGGCAACATATCCTTCAGAAAAGCAGGACTTACTGTGGTTTCCTGAAGTAGCGCAGACATTAAGATGTAGGAAACATTTAAGCCATCTAATTGTTCTGCCAATCTAATGCTAAGGTATTAATCTGTCACTGTGTCAAATTACATGCCTTTATTTTTTTTCAGTAAAATGTGTCAGTGCTTAACAAACTCTGAGCTGAAACAATTTATGGAGCAATTAGAATGTCAGCTCTCCTACAGATGACTTAAGAAAATCTGAATCGAGGCTCAAAAGTCACCATAACTTCCTTGATACTCCTGCCAAAGTGATGGGGCTGCAGGAGTAATAAGGGAATCAGGTAGCTAGCAGCCATTAGTAGCTCACCTCAGTTCCTCTCTTTTATTTTATTTCCAGTTGATAAGGATTTAATAATATATTGTCACATCAGGAATGGACACCAGGTAGGAAAACAAGTGCTCTTGCCACAGAAGACAAAAGCACCATGACTTCCCTTACCTCCCTTCAATTTATGCCTACCTCATTCAACAGATAACTTATTTTTGGAGATATTCCAAATAATACTTTCTAAGGGATGCTAATGAATGCAGCATTGCTTTCATTTAGAAACTAAAAGACATGGGCCCAAAAGATGCCTGGTGTCATTTGGTCTCATGGATATCTCACAAATATCTTCAAAGATATACAGAACTGATAATGAAAGTTGAATATATAGAAAAAGTCAGTGACATGGAGGTTCACGCTCTTTTTTAAGACTGATATTTGTTGAAGCAATATAAAAGTACATTATATATGGCTAAGGTTTAGCTTCAAATGGTGACTGATTAAAAAGATAAACCCCCACTAAGCGCATGGCCAGTTAATTGTCAAAGGTAATGGCAGGAATAAAATCAAGAAACAAACAGAAAAACTGAACTACTTGTGCTTGTTGACAAGTACTCAAACTAAATTTTAAGGCTTCTGTTTGAAGGATTCTATATTTAAGAACTGGTTTTAAGGGAAAATAGTGATTTCTTTCTTTCATATCTTTCAGTGAGCTACTTCTTATAGAATTATTCTGACACATGAAATAGTAACTTGAACTGATTATGTTGATAGTACCACTGCATTTGTGAAAATGAAGTGCTTCATACTGTTCCATTTTGTGCAGCAAAACATTGCTGGATTCTGGATTGTATTTTATACCTGCATACACGAATAAAATATGGAATGGTAACCTATATTAAATAGTAGTACTGCTTTCATAAAAAGGGAATTACTCAGGTTTCCAGAGGTTTTCTTTGTGACTCATGTAAAGTATATTTTGTTACAAATCATAGACTCTCAAAGGTTAAACTTGTAAGTGTAAAATGAGTTGAAGCTCTGTTAATTTATATTATGTTATTTTCAAATGGGGGAAAGAACAAAGTTATCTATGCTCTACATGCAAATTATTATCTAAGTAATGTAGAGCTCAGCGTGAAGCATAAACAACTTGTGACTGCCTCTTTAGCAACTGTCAAGAGAAAGTCATATTTTAAGAAGAAATATAGTAGTCGTGTGAAGTATCCATTTAACCTTTTGGGTCACATGAAGGGAACCTTATCCCAAGCAATGTAAAAAAAATATACAATTATCTGTGTATAAAGATATACACTAAATATATGCTTATCTATACACTTTACACCCCATTCACTGTAACCCTTTGAGCCTGACCCATGAGCCAGCTGCTCACCCATCCCATGATGTGTTTATCCAGCTGTGTGCTGGAACTTTTGTCCAGGAGGGCACTGTGAGAGACAGTATGAAAAGATTTACTGAAATCCAAAAAGATTACACCAACTGGCCTCCCTTAATCAACTAGGTGGGCAATATTTTTGTAGAAGCAAATTAAGTTTTACAAGAAGGACTTTGCCCTCATGAAGCTGTGCTAGCTGTGACTGATGATTGCATTATCCTACAGGTGTTTTTAATACCTCACAAAATTAATTCCCCTAAATTTGTACTTCTGTTATAAGTACTGATGCTTTCTTATTGAGATTTTGCAGGGAAGAGGGAGTTTTGGGAGTTAGGTTTTTTGCTGTTGATGTCGCTTTTATAGTAAGTATGTGGAAAAGTCTTTAAACCTCAAAAAATGAAGAGACAAATAGAGAAAGATAATGAATCTCTCAGTGTTCTCAGTGTGATTTATGTCCTGCTCAAAGGGATTTTTTCCATTAATTTTTTTATTGATTTTTCAGCTGTGTCTGCAGATTACAGTGAATTAATTGCAAACATCAGCTCAGAATTTTTCCATATTTATGACAGATTCATCTGGGTTACAGTCCATTAGTAATTAAGTATTAAGCACAGCACTAATTCCTCTTGAGCACATATAGCTGAAAGACTGTAATCCTACAGGTGAATCATAGGAATGTTATGTGAAAAGAGGTTAGAGTATCACTGCTTATCTCAGTATGGAATGAAACAGTATAATGATATTTTTTTTTTTCCTAACAATATGAAGAATAGAAGCAGTTTGAATGAAACAAAACAGGAAAAACAATCAAGTGTTATTTGCAAAGGCTAAGCCTGTCAGAAACACTAGTGTCAATCCTTCTTGTGAGAGGTAGAATCTAACAGAGACTGCAGTGTATATCATAGCTATTTGACCATAATTATTCAACAGTTATAGGTGGTAAAGAAGTATTGCTTTTACTTTACAAATAGAACTGTGGATTGATGAATGTTAAAGGCGAGATTGGACTAGAACAGGGGTATCTAAGCATATCAGTCAGGAGCTGTCTCTCATCCCTGTGATCAAGATACTGGGGTTTTGTTGACTAAGTAACAGCATCTTCAAATTTCCTAAGTCATTTAGTTGAATTGAGCATACTCTGCAACAGATTTTCTGATATATACCTCTGAATTTTGTGAAATATTTCCCAGCCCCAAAGTAAAAATATGATAGTTTTTGTCATAAGTAACTGCAGTGAAAGGACGTTTTTAGTAAATCAGTTCTATAATTGTTTTAAGAATGTTTAATATTGCAATTAATCTCCTCTTACGTTGTGCAGCACAATACTAAAATTAGTCAGTATACTTTTGTTTAACATGGTTGCCAAAGCATTTACCATACCCATAAAATCGTAAATCTCAGGAATTATTCCATTGTTCCTCTGCTTGTGACATCTCCAGATTTCTTACTATGTGCAGTATATATACTTTGGGCTACTGCTTCAGAGTTAACATCTACTTTTTCCAGAATAAATGAGATATTTTCCAGCTTGCTCCATTCATTTGAATATCAAGAAATTTTTAAAATTATTAATTAATACTTTCACTCAGACTTCAGTACAAATGACAATGTTAGGCTTGCTTCACTGGCAATGCATGACTAAATTCTTGACAATAGGTAGGAAAAAAACCTTAATTATGTCTGTTAGGATAGCAGAAAACTTAGCCAAGCAAAACATATTAACAGTGAGGTTAAATTATCTTCTTTTTAGGAGTACATATATAACTGAAAAAAAAAAAAAGTGTTTTAAAAGTATTGACTGGAGGTGAGGAAAATAAAAAATAATCCTCTTGATTATTCCCAGTTTAAATCCACAGTCTACTAATCTACCCAATATTAATTGGAGTTGTCATAATCAGTTAGCAGCTGCTGGACTATCTTGAAAAGCCAAAGAAGACACTAAACACCAACAGTTAAAGGGTCAAATATAGGGGCTGGACAGAACATAAAGAAATGGAAGATAAAAAAATGAAATATGTAGATTTCATTTGACTTGAGGGCAACTATTGTTAAAGCAAAGAAATTAATGTGGTATTTTGGCAATTATTATTTCAGACAAATTTTTATTAAACTGTTTATTAAATGGTTATTTCCGACTATTGCCCCCACAACACACTGTAGCTAGGCCATATAGTGTACACTTTGTACAGTCATTTTCCTTTTAGGCCATTCTAAATATGGTTTCCTGACAGAAAAATATTTAGTAGAAAATTGTTCTCTCTGCAGTATTTTAGTCTCTGGCTTCTCTCTGAGATCATAATAGAGGTGTCAGTTAGGATTGTGGTTCTTGTGAATGTAAAGCATTGTGCATTGAAGTATAGCTAATTTATTCATGTAATAGATTCCATATTGGCTGGTACAATTGTTTTCTACTTGTGCCTACTGTGAAGCTGCAACTTCAGGCAAAGAAATGTGTACTGAAATATCACCTGAGCCACATTTACTGTCAGATGAGGGAATTATTCCAGAATTATTCAAAGAGTATGACATGCTCCACCAGAGTTGGATGAAGTCCTACCAGTAACTGCGCATCACACTTGGGTATTTCATGGACCTTGTACAGGAATGAGCAACAGAGAGGGCTGATGAGCATATTTCATGCCCTTTTGTAAACAAAGCATTTCTGATAGTGATCCATTAAATTAGGTGTAGACTAAGCACAGCAGATAAACCCACAGTCCACAGTGGTGGACACCAGTAATTACTTTATTAAACTTACACTTCAAGATAATTAACTTAAATGGATTGGTAAAGCATTTGCTATATATATATATACACATATATATTCTATTTTAAATCAGAGTGCTTACCTAGCTAAATTTGAAAATTATCTGTTCACTTTCAAGTAATACAGATAGAAATCAAATGGAAAAACTAATATGCTCTCAAAATACTTTGACAAAAGTACTTTTCAGCATTAAAATTAACATTGACTTTATTCTGCTCTTTCTGTGAAGGTATTTTGAGACTCCTATTATTTATTAGACTATTTATGTATACTCTCAAATCTCTTTCCTCCTAGATGTGTGATAAATTGCTATATGTGTAACAGTGCAAAAACCAACTGAACAAACTCTAAGTGCATCCTTTACCCTACCAGACATGTGAACTGCAATTACATATATCTTGAGTGTTGTTATAATTATTTTGTCCTGCTGCAAAAGTATTTTGTGGAGTTTTCTCTGTTTCTATTTACTGATGCTTTTAGTCATTGATAGTAAAGGAGGTACAGAAAGAGGTCAATATTGACAGCAAAACTGAATCAGGGCTTCCCATGCCAATGAAATAATGAAAACCCGCACTGTTCTTACAGCAACAATAATGAATATAAATATACAAAGCTCTGAACAGCTACTGGGAGAAAGAGAATAAGGCACCCATTTCAAGAAAAAATCTTTTCCTGCCATCACAGATAGCCTTGTGATCTGGATAAATTAGGATGCCCTTTAAACAATTTTCATGATTCAAGAAATGTCTGTGAGAGACAGGCCTTCCTCATTTTCCTTTAAAGAATCAGACTTAATAGGTTGAATTTTACGTGTATTTTCTACACTTACAATTCTCATGTCAATCAATCCTGGACAAAATCATTGACAAACTTCAGTACCTAATATATCTTTCCTTTTCCTTGCCTTTTTCCCTCCCTGGATTTGTTGGCTCAAGCACACATATCCCTATATCTCTACAGATAACATTAGCAGAGTGCAAGTACCATCTAAATAATTGTCACTAGATACAAAATATTTGTCCAACTCTTTTTTCTGTATAAAATTAAGTCTATAAATGTGTAAATCTGCGCCAAAGTAATTTAATGAAATGGTGTTATCTATTTCGTTTTCTTCTATATAAAATGCTGGACACTGTATTTAAGGAAAGATCAAAAAAGCAAGTTGCTTTGCTTTTTTGACTGATAGCATCTTCCAAGCCACAAGATTAAAAGTCATTGAATAAGTGCCATATAATTTAATTTTAAGAGATTAGGACATTTTTGTCTGTCACTAAGTGATTCTATGGATCTAACGCATTGCATACAACATCTATTTGAAACTCAACAGAGAAATATCTTGCCTCTCACTGAAATTGTTTGCATATAATAACATCTTTTTCTGGAACAACAAAACAGCAATTTGTTATGATATTTACTATTGTCATCATGCTTTAAGAGAACAATTCTTCTAGTTAATTTGCAATAATTTTATTCATAGGGAGATCTTAATTTCAATTAAGATGTACAGACATATCTTAGATTTCAAGTTTTAAGAGGTAGAACAGATGGAAAAGGAAGAGCAAATTTGGAATAAATTTTCCTTACTAAGCAAAGTATCATTTAATTTCTCATTTGTTAGATTCATTTATTATGCTTCAGTCCCTGAAAATTTATCTAGCTGCAGACATCTCTTGTTCTGCAAAACAAAATCTATACAAATTTCTACAATAATATGTATTTAGAAAACTCTCTTAGAAAATTTAAAATTGTTGACTCAAGCACACATTTGTTGACTCAGCTACACAAATTTGCCAAAGGAATTATAAACATCTATTAGAATTTACGTCTGATATAGTTTTACCTAATTTGTCTTTCAGGGAAAAATAATACACAGCTAAGGCATAGCTTTCACAAGATGGATTACATCACTAGTACCTAGGATTTAGAACTTTGCTCAATCCAGCTTCATTTAAATTTCTAAAAAGCATAAATATTTTGTTAATTCAGAGACTAACTTCATACTGCTCTGATATTTGAATCAAATATTTCTGTCATCAATGAGAAGTGCAAATTCAAAACAGCTAAATTTGGCAGCATGCCAGCATCTGAAATCAATGTAAAGTATGATCCAGATCTGTTCCAAGGATAGCAACTGAAAATTTCAGTGGAACAGAAAGACACGATAAGGTCTCTTGGGCTCTTGAGATTATATATTTTGCGTCTTAACTATTATAAAGCAGAGGAAGATTTATGCAATTTTAAACCATTTTCTAAGACACTGACATCAGCAGCACATCCAAAGCATAGGTAATTTTTCTCCAAAAAGATAAGAGGTACATTAAAGATGGTACCAAAATTTTTGCTGTATTTCAGTCCATCTCATCTATTAAGTTTACATTGATAGAGATAATAAAACAGCATGATAGAAAATACAATTTAAATTTAAATACAATTTAAAGACGAGCTTGTAGCCTGTTATATAATTACTGCATAATGTATTTTTCAGCTCAAAAGTATAAAGCTGCTGAGCAAAGCTTTGGAACTCCTTTAAGGAAAATGAAGGATTGCTTGATTCTCAAGAGCAACTAAACTTCTTTAACTGAGAGAATTTTCTGTGGCTCAGAGGGGAATCTGTGCTCCTGCCTCTAAATTTATAGGTGACAGAATGAGACTTCAAGGAGATTGTAGTTTATTCCGCATAGGAATCTACAGAAGGTTGCTTGACTACATAATGTGGGACGAAAGGATATTAAAGAGAACTAGCAAAATACATATTTCAGATTTTCATATTCTGTCCAGCTCATAAGATCCTTTTTTCACTATTAAGAACAGAAAAGCAATTGTTAGCTTATTACATACTGTTCTAGTAAAATAAGGTTATAGAGAATATTATTATTTTGGAATCTCTTGCTGTGTTATTTACCCAGCAAGACTCAACCAAGAAGGTTATCAAACAAAAATATAAAAAAAGGAATATTATGAAATCAACAAGTATGAATTTGTAGAGATAGCACCAAAAAATGAAACTGATACTACTTATGGAGTCATACAAACTTTGCTTTACCTAAGGGTTGCATACATAAAAGTTCAGTAACCCAGAAACATATAGTGTGATGAACAAAAAAATAAAAATTCTGGTCTTACTAACAAAACTTTTGCTTTAAAACGGCAGTGATTAATTTGTCAACGCTAATATAGGATTCAAAAGGATTAGTGTAGTAGAAACTTGGTCTAAGCCTTAGTCACTGTTGCGCATAGCATATAATTTTTAGGAAAAATTACTTTGTAAGACAGATATCTGCTGTGTTATACCATTACCATTTTACAAATAATATGTTTCATCCCATGAAACACCACTGGCAAGTTATATATGCCTATATGTGGATGGAACAAAACAGACATGCTCTAGAAGAGCACTGTATAATATGAGATTGCAGATTGAAAAGAGCAGAACTAAATTCTACAGGATGGGAAAACTTTTAAGTACTTAAGACTAATTTCACCAATTTTCTCTGCCTGTTATGAAAGTGAAATACAAACTGTGTACAACACATGTTATCCTACCTTGAACATTTTTTCTGGTCTTCTAGGTTATTTTTAGGTGTTATTTGGATTGGGGGATATTATTTGTTAGGATTTTTTAAAAAGGCAGCAAAAGAAGGCTAAGAAGAACATGGAAGAGGGATGTCTGTTTATAAAGTATGCATATCTTAAAAAAAAAAAAAAGGGAAGGAAAGAAAAAAAGAAGAAATCATTAGATTTGAAAGGAACTCAACCCAAACAGAAGATAAGCAATTATAATGAAATTTTTGTAGTGTTTTGAATAGGCATTCCAGTCAGTAAACCTGACTCAGTTTGAATACTATAATTACCTGCTTCATGCTTAATATTCTGTTGTTCATCAAAAGAAATTAAAAGCAAGCTAACTCTAGGTAGTTCTGTAGATCTGGCTTCGAAAGAGAATTATTATCAACAGCTATAGTTCATCTTATCTCAAAAAATCTATCAGGAAACCAGCACATCAAGGGACTTGCACTGCAGTTTTACCCTACTCTGTTTCTAATTATGAGGTTCTTCTCTGCAGGAAGCAATTCTAAAAGAAATGAAACAATTTATTTAAAAGGCTACAAACATCAGAAGAATTCTGTGTCATACATCCTGAATTGCAGAATATCTTAGCACCTCACAGCTTGCAACTGACACGTACACAACACTTTTCTAGGTAAAAAGTCTCTGGAAAACAGCTTTTCAAAATAACTTCTGAAATAATTTCTCCCTATTATTAACTTCACAATCTTATGCTAATGAAAATAGTCTTTTATTGACCAAATGAAATTTGTGAAAAAGTATCATTCTCTAATATCTGCCTAAGAGACATATTTTGAATTTCCCATATTTTAAATAATGATAAATAAATATTCTTGAAAACAGTAGTAAAAAGAACAACACTTTCTTTGCCATATGCAGAAAATAACTTGTGTGGAAAAGTTAAGATGGGGAGAAAATAGTGTCAAACAAAACAGACATTTTCAGACTTCTTTTTCCATAAAAAGTTATAGTACCTCACTTTGGAAACTATTTCACTTGTTCTGAAAGTACATGTCTTCTGAGCTCTGCTATGCAAAATGAAGTTAAATAGAACCTTTTATTTCCATAAAGATGTGTCAGCATATTGCAGGAAACAAAAACATTTATGACAGTTTACATTATTACATTTCTGTATTATACCCCCTGCCATGACCTTCAGTACAGATCATCTGCAAGATTTTGATGTTATTGTCTCAGATTCAAAACAAATTGAAATGTTGCATAGAAAATTATCTGATTTACAATGATCAGCAAGAGTAACTTAGAAGAAAGTTGCACCAACAAAATATGGTGTCTTATCTTAATCTAGGTGCAGGACTCATATTGCCAAATAGAGACCTGAATTGCATTTTTACCTTTATTTCTTAGTTATGCAGCTGATATTTCAAGTCATATGCCTGTGCTCAAAATTGAGTGCTTCTAAACAACTTCCCTTTCTTCCAGGTAATGTCACGTGAGCATTCTCTTCTCTGATTGGATATGGGAAAGATCAGGAACACGCCCTACATTTCTTGTTGAATGATAAGCACTCAGCTAGAAGAGGAGGTAGGGACCTCTGGTCAGATTTCAGAAAGCATATTTCTGTCCCTGGTTGAACATTTAAAAGGCCACAGAGGGAAAGTCACGTTGCTTCCCTCTCTTGCAAAAGCTCCTAATAGAGGCCATGCAGCACATAGCTACAGAATGATGATGGCTCCCACCAAGAAATGTTCTAGACGTGAATTCCCTTAAACAAAATATAGAACCTGCAACTTCCAAAAGCCTGCTTACCTGAAAATGTCTGTGCCTTCTACTCTGATTTTAACCTATGTGGTGGGTTCATGTGTTAAGGGAGCATTTAGAACTTAACTGCTCTTTTTGGCCTGATATCTGGATGCCAGAGCACAGATTTCCAGATGAAATGGTGTTGTAACTGTGAATCTTTGTAACTTTGTGATTCAAAACACAGAGTAAGGTAGATGCAAGAGATTAACTTCACGAAACTGCTTCTTAGGCACATCTGTGTATACCCCACTGCCAGAGCCAAAAACAGATGACCTTGAAACTCTCCCATTTACCTTAACAAACCAGTCAAAAAGGTTTTGTCTGGCATCAAAACTGTCAAAACAGTGCTAAGGTTTTTAATTTGAAAATGGCAAGGTCTAGAGCTGCTCTATGACACAAATCATAATGCTGTTAATTAAACTCTAAAGCAAATACTAAATTTTGAGCTGCAATAATTACCAACATTTTCTCTAGGGCTCAATATCAAGTACTTATTTCAATTAATTAACTGGTATGATGCCTTCAATAACATTTAAAAAAAAAAAGAGATGGTTAAAATTCAGCTGAATTTATGAATAAAATCTTTGCCCCTCAAAAGACTGAAGCTTAGCTTATTATCACCTTGTTCTCAAGAGATTAATAGCATGAAGTCCATAGCTATCATCTCTTCTTGCAAAATATTCAATATTCTGCAATAAAGTCACTTAAAGTAAATATAAGATGACAACTGATTAGAGATCTGTCAGCTTGAGCAGGAAGACTTGACACTTTGTTTCTAGCTGAATTTCAAGTTCGTTATTCCAATAATTGCACAAATGAAACTCTTGCATATTTTTCCACACTGTGAAAGCTATGAGCAAATAAGGGCTGTCATTCATTTGTTAGCATGATCTAGAAGTAGCACAATGAATGCAAAACATTTGATTGGTCAAATTTTTCTTTTGTGAACCAATACCCTGCTGCTTGCTAGACGTTTTGAAAGGCTCTGAGAGATCTGCATCCATCATGATGGCTCATGAAAAGCAATTGTTCTCCTGTTCCAGTGATCATTTACTTTCTTCAGCTCATCAATAGATTCCCAACAATAATCAACATCTCACTCACCAGTGTGATTGAACATGAGTTGCAGGAGCATTAGAAGATGTTTGACTAAACTGATATTCATTTAATATTTCCAATCAATCTGCTAGACAAATTACATCAGGAGTTTGATGACTTTAACCCTTCAAATTCCGTCAGAGAATTTAGTACTATCAGTCAGGATGTAAATCTAAACCTTCATAAACATCACTAATTCAATTACTTGCAGGCACTGTAATGTCAGTATTTGATACAAATAAATCCAATAAAGAAAATATTTACAAAAATACTTAGACACAGTTTCTCTGTCCAGGAGGTGTCATTGTGATCTTCCAGACAGTTCCTTGAATGCATGAATTGAAACTTTTCCCTCTCCCAGAAGCAAGATAAAAAGAATGTCTTCTAGAAAATAATTCAGTTTAGACTCCAAGAAATGTTGAGTTTATTAAATCCCTCTGCTGAACTGTTATAATTACCCTTTTACTTGCTCTTTGGAGGAGCTTGTTCTGTCTATGTGTAACAGAAACATACAAAACTAGAAGAACCTGTCTTATCATAGAAATATGCCTGTCACATTACCTTTCCCCTTTCCTCCTTACTTTCTTACTTAATGAAGAAGCTCTGCTCTTCTAAAAAAATTATCATTGCTGAAAAAAAAAATCAGTTGTAATGTATTTCCATAGGTTAATAGAAAGATCTAACCTGGAAAGTAATTTTGAGACCTTGGTGCAGTTTTCCATGCTTTAAAAAGTATTTGTAAACAGACGAAGATGACATTGTTGGCTGCTGTTTTATTTCCAAAAGGACTTAAGGTCTTTAGAACACTTTTTTTCCCCTTAAAACCAAAACTTTCCTCCCATTTGGGAAAAATCAACATCTCAATGGTCCATTTTATCATACAAACCTTCTTGAAATACTTCTTCAACTTTTATTTGCACAAATTGTTTTTTCTATTTTTTTTTACTCCTTTGTTGTCTCTGAGCGACACTGTGCTACCACAGCAGCTTACATGATAGACAATAGGCTTTAACAACTCTTAAATGTCTACCATTGTTCTCCACTACCAAATGAAAAAAAACAAAACAAAAAAACAACAACAACAACAACAAAAAAATAATAACAGGAAAGGCAGTGGTAGTTTCATCACTGGTTAGTCTGAAAGCCTTATTACACTGTTACTGTACTAATAGTATAATGGATTTACTATAGAGGTTCATTTATAAAAGGCATGGTATTTAGACACTACAATATACCTAAACATTTATGCATACCTACCACATAAAAAACCCAGAAATCTTTTTTTTTGTTTTAAATTCAAAGTTTCTTTAGAATGTCCTGTTGAAATAAAACACTATTTTTACCTGTGCACTTTAACATATGTTTCATTACTTTCAATTTCATTGAGTAAAACATAATCTGCTGCTTAGAGCAAATAAATACAAAATGCAATTTTCCAGAAAATAATGAAATTGGACAGCGAGGCAAAAGCCATTAAAAGCTTTCAATTCATAACTAGCAATTAAGAACTATTTTCCTCATTTAAGTAAATAATTGTTCTTCAGACAGTATGTTGAACATTGTAGTCTCACATTCATTTTTTTCAGTTTCTAGATAAAACAACCCCCCTGCCACAACACAGTTGTATTATAGCATATTAAATAATCTGCATTTTAGTCATAATGTTTAGCATTAGGTTGTATAAACATAAAAACATAAAAAACCTTTTTCAAACAATATTGCTATCAGATTCCCTAAAACCATGTGGGGTAGTATCCTCTGACAGATACGAAATCTAAGAACAGGATTCTATACTCCTGTACTAAATAAAATCACAAGCAAACATGCTTCACAATCACATTTTAAATGGCTCTCTTTTGTCCCTCTACCAACAGATACACACTTCTTATAACCTATTTCTGCGTTTTTTTCTAACTTTTCTCTTTGCTAGCGTATTTTTCGCTTGAGTTGGCAGCAGTCAATCAGTACTTTTGTTCTTCAGCTGCTCGAGCGGCCAGGGCCAGGGCAGCCACAACAGGCACAGTTCTGGCAGCTCCTAATGTGTGTCCCTGCCTTTTATTCAGATGCTATTTACACAGTGTTTACATGTAGACCACGTAGATTTTATAAAGCTCAAAGCTCAGATTTTAAATGGAAACCTTATTAGGCACTGGAGTCTCTCAAATTAAATCATAGTAAATAGCTACTTAAAATGCTTTGGAAGCTAGAATCCAGAGTAATACATTTTTATACACAAATAATACAAATCTAAAGAAAAAGAGAAAAATTGAATAGGAAATTTAATCAGTGAGATGAACTGGACACAGGAGTTTCATTGTTCCATCATTTGTCTACTGTAGGAAAAACTCAAATCATTCTTGCCTTAATTTCATCACGTATAGGTAATTGTGAGCCTACAGAACAAATAAAAACATGAAACAATTTCCTTAGCTAAATCTCCAAGAAACACACATTGAAAGGGTACAATACATTTCTACTGTTAATTTTTAATTTCTGTCCCAAGAATTCCAGACAAAACAACTTGGTCTGTCTTAAAGGCCAAGAGGTTTCCTTTCTGTCCCAAATTTTTATTTCCTTCTTTTTTATTTTTTAATCTTTTTAAATGGGATGTAGTAATGTAGAATTTCAAATATACATTTTGTTCAGACATGGAAATTATTTTAGGCTGGGTGAATTTCACCTATAATAACATGGAATTCTGCCTAGGAATTGAAGTATGAATTTTATTATCAATATGTCCATTAAAATATTGTGTCTTTCTATGAAATATTCTGATTAAGGTGAACTGAATTTGCACTGTACTGCCTCAGTTTATGCTGAACTTATCTTTAAACAATTTCCTATTTCCTCTTCAGTCTGCTTGTCTTCAGGTTCTGTGCCAATAATATAAACTTTAGGAAAACATAAGCTCCTTATTCCATATTTACATTGCAGCTGTCTCCTCACTCTTTCTCATCTGGTATTGCACAGTCTTCATTTAAAGCAGACCTAAGTGCACATCCTGCAAATGTGACCCTGCAGCAACCCACCAAATCCTAGAAATGTTTGCATCAGTGTCATTTTATTCAGAGCAGAATGCTACTAACAGAACTACCATTTCACTATGGCCTTAGTGCACAGAGTTCACAAATGCAAGCAAAAGAGAAAATATTACAGGCTGAACTTGTAAAATCTGCTTTAGACTGCACTTCAGTTCTCTTTAGTAAGACTTGAAATGTTCTTGGAACATATATCTCTGAAACAGCATATGAAGAGGTTGAATCAAGAAGACAAAAAACTGTGATCATTAAAGATAAATTAAACAAGTCTTTAAATTTCTAAATATTTTGTTAAAAATTTAGTTCACTGTGCTTTAAGATGTTTTGCATTACCAATGGATGATATTTTTGTAACATTACAATTTCATAACTGATAGTATTGAAAAAATATTGCCTTAAAATTGGGATTGTAAACTGCAGATTAAAATTATTTTCATCATTCCAATCTTATTTATCAAATTACATTTTTCTGCATATCCTTGTAAGTAAAATTATTTCAAATATGCTGGAATGTGCATAAGCAGTCTTTTAACATTAAGCATTTGACTGATTGAACATTCAAGGGAATGAGGTAAAGTCTATTTACTGTAACACACATCCTTAGGAGAGGAATGAAAGTATAGTTACATTAGGTTCTTTTTTTGGTGACATCAGCTGAGTTTTTTACATGTGTAATTCAGAGCAATGCCTATGAACAGTAGTGTGGGAAAACCCTTATTTTACACTGCTCTGGAGATGGTGGTTCAAAATCCAGTACATAATTAAATATATGGGATGGATGTAGCTGAGTGGTTAATGCATGTAAAATTTCCTTTGACAATTCAAGTTTAAATTCACTTTAGTTCTTATAAATCTTGCAAGAGTATAATTGACTTAATGTTTTCCCCAGTACAGCTAATGTATTGCTTTTATTTGTGATAGCCAGCACTGAAACATCTGGGAAGACTAGGCTCTTGGTTTGGATTTTTTTTTCCTAATCTTTCAGATGTAGCCATATGTGTAAGTAGCTGATGACCTAAAAGAATTATCTGTTAATTTCAAGACAATAATTGCTAGTAAAATTGATCTGATAAATTCTGACACTATGACACTAAGAACATAGGTAAATAAATTATTTTGTTAAGAATTATGTATTTTAGGTCTGTTACATATTAATTTTCTACATGTCATTTGATTAAAGAAAATGAAAAAAGAAGGATATTGTCCTCAAGTATAACTTCACATTCTCTATTTTGCTGATCCAAATCCATAGTTAGTTCCATTGAAACTGCGTGACTTCAGATTTCCATACCTTCTTTCTGCTGGTCATGTCAATTACAAATATAATCTTGAATTCAAATTTATTTTCCTTTTTCCTTTTTTTTTTTTTTTGAGAATTTGTTTAGCACTTTCACTACCTATGAATAAATTCGTTTATATACATGCATTTTCAAATTTTTAGTGTTATAGTACATATATTTAAGTAAATGTATGTAAAAAAATGTCAACTTCCAGATAGTTATTTTAGAAAGTTTAAAAAAATACACACTTACCATAAATTAATAAATAACAACAGCAGAAAAAAACACGAGCACCAAAAATTTTCAAAAAAAACCATGGAAAGCTGTGCTCGCTTTAGACCAGGGTAGAGTTAATTTTTTTTCACAGTTGCAAGCATGTATCTGTGTTTTGGCTTTTTGTTGGAAATTCTCATAATTTTCAACAGTTTCCCACAGAAATTGTAAACAGCTCCATACCAGATACTCATACATGAAGAAAATTATCTCTACCTCAGGTAAAACCACCACAATAGCACAAAGATGTGCTGGGCTTTGCTTTACCTATTGAACTATATTTATTTCAACTCTGGAGTTTTCTCACGTTTCTTCTTCTGATCCTTTCCTCATCCCACTGGGGAGATGAGTGAGTGGCTGTGTGGGGCTCAGCAGACAGCTGGGGTTAAGACACAACAAAAACAAGGAAAGGACAAGTTTTATGTCAATATCCTGTAAACAAAGTCACATATACAACCCTGACATATACTGGTTGTAAATTTAAATAATACTGAAGACATTTTCTTCCTATTGAATTTAATGTGAGTTTTCAGGAGAAATAATGCTAATTAATTGTCCTGCTATTTATCAAAACCTCAACCATTTAAGCAACAAAGCAAAGAAAACAATCATATCATTACACATGAAAATTTTATCAGATGCTTGTGATATTTCCTTCCTTTCCTAACTGATAATTTCCTTCCTTTCCTAAGTAATAATTCCCTCCTTGGTTCTATATTTATTTATCTTTAAGCTGTTATCTTCTATTTTGTCGAATAAAGGAGAAAATAAAGGTTGCCTGTTCCAACATTTTCCTCAAGTTAATTTTCCACTTTGTGCTCTAGAATGAACTGAATTGCTCCCAAAGTCTCTTTAGAGAAAAGTCAGTCATTCCTGTGGTATCAGCAGGACATGCATGTTTCTCAGACCTGCTGAGTTTTACTTTAGTTTGTCTCTTAAATTATTTACAGATTAGTCTATCCTGTAGTTTTTCTTTTCTCCTTTGATAATAAATCTTTTAGCTTTCAATCACCTATTTCTCAAAATGGAAGCTTCTTTTTTGTTTGCAACATTGCATTTTAATAGTAGAAAATTCATTCAAGTTGATCAGTGGACTTTGTCACTCTGTCTCACCATTGCTGCCTCCTGTTAGATTGTGTAAGGGGATATAAGCAGAGGAGCACTGCAAAACTACCCCATCTTTAATAATTAAACTGATCTGCTGTTCTTCTCTATTGGATAAACTCAGCTTTTTCTGCAACATTTAAAACCCTTTTTAATGTCTAGTCAATGATTTTATGAATCCATATTTTTTATGAGTAGCATATGCAAAGTCTATACTGAATCTCATTGGCTATTCATAACTGCACTCAGAAAAAACAAAGTAAAACTAAATAAGCTAATGATTTTCACAGTTTTTGTATTTGTTGCTATAAAAAAGGTTCTGTTTCCATCCCAAGGACTAGTGTCTCAAGCAGTTGCCAGTTCTGCTTTGGCAATGCCTTGTCTCTCATTAGCAAAAGCCTAGGTAAGCAATGAACACTGCCTTCTCCAGGGACTTCTTTTATGGTTTTCACTTTTTCCCCATCTCCTTTCCTGTCAGCAAAACTAAAATAAAATAAAATAAAATAAAATAAAATAAAATAAAATAAAATAAAATAAAATAAAATAAAAAATAAAATAAAATAAAATAATAATAAAATAAAATAAGGAGAGTAAAATTCTGGTTTGCAGCAACATTTCAGGAAATAGTCTCTGAAGTGTAGTGTAATAAGAGATTCAGAATGCCCCTGATAATATACTAAGTAAATTCAACTTTTCTTATTGGGAAATGGGAACTACCAGCATTCAGAATTTTTCTTTCTTCTGCATCTGTCACTGTTTACTTACCCTTTTTATAATACATATATTTTAAAAAGGATCTCTCTAAAAAAGAAGAGTAGTTATTGTTTGCTAATTTGGAGTTTTTTTTGTTCGAACTTCTGTAACATTTTTTTGTTATATAACAAAGCAGATTTGCCTCCCTGTGGCTCAGTAATATCTTTGAGCATTAAGAATGCTGGAAAGAAAATGCTTCACACATAGAAGACAGAGGGGAAAACAGGTGTGAGAACTCCAAGCATGTCACATGGAAGAGCTTTTCCAGTGCTATTAGAAAGTATTCAGTTAGGGGAAAAAAACAAGTTAAAAAATAAAATTCCCAAGCCCAGGAACATCTAGGTCTCATGTCTGTACCTTTAAAAACTCAAATGGCACCATGAGGGAACCAGTTTTTCTCTCTACACTCTGCAGTGAATGCAGGGAGTGTGCATGAAAACATGTCAGGCTTGAGTAATACTGTGAATATAATTACATAGTAAAGAACAGATACCTGCCAGTATCTGTGCTGCATTAAGATCTCTTCATGCCAGATTCCCAATCTAACTGTCCTGTGCAACTGCTGAACATTTCTGGATATCAGTATATACTAATTAAGCCAAGTAAAAGGGAAAATTGTGCAGCTCCTCATAGTACATCATGCCACCTTCATTTCTGAAGCTTTCCTCAGATTTTCATTGATTTTTCTAGCATAGTACCCTGAAATAGCAGAAAAAAGCAGGCAGTGAAGGAACAACTATTCTGAAGTTTCTTCCCTTTAGAATATCAGCAGTAAGGCAACAGAAATTCAGATATACTCAGAAACCATGAATTTAAATGATCAAGTACTTGTGAAACTTAAACGTTGCATCTCTAAACTGAAATGTAAAGCACATTATATGATCTGAGTTCAAAAGCTCTGGTGATAAGTGGAGACACCCTTTGAGAACTTGGCAATGAGACCCTAGTGGAGATATCAGTATGACACCATGCTAGTTGGGCAGATCAAAGTTATTTGTTACTTCTTCCTTAACTCTGGGGAAAAATCAAGGCATGAATTCAAATGAGTTTCAGGTTTACTTAGGAAAATCCACTTCAGTGTCACATTTAATTTTCCTTTTCTGTAATAATAGTTTTCAAGGAAGAGAACTAAAGTCCTTTCCAGATCGGTCTTCTTTACAGTGCTGTTGTCTTGGCATTTGGTTACAACTGCTCTACCTTTGGGGCATAAGCTATTTTGAAAATTGTAACATGAGACAATACGCAAACTAAAGGTGAAACCTAATCTCCCAGATACTTGAAATAGACAATGGAAGTATGTAGAGTTCAGAGACCACCATGGAACCCTAATGCCATTGGCAGGTTGACACACTGCACCAGAGCTTTGTATGCTGCCTTACTAATCAAGCATTTTTTTCTTTTTATTGATTACAATAAAAGAATAAAAGAACCAAAGGAGCAAAGTGATAAGGTAATTGAAGGTGCAAATGCCGACCCAACCAGAAAACTGCAACCCAGAACTTAAAATGTTAAAAAGGAAAGATCACCACTTCAGACAAGTGCAGTTTTTCTTTTACATTTTTATCACCATGGAGAATCCCATTACTTCTTTGTTCCCTTCATCATATTAAAAATCATCTTGTAATCTTAATTTACAGAAGCTTTATATAGGGAATTTGATATATCTACCTTAAAATGACAAATCCAGAGAGTAATGGACTGAATTTACAGCTGTCTGCAGAGTTGTAAGTATATGTGATAGGATAATATGTATCATGGCCTCTTTAAAACAAGCTGCTGAACTAGAATCTGTACTGCACAGTGACTTTTGCAGTTTATTCCTACTGTGTCTTCCAAAGGAGACTATTTGGAAATTCTCATGCATAACACAGCAATGAGATTTCAGTAAAGTGGAGCAGGATAGAGAAACAAAAATAAAGATGTATTTTATAGAAAAACATTTTTATGCTATAAGTGCATCACTGCTAAAATATTGATTTCCCATCTGTCCAGTCACACACAAAAAAAAGCTGATTCATCAAAAGGCTAACTGTATACTTTGCAAGACTGAATACCAGATTATTCTTTTATCACACTCACTTGTGCTTTATTTTAAATCCTAATAGATTTTATTCACGTGAATTTTACTCTCCCTTTCCCATACTTTGTAGCAAATTGTTTTGTAACATCTGTTAGTAAGATTGAGGCTTTAAACCAGAATTTGTACAAATAAATCTGAAATACATTATCTCACCTTTTAAAAATTATATACATATTAGTGAGGATGTCAATCTACTTGAAATGATGAGTTAAAATATTTGCCTTAGTAAAAGAGTATATGTGCTGAAAATATATAAAATTCATATTATACATGCTCAGAGGGTTTGTTTTATTCACATATCAGATATATAACCATCCACAGGGGTGGCAGATACAACAGAATCCACCTGTAGTCTGGATGAATGCCTGCGGATTTCAGCAGTGTGATCTAGGGAGGAATGAGCAGAGAAGTTCTAAGGAGAAGAGCACCTGAAAATAATAAAGAGGACTTGGAGACAATACATAGGTAAATGCGATAACACTGGCCAAGCCACTTCCTTGACCCCTCAAAAGGAATTAATTTCCTAGTTATCTACCTATGCTTATATTGCTTATATTAATGAGTTCAGATCCACATCTGATTTTGCTTTTTTTTTTTTTTCTTAAAAAGCAATTAAACCTTTTGATTTCCAGTGTTTTTTGAAATCATGACTCATAAATGCCTGAATAAACAGTTTCTTGCCAGCACAGTTGACTTCTGAAGCCAGTGGTACTGATCCATTGTTAAAAGCAGAGCAGGAAGAATAAATAATGGCTTGCATGAAATACAGTTCCTCTGCTCTTTTCTCTCAAATTCGAAATTGATCTTCCAAGCACTCTTATTTCCAAGAAATGTTGAAGTTCATCATATGCAACAAAAATGGTTACTTTTCCATATTACTACATCAGAGAGCACTCCTGGTCCTTTATTGCATCTGTCTTTTTTCCAGCTCGAGTTTGCAGACTCTTCCCAGATCTGCAAGTTCTGCTTTAAATTATGCACACCCTAGTTAGGAGTGGGAGACCAGCACATGGATAATCATCATATATTTCTAACATTTCCTTATTCCTACACTGTTCTGGCCTCTAAGAATGGCACAAAGAGAAATGTTGTAGAAGGGACCACATTTCCTATTACATAATTTATGTATTTCTACCTCCTTTCTGACACAGGACAGGGATGGAATGACAGCCCATATTAAACTTCTTCTGAAGCATTCCTGTCAGCATTTTCCAGATACTTCACAGATGGTTAACTTTGGTCTATTCACTTCAAATGCCTTTTTACTGATCCTTTTTCTATAATTTTTGCATGGCATGTAGAAATAAAAAAGGGAAATAAAGATCAGGCTATACTATTTCCAAAATAGGTAAATAAAATGCAAGAGCAAGTCAATAAAATACAAATCAATAAATTGCAGGAAACCAGTACAATATCTAAAAAACAGGATTATTTCTTTTCTTTTGGTATTTCATCTAAAAATATTCACTCTATTGACCTAAACTGTATAGTTCCAACATTTTGAGAGTACCAAACTGCCACAGACTTGAGAACAGGAGTTGTTTTAAATTTTGAGATGAGTAATAAATAGATATAGATACTCCATGTAAAAAGATTTTACTTATTTTTCTGCTGATTTTAACAAGAGGAGGAAAGTATGAGAAGCTGTTTGACTACTGTGTATAAAATGAATAAAGTAAATGAGTCAACTTTTTTCCTTTCTGATGCTCATGGGATCTCTGTGAAAATTGATAGATCAAATCACATTTGATAAGCTTCTCTCAAGAGTATAATTTCTTTCCTGCTTACAAAATAACATATGTTCACTTTGCTTGACACTGCATGCAGGAGCTAGCATACTGTAATGTGAAATTTGGAGCAGTATAATTCATGTGGTTAATAAAAACACTTAGAAAATAAAAAATATTAAGAAATAATTTTTGCTGGAAAGGCTGGCATTCATGATATAATTTACTTCCATTTTTACTGGCATGAATTCCAACTCTATTGACTTAAATGCCCTATTTTTAACTTTGCACAGACAAAAATAAAATCAGGAAATGATTAATTATAGCTGCAACAAAGAGTTATCAGGCAACATTTTTGGCATAATGAGGCCTCTCTTCCATTACTGTAAACCAGTTGTACTTTTTTCTTGATTTTCCAGATAAAGATCTGGATCAAGAGCAAACTGTAAATTGAAATCTAAAGCATAATGCTCATAGATAATACCAATAACAAGCAAAATGTTTAGTGTTTAGTGACTGTAAGTGTTCTTTCCATGACCCACTAGCTTAAAACATTACTGCTTAGAAATGCCACCATGCAGATTTTGCTCAAGGCTTTTCACTTCATTCTCCATGCTCTTTAACAATGGGAATTTAATGGTAAGTGGTAATGGTAATGGCAAATACTCATATAGAAAGCTAACAAGCAAACACATCTCCTTTGCCTAAAGGAAATATTTTATGTCCAGTCAACTGCCTGCCTTTCCAATAGTGAAGTAAAACTATTTTAAACAATAAAAGCCTATGAATATCAAAATTTTGTTAAAGAAGAAGAGAATACACTTACAGATGTTTTTAAGTTCATAAAATAAAGGGCTTCAATTATACTACAAACTCATAATACCAAATAATATATAAACTGAACAGGCATATGTCAACAATATAAAAACAAAACCTTGCTGTCATAACATGATAACTTATGTACACACAGATATAAATCATGACATATTTCAAAACATTATCAGTTGAGTGGTTGATTTGCTAGTAATTATGGCAGCAAAATTTTGCATTTTGAAAATCTGAAGACTTTCATGACAATTTGATGACCTAAGTGAAACAAACCTTCTGTCTTCAAATGTGTCTGTATTCTCTGATATAGAAAAAATTGGCCTCCCTATGCCAACAGTTGTGAATTCACTGGAAGCTGAACAGCAGGGCTAATGTAGCACTGAGCCATACTAAGAAGTCATACCGAGGAATGAGGTGTGTTAGCCTGGAGATGGCTCCACACTGATGCAGATTCTGAGAGACTGCCTTAGAGCAGAAATGCACTCTGCCTGCTCAGAACAAGCTCAAACTTTCCCACCACCCCCCTCCCAACCAAACTCCTGCCTGCCACACTGCAAGTGTCATCTGCAATTAACATTCAATGATTTCTTTCTTTCACTGGGTAGAAGAGTTCCTATTGACCCTAAGTTTAAAGGTTTTCCCACCAATAACCATCTTGGTATTCTGCAGTCTTTCTTATTTCAGCATTTATCCTACAAAGAGAAAGGATTACAACTGAGATTAGTCTGAAATCTTTCATTATCTCTAATGAAAATAAACAACCTTGTGGTGACAACGTTTGTGGTGACATGATTTGAATTTTGGAGAAAGCATGAAAATAAAACTTTTGCAGAATGTTTGTTCCAAAACATGAGAAACATTGCCTTTTAGCTACAGTTTCAGCTCTGTTTAATTGCAGTATCAAGCAACAGATCTTTGTGTCATGAAAAACATTTCCCACAACTAACTTTAAACATAAAGACATAAATTGCCTCATCACTACTCTGCTGTAGAGCTTTTGCCTTTAAATGGTATTTTCTGCAGTTTGAGCTCTGCAGCTCTTCTAGATTGTGCAGCTCACCAAAATTTTCAGCATGGGAAGCATCCACTTTTATTGCATGAGTAGATTCTAGAAAAAAGAACCCACATAGAATCAGTAAGATATTTTTACAGCTATTTACCCCCCTCTCCTTCAGGTACAAAAAACATAAGTTGAAAAGGGGGAAGGGCATGGTTTGTTGTACAAAGGAAAAAAAAAGAAAGAAGGTCGATTTTGACTATTCTTCAGCTCAGTGTCATGGATTATTATTATTAATATTCCTGAAACTTACAAGAAATGTTTTTTTCCTTCCATCCCAACAAAGTAATTTTCATTTTATCTGTGGAAAGCTTTACATGAAATATGTTTGGCAAGACTTAGATAAAAAATACCTTAAGGCTTTGTACAAATAAAACTTTTGTTTACCTTGAATTTTAAAGAATTGCATATTTTAATCAATGCATACATGTTCTGTAATCTCAAAACTCTTCAAAGGACACTGTTCTTCTGACAAGAAAGAAACGATCTAGCTGGACTTCTATTATAAATTGTTTGGTTTCATTTCTAGAACCTATAATATGGAGCTTACTTGACTTTCCTGAGTCACCTAGTCCTAGATTAATTTTTTAATTGGAGTACTTTTTCCAGTATAAACAGTAAATGTCTCATGCTTCAAATTAGGACTCTTTTCTGTCATGGTTTTGCATGGTTGAAAGCTATTTTCATGTCTCTTAAGTGATCTCTCACTTCTCTAGACTAGAATAAAACCATTTATTTACATTTTCTGCTCCTGTATTATATTTCTTAGTGTTCTGAGCTTGCTATTTTTTCCCAAAATCTCTTCCACTTAACAACTTTCTTAAAAAAATGACATAAAAATGATGATACCTTACTTGATCTACTAATATGAATAGAGTGTAAGAATTACATCATACGTCTTATAGCCAATCTTCTTACACATACCTTTAAATTTTTTCTGTTTTTTTGCTTTGGAGTTTATTTTCTTTTCTTCTAAATATTCCAAATCTCTCTCAGAATGGTATTATCAGATATTAAATAATAGTACAGCCTTCTTTCATTCTACTTTTTAGTGAAATTACTTATCAAGTCCAGATTTGAGACAAATCTCTCCAGATTATTACATTAAAATTTCAGCAACTGTTCTGAAAACTGTTTTCCAACCAGTTCTAACCTGCTTCATACCAGCTTCAATGGTCACAATTCCCTAGATTTCATAGAGAAATATCACATAATGTTCAAAATCCTTGTGTGTTGGGCCTGGCTGAGATGGAATTCATTTTCTCACAACTACCCTCACAGTGCTGTGTGTTGGTAGCTGGAAAGGTGCTGTTAACACAGCAGTGGTTTGGGTACTGCTGGGCAGGGCTGGCACAGCAGAAGTGCCGTCTCTCAATATTCTCCACCACGTGAAGGGGCTGGAAGGGGACACAGACAGGCCAGCTGACCCAAAGGCATAACCAAAGGGATATTCCATACCATATAACACCATCTTAGATATAAAAGCTAAGGGAAGGAGGAGGAGGAAAGAGGGGGTGTTTGTTATTTACAGTGTTTGCCTTCTGGAGCAACCACTATGTGTGCTGAAGCCCTGCTTCCTTGAATATCATCCCCTGAAGGGAAGTAGAGAATAAACTTTCTTTCCTCTCTGCTTCGTGCATGTAAACTTCCACTTTTTATTGATTAAACTGCCTTATCTCAATCATTAGTTGCTTTCCATCTTATTATCTCTCCCCTGTGCAACTGGGAGTGTAGTTTGGTGGGCTCCTGGTGTCCAGCCAGGACAACCCACCACACCTTGAAGAAGTAAAAGTATATCACACCCTCCACCCTCATTATTAGTTTTACATTTCTCTGGTTATTTGGTGGTGCTTGCAACAATGGTAAAGGCAGTGGTCTCTGAATAAATTATTTTTTGACTAAAAATCAAACTGCAGGGCAGGAAGAACTGAAAAAAAAATGTTTAATCCTTCTGGAAGTCTAAATGCTCCTCATACTTTGTGGGCTGCTGGCTTTACAGATGAGCTTATCTTAGATGATGAAGTCCTAGTCCTAGTTTCTACATTCCAATTTACAATTAAAGAAGACAAGTAGAAAAGTGTAATTGTATAGACAACCCTCATAAGTTAGAGCTGCCCTCTACCTTCTTCAACAATTCTTTGAATATGGAAGTACAATAACTCATTGCTTTAGTGTTTGTCAAAGGTCACCTAGGTCAGGAAAGGGAGGTTTGAAAATGGTAAAAATATCTGGCTTTATTCAGGCTAAAAGATTACATATCATAGCTCAAAGGCCACTTGGGATTGGATCCCCAAAACTTCTAATTATGATGATCATTATAATGATTAATAATAATAGCTTGTACAGTACGTGTCAGTAATCCAAATTATTAACTTAGAGGTAAGTTGTAAAGTCCTTCAAAGATCCAGCAACTTCAGTTGCATCAATAAAGTAATTTGCTGTCCAAAATTTAGTGAACAGTTTTTTGCTTCTATCTTAATGCTTCCCTACTCTGGCATGATAGTGTTTCCAGAGAAGACTGCTTCCCCTGCTGTTTGGGGAAATGTATCTATAATGTCTTGATCCAAGCATTTCATATTCAACAGATGGTAATCTTGGCTGTACTTTCATTCTGGTTTCTCTGAGCCTGAGTGCTTAATATCTCTTCCTCTGCCAATCACTTCCTAACTAGCAAATGAATCCTGATCAGACATGTACCATTCCTGGTGTACTTGCTCACCTTTAGTGAACACTGACACCTTCAGACATAATTCTGAGATGTGTACTTTAGATCTGCCAGGTGAAGGAGGAAGTCTGTTACTCTGTTCTGTAATCCTGAGTATGTGCAGGGAAGAAGAGAGGTCTAAGTTTCTACAGAATTAATATTTATTTCTTCATCAGAAGATGTTTGACAATCTGTACTTTTACAAGTTGAAAAGCGGCCCCCTCAGCCAGCTGCTCTCTTAAACCCAAAGACAAAATCATACTGTAGAGACGAACTTTTCCTATGAAATTTAGTTTCATTTCTAAATCTGAAGAACACAGAGGAGTGAATTTATGGGCTTTCTGTAACAGTATTTCAAATTTTGGTGGGGTTTCTTGTTTTTTTTTAAATTTGTTTTTACTTCTTATTCAACTGACTACTACATAGATGGGGAAAGAAAAAAAAATATAATTATACAGTTTTAAACAACACAAACAATACTGCTCTAAATCAGATTATCCAGAGAGATTTCTTGAACTACAAGTTCTGTGTAACAGAGTTTGTAAGTTTTTTGTTTGCATTGATGCTTGCTTTTTCTTTTACATCCTTGAGCAAAGTTCTTTTTAAATAAAGTGGGAATGACACCAACAGTTATTGTCCCATTTATCTTTTGTCTATACAGGAAATGGTGAGGCAGAGCATAATCTGCTCATATTGATGACCATATCAAGGTGGATTTTCTTGTGGCTGCTGTTCTATGATTTTTTTAGTTTGTTTTTTTTTTTTGGTTGCTTTCTTTATTGGAGCTATTTGGTTTTTGATTTTTTTTAAATGCATGATAGTGGTAAAATCAATCCAGAAAACTGAAAGCCAAGTCAAAAATTATAGCCTCTGTGTAAGAAAAAAACCTGTTTGGTTAACATTTCCAAAACCACATATATGATTAAAAGCAACTCATGTACATGCTTGTAGTTTATCAATAATGTAAGGGCATCTAATAAAATCCATAAGGAAACATCTCTACAGTGAGAAATTACTTAATGAATAATAATATAATTATTATTAAATAATAAAAATACTTATTGAATATATGAGAGACATACAATTTGAGGAGATATATCATCCAAGCACTGTTTTCTGATGTCATAAATAATTTTATCACATTGTTTTTAAATTATGTGGAAAATGAAAAATAATTTTATTACTAATTATGTATTATAACAACTACAATTATGAAATTATTAGCCATATTAATGTTATATAATACTTTGGCAAATATTATTGTCACACCTCCCTGGATTTTTGTCTTCTTTCTTGCTTACTAAAGAGATTAAATTTACTTTTGCTTCGTAAAAACAGTAAACAAAAAAATTCTGATCACAACACTGGACTATAAAATGGGGATATGAAAACACTGAACATTTGGTTTACAGAGTAGGAATTCATTTTTTGTTTTGCACTCTTTTGTGCAATATATCCTTCTATTTAGACTAAGTCCTATGGTACTTAAATCTACTTTCCAATATAATGAACTTTACTGTCATCATTAATTAGCATTATTCCATGCACAATCACTATTACTTAGCCTTCAGTATTCAGATTTTTAGCAATGAATTAGCTTTCTGTGAAATCTTCAAAATCAGTGTGCTCCATATTGTGTGTATGATCTGATTAAAGATCTAAACAGGACAAATTTAGAGGTTTTGAAGCCACTGGGATTTTTTTTTTTTTTCAATAGGCATATGGCAGACCTTAAAAACCTGAAATTTGAAGCACTATTACTCAAGACTCTACAGAAGCCACTGTTTCTACCTATTAACATCTAGATAAAACAATCTCTAGATTCATCTCTTAATTCCTTTTTGTGTTCCCACTGATGGTTTGAAATTTTCCTTACTTCAGGAAAAAAAAATTCTCATTCACAAGTTTCAATTGCAATTTTTTATTCACCATAGGAGAAAATTCACAAGGATAATTTATGGTTTAAGGATATATTTTCTTGTTTTGCATATCATATAATTCAGATGAGATGTTAAGTATCATCATCATCATCATCCCTAAGGCATTTTACATCATTATTCAGGTATGAAAAAGTAGAGCATTTCAAACTGTGCAGCTTGCCAGCTTCTATTAGAACTCATGGCATTTGAGTTTCAGCTCCTGTTTAGTGAATATTTCAGAACACACTTTGTGGATTTATTATTTTTAGACTTTCCAGATGGAAACCTGAAGTCTTTTCATTTACAATCTTGCCTAAGTCATGGCTTTTAAACTCAATACTATTGTTATCTACTGTGATTTTCATTATTGGCAAGATATTTCGGCATCTCCCCATTTGAAAACTGTAATAATGGATTAATGAATATAATCAGAACAAGATTTTTATCAAAGTGTAGAGGTTAGACTTCAGATAATTTTCTCACTTTTTCAGTAACCTGGAGGAGGTGAGTGGAGTGTGCAGTTATCAAGTTTCGAGATGAAATCAAACCGTGGGACCAATCTACATGCTAGAGGGCAGGATGGCCATTCAGAGGGATGCCGGCAGACTGGAGGAGTGGGCCAGCAGGAACCATATGAAAATCAAAATAAAGAAATGCCAAGTGTGAAACCTGCAAAGGAAGAGTCCCTGAGTTGATACAGGCTAGGACTTGATTGGCTGGGGTGGAGCAGCTTTGGAGCAGCTCTGATGAGAGGACTTGCAGGTGCTTGTGGATGGCAAGGTGGGTGTGAGTCAGCAGTGTGTCCTGGCTGCAGTGAAGTGCAAGAGCATCTTGGGCTGTACTAAGAGCAGTACAGCCAGAAGGTCAATAGGAATGAATAGCACCACTCCTCAGCCCATGTGAGATGGTATCAGGGGTCCAGTTTTGGATCTCCCGCTCAATATGAGACACTGGCAGAGTGGAGTGAGTTCCACCGTGGGGCACTTATCCTGTGCAGAGAGGCTGAGGAAGCTGAAAACTTTGGAGGCCTAACAGCAGCCCCAAGTACTTATGAGGAGATGATGAAAACATGAGTCAGCTCACAAACATGGAGGGAAGGTAAGAGATAATGCCCAGAATTTGGAACAAGACAGAATCCACCTCAATATAAGTAGAAACCTCTTGACCCCAAGGACGGTCACAGAGTGGGGCATGCTGTACAGAGAAGTTATGCAGTCTTTGTCCATGAGAGTTTTCAAGACCAGACTTGGTCTTAGACATAAAGACCTAAATACCTTATCTGACCTCATAGCTGAATCTGCTTTGAGGAAGAGGCTGGACTAGAGACATCCTGAGGTTTCTTTCAATCTGAATTATTGTATGATCTCATGATAAAGAATAAAGCATGCTGGTACACACATATGACCTTCAGCTGCTGAAAACCCATCTCACTTGATCGAAGAGATAGAAATAATTGTCTCAATAGTGATTGTTTGTATAGATACATTAGGTAGCTTGCAGTATCATTGGATTTGGGAATATTAATGCATACACAAAAAGTGTCATTAGTGTATATTTAAAGCCCCTGTATAATGAAGAAGAAGATAATTTCCCTTTCCATTACTTTTTGCTCATTTCTCTCCATCCTTAGAATTATTGAGGCAATTTGGGTTCTATAACAAAGGGAAGATTAGACACTTTCTAGAAACTAGTGTCAGTGAAACTTGCTGAGATAATGCCCTGTTTTATTATATTTGGTTGCCTACAAAATATTAGCGTAAATGATTACTTGTACTAAAACTTTCTACACTATAGGGACTCGGCATAGTGAATAATAACAGAAAACACAGATGCGATATCTGTTAATTATATTTTTAAGCAGTAATTGCCTTCTGCTTTTCTTCCTGTTATGAAAGCAAAGATTAAGTCCAGAGACCCTGCTTTAGCTTCTGGCTCTACCATGGACTGAGCTTTGATCTGGCAAGCATTGGTATCCCAGTAACTGGATTGCTTAGTCTGTGAAATAAACCTTTTCAATTCAACATGTAGAGCACTTATTGGAGCAAGAAGTAATTTATGAGTACTAGCCTAAGAACATTTTTTAAACTTTATTTCATTCCAACAAAATATTTGGAATGCAGAATATCTAGATTAGGCTAAATTATGAATTTATCTTACTTAATGTTTTCACCATGAAGAATAAAAAATATTAGTGATTACATATCTATGTGTTCATTTTCTTTTACTCATAAAAGAAATTTTCCTATTTATCAGAACACAACACACTCTCCATTCATCTGTTTTCTTTTCTTACACTAATGACTAAATAGCAAGTTAAACAAAATACAAAAATAATCCCTCTAGGGAGACATTTTTCCTGCAAGAGGTTAATATCCCATATTCCAGACACAAGGGTAATGATTGCATATTAACACCTTGAGAGAAATTACAACAGAAGGATATTAAAAAGATCTCTTAAGCTTTCAGAAAACTGGTACATTTCATGACCACTTTCAAAGTACACATCATTATTAAGAGAGTAAATGTATTAATATCTTTGTTTTTTCTGGCTAAATTGTGTGACAGACTGAGTTCATCAAAGTATCACAAGGTTTGAAATAACATTTTATTTTGCTAGAAAGCAAAAACAAAACAGGAACAAAGTTTGAATTGGTATAACGTTTTATGTGTACATGCTGAAAATTTTGTTTCTCATTTTAAGTTCTCCAATCTACTCTATTAACATTTGTACATATACACACTAAATAGCCACACAATTACTAGGACATTTTCTGTACTTTCTGCTTTAAACGTTTTAATAAACCATCTGAAAGCTATCTAGAAAGGTACTGAATCACTTCTAACTTCTAAATAAATGCACTTTCTGGACAGAAAAGCAGGATTCTAAATACAGGATAGTACATTTCTCAGGATCTAAGAATATTTAAGTAAATATAAAACATACAAAGAAATTCTAGTTGTCTTTCATAGACCTCTACATTTTTTAATATTCAGCTTTATATCATAAACTCCTAAAAGCCTCTTGCTTGGCTCTTAGATAGCCTAAGAAATCAGTCGGTAGTCAAGTGGTCAAGAACATGATCTTGAGATCTGCTTCTGTTTCTAAACTGACAGGCCTCAGGATAAACAGCTGGAATTCTAGCTGAGGTTTAATCCATACATTTCACACATTCCCTATAGCAACAACAATGCACAATCAAGGCATTTTCAGAGCACATCTGCAGCTAAAAAAAGTGATGGCGGCACTGTGCACATTTCCCTGTACAATTCAGTATTTTCAATGGTTATTAATAGCACTGAAAAACCACATTCAGTTGCATCTTCTGCTCAAAACATAACCCTATTTTCCAGTCTTCAGCTATTCTGAACTTAGTGTTTGTGCACTTACTCATATTCCTACCTGATGAATGTTCTGCATTACATAAAAATATATTCATTATTTTCCTCCCCCGGCCCTCATGGGAATAAATGTATGCCTCTATGGGTTACTAGTGAAGATATTCTTGTTATGAAAAATAATAAAATACATATTGAAATTGGGCTTGAAGCACAAGATTTTATTTTTTGCCCTCACAGTAAGAATTCTGGCTACAGTGATATAGGACCAGTGCTCAATCATATGAATTATTCTCAGTCATATAGTAAAGTTGCAGCAGAAGAAATTGCACTATTTCCTATAAGTCTACTCTGTACCCAGTCTGCTAGTTATGTTCCTAAGGACTAAAGGACTATTTTAAAGCCACAAAGGCAGAAACAGGAAGTCAACTTGTGCCATCAGTGTTCTAAGTGCTATAATGGGAAAATGAAACATCTCCTTTCACCATATTTTAAAAATGATAAAAAATGCACATGATGGTTGCCTTGAACAATGACCTTGCAGAAGGCATTAAAGCCTTTGAACACTTACTAGAGATATGCATTTCAATCTTATGTCTCCGTAACCTGAGTAATTCAAGCACAATTTCTTTTATTGGAAATGGATTGTAATGATCACCTTTTGGGAAACTTCATGTACCCTGTTACAGGAGCAGTGGGTTTCCTCTGCACAAGCTAGATAAAAAGTAAAGAGCTAAACTTTAGCCTAAGTATCTCATTCTCTCTACCCCCATGTTTTAATTGAAGGGGTACCAGGGTATTTCATGAAACTGTATGACCTTCCCATATCCTTAGTGCATACAGATATAAAAAGCTTTCTTTCTGTTCACCAGGATTGCAGAAAAAAGGAAATTCACAGCAACATCAGTAAAAGTTTATCTAAAACAGTTAAGCTCATACAACTTGCACTAGATGGAAAATGAGAGTGGAAGAAAAAGGAGAAGACTAACTCAGGCTGACACTATAGATCATTAATTATTTTGGAGAAAAAATGAATAGTGAGTTCAGTAACTGGAACAGAGATTCCTTTTAGACTCATCTGCTGGCTGGGGAGCTGGAGAGTAAGGCACAGTCAATGCCAATTTAATGCATGACAAATATTTAGAACAATTTGAAGTGGTTTGAAGGCAGAATTTTCCCTCTAACCAGGCCACAAGATGAAGTTGCTGCAAAAAAGACAGTTGATAATCTCCTCAATTTCATCTGAATTAGGACTATTCTATGCCACTGAATTTCACTCTGAAAAGGTTTTGTTTGTAAAACAACATTAGAATATTTTTTCATATGTCAACTCTTTCATTTTATTCTTGCAATCCAAGTCAGGAAGAGAAAAAAAAGATAGAGTTAAAAGAATATGTTTTCCTTAACCTCAAGAAAGTTTCAAATTTATATTTAGTTTCAAAATAAATAATTGGTTTGTTTTTTTATCTTAACTACATCAAATTTTTGATTCTTGAAATGAATCAGATCCTGGCACAGGATAAGAATCCTTGTATAACTCATTGTAATTTCATACTCCTATGCTATTCAAGTAACTCTTTGGAAACAAGGAGAGAGATTGTGCCTCTTCATCCATTCTAGTAATGGGAGCACAAGGAGTCAGAAAATAACCCATTCAGAACTTTTTACCCTCAGTAACAGAATAATAAAGAACAAGTCACAAGTCAATAACACTCCCCAGACTGCCCACCACTGACACCTCCAAAACCAGATGAATGCTTTTTTGCATTGCAAAGTAATGCATCTTATAAAACTGCTTCATAATTTTATTCATAAAAATTATTTCTTCTAGTTCTTTTACTAAGCAAACACATCCAAAAAGGGTAATACATAATTAAATACATTTTTAACCTACAATTTTGCTAGATGAAATGTTCTTCACAAATATCAATGTATCATCAATGATAACAAAATTTCTCTCTTAATACCTAATAACATTTTAGCATTTCAGTACATCTAATTTAAAGGCGAGATAAAGTTTTTTTCAAAATTACTGTTGGTCATTAAAATAAAACTTCTATTAAACATATATATTTCAATGGCTAATCATCGTAAGGAACACCTCAGCCAAATTTAGCTTCCAGCTGATGGATCTTGCTATGCCTTATCATTATTAGGGGGTTTCTATATTTTCTTTTTTGTAATCAAGATATAGTTAATTTATATTTATATAATTATAATTTTTAAACCAATTCACAAGTGTGCTTTACCACTTATTTACTTAAGATTCTTTCTTCATAAAGACACAAGAAGAAATTGCAAATTTCAAGTTTGTCTACAGAAAGAACAAAATATTCTGCTGCAAGAAAAAAAAATATTTTAATTGTATTTCAAGTCCAGTTATAACTAAAACTCACCAAAAAAGTGTGCTTTTATCAGCTACAAGTTGTTTGTTATATTTCTCAAAATAATTATTCTACACCATTTACTATGTCTAAGCCTGTATACTCTCATGAGAGACTATAGAAATGTTTCTATGTACCAGCAAATTTTTAATTTGTTTAGCAACAAAGGTTTACTTCTTTTGATGTCTGAGTTACAGAACTTTAAACATAAATTCAAAGAAAGACATGCTTCTCATTTACTAATTAAAGAGAGACAGTGTTAGACTTATTCCCAGGACTAGATTCACAATCTGGAATGGAGGTCAGTCCACTGTTCTTATCAGGATTTCTCATTATGCTTGCTATTGTGTAGGTGAGGGTCTACTATTATGACTTCTAAGTCAGGAATTTTAAAGGGATGCCAGTATCTGAAATATCTTTCCCTGTCAGCCATGATCAAAGAGAAATCAGTCTCAAAGCCTCTGTTTCAGAGACCATGACAATCAAATTGAGAATGAACTTCGGATAAAACCAGTAAAAAATAACATTTATTCTTGGCAGGTGGCTTATACTGAGTCCTTCGCTGGGGACAAAAATGGTGCATGTCCAGATCCCACACATGCAAAAATTTTTTACATATTTTCAATGCTGACATACCAACTACTTCTTCATACTACCAAAAGTAATTTCAAATTGAGCAGTATCAAGTAGAAATGTATGAGAGCATGAGTTGAGAGGAGGGATAGACATTTACACCTCTCTCTCTCTCTCTGCAAACATACATATAGGAAATATTTTCATAGGAAAAGGAATGAAAGGTGAGAGACAAAAAAATATTCAACAGTGTTCTTAGCCCCAGGGGGGAAAAAAAAATTGCTTTTAGATCTTCCTTGACATTTTTATTCTCTGATTAACTTGAGCTTTGGTTTCTGAAATTACTAAGCAAACAAATAAACAAACCCCACCAAAACCCACCAAAAATTGTGCTAGTTTAAAACAATAATAACTTAAATGCTTAAAGATGTTTCATTTGAGAAATAATTCTGGAGAAAGCATTTCTACTCTTGTAAATAAAAGAGCTTGAATCAGGAGTTAAACATCAAGTGGCAGAGGTTTTAGTACATCTCCTAACAAACACAATTGTTGATTGACCTTCTGCATAAGAAAAGTATTTTACTTCTTGTTTAGATATATTTTCCTTGACTTTACAATCACTATATACCAATATAACATTATTTTACTAGATTTAAGAGCTGTCTACAATCAGTAGTGTATAATCAAGTTGTGTTTCCACAACTTGACATTTTGAAACCATGTTCAAGTCTTTGTGATTCAGAATTAAATATATTAGTTATCACATATAAACATTACTGCATTCAACAGAATACTGAAAATTTTAGCCACAGGAAGGCACATCCTACAACCAGACATTAATGTTTTATTGTGAACAAGAGTACTTTGGACTATCTCATCTACCTAAAAGGGCTTTGAATACATTTTTAGGTCACAGTTATAAATCATCTAGAAATTTTTATGCTTCTGTTGTTGTATTATTTCTATTTGTAATAAGACAATTAAGAAAGTGTTTCTCATTTTTACCTTAATTAACCCTGCGAATCAATTCTCCAATAAATTTAGGCTTGGCCTGTAAGAACACAGGCATCTGTGTGCTTGAGGATAAAATCTGGAACGCAGACTCAGCATCAGATCAAGTAAAAAAATAGTTCTATTTGTAAGGATAGAGATAACCATAACTGTAAGCATAAACTCCACAGATGTGAAAACTAAAATATCATTCTACAACCCTCAATGAACATTGAAAATATTCAAAAACCTCAAAGAATTTTAAAGTTAAATTAAAGGAAAAGAATATAGACTGAAACATGGATTAATTTTGACCCTGAATGAACCAGGAATTTTGTCAGCTGCCAAAACTTAATTGCCACATAAAGTCTATAATATCTTTTAATTTATAATAAACCTATTGGTAGTCCATCAGCTGTGGTATATGAAGTACTAAGATCTGCCTGCATATTCCTGGAATGTCTGGGTTATTTTTCTGTCTACAAAAGTAATTATGGAGTGATATCATCATGGATGTGATCAGCTTTATAACTAATCAATGATTGTCAGCTAATACTGTGTAATAGCTTTTTCCATACTGCCTGACTCTTACCATAGCAACTAATAATGATTTTCCTTCGCCTCTATGCAAATTTTGTTTCAGATAATCAATATATCATCCTGCTTGTAAAGAAGCCAAACTCTCTACCACCTACTTAATGCCATGAAACATATTTCAGTAAGAACTGACAGTCTTCTTACAGATGGATGCTTACAGTCTGAATGGACTCTGTGAATGGATAACTTGCTCCAAATAGATTAATGCTAAAGCTTCTTAATGCCCTTCTATAAAGAAAATGAAAGGATATTTTCTCCTCACAAGGATGTAAAACAATTCTACTTGTGAACAGGCTTTGAATTACTTCACTTCTGTCAAACCCATTTACCATCCACACAGACCATATCTTTAAAAGCAAATACAGAGAAGAAAGGTTTTTCCACTCACTGCAATAGAACTAGGTTTTTCTCACAGACAAAAGGTGAGATTGAACACATTTATAGCACTTAATACAAGCTCAATAAACACTGCATAATTCCCTTTGTTGAAGCTTCTATTTCTTTCATTTTGACCTTGCAATAATGGGAACTTAATTTAGGATTATTGATTTGAGGTTTTTTTTGGTCTATTAAACCAGCACTTAGAGAAATTCCAATTTCAAGACATACAGATGTGAAATGGTTTTGCATATTTTGCGGTGCGTTTCATTTTTACTGGCAATACTTAAACTATATTAAAATTTCAACATTACTATGGCTAAGAACAAATGAAATATCGTTTCTGTATTAATATCTTTAACTAATATGTTCATTTATATCTTACTTTCTTGGGGAAAAATCTGTTGCCTTACAATAGCTATCACATTTATATTATGTACATTTCTGTGAGTATTTCTAGGTTCATGATGTCCTTGAAAAGATCAATTCGAAACACTAAAAAATTTCTTTTGTTAATAGAGCAGCATATCCTACAGTGATACCTAATTTAAACTGGAAGTATTTAATAATTTAAAATCACTGAATGTGATGAACTTTCCCAAATTAATTTGAAAAGTATTAATCATCAGATGCATGTCCAAATACTTAGAAAAATATTCCTTTAATGAAACAGTTCATATAGTATGTTGCTGGCTGATATTTAGTATGATAGCTCAATCATGCTGTAATAGACTCACCCTGCCAGACAAACACATGCTGAAGCACATCTAGAACCAAAGAAGCACACTAGACCTTTCACAAAACTTCAGTTCCTTTTTTTTGGTAATTAGAAGAAAGTAATTATCATGGTTAATTTACCAGGAAAGTGTAAAATAAATAAAAATAAAACAGCCTTTGTCTTTCATAGGACCATAACAACTTTGTCGCTTTCATAAACTATATTGTAATACTATAGAATTTCAGATTTAACATTGGAGTCATTACATTGCTACATATATAAAACTCTGCACTTTTCCAGTGATACTTTATAAATGTATACATACAGATAGACAGATAGATAGATAACCAATTTACTATTTGCAAATTCACTCTTTAAATTAAAACAAACAAACCCCCCAAAAAAAAAACACCCACAGAAATGCCAGGCGGGGCAGGGATTTACAGAGTGCAGAACAGGGGAAGAGGAAAAGCAAACTCTGCATAAAAAAAATATTCCCATAAGTTACATGAGCAGCAAGCCTGGAGCTAGCAACTACAGATTCTGGCACAATCTGACATGCACAGAGGTTGATTGACCTGTGAAGTCATGCTTACTTGAAGGAGGGTCACAACTGACCTGCAATCTAACAAATTTCCATGCTGCCATCAACAGTCTGTAATGCCATCATCAGTAGGAGCAAGAATAATTTTCCCTTTTAAATAAACATACAACACAGCACACTCACTCTTTTCACAACACTCTGCTCTTCAGACATGAGATGTAACATTTTCTGGGTGCATTTATCTCTTTGTGTATAAATATTGTGTTCTATTATGTCCAATAGCCAACATTTATATACCAGGAGAAAAATAAATACTGCTATATCACCACTGAACAGCATGGCATAGGCAAAGAGAAGTTGTTATCAAATAATCACCACTGTCTATTTAGCAAGTTATTTCTCATATTATCTGATTTTTGTATTTTGACAATATTCTGTTTTCTGGCAAGCCAAACTAGTTGATGATTTTTTTCAATTAGGCAGCACAAAAATAAAGGACTAACCCCAATGTCTGGGGCATTCTAGAAATTAATCAATGGAAAATAAATTTTATGAAAAATCTTACCCAAAAAAACAACCTATATAAAAACTGCATTCTTGCATATTTGGCTTTATAATAGATTAATTATGCTTTAGAATCTTCATGGGAAGTATAAATATGAGTTTCTTGATTTAGTTCAGCTGACAAATTTTAAAGAAGACAAAACATGGATGTCTATTCACAAAGGCATAACATCATGAAAGGAAGGAATTTTAAACAGCAAACATCTCATTAATGGGCAGAGCATCTACAGTTTTGCATGTCTGTAAATCATTTAGAGTTGTATAAAGCTTAGTTTCTTACCCCCTACTGTGTCTGTTTTGCAGTGTTCCACTAAGCTGCAGATCCAGCAGCTCAACGATTGTCCCATGGAGTAAAAACAATGCTTCATTTACTCTCTCTGGCATGACCTGAGTCCTTCTGCCAAGTTTTCTTCCTTCCTTTCTCCATAAACAATATCTACATATTTAGAATGTAAGACAAAATGTAATGGCTGCCAGTAAGTTTCAATATTCAGGCTTCTCTCCCTTCCTCAAATGAAAAGGCAGGATTTAATGTAAAAACAAGGAGAGACTGCTTTTTCTGCTTTAAGCAGCCCATTAAGCTGAAGTGCATTATTGGGCATGAAGATAAAATTTAAATGAAGAAAAAAGAGGAGACAGAAAAGTAAAAAATCCCATAATGCTAAAAAATAGACACCATACAAATAGAGCACCAGAGGGATTACAGAGGAAGGAATACAAAGGTTAAAACAACACTGGTATGTGGATACAGATGTTGCCCCTTCACCTTTTCCCCACCTTGTCATCTGCAACTCCCTACCTACAGAGCAAGTCCTTTATCAATGCAGTAATAAATTCACATGTGCAACCATCTGCCTAGCAGATGGGGCAGGTGCTGGGTATTGTCATTCACCAGCTTCCACTTGTGCTTGTCATGATCAGGAGTTAGCAGACCTCATGGCAGGAGGTGAGCCATGCACACAGCAGGAACAACAGCACCTTGTGCCATGTTCCTTCACCCAGTGACTCCAGGGGAAAAGAGGGTGGTGAAGGAAGGGGGAGGCAAAGGAAATAGAAAGTTTTCACCTAGCATGTCATTACATAGCAGCCAGTAGGTGTTACCTCAGCTTGTTAATAAATGTTGCCTCTCCTGTGCAGCACATCCCTTCCATCTAAGGAGTATACCTTTGTACCCTGAACTCACACAATGAAATTCTGAAATTCCTAACATGTGAACTTATGTGAACATAATTCCTTTTTTTGATTTTGGTTTGTTTGTCTGTTTGTTTGTGTTTTTTCCAAAATGTAGTCATATTAAAAAAAAATAAAAAAAAAACAACAGAAAAAAAAAAAGGTAAGTTTTCAGGAAAAGTTGGGGGGGGAACCCCATCTGATGGTAATCAGCAGCTGCAGAAATTACACTAGTGGTAAACATACAAAAGGTCTATAAAAGGGAAGAAAATTTCCTTTTTTAGTTAGATCTGAATTCTAGTACTTATTTCTTATCCAGACTAGGTAATACTGAGATTCACTCTCTCATTTGTTTCCTCTGCAATTTTATACTTCCATTATGCGTTTGATGTCACTGTCAATAAAAAGTCTACACTTAGTGTAAAGAATCCCCACAGAAATCTGGGAAACTTCATAGCCTGTGCAATGCTTCTCACTGAGGTGTCAATGAAATCTTCCGGTGACTTACTGTCCCTACAGAACAGTGCCAGAGGATGTGAACTGTTTTGTGGCACTCTTTCTGTAACTAGAAACTGTAGCTCTCATAATCTGAGGAAATTACTTTCTCTGTACATTTAAATGATTGATTACAGAGAGAATTTTTCATTTGGAAAGATGCTTAAACAAAGAGAATATATACTCTAAGCAGAAGTCTTAACTGTGGAGATGTTTCTTGATATTAAGGAAACTTATTCAGTGCTGGTTTGTTTTGGGGTTTGTTTTGTTTTGTTTTTATTCACATATATTTAAAATATTTGGGTGATTTTTACTAGTATAATGTGTTATCACATAAATTTGATTTTATAATAGACAGTCAACCAAAAACAATTTCTAACAAAGAACAAAACTAACAAAAAACAATTTCTTTGCCAAAGGCAGGGTATCTTACTATATTAAATTTACTTTACAGAAAATATTGTCACTTTAGTTGCTTTCCAAATATGTGTTTCAAAATCTCTGTTTTTGATAATAATGCCTTACTTTGATTTCATCTTGCCTACAGAAAACACACCTCTTCCAATGAAGACTAGGAATTACATGCTTGAACACAGGGTAGATTCTTTCCCCTTAATGTTGAAGACTATATTCTTCCAAATTTTCACCACAGATCATATCACTAACTTTGATTCCACTCTTGAGCACATCTTTCCTGTGTAGCATGATGACTCACCAAAGTCAGTTGGAAACTCGTACAGTTAAAAACCTCGAGATTAGAAGACAGCCATTTTAGTGTTTAAAGAGAATACAACTGAAAATGATATTTCAAGCCTTTATGACATCCCAATTACTTTGTAGAAGCTCCAGCTGACAGATTCATCATGTGAGCAGACTTTTTTTACTGCCAAATCTTTACAAGTACATACAACTATTATACATATATAAAAACATAAACACATACACTTCATGTTCCCACAAGATACTTTTCTACTGACTTTTCTATCAAATATATTGATTTCAAAAAGCCTACATCCTCCAAGGAGTTTTCTAGATTGGGCATACAGAAGTTTATTATTAACAATATACAGAAACATTTTATACCATGTGAAGTACTGAATAGGACTTCATAAAGTCTCCTGCAAGTAAGAATTCCCAGTGTATTTTCAAGCTTTTTCTTTTCTGTTAGCTCATAAACATCTGCAACTAATGAAGATTCTTGCATCTATTTCTCATAATAGCACATTTATCTCCCTTCAGAGTCACACAAATATACTCTCTAAACCTCATAAGTATGCAGGCTCTAACTTAACCTCATTTTATTGACTCCTATGACCCAGAGATAAAAGCTTGAAATGTATACCAAAAAGATGAGCCTCAGCTGTTGACATTCTGAATTTATCAGTCCATGAAGAAATATATATTTTTTTATTTATATTGTATTCTCAAAGTGACATAAAGACATTAAAAATTTAAAACAGAAATTGGGTGCTAGGAATTCAGTCAGAAGAGAAAAATGAATAAATAAATTGTTTCACTTTGTCTAGACCCTGTGGCATTTTTAGAAAGCAGATCCAGAAAACAAAAAGGATAAACCAGTGAAGAGTGGATGGAGATGGAAATTGTTTCTATTTATATTCACTTTGTTATGAGCAAAGGAGCACCTAACACAAGGATTATGTTTGTAAAAAGCAGGTTCTGCGTCAAGAGTCTCTACACACTGTCCAGGCAAAGGTTGTTCCTCATCTTTTAGTTACTAGCATTGTCCTGGTGTGAATCCTTACAGCAAAAGAAAAGGGAGAAGAAGTTTAATTAAAATAATAATAAGAATCCCATCAAGGATCTGCATTAAAGGAAATGGGGGAAAAAACATCCTTAGGATATAAAGGGATATAAACTCACATAGTGTGTACAGAACCAGTTCCATCCCCATATAATATGCAATACTAATACTAGTATTTTGCTTCCAGGTAGAATTAGAATCCCACTGTGTTAAGTGTTACATAAAGAATATGGAAATAAGTCTTTGTGTGCAGCCTTTTTTAGCAAATAAATTATGTAATAGTTTTTTTCTTATAATCATTGGGGTGTTTTTTTGGTGTAAAATTCGTTGCTGGATTGGACAGGAGAATCTTTCAAACCTTTCACTGTTTAGTCTGCTAGAAGGATCTGAGCTGGGATCATGCTGATAGATTGCAATAACTGCTGTGCCTTCAGGTTTATCAGGATATAGTGCAATGACTCTTTGATCTTTTCCTATTTAAACCCGAGACACTAAAAAACTGCAGGTACAATAGATAATTACTATTCTCCTTGCATTCTTGAGTTTTCAGATAGTTTCACTCTACAAGACCAAGACTCAGTCCCAAGGCCTGATTGTATCCTCATTTACATTTATGTACACTGAGAATAATTCCACAAAGGCCAGTGGAAACTTAGTGAAATGAAATTGGTATGAAGTGTTTTGTGAAGTGAGACATAAATTCATGGTTTCGTGTAATGAATTGCGTCGTCTGCAAGAAACCATTTGAAATTGGAACAATTCATAATGGACAGTAATAATTCACTGTGTATAATTTATTTTTTATAATGTAGTGGCTTTTTTCAGGACTGTTTCTTATCTCTTGGATGCTTTATCTTTTCTATTTCTATTCCCTTTCTACTTTATTATTAAATGGTTGCAGTTTTACTGTCTTTCTTAAAAGAACAACACACAATAGAATTTAAAAGGTTGAGGGGAGGAAGATAACATATATTTGTTCTTGTCCAGAATTTAAATTTCAGTTTTGAATACAGGTCACAGAAAAAGATTTTAGACATCAATTTAGAAACAGTACACAATACACTACCCGTAACACTTCTAAAAAACTGAATATTATATAGGCTCTTTTCCTTAACAAGAGAACTGTATGCTTTCTAACCAGAAACTGAAATATGACTTAAGTTTACCTGAAACCAAAGAAATTTTCAGTTTTATCACAATTTTCTTGAATGATCAAGATTATCAGCAGAAATTAATAGTCTCTGATTCTATGTAAAATCTAATCTGTCTCCCAGTTTTCTGTATGAATCGCCCTTGAAGATAAGTGGCCACCATGGTTAATAAAGAGAGAATGAAGACAAGTGTTGCAACCTGTGCCACATAAGTATCAATACTTTAAAAATATTTATAAATTAAACTGTGTATTAATAAATAATTTTTTTTCTAGGAAAAGTGTAGGGACACTGCCATACTCCTCTCAAAATAAAAAAAAAAAAAATAGAGAAAGAATCAACTCCTAGAACACACTTCTTTCCTCCAAATAAAGGAGGTGCTTCTCATCTAAGTAGATGAGGTTCCCCTTGGCAATCATTTCCCCAAGCATCACATCTATGCAATATTCTCAGCATCACCTTGGGTAAGATGTGTACTACTTCCTAAAATAGACATACATATTGGACAATGGAGATAATAGATTGAACTCCTATTCACAATGTCCGGGAGAAAAAAAGAAAAGCAAACTAACAAACAAAAGTCACAGAATGCCTTAGAACTGGAAGATTTTAATAAATAGGTGCCTAGAAGTTAAATTCAAGACCATTCAGGATGCCAAATGCATGTATTTAAAACAGTGAAAAGGAATTAAAGGCAGATGTATTTAAGAGTCTATTCCTGTGTGTGAGTGATCCCTCTGCTTTCCAAGTGACACAATATTGGGCCAAAGGAGCTATGGCTGGGGATTGACCCAGCTGTTACAACCAGGTTGGTGATTATGCCCTGTGCTGTACTCTAAGAGTGATTAGTTGTTTCCAAAGATATTTAGCAACAGATCACAATCAAATTTTTTACCAAGAGTGTGTCAAAAACATACTAGCTGCATTTCACATGTCTAGATTTTTAGTATTTTGGATTTAAAAATATGTTTTGTCTTCTTCTCAGATGATCTTTTTACATTAAATTCTACAAAGTATCACAACACACATATATCATCAATATGAACTAAATATGAAACTGAAAATAATCGCTCTTTCACCACTCAGTAAGGCAGAATGAAGGTATGATGATATCCTGTCATCTAAAAGTGATCAAAAAACTGCAACAATAACAGAATCAGAGGTTGGCTAAGGTTGGAAGGACCTTGGGAGTTCTTGTCATAAACCCCTGCTCAAACAGGGCCACCTACAACTGGTAGCCCAGGAACACATCCTGGCTTTTGAATTTCTTGGAGAAAGGATTTTCCACAATCTTCTGAGTTTATTTTTATTTGAAGAGGGACACTCCCTCACATTTTGACTAGCTTAAACATGCTAGTGGATAAAAAGGAAGACTATATAAATTATTAATTTTTTTTTACCCTGAAAGGCAAATTGAAGAGCCACAAAAACAGGAAGAAATCTGAGAGCAAGAGGTTTGTTGCACACATTCTACCAATAATGTTAAACATTAAATTAGCCTGTAGGAAGAGAAATATTAATTTCTAAGTTATCCAATTATTACCATCTTCCAAATTACACAATAGAATTCCCAGAGGAAAAGTCCATTCTTGTTGTAAGAAAACAACTTAACTTTACTATGTGGAGCAGGGCAAACATTGCAAAGCAACATAGGAAATACATAACTGATAATTACATAGGTAAATTTATTAAAGAAGAAATGAAAAGTCAGATCAATTAAATAAGAATATATATGAAAGTTTATCATGGGGGTAAGCAAGTTGGATCTAAACAGAATTTAATTCTGATGTGGCCTGAAGAAAATGATCTTTTGAAAGTATATTGGTGAAACTTATACTGAGAGGCAGTACTTACAGAGTTTGAAGAAAAGAAATATTTAACAGCTTGTAAAATATTTTCATACAGATACTTCCAATTTTTGAGTATATAGATTGAGATTAGGGGTAGGGTGGGAGAATGTTTTTGAACATTCTGTAAACAAACACAGGCATTCAGCAAACTTTGCTAATAAAAAATGTTTGCATATTTTTTGTAGATTTTACAAAGCATGGCTATACTTTTGAGAAAGCATGAAGTATTACAGTATGAATCAGAAAGCTGCAATACTTTTAAAGAGTGTTAATGAAACAATATCATACTTGTGTTGGAAGTGTCTGAGGAATTGTAACTAGTTCAAGATTTTCAAGGTGGGAAATATACTAGATGAAATAGGACAAACTGACAAGATATATCAGATCAACCATGTTAAATTCTGGCAACACATCAGTTCATATGGAACCGAAATTGAAAGTGAATGCATGTGTTATTTCTGAATATATTCTGAAATAACATAACTCCTTGATTTTAAAACCAACCAATTTCATCTTGTAATAAAGACTGCATCATTCCATTTCAAAACTTAAGGTATAATCAAAATACTTAGATTAGTGGCAGTAGAGATAGATAATGGGCAACCATATTACAAGAAGACCAAAAAACCCAACAAAACACCTCAGGGAAATCAAATATGTATTAGCATGGATAGCTGTAAAATTATGCTGATGTAACTATAAACTCATGTAAATATGCTGCACAACATGACCTCGTCTCTATGACTGTGCCATTATTTTTCATAAATTTCCATCTTTGTCAGTCTATTACTGTATGTTATCAAGCAAATTTCCTGCAAGTTCAAGAAGAACTATACTTGTAATAGTTTTTGAGAAATTCTTTGATTATTTAATTTTCCATTACATCCATTTTTATTTATCAGAAAAAAATTTAGTAGTGCACCTCTAATTTGGCAACTGCTCTGTTTTTTCTTAATTTGTTTGTTTATTCTTTCCAAAAATGCCACATACAGAAAGATTGTAAATTCCACCTAGAAATCTGAACTCCGTCTGGTAGTTCTACTTTTATTGAACATTTTCTGTGAGTCTGTACATTATGGACTTAATACATAAGGCGAGTATATTCCTGAGAAACTTCCAGTTCCCTGAGTCTTCTCTTACAGACATAGAAAGCCTAACTCTTCTGTATATTTCAAAATACACAGTGAACAGGATGCAGCTGATTTTCCTGCAACAGAAGTATCTTAAGATGTAGATTCATCTTTATTACAGCATAGCAATAATAATTTCAGATTCATATCTTAGATTCATACTGCGGATCAGAACAATATTTTGAATCAAGTAAGGACTCCCAAAACCTTCAAAAGAATGAGAACATATATAGAATATACTCCTTTACTTCACAAGAAATTGAATTGATAAAGCAAAAAAAAGAGCAAACTGCTTGGGGGGGGGGGGGGGCTTGTATTAGAAAAACAGGGCATACCAAACAAGGTCTGCTTCATAAAATCAGACAAGATATGTAGATTTCTATAGAGGATGATTCACCACCTAAGTGCCAATAATCAATTCAAAACTGCAGTGGTATGTTTCGGAACATCTACTAATTGTAGCCAGGTATAAGAGCCCACTGGGAAGCCTGGAATTGTATAAAAAGCATGTGAACAGAATCAAAACCTGCATTATAACAAAGCAGGAAAAGTGCTTCTGAAGTTAAGAATAGATGACTTGTTCACAAACCTGAGATGATAAATAACCAAGATGATAATAAAACTAAGCCACAGAATTAACATTTTAAATGCACCTTCTTCTTACACAATAAACGAGAGATAAGCAAAATAAACAACTCTTTTCCTCACTTCAAATCTACAAGATTTTACAGACACAAGACAGAGTGGGGAGCTTGCAAAAAATACTACAATGAAAAGAGTGCATCTAGTCTGAAGTCAAAAGTAGCACAAAAGATTAAATCTAAATGGAAAAAATGTATTACTCCATCTAATATGTGGTTCTATTGTAGGTCAATGTTAAATATAATATTAGACTGAGACAAATTCAATATCATTATATTATTTTTATGCAGTAATAAAGAAAGAGTATTTTTACTAGCTCCTGAGTCCAAAGCACAACTGGAAACATTCTATCCAGAATTTATGTAATTTAAATCACATTCTAAAGAAAACATTAGTGGGCTATGTCTTCCACAAGGATTGATATAAACATGCAGTGGAGATAAGATATAAGCTAGGGATTTATAACTAGTGTTTTAGAGACTTTCCTATGATATCAGAATATCTATTGAAAATGTGCTCATCCACCTCCTGCTGCAGCTTTTCTACTTTAGCACTCTTTTCTGGTCTTCATGATTTGCATATCCTAACGCTGCACACTGTACAGCCAGTATACACACACTTATGCCCAGGGTATTATAAGATATATAATACCTCTATAGACCACTTTGGAATTACGGAAGATCTGTCATCTACCAATTACTAAAATATGTTTTCAATAGAGTGGATTTTAAGATTGTAACAATATACCAATATAGGTGGTGTTTTACTACTAGCATTGTAAGTAAAATATGAATGTCTGAAAGGAAGAACACTAGCAACATAATTTATATTTTATGTAACTTATATATATGTAAAGTAAATGCATTTATTTAAATTATTTTTTAAGTATATCTGCTATTATACTACCACCTAATGGTAAAAGATAATTAATATAACATACAATTACATAAAGATGCCCTGACAAGCACGGCAATTCAAGAACTAGCAAGTAGCAACATCCTTTTCTCTGTCTTTTACAAGTCTTTTATTTCTCCTGCTATTAAGATGCTTTGCACTCCTTTGTCCATACTTCTATCTTTTCCTGCAATTTTTACTACTTCAGTTACGTTCATGGATTTTTAAATAGTTGAGCATATATCATTGCAGATAAGGTCATATAAGTTCTGTGTTGAGCAGTATAGAAATTTCCGGTCCTCATACAGTTACACTAGCAGTGGCTTTAAGCAATGAAATTCCTTTTCTACTTAAAATAGAGAATTTACTTTCTTCCATTTTATTTTTAATATACAGTCACTTAAATTTGTAGTAAAGGATCTAGAGGGTGGGGTCTTGCTGGACAAGGTGAGCCAGAGCAGCAGTATATGCATGTGATAAAAAATGCCAACCACATATTCATTTCCACATCAACATGTGGAGCTAACATTAAAAGCATCAACAGCAGGTTGAGAGACGTGATCATTCTCTACTACTTCAGCATGTTATGGGAGGGTGTATATGATTAACGTCCAGTTCCTTAGTACAAGACAGTCATTTATTGTGTTTTTTTTTTTTCTTAGAAGACTTACCAAGATGATTAGGTGAAGCATATGATGCCAAAGGAGGAACTTAAAAGCTTTGGTTTATCTAGTCTTAAAAACTGAAGATCAGTTAACAGATTTCATTCCAGCCTTTCACTACTGTAGAAGCCTACAATAAAAGGGGGGCAAGCTTTTGCAGGTCCTTTGACTACAGAATGGAATTTTCAGCAAGGAAAATTTCAATTGGATATTAGAAAAAAAAATGACAGTGAAAGGAGTCAAATGATTAAATGATTAGAGGATTATGTGATTATGTACAGGATTTTGTTGTGAAATATCCTTCATTGGATATGCTTGAAGCTTGACTGGACAACACCAGGAACAATGGAAAAAAAATATTGTCATGATCTGTCTGAACTTCTTGCTACATTTTCTCTCAAGTTATGTGTAGCACAACAACTGAAATATACACAAAATCTTTGCCCAGCTTTTTTGTTAGTATGACTCAGCATCACCTCTTTCAGAATGAAGAATCCTGTTTCTTTTTTCCCCTCCATGTGCATCACATATTAGGCTACATGTAAGGAAGTTGTGGTTTCACCCCAGCTGGCACCTAAGTACCACACAGATAGCCACTTGTTCACATCTCATTTCCCCATTTTCCCTCCAGTGGGGTAGGAAGGAGAATCACAAAAATGTAGAACATGTGGGCTGAGATAAGAACAGCTTAAGAACTAAAATAAGAAGAGTAAGATTAATGAAATGTAGAGAGAAAGAGGAATAAAACCCAAGAAAATCTAATGGTGGACAATACAGTTGCTCATCACCCACTGACCAAAGCCCATCACTGAGCAGCAATTAGCCCTTCCTGGACCAACTTCACCAGTTTACATCCTGGGCATGTTCTATGCTTTGGAGTATCCCTTTGACCAGGTTGTGTCAGCTGTCCTGGCACTGTTCCCTCACAGTGTCTTGTGACCATTAGCTTGTTTTCAAAACTGAGTGCTGTACCAGCTACAAAGAAGAAAATTAACTGCATCTCAGCTGAAACCAGGACAAAGGAAGACATTTTTGATGATGAGTGTGGTTAAGCACAGGAAAAGGTTGGCCAGAGAGGTAGCAGATGTCCCATCCCTGGAAACATTTGAGGTCAGGTTGAATGGGGCTCTGAGCAATCTGATCTAGTTGAAGACATCTCTGTTCATTCAAGGTAGGTTGGTCTTGATGACCTTTAATTGTCCCTCCCAATCCATGATCCTATGATGACAACTTGGAAGAAAACAAAATAAAATCACTGCAGAGATAGAGCAATTTTTATTTTGCTTAAAAAATATAACAAAAATAAACCCCTAAAATCTACACAAGGATGATAAGATTTGTTTACTGAAACCTGTTCCTTGATAACACAAACTGCAGGGAGATTTAACCTCAGCTACACAAAACATAGATTAATTAATTCTGCAGCAAATTAGACTTTTATAAAAAAAAGATATTCTGTTCACAATTGTAGACATATTTTTGAAGACTGATGATAAAAGCATAAATATGACACATAACCAATATTTAATCTCATTTTAAATTCCAATTTTTTATTTACTGTTATTAATCTGTATTAAAATTAAACTTTCAGAATAAGAGCCTCCGTGATTTGCGTGTTAAGGCTAAAATATGTGATTAATTTGTCAATTCAAGCAATCGCTATTGCAATTATAAAACATGGATCTCTTTTCATCCATTTTAGTATGGGGGAAACATACTACACATAGCAACCACTTTCAAAAGCTAAGCACTAAACTGAATACATTTCTCCCTTTTCTCCAACTCTGTCTCGGTATTTAAAGAAAGCAACTGACTACTGAAGTTTTAAATCAAGTTAAAAATAAAAATTCCAGATTATATGAATTATATATAAATATAAAAAAAACATTTGTCTAACATCTGCATACTATTATAACAGGACTATAAATTAATCTTAAAAATTAGATTTTTAAAAAATTAATTATAAAAGCTAGGAAAGTGCTAATCAGATGATGCAGAATATCAGTATTGCACAGTATCACAATTTTAAAGAAAAGACTACTTAGATGAATTATTACTGTCAACATGAAATGAGCTGACAAAAAATAATTCATCTGCATTTTGCTTGAATTTCTCCTATGTCACATGCAATTGTAAACACAGCTGGAATTAAAATCTGTGCTCTTAAATGTTTTCTGTTTTATAACCTCTGTTTTTAATCTGAAACACACATCATGTACTTGGTTGTCCTTCCTGTGTACAGCTGCCTTCAAAATTCTAAGTGAGTACTCTGTCTTACTCTGTTGATGTCAGTAGAAGATATTTTGCTAAGACAACCTTCAGATTTAATGTTTCTGCTGTATCTCTTGGCGGAAAAACTTCGTGTACACGTGGCTATGAGCATTCCCTTTGCTGCAGTGCAATAATGCCCTTGTTTGATGAATTAAGCATCCTGTCATTTTTAAAGCACAGTTTGATGTTTTATCCTATGAGTACAGTATGTAGAACTAAGATCAACTGTTATTAGTAAAAGCTTGAGGCTTATGACCACTTCTGTTGAATTTACCTTTCATTCCATATAAAGTAAGTGAGTTGGAATTAACAGGTCTGTCCTTGCAAAAGTGAACAGGAAGGCTGACAAAGTAATTCCCTGGTAATCGCAGCAAATTAGTCTTGAAGTCCACTGACATGGAAATATTCTTACTGGCATCAAGCCTGAGGAGTAGGCATAATCCCTGATCATAAAATTGTAATATTAATTGGAAAATCTTAACTAAGGAGAAGGTCCCTTTTTCTTTTATTTTTTTTTCCTCTCTATTTTTATCCTGTTTTAGAAACACTCTTTGCTAAAAATGATGTGTACATGTACACAGTATATATGCATATTAGTTAAATTTTGAAGGAGTATACACAACTAGAAAGTTTACCCACATCTTTCTTTGGAGCTGTCTGTGGAAAAGAACAAATCCATACCTACCAATTGTGACACTGAAATAATTTTGTTTTTAAAGACATAATATCTCACAATTACATGAGATCAAAATGTTGCCCTCTAGACATTACTTCTTTTGAAAGCAGTCTATAAGCCCTTGTTGGGGGAACAGGCCTAAAGCACCAATCCCTGTTAGTAGAAGCAATAATTTCAGGGTTTTACACATGGAACTTGAAGCTATCAATCTCACACTAGGTACTAATGTTGATGAATTGACTTAACTGTGGAAGAAGCAGCAATCAGATCATTACAAGACAAGCATGCCAAGTTACTCTTTTAACAGTGTGCATGTTCCAACATGTTTTGTAGTTGTGCTAATATTCCTGGTTTTTCTGTATTTAAAATATTCTCTGTATTTGTCTGCATATGTATGGGACCTTAGACATAGCAGAACAGTAAAAAAACCCATTATTATGTTGTCACACAATATTAGAGAAGCATGGCATTCCTTTCTACATCATATAAATGCATTATTTTGTATATCTCAGTATATAATATCTCAGTGTTATAATTATTATAATATCTCAGTATTGGTGCTATTAACTGCAGTAAAACAAACTTCACTATAACATTTTGGGGGATTTTTTTTATGATTGGTCGGTTTGGTTTGTGATGGTGGGCAGGTTGCTTGTTTTCTGGAGGGATGTGTGAAGCAACACATGCAGGTAACCAGGGTGACCACCAAACCACAGCTGAAATGCAAAGAGTACATTCATTTCAGTACCTCACTACCAGTGTCGGGCTTCAGAGAAACACAGGGACACAGGCTCCTTAGGCTCAGTTTATCCTATCACCCAGCGGGGTGGAGGTGAAGCTGCTGCTGCCTGCCCCGATATAACAAAAAACTTCTTACAAGCAGAGTTTATCACAGGGTTGTACTTTTATGATCTCCCTCTCCCTCCCAGCAGGAGGCTCAAGCATGCCTGTGAGACTGTGTTATCTCTACACAGGAATTCTAATTCTCAAAACAGGCAGAGGATGAATGACTTAGGTATGACTTAGGAATGACTTAGGCAGGAATGATTTACCTGCATTGCTTGCATTCCCGGAATTTCATTTGGGGTGAAATTATCCCCTCCCTCACCAAAACTTATTGTTTTAACCCTTTCCTCCAAACAGAGTGTGTTATTGTTTTCTTCTTTTTCTAAGAAAAATGGTGAGAGTGATATTCTTACAGCTACTTCTAATTGTTGCATTGGCAGAAATAATTTGGAAACCCAGCAAGGATTTTAAACTCTTAGACACCCAAAGTGCATTCTAATTGTTGGACATATGGATAAGAGTTTACACACCTGCTACATAAGAGACCTCATGACTATACAGAAAACAGAAGCCCGAATATATTCATGATCAGACAGAACCAAAAGGCTGAGGCCTGAAGATGCAAGGCGGCGCGCAACAATAAACATGTTTTCTGCCTTGCAAAACCTACAGTTAAGATAGAACAGTCAACAAAAGTAGGCAAAACACAGAATTGAAGTGAATGCCATCCAGGGTTAAATACCAAGTATGCACTAAACTGACATCATATAAATACCCACACCATATGGGTTATATCTCAATGCTTTCACAGTCCGAAGTTAACTGCCTTTCACCTCTGCTGTCCTTTTCTCCTCTCACTTCAGTACATTCATATCTCCCTTGTACTGGGGAGCACAGACTGGGACACCACACTCCAGATGTGCCTCACCAGAGCTGAGCAGAAGGATCACCTCCCTCAACTCACTGGCGATATTCTACCTAATACAGCTAAGAAGGCTTTTGGCTGCCTTTGCCACGAGGATGTGTTGCTGGTTCATGGCCAGCTTGTCTGCCAGGACTCCCAAATACTGCTCTGCAGAGTCACTTTCCAGCTGGTCAGCACTCAGCCTATTCTGGTGCCTGAGGCTAACCTTACCCAGTTGCAGGACTTGGTATTAAACATCATTGGGCTTCATGAAGTTCCTCTTGGCTCATTTCACCAGTCTCTTTGTATGTAGCCTCTGAAGGGCTACACAGCTACCTGGCATATCAGGTTTATCTCATGCATATCAAGTTTTGGAACAAAGTTATGAATTCATTGAAGAATGTACCTCACTGAGTTAAAGTACATGAAAATTAGCTGGAGTTTCTTACTCCTTAAGTTGTCAGTTACATATGGCAAACTTCAACACTAACTTAGGGCTTCCACTCACCCTAAAACTACAAAAATCCAACATGTCCCTGATCAATATGGAATATAACCATGTCTTGAGTTACCATGAATATTTGGTGCTATTGAAAATTTTCATAATTTACAAAGATATTATATTGACTTAAGACTTTTATTATGCTGTCCATAAATTGTAAATTTCAGTGAATTACCTCAGAGTTAAAAATTTCCTATTTTCAGAAGAATATGAACAAATTTGTAGAAGAAATTCGTGTCTCCATGACCAAGATATATTCTGAAATAAAAGTAAAAAAAAAAAAAATACCGTTGCCAAACTATACATACATATATGCCTTTCCAAACAAGTTTCATATATCATAATTATAAAAATGTAGACTATCAGGAGCTTCCAAGGATAAACAGATAAGAGATCCTTCTATGTCTTTCACAGCTCTAAATTCTGAAAAATACTTAACTACTTATTTATGTAGATATATACTCAACATAGTTTTTGCAATTGCCCAAGACCTAATTCAGTTTACTTAATCTACAGTTATGTGATTTAAAGTAACCATTGAAATCCTCATCTTCCTTCTCCAAATAAGTACTCCAATCATCAACACATGGACAACAGAGCTTGACACAGAGAGAAGAAACTGGAACTCTACAAAAAGAATTCACACCTCTGACAAATTAATTACTGAAAACAAAAAAGAGTAATGCATCTTCCTCTCTATCCCTATATTGAAAAATTGGGTTAAAGTGCTTAATTCAAAGTGGTGAATTTTGTCGTAGATAAACAAGTCTGCAACACCCCACCCCCTCCCCCTCCACTCCTCAGTTCTTTTCTACTGACAAACTCAGGGGAGTTTCACTCAGAATGCTCAGAATGCTGCCTTCGGGGAGTTCCCAACCTTAGCAGACAACTACATGGAGAGAGCCATAAATAGCTAAAACTGTAAAAGGTGTGTTCCACAGACATCAGGCTCTCAAACAAGCTGGTGGGTGGTATGATACACTTTTGTAGATCTATTGCTGCATGCTCAGCCATATTGACACACAAATATTCCTGAAACTTATAGCTCGATAGAGCCAAATCAAGACAAGGTTTTTCATAAGGTGTCTTCAATGTCAAATGGGTAAGAGCAAAAATAAAAACACTGAACACTCAAAATTTTTCATCAGATGGATTTCATCACTGAAACTGCTTTGAAAACTAAAGGCCAGCATGTCAACAGAGTGCCAAAGGCTTCCTGTAGAAATACAAGATTTAAGAGAACAGTGGTAAAACAATAAGAAAGATAAAAAGTTTCATGAGAAGTATAAAACACATTAACTACAACAGTGGCTAAATAGAATGGAAAAGGTAAAACCCAGATTTCACAACAAACACAAGAATAAAACAGAGAAGAGTGTAAAAAAGGTAACTAATATGGAGAGTTTTAGAATCAATGATTGAGAATGGCTAGTCTTGAGGGAGTGGGAACATGTAATGTAGTCTTTAGAACAGCAAATTGCACTACTCTAGGTATTGGGTAATTTATGTTCTCACCTGTAATGCATCTTCTGCTCAATAATTACATAAAGTATAGTGAAAATGAGCTTTGCAGGTAGTTTTTGAATGGCATTGCTATACATATACATATACATATACATATACATATACATATACATATACATATATATATACATGACAAAGTTCTTATGTTTTAAAACCAGACTGTAATGTCAAGGTTAGTAACTGGTACTCTGCATCTGGAACTGATTCATGGTCTGTAAATGATGATACGAACAAAACAGCCTCATTTCATTATCCCATTCTAACACAACTGCAATCAACACACAGACCCTTAAGATATATAAGTAGTACATATTTGAAATTAAAATCTCTCTTCTAAATATTGGACAGGTGTACAATATCATGTCTACTAACCCTTGTCACAACCACAGGAGAAAAAAAAAAAAAAGCTACATCAAGCTTTCCATAGCTTCCACTTTCAAAGGAGAGGAGAAGTCTTACTAAACTCCCAACACTAAATGACTCTGGTTTCCCTTCCATGAAACGTGCTTAATGTTTGCTCTTACTATTCATCAAACATTCTTTACTAAAGAAGGACGTGTTCTTTGCCAGACAACTTCTTTATTAAAACCAGCAATGGTGTTATCATGCTTACAGCAGAATAGAAGAAATACAATCCTTCTTTGTCATGCCAAAAGCAGACAATAATCATTCATGTTGCAATTAACAGAGAAATACCATTATCATTATCAAGCTTTCTGGTCTTGTATTTCATAAATTAGATGGAAACCACACAGGAGAAAAATGTTAATAATTCAACAACTCTACCAGCCAAGGCTTGGATGTTCAGCCTGGTATCCCAAAGTATAAATATTTACAAAGCTGACAGATCCAGTATCCCAAATGGGAGGAGTTCTGATAATCAGGAAGACTGGTGGCTCAGTATAGGTAACACACAATACCCTTTTAAATTAGCTTTGTTATTTTTTTGTTTTACCATTTATATCCCAATGAGTCCCTCATATTACCACAGGTAACCAAACCTTGTTTCACAAACAGCAGTGCAGTTGCTCTGCCTTTTTAAGCATTTATTCATTCATTCATTCATTCATTTATCAGAAACATTTTAAACTAGGGAGAAAGCAGGAGAATTTAAAAAATTATTTTCTTTTCTTAAGCACATTCTTAATCCTGTGGTTTTGTTCAGTTACTGATTTTGCAAAATTATGTGCAAGCTGAGATTGCACATACCTTAAAGATATCAAGTGTCAAGTTATATAAGCATATGTGCCATGTAACATTTGTGAAATCTTCTCTCAGTAGGTGTTTTGACTTTTTCTTTTTGGTATTTACATGCAACTAATAGTACACAAATAAACTGGAACAAAAGCAAAACCTAAATTAAAACACTGTTTTTTAAATTAAATTAAAACACAGCCTTTTAAAACACAGTTGGTGAGGTGACTTTAGTTAGCATAATTCTCTATCATTCCATGGATTCTCTACGAGAAGGGATTTCTGTGCAGCCTACAGCATACTGAGGAATGTGGTTTTCTACCCACATGTCAAAAATTTGTGACCATAGTACTTAGTACTGACTGTATTTTGACATGTTAAGCATGATCATCCTTCTTAAAAATGAGAAGAATTTCTGAGATGTATCCTGGTTTCAGCACACTTCCATGCTGTGAAAAGTGAGTCACAGTATTGTAATCTGGTCCCTACAATTTCTATCAGGATTCAAAGACCTACTTTGTGATAACATCATTGATCATTCTCAAAGAACACCTCTCAAGCAAACCAGAAACACAGTTTTGTGTATAATATATATCATAAATACTGCTGAAGGATAAACATTGGCAGATACATTAGTCAAAATTTTCATGTCCTTTTTTGATATGTCTGAGTAGAACAGAGAAACCCTGTGCAACAAATAGGGCATTGCTTCCAGAACCTATATATTTTGGTGAAGTCCATTGCATATGAATCCTCTTAGAGGCACTGTTGCTCAATATTTTTGTGATACTTCTTTCCTGCCTAATAAAATTGCTTCAGTGTATTCAAACACATAGGCCTACAGGTACCTTGGAATATCCTCTAAATGACAGTGTCAATATATAGGAACTCTCTGGAAAGTATTTTTAATCCTAGCTGTGATTTTTAGACTTTTTTTTCCTGTCTTATGTTCTTTTCATTGTGTGGAAAGGAATTACACTCCTGCACCATTAAATACAGACAAAACCAGTATCAAAGTTTTATCCAAAGAGATAGATGTATTAAATTTCAGAAGGTAAAGCAGTCTTTAGAGGGCAAGCATTTAGTACTCTCTAAAGAAACCACGTTTATAAACAACATCCCAAACTGGCTATCTGAAAAACAGAACATCCAAAACCAGTAGCTATTCCTAAAAAAAATTTATATGATCTTTTTGGTTGGCAAGACTCATCTAGTGAAACTTGGACATTTATAAGCTGCATTTCTGGAAATAGTTTAACAAAAATCTAACTCTATTTCCAGCCTAAAATTTTATTTTCTGTGACAATGGATAGTTTGAATTCAAAACTGTATTTTTTGTTAATTGGGCTCTGGAGAAGAACAGATTCTAGGGAAAAAATAGTGCTTAGTTAACATTTCCTATTTCTACAGCCTCTAAGTTCCATTCTAAAGCACTATGGCAAGGGGAATAAAGATTCACAGGTCTTTAATTGAAAAACATTGCCTTTCCTGCTAAAGGTACAATTCTTCAAATCTCACTTTGTGGCACACACAAAATATTAGCACACTAAGGTTAAGTGCCCTCTAGTTGAGATGAAAAGGGGAAAGCATTCTGGAAAAGCTGCGGATGCTGTCACATAGAGAGTGCCCAAACCTGTTCACATTCTAAGGAATCAAGTGTTGAAAATGTCTTGATTTCTGTAAATTGCAGCATAGGCTTCCAATATAAAAGGAATCTAAGAGGAGAAAGAGAAATATACTACCCTTGGTACATCCCTGTCCATTTTCCTGTAGGCATGAAAATAGGTTGCATACCATAAACCACAATTTCTTATATCCTTGCATGTAATTCTATACTGCATTGGGAATTCCTGTTTGCACTGGTATTTTCAGAAATATCATCTTCACTACACAAAAAAGTGGTTTTGTGTGTGAAGATCTCAGTACAGGAAAATACACAATGGAAACATGAGACATTAACTACTTTGTACACAAAAGTCTACGTAGCCAATAGCTAGAAATTCACAGAGTTATGGCTCAACACTTAAACTAGTGAAAAAACACAGTATTTTTAAATCTGTGTTTTGCTGGGAAGGAATCCTACTACTGACAGAGCCTAGCCCCTGGAAAAGGATAAAACCTGTAACTCTTTAACAGAAGCATTTACTTCTTGCAGCACAGGCATTCAGGCTCTTAAAGGAGTCCAAAGTTGAAGTCTCAGTAACATCCTTTGAATTTCTTATCAGCTAATTCAGTAGCTGACTGACTGTTGTTGTCTGCTAATTGTTAAAGAATTCATTCTTATTAATTTGTGTTATGCATTGCATAAGAAGCTGGGATGTTTCATATAGGGCTGTGAATACAGGGACAAATTCTCTAAAGGTTTACACAACACAGTAATTTCCTAGTTTCAGTCCAAATTGCTTGAAATTTTCCCAAGTACATATCTTCCTTTTCCTCTTTGCCTTTATTATTCCGGCAACATAATGTTTGTTTTCAGAACATGGACTGAAGTTGCAGTAATTTAAATCTACAGAAATTTTTACTTGTGTTTCTTTTTGATAATTGTTTTCTTACAGATAGAAAGATGAGTTCAAACCACACGGTGATCCCAGGACTCGTGTGCAAGGGATACTTAGGTACATGCAACACCAGTAAAACACAAAAAATTGTGAATTTCACATAAACAAAAAATTGTGCACCAAACTATTGTGGTTGAAATTTTATAAATACCTAGTAGGGATTTATCATTATTACATTATTAAAAATAAATATAAAAATTATAAAATTATAAAAAGAGTCTTACTACTGCATCAAAATAGATTTAAAACATGGTACTCAGCAGAAATGACTCAGTGTAAGCAAGCAAATTTGCAGGTTGTCAGGTTTTATTAGCTCAGTTCTCATGCTATAGTAAAGCAGCAAGACTATTTTAGACTGAACTTGATCTTGAAGGCATCATGACTGCATTTGTACAATGCTGAATCTGACCTAATCATCCTGGCAACATGAGAGCAGGTTGATGTCATCTGTAACATAGTTCTCTATAAACCAGTTTATCTACTCACTATTAATAAAGAATTGACTGTTTTAGGAATAAATAAAGAAACTGTAGGTTGACCCTTCATAACTTGAACTGATTCTTTTGGTAAATTACATTCTTATATGAAATTGCTGAAAAATACAGAAGAAAATAAGTTAGAGTGGGAAATTACAGCAGCTCTTAGTTTATTACAGAGATCTTTACCAAGATGAGCACCGTCGACTTTCTTTTCTGAGGGAAAAATTATTTTACAATAAAAGAAAATAGAAGTTATCTTTTTAGACAATATTTAATTAAGGATTTGAATATGTCTGTCTGCATTCTCTTGTGCTTCTGCATTCTTTTATGCTTCTGCATTGCTATATGGAAGAAAGAAAAAAGGGTGTTTCCTAGGCTTCTTATTTGTGTGCTATTCTAATAGTCCTCACACAAGCAATTTGTTTTAAGAGACATACTATTTGTAGCTTGACTACCACATTACAGTTGTGTGAAGAAAATTGCAACACACAGAACTCCTTAACCTCTATTAGTCTTCAGCTGTATGGAATGCATTTTAACCTGTCAGATCTTGTGTTCCACTGCTCTAAGATCAAGCCATATGCAATATTCATCAGTTTAAATAATGTCGGAGACAAACACTATTCACAGCAACTTCCTCAAAGACTGAAACAAGTAGCTGGTGTTGAGTATTATACCATTTGTTATCTACACCAGCAATACAGAGTTCATTATTGGACAAATTAGCTTCTAAGTTACTGATGCTGATCCGTAAATAATTGGAACCAGCAGAAGTGTTCCTAAGAATTTTTCTGCTGTGCTTTTACATATATAACTGCTTGGAATGGGTAAAAATATTGTATTCCAAGAAAATTTTTTCTTCCGTATATATCTGTTTTCTATTATGTTTACTGCAAGCTATAAAATATAAGGTTGGTCTTGTAAATGAAAATGAGGAGACATAACTTTCTTTAGCATCTGAAAAGTCCCTAATGACAACTCACATATTTTATGAAGGTAGTGGTTCTGCTAACACCATTGTTTTGAACAAACAGCATAAAGACACTGTTGGTACACGGTGTACTATTTTATCAGGCAGTTAAATTAAACATGGTAATATACCAGGATAAGGTGCATAGCTTTCCTTTATTAATAGTAGTTAAATAAACAACAAACACACAAACAAACCCCCCCCCCCAAAAAAAAACAAACAAACAGTTTGTCTTGAACTACAAAAAGAAAATCAGGGACTTCTGCACTGGCACAACAGCTGTGCTTCCTTTGATCAGGTAAGAAATTCTGTTTCCTAATAAATTCATATATGCTTTGCTGATCTAGAAGATTTAGTCACAAGGTCAATGCACTATATATGAACTATTCTCCCAGCTAACAACTGATGTTATATCCCTCAGTTAGCTGAAGTTAGGGTGAGGATATAGGAATGGAGCCAATAGGCCATGGTGGGTAGCGTAAGCTTGGAAGGCAAGAAGCAAAAGTTCTAAAAAGTTACAACTTTTTTTAAGTCACTGTAAGAAGAAAATGTTGTGTGATTACCTGTATAAAGTCTCATGTCAAAGTCAAATACACTCATAATTAATCCTACAAAAGCTAGTAAAAACTACATTCTAAACCAGTCCTAATTTTTTGTAACTGTTGTCGGCCTAGTAAATGCTTTTCAGCCTCTACTACACTTCTACTGCAAAACAGCCAAAAAATTAAATTTTCACAATTAATTAAATTAAAATTTAGTAGCTATCTGATTACATCAATCCTACTTTTCTTACTTCATTCTTATTAAATATTTACTATCTGCTTCTGGAATTTTACACTGCAATGACTGTCATTTCTTTGAACCTCCCACTTTGAACCACACCATGTGTGACGTTGGAAGGCAGCAGGAAAGGCTAGTATTTCTCTTTCTCCCTCTACAAATTTTCTCAACAATTTCAGAGGCACAATACTCTCTGAATTCTGTAAACAGGATACAGGCTTAATGTGCCATATAGGTTATGTATCTCACCTCATTCTTATAAAAAGATTGAAGGCTAGCCATACTGGAAATCAGTTTGTGTAAAATACAAAATATGTTCTCATTACTGTGAAAAACTGATATTATTACAAATAATTGTTAATACCTTCCAATTATATTAGTAATTTCATATGCTCTAGAATTTTTACATCTTACTTCAGTCACAGGAGTGATGAAGAAGGTACTTAAATGGGTTATAACTGCACTGTAGGAGTCAGGTGAAGATGAAATGGACTTCTTCCAATTGTTGTTCTGGTAAAATGTGACCCAAAATAAATTAAATCCACCCACAGTTCTTCAGCTTTTAAACTAGCCACTTACGAAATAAGGTATGAACATTCCTTTGCATTAAGACTATTACCATATGTAACTCTCAAAATAGACTTCTATTTTATTCTTTTACTGAAATCTATTGAAGGGGCTGATAAAGTAAAAATACTGAGTATTTTTATCAAGACAACAAACAATACTAGTTGACTATATTCAGTCTGGTTTTGCAGCTCCATTGGCATTAAATATTTACCTTGCTCTTCTGAAAATGCAGCATTTTAATGAACACCTTCACGTTTTCCCTGACAATGCCTACTGTCTTACATCACATAGTTTGAAAGTAGTAGCAAAGGTTAGTGTTTCCTCCATCACATTATATTCATATAATTATATTCATATCAGATAAGCTAATGCAGAAACAGTAGTTTCATATAATTAGGTCTCAAGTGACTTTAAAACACATGCAAAATTCCCAAAGAAAAACAAAATAACACAATGACAGATTAAGAAAATATTTCTTCACAATTTTAAAATGCATACTAGGATTCTTATTTCAAAGCATTTTCAGATTTGAACATTTCAACATAGTCATTACAAAGGAGTAACCAGGTCTAAATATCCCTTTTTACTCTCTGGAGTAGACACCCTGTGGTAGACTCAGTTTCAAAGGGGCTTCTACATTCCAGAGGTAGGTGAGAGGGGAGCAGATGTGAGCATACTGCCTGAGCAAATGCCACCTCTCACATTATGCACAACTTAGCTACTCACAAAATGTTAGTTCAGACTATACCTAGATTTTTTAAATTGTCTTCCTGAACCAGAAAGTTAGAGGTGATTTGCGCAGATGGAGACCAAGAAATAGAGCACAGCTCAAGATATGACCTTAAACAAAGCTGGTTGAGGCTTTCAAAACCCAATGAAAAAATAACCAAAACAAGCAGAACTGGAATTTCAGAACAAATATCACAGAGAAATAATAGAACTCATCATTACATGAAAATATTGTGTGTGGGAAGAGACAAAAGGTAGCCTACAGTGCAGAGAGTTCTTGCTTTAATTTTTGTTTTCTTGCACTGGGGCAGTAAAACATGTACAAACAAATACACATTCCAGATGGCTAAGGCAAGCATACTTGTTCCTAATAGATTCAAGATATTGTTTAGTAGCAACTTCACTCTTGTGGAAGCAGAATTATCCCTGCAATACTGCTAAGGTCAGTGAAAGCATAAGGTGCCTGCTGTGCAAGTATCGCTGCACAATCAGAATGGCCCAAGAGATGCACACTAGGTAAGTGTCCCTGTCCACATTAAGCCATCTCTGTTGATAAGTTGTTCTTGTGTAAACATTAGAAGGACCATAACTAAAGCACAATTACATGGAAATTGAGCAATAATCGAGGATAACTAATTCATAAACAGACAACATATACATTTTAGTTTTGTTAAATCTTGCCATCTGTTGCATATGTTGTAAGTAGAAAAATTTAAAAAAAGGAGCTGATTTTTCCCTTGCAATAATCAAACTCTTCTGAATTCTTTCATCTCCTTTCAGATTGTAATACATAGAAGTTCATTGATTTGAGGCAGTTTTGCAAGTTTCTGACAGCCAAGAAAAAAAAAAAAAAGAGAAAATAATATCTCTGAAAGGATGCTAAGTATTTGAAAACAATTAAAAAAATAGAATTAGTATTTTCTTCATTTTTTTTCCAAATCTGTTTCAAACCACACTATCTTAAGAAACAAGTACATTATAAAAATGTTCATAACATTTGTTTTATTTGGTGGCAGAAAAAAAAAACACTTTAGTAAGCAGTCAAATACAAGAAGATAAATAAGTTATCAAGGCTCCCATATTCAAGAAGAAAAAATCAAAATAACAGTAATGTCTTTATATCTTTTTCATTATTTTTTTTTAATTCACTGTCAGTAAGGAGTCACTATAGGCTAACCTAAAATTAAACACCAAATCTATTTACAACTTTATACAAAATGAAATGAAAGAAGCATGTTGCCATGGTTTCCCTGTACCTTGGAATTACTTCAAAATCTTTCACTAAACATATAAATATTTCTATAATATTTGTTCATATATGCATATGTATGTATCTGTACACACACAAATACATACACAAACATATTAAAAGTAATTATTATGAATGCAGGTGGCTTAATGTAACAGACATGCAGGAAGAAATGTTTTCTTTACTCTTTTCTTCCAGCAGAGGCCTGGAAAAACCAAACCAAATAAGGGAAGAGCACAAAATAAAATATTACATTTATGTGGAAGCAACAGGCTAGGGTTTTAAATTGATGATTTAGGAATGAGATGTTGAGGCTGCCATAAATATGTCTTTCTCTATATCATCTCATTACTTAATAAATAAAAGAGCAAATAGAATTAGAAGGAATTACAAACTGAGAAAGAGCATTATTGTACCAATGAGTACTTGAATGGCTTCCTTATCCTTCACAGTTTTGCACTTGCCACACTGGGCTAGGTGAGTCAGTATAGTAGATTTTAGGTCTCATAGTCTGGCAGTACTGATAGGCAAGCATATCTATTTACATAAACAGATTACATGCAGAGTGTCTGGTTTTTGGTGCCTACTTCTCCAGTAACTGATCAGCGAAAAGCTGTAAATAAAGTCATCTGCTGATGTCAATATTTTTTCTGAACCAGGTAATCTTTGTCTGCATTAATTGTTGCTCATTTCTATCCAAAGTAATTTTTCAAGGGGATCAAGGTGGTTAGGATGGGAAACTCAACAAGTTTTGGTTTCCAATTTCCTTTACAAAGAGCAAAAACCTATTTTGGGCAAGGTAATCCACCATGACATTTCCATTTACAACTAGCTAAACAAGCTATTAAGTGTACAGTGTTAAAGTTTTATAGGCCTTGGTTTCACAAGGAGCTTAAAGGCAGACTCAATCTCTGCAGCGTCCTGTGAAAGCGGCCACATTGTAGCCTGAAACAATTGGTGGCTCCAGTTAATTTTTAACAGATTTATGGTATGTTATAATGCAGCTGCAATCCTATTAAGTCAGAATGGCATTTTCAGTTATGATAAACCATTTTTATTGATCACCTTTAGTTTCTGAAAGAAAATGGTTTCTTCCAGGAGTAAACATCTTTATACAAGAGACCATATTTAATTTCAACCTTTAGGAAAAGTTGGTATTTTTAATACCATCTCTTAGCAGTAACATAAACAACGTTTCCCAGCAAACTTTTCCTAACCAGACAAAAGGATTGTGTGCTTGAGGCATCTTGAAGATTAGGCTAGCTTCTGCTTTTCCAGGATTTTTGAAACATACATATTACATGTGCCTGTCTACACAGATATTAAAGTCTGCTATCATATTTGGCATACCACAAAACTTGAAACAGAAAGCAGTTAACACTCAAAGCTTTTTAAAATCATACCTGCTATAGCCTTAGCCAACTGGTAAGTAGACACAATCTACACAGCATGGTACATTTATATGAATGGCTCTGAGAGCACAAATGGTTACATGAAATACACTGTTGTTTATGCACACATATTTTTTACATAAAAAGATACACAAATAAAGGCTTTCTCAGACAGAAAAATATCTAGTTAAACTGTTGTTCTGAGAAAGTGGCAAAACCACAATTACATCCACCTTATTTCAGTCACCACTGCTGTTATGACAATTTCTAATTCAACATTACCCCACTTATCACCTTCTAGTTATCTTAATGTTATCTTTCTATGAGGTCAGCAATGACTTAAAGTGAAAAAAAGCTATAATTCTCAGTAAAGGAAAAATGCAGTACTTTCTTTTCAAAGAAAACAGAATCTTCCTAAAATATCTCTGTAAGGATTAATGTGTATGCAATACGTATTTTACTTCATAGCATTTTTGTTGCGCTGGCAAAGCTGTCCTTGATGCCTTGAGATGCATCACCCTTAAAATATATTTTACTAAAAAATACCTTCAAGGCATTGAGATCCTTGTGGTATAATTCATACACTTCAAAAGAATTACGTACAGGATGGATGTGGTCCACAGTATCTGCTACTGGCATTGTTTACCTCCAGGTGGAATTGAATTCCCAGACTCTGAAGAGCAACAGTAATGTAACATATGTGCAATCAGGTCATTTGGCCACTACCTGTTCTTTAAAAGATAATTCATCAGGAATTTTTTTAAAAAAACCCTTAAAGTTATTAGGTGCATAAATTAATTGCATTTTTCTGTGCTAAAAATATACTAATTTTGACAGCTTTGAAAAACAACAACAACAAAAAAAAATCACTGCTTTCATGCTGTCCTATATTTTATCATTTTAGGTCTTATATTTTCCTGTTTACTATTTTCTAATAAATCTCAATGGGTGCAAATACATTAAAATATAGTATATAAACATTTACTATTCTTACCAAGAATTTAAAAATATTTTATATGTTTATATATTCTTCCTAAACATTCTAATATACCTATATCTACTTGTCCCAGAAGACAGTAGAACTTAAACATTGCTAGAACCACATTACTGCTGCAGTAATTTTCCAAGGAACAGGAAAATAATAGCTTTTAAAATACATGCTGATGGTTCTTGCTAGTATTACCTTTTCTAATTACAAAGTCATTTTTAAACTCAGGAGTTCACAAAAAAGGAGGCTGCATCAAGAATTTAGTACAATTCTCACTTCTATTTTTAATTCCATAAATTAGGAAGGTGTAGTTGCCAGGGATTTTTTATCCTACTGGGAGGCTTACTGCATTGAGTCATCCCTACAGAAAACCACACAAATACCAGATACAGGGGAAGGGAGGAGACAGTACTTTTCAAGTATGACTGGCAGTGAAATTAACTCATCTGAAAGCACAAAGTATTAGTCCACGATGGTTGTAGCTAGGAATTTCCCCCCAAAACTACCTAAAGGTAATAAATAAGAACTGTTTAAAAATGAAGCAAAGGAGAATGAATGAACAGAAATCTTTTGGGTTCCTAAAAAACTCTTTTAAAGGAAATTGGGAGGTAAGGAAGAGTGGGAGGGTTTTAAACTGTTTGCCTGGTGACACAGAGGGAGAGTACAATTTGTTAGGAGAGGGGAAAAAAACCAAAAAGTTTAGTTTGCAACAGAATTTTCTGCGCCTTTTCACAAAAACTGAGTAGGTCAGATTATAAATCTTCATACTAAAACAAGGTCCTTGGTCTTGTTTGATGCTTAATGAATTATTTCCCTCAAGTATGGGAATGTGAGTATTTCCCTCATGTTTTTATTATTATTATTACTATTATTACTACTATTATTATTATTATTTCCTGTTGTAGGTTGGGTTGATTTAGTCAGATGTTTTATTAATGTTAGTTAGGTTTGTTCCTTGTACTTCCCTATTTTTCCCCTCACAGTGCTCTGTTCCAAGTTGTTTACCCCGAGAATTCCTGCCACTCGGATCCCCAGGTACCTGTCAATCTTCTCACCTCTCCCTGTTTTCTCCTTATTTGGTTCCATCAGTCAAGGTCTGTTCACTCCCTGTCAGGCATCAGTCTTGTAACCACCCCCAGCTTCTTCATGCAAGTTCTGTATCAATCACCCTACCTTAGCTTTTCTATTCGTCCCAGAATGCTGTACCCACCTCTGTTATGTTACCATTGGTTGTTATAATCTATGTCATTTCTCTATCGTTTATCCCCATTGGGCGAGCCAGGTTTCCACCCCTGTCCGCCCACCCCCTACTTAATCTGCTGCCATTCTTTGTTCTCCGGCATTTTGTCACTGCATCCTTCCAGAGAGCATCCCTCCACACATGGGGGAATAAAACTCTTTGGGCTCACAAACAAAGTGTCCTTCTCTTGTCCCTTCGTCTCCTCTCAGCGTGTGAAGCTACCAAAGCTGTGTAACCCACGCCGCAGCACTCAGCACTACCAGGGTGGCAGATGCCTTTTCTCTGGAGTGCCCACTCACGCGGCAGCCACCCGGCCTCACATGGTCAGTGCTAGCCAGCGCATCTCATCTGCTTGAGGTTGTGGCAGGTAGCCGCCACAATTTCCCTCTTTCCTTAAAGAAACAATCAATTTAGAGTCCTTACTTCCTCCTTTAATGAATTTTAAGGACTCGCATCTGAGGTTTAAAATTATTTTGAGCTGGACACACAAAAGGCCATTAGATACTATCTGAAATATTTTCATTTATCTCTTCTTCCAGCTGTAACCTGTTAATTAAAAATGGAAAAGAAAACAAACAAACAAAAACCTAATTTAGTTTTAAATTCAAACCTTGATATATGACTGGCCAACAAAAATCAAAGTCTTTTTTTCCGTGGTTGCAACACATGCAAGGAGTGGGATGGGGACTACACACCCAACCAGTTCAGGTTGTCCTATGAGCAGAGGGCTGTTGCTTCCAAAGTTAGATAGTTGTGCAATCAAAACAAAAAGAACTAGGGGGACAGCTTTTTTTCTTGCTTTTTAAGGAGCAAAAATTCTCTTGCACATGCATAGCAGGACATGAGGCTTCCAGCCCATGTGGTGTTGGGCACAATACTGTGCAAACTTAGACTGCAATCCTTACTTGGAGTCTGCTGCTTTAGACAGTGTATGTCACGTGTCAACTCTCCTTGGAGAAACAAGAACAATGACAAAAGACCAGTACCATCAACTCCAAAGTGTCTGTGGCTTGCAGTTATCTTGAAGTAACTGAAAGGGCACTATCTCTCTCTACCACAGGGCTCTCTCTCTTTACTACAGCTTCAGTCACTCCTCTGAACACTTCAGCATGGCATGAACAATCCAAACACACATAAAAACAACATCATCACAGTGCCTCACAGAAGTAGAAAATCAATAGTGCTGAATGACTTATTATTCAACAGTAATTGCAAAATCATTTTAAAATTAAACCAGAATTGCTGCAGCTCTTCTTGAGTTTCTCTGGTTCTCTTTATTCAATTCCTGTGGTCACCCAGGAAGCATTAGAGTAACAATAGACATATGTAATGAAGTGAGTTAATTTTTTTCAGGTTCTGTGGGAGGTGAAAACATCTAAATGTGCTTAGCAGATGTATCTCTTTATCTGGATGTAACTTTTTAAACCTCAGGAAAAAGTATAAAATATAGCCCAAAGGACATGGTATGAAAGTTATTCAGATAAGATACATGCACTACATTTGCAGTGTAGGTCTAAATTCACAATTACGAGAATTCCTTTCAGTTAGAGTCCCAAATATGTCTGATGAGAATCTAACTACCCTCACCAAGGCATATAAACTTTTTTTGTTTTGTACAAACTAAGCTTACTTACCAAAATAAAGAATATGGAGAACACACCAAATATTTACAGTGTTAAACAATTTCCTCTGGGTGACAGCTGTGGTCAGTGAACTACAATAGCTAATCTGCTATGAAGATTGTTTATGCCCCAATGGATCACAAGCTGACTACAGCTAGTCCTCCAGTAGAACTTGATAGAAACAGAAGAGCAGCTGCTGCCAGGGTAAAAAACCATTTTTTGAATGCACAAAAAGCATGTTTTCCTGAGAAGCAGGCTCCAGCTTCAGATATCTGATTGCAGCAGAATGCAATCTTAAAAAGTAACATCACACAGCCACTCACTCACAGTCCTCCAGTAGGATGGCAAAAGGATCAGAAAAAAAGGTTGACATAAAAGAGTTTAACAGGACAGAAAAGGGAGGGAAAATGATAATAAGAATGATTGTGATAAAATAATATACAAAACAAGTGATGCACAATGCAGTTGCTGACCAATCACTGATGCTCAACCAAGCCCTGAGCAATGGGCTGCCATCCTCTGCTCAAACATCCCAGTTTTACTGTTCAGCATGACATCATACAGAATAGGCTATCCTTTTCATCAGCTGGAGTCAGCTGTCCTTGGCTGTGTCCCTTCCCCACGCCTTGTGCATCCCTACCCTCCTCAATAGTGGGGTGGTGTGAGGGGCTGACTTGCTCAGGAACAACTAAAACATCAGTGCTTTATCAACATTATTCACATCCCAAGTCCAAAATACAACATTATATCACCTCCGAGGTAGAAAACTAATTCCATCCCAGCCAAAACCATGACTAATCCACAATGTGAAATGTAAATATATCAGCAAAAAAAAAAAAAAAAAAAAAACATCAACAAGAGGACCTATGAATAGAAATTTTAAAAATAATCCAAGCATGGGAAGAGTGTCTATCACTGTTAGAAATCACTGAAATTGAATGGATGGATCTGTATGCTCAGGTAATATTTTGATTCATCATTCTCATTGTCTTTATCGCATTCCTTAACATTTCCATTTTCTCGTGTCCACTCAGCTTTTATAAGTCATTATTTTGTACCTAAGATAATTTAAATTCTTCCAAGAGATAAGAAAATAAAAAGACATAAGAGGCCTAAATGGGTTTTGCTAATTCACCTGCAAAGAAAGCATAATGTTTTAAATGCAGTTTAATATCTGTGACCTAAACTGCTATTAACAGTGCTTTGAAGTGACTTCGGTGACTATCTCTAGCCACAGTCTGAACACAGATAATTTTAAGCATGAAGATATCAAAACTCTTCCTATGTTCTGTCTTTAGGATTTGGGATTAAGGATGAAGAGTCACACAAACGCCATCCTCCTCATCTGCCTATTAAATTTCTAGACATACAATGCTCTGGATTACCACAATAATTTCCTGCCCAAGAAGACACATATTGACACATGCAAACTTTAAGAGTGCTGTCACTGCTACAAAGTCTGAGACATAATCTGTTTGCTCACACCTATCTGCTTTCCAGGAAACATAAAATCATTAGGGAAAACAAGGGGATTTTACTATGTCCTAGTTTTAAGACTTACTTAAATTTTTTTGGGAGAACATAAAGATCAAATATACATACACACACACACATATATAAATAAATTTAAATCAAGCATTCATTGAAAGAAGGGCTGAGATCCAGCTCTTCTTGCCAAACCCACTAAAATTTCTCTTTGAAACAATACTTCTCCAAAATACATCAATGTGATAAAGAATATAAAGATTAACTGTGAAGATGGTGTTAGTCCTAAGGACCTGTAGTGTACCCAAACTATACCCAAATAAAAGGCATTATTTCTTCATATTTGTATGATACGTTTTAACAGTATTTCACAAAATTTCTTAAAAAATGGTTTAAACACAGCAGCATAGTTGCTATCCATGCTGATAACATTTTTTGTTGTTGTTTTACAGAAATGGCAATATGTCACCACTTATATCAATGCTAGTTAAGACTTGCAAATCCTTAAGCTAATTTACTCTGACCTTATTCTCATTGACTACACTAAGAACTGTGGAGGTTTACTGTACTGAACATAGCAAATACCACTTCCAAGTTACTGTTCTTTTTTGTTAATGAGGATAATAATAAACTCCCCAATTCATGGGAATATATTTTCTTGTTTACTGAAATGATTTGATGATACCATTCAAATTCAAATTCAACATCTACTGAAGTTCACCAAAGACTCTCCATTCTGTACTGATGGGTGATATTAACACTACCAGCACTCAATTTACTAATGTTAATGGGAATGGTGTTAGTTTGGCAAGCTCCATAAACATGAAACAAGCTTTAAAAGTCATTGGCCCCCTCATTGGTTCAACATATTCAAGTTAGTCTATTTTTAAGTGAATCTAACTTGAAATATATGGGAAGCACTACATTGTGTCTTGGATATTCTGCAGCCTGTGTAACATTGCACACTAACATCTAACTGGTTCCAACTCATCTCTGCCACTGCATAAGTCTGCATGTGGGTCAAATCCTAGAAAAGGACCTTTCAGTAAACCCAGGTCAACCCATTACATCTGAGAAGTACTGCATATCATAGTGCCATGTGATATAGTACAGACTAGGAATATTAGCAACAAACTATAAGATACAGAAATTAATTATTAGGTAAATCTTACATTAGAGAAGCAGCAATAAATACTTACTGAACTTTTTAGATTTGTTAGTTCAATTCACCCATATTTCATTTTGGAAAGTATAAATGAGAAATTTCACAGGTTTGAATATCTTTTCTTTCTTTCCCTGGAAAAAGACTAAGGCCATATGTTTCTTGTTTCAGTGTCTACTGTTAAAACTTTTCATTGCTCCACAATATTTTTACATATATTACAGCCATAATACTTTTCTTTCAGAGATTTTCAGATTGTTTTTATTCTGAACCTCAAACCTGATTTGCAATTCTTGAAAAAGTCTTGGTGAAATACATTTGCTTATTTTTAGTGTTTATGAACAGAGTAGTGTAACTTTACACTACCATAAGCAGGCAAGTGTCTTACTTAATTTAATTTGATTTAAACTTTATTTTAGGGTCATATTTGCAGAGATTGAATCAAGATGTTTCTTGTTCTATATACAGCATAATTTTTTAAAACTATACTTAATCCATGGCACTTTATAATAGCAGTTGCCCTTTCAGAATAATATATTCTTACTAGAGGTCTTAACATACCTTTTAGTAGAATTTAGAAATAGCAGATTTGAAGAAAATTTGGTTTTTACATTGTCATGTATTCCCCTGACAAAAGTGTTTATTCATTATATCATCACTTTTAAATAAAAGTATATATGGAGATTTGTAATTTTAAAAGTTGTTTTTTATTTGTTTGGATTTCTTTTGGGTTTTGTAGTGTTTTTTTAAACAATTGTGTAAAAATATTATGGATCCTTAAGTGGGTTTTAAGATCAGTTTTTGTCATTTTGGCTGAACAATATTAACAAAACAAAGCAAAATCTTACCTAAGCACTGTCTGTGATCCTAACATGTATATGAATAAAACCTAACATTTATGGAGTCTCACTGATTATTAAAGAAAAAAAAGAAAAAGTTTCTTTCTGGAGAAATACTATATTCAGATTTGCTAAAAAAGTGAGACACACAAGCAGAAAGCAGAATAAAAGTTACTCCTTTTGAGCAGCATTCCAACAGTTCTGAATAAGGCACACATGTAACTGGTGTAATCTGACACAAACAAACCTCAACAGCCATATAAAGAATGAATATGAAATATTCAGTTATGGTATTGAAGGCTCTTTCACTGAAAAATATGTTTCAATTTTTTATATTGACTTCTTTTACCACATTGTTAATGGTGGTTACAACATTACTGTACAGAAACACCTGCGTATACATTTACTAGTAATATTCTTTTTCCCCCAGTTATTGACACAGATTTAAGAAATTGTCAGACTAAGATATTGCAGCTTTAGTTTATATGGACAGGGAGGAAGAGAACAACACAGAATAAGAATGGAGATTAAGAAAGTTGTACCTTCCTTTCTCCTTACAACAGTGCTGAAAATTCTTGTAGTGTCCAGCTGGTGCTTTGTACTGTTTTTTCCCCCTAAATGCTCCAAAGCCAGTAGAAAAATAAACTGTGTGGCAGAGTTACAAACTGCCCCCCTCAGTGTGTATGCCTATGAGCACGCCAGCCATTCAATCCATCGTGTGACAAAGCTTGGGAGATTACACCCTCCTCTCATCACAATTTCACTTAAACTCGGATTTGGATACTGATAGCCATAAACAGCTTCACTAAATTATATATTACCAGAACACATAATAATTAATCATGAGCAAGGACTATGTACCATGCTTCAAGAAATACTAGTAGTTAATATTTCCATTGATTTCTTTAATAAAATTCATATCTGATTATAAACCGTCTCTAAATGCTATTGTAAAAATAATAATTTTGCTAATATTCATAAAATCTAATTCTTCAGGACATGGAAAAAGACAAACTTCTCACTCCAGTTACAGGAGCAGCAGCAACAGTTATTTCTGGTTTATGGTTTGGTTTTTTTTTTTTTAGTCAAACCTTACTTTATTTGATACAGGAATAATTTAGATTCTAAAGCCTGATAAACTGATTTATTTACCCAAAGAAATCTCAAATAGGTGGTGAGAAGCAGAACACTAAAAGAGAAAACTCAAAATTTATCCTTTTTGAAAGTCTCTTTTAAATGCACTATTTATCTGACTAAATTGAGGGGGAGACAAACATCATGGCCTAACATTTGTTCAAATCTGAAACACTTTCAAATAGATACTGAAAAGTGATGGCAGTCTCAATTTCTATTCTAAACAAATAAGTAAGTACAGAGCATGGATTTGGATAGAAGAAGACATTGTTTTAATTAAAAGAGTTTAAATTTTAATAACTGCACTACCCCCCATAATGAAAAAATTTAAGAGTGCAACTGAGCTCTATCAGACTATAACAGATGAAGCTTTACAAACTTATTTTTCTTTCTTCTGGTGGATACAAATGAAATGAGGTCCTAGTCCTATGAAACACTATTCACATTCTAAATGGAGCATAGTAGCCCCAATTCCCATTGACTTCAAGTGCTCATGTTAAGTATTATTTGTTGCGCAGAAACATTTTTCAGTCTTAGGAGGTTTAAGCTCCACTTGAATGAATAATATCCATTTTCCTATGCAACTGATAGATTCAGGGAAAACTGTTCTTCATGCAAATTAGGTTACACCATGAATAGAATTAACCTAAAACAAAGGTATAAAAAAGTAATAGAAAGCTTCTCTTCCATCTCTAGTTCAAGTATAGGGGTGGGAAAATGATTCTGTTCCCTAGGTGAACTTCAGTTCTTAATTTGGCTGCTCTAAAAAACTTGACACAAACCATAGATCTTAATGTCATATGCAGAAAATCCTTGAAGAATTATTTCCCTCTTTATTTCAGAGTAGTGACAGAAGAAAGCAATTTAAACATATATCCAAGCATTCCCTACTAGTAGTATAATTTCTGGCTACCTTTTCTCTTTGCTTTATTACAACTTTTGTTTTCTTGGAAGCAACAAAGTGAGAACACAGATAGATACTACAGTCCCTAAAATATCCAGTCCATTTCCACATAAACTGATGGGCTCTCCAACTCCCTTTAACTGCCACAGTGTTATAGTTCTAAAGTATAAGTAAACACATCTGAAACCATTGTCTAATGTAACTCTGAGCAATACTCCACATATACTTATCTTACCCTAGTGAGGGGAGGGTGAGAAAAACACTTTGTTCAGTCTTTGGAGGGATTTACAGCCAGTGGCAAACAGAGGAAACCAAACTGTCCATAAGAAAGTAAAACATTACCCTTAGCCCACTTTGCCACTATCGCTCTTCCAGAAGTAGCTCAGTGTAGTAAAAGTGGAGGATTAACAATAAATAGAAGAACTGGAGAAGGAGTGTACACATGTGCTTTGCCCAGCTACTTTTCCATATTACTTCCATCATTTATGCAATATCACTTCCCCCATAGCACATATGTTTTATCCAAGTCTTCTTGCAGAAAAAAGGATGCCTCCGCTCCCTTTTCTTATGGTTTAGGAATGGGTTTTCTATCAGGAAAAAAAAGAGATTGTCTCAGAGATTGTCCCATTTTACTCATCTCACATTGGCACAGGTACATACAGCACTAATTACAACTACATTCTACCTAACAAGAAATGATGAGGCAGGATTAAAGATTATGAGGCAGGATTAAAGATGATGCTCTGCAAAAAGTCTGTGAAGAAGTGCACTCCAACAGTTCTTTCTTAATTCTTTTTATCTGTATTCAGTGCAGGTGTGTCCTAATTGGCATACTAAACTCAATTAAGAGTCCAGGAAACCTCTGCCTCCAGTTAAAACACACGTGGAAGGGCATGCATTGTGTCTTTGTACCCTTTCTGCGGAATACTGAAAAACTGAAAAATACATTCTAAAGTGGGTAAAAAAATAAAGGAAGAGAAAGAGCAACATAAAATAAATTCAAAGAGAAAGTATGAAATGGCATGTTAAATCAGAATATATCAGCCATAAATGACACTATCTTTCAAGAAAATATTTCCTTTGTTGGACTGATGATTAATATCCCATGTGGAATATTTATCAATGTATCTCTAGACGTATGCTGGTTATGAGGTAACTGAGCTCAATATTTGAAAAATATCATTTCACTCCTCTTACTGGTCCATTAACATGGCTTGCATCCAAGGAAAAGTTACTGTAATATTTGCCAGAACCACAAAGTATTCTTCAGATGTTTCCTCTCTACTACCAAGGATTCCTTCTTTACTTGTACATCTCCATATGCATAATATTCTAGAAGTTAATATAGATGGATATGGCTGTCTTTTTTTCTCACTACTATGACCACAATGTTTTTTAAAAAATTATTCTACTATTATTTTCAAAGTAAAACAAGTATTATCCTAAATAAGCTTCTACAAGTGCTCGCAGGACTGGGGAGAAGAAACCCTTTATCCATCAGGATACAGTTTGGCAGACCTAGCAGTAATTTACAGACACTTTTCAACTGTGTAATTACTAAATCACATAGAGCCTGTATGCACCTATTCCTGAACTCTGTTTGAAATTTCAAGTCTAAACTCTCCTTTGTCATAAATATAGCTTAGTCATCATCACTGAAATATTCAAAAGCATTTCTCAAGAGAGGCTTTTTTAAGTGACCTATATTAGATGCAGTTTGGAGTGATGTTTGTCATAAATGAATTATTGACTACAGTACAGGGGAACATGTTTATCATGTCTTTCTCCTTACATTGATATATTGATATGAATTTGTATACTTTAGTCTCCAGGTATAAGATATTTTTTGAGAATTAGATAGTGTCACATGAGACTGAAGTACTAAATGTGCTATGGGAGAGGAAGTTATTTTCTGAAGTGCTTCAGGTTTCATCAGAGGGTAGGAATTGTGCTAGACCAGACAGAATGGCATTTGGATTACACAACAGTTTCAGTCAATCTCACAATACACAAATTTTAGGCACCATTTTCACAACATTAAAGCCGAAGGTCTTTATGTATTTGCACAAACTATTAGAAAAATTGCTCATGTGTATTTAATATTTATCAGTTCAAAAATTTAAGTTAAATTTTTCTTACTGCATTTACAAAAATAGCGGATTGACCATGGTTCTCAACTCCATGCTGTTATGCTTCTCTTCCAGGAACCACTTGAATAAAGAGGATGGGCCAATCAAAGCATGTTTATTATCTTAGGCACTAGAAACACTCATTATCTGTGTGAAAATCCTTTCATTGATAATATTTGATAATTTTTTTCATTAATTTTTCTCACTAGTTTTCTAAATGAATGCCAGGGAACTTCAAAGTATGGTATAGACAGATGATAACAGTTGTTAGACAAGTACATTATCTATATGTCAGAAACATATTCCAGCATTAAACTCTAGGGGATTCAAGAATGAATATAACTGAGATAGAATAACAATATAACTGAGACAGGGTGAGGAGGGAGTATGAAGAGGGAAAAAGACTTTGAAAGACTTGTGAGAAGACAAGGATTAAAAATTTTTTTTTTTTTTTTTTTTTTTTTTTTTTTTTTTTTTTTGGTATTTGTAAAAAGATAAAACAGAAAGTAACTGGACAGATCGGGAGACAAAAGCTCTGCCGGACTGTGAAGGCAAGATTAGGAAAACTGAGCCAGTTTACTTACTGAGAAGTACTACACAGTTTAAAACCCAAGTAGTGAATAAGGTTAAAGATAGTGCAGCAGTGCCAGACCATGAGAGAGAAGACAAACAATTTAGAATTAAGTCAGGCAAAATAAAATCAACATATTTTTTTAAAAATGGTACAAGTCTTTATACTATCTAGAAACACAAACCCCTTCATCAATTATATGGCAATGAACCAAGGCCATGTAAAGACAGCATTTGGACCTTGTCCCCAGATTGATCACATGCAAAGTTCTCTTGCTCTCTTGTTCTCTTGATAAGTTTTTCTATAAATAGCACTATGCCATATTCTATATTCGAAATTAATCCTGATGGCAATGCCTCATCTAAAAGGTTCAGGAAACAATAAAAAATAGCTTTTATAAGTGCATAATAAGGAAAAAGTTGTTAACTCTTTTTACAACTAACTTTTAGATAGAATTTAAGCTATTTAAGCTTATTTTTATATATTAGTACACTCAACTGTTATACAAAATGTTTTTTTTCTTCTCAGCTCCTCCCACTATTTTTCAAAAATTCTTTGTTGAATGTTTTTATACCACGTTTGCCTGCCTCTCAAAACGTTATTGTGTGCAAAATGCAAGCCCAAAACTCTGACTGTTTTGATAGCTGATACAATAGACTGCTACCAGTCTTTCTCCCAAATTACAAAATAAACCAATAATTTTTCCTGTCAGAGTGAAATCACAAGTCAACAAAAGATGAACTAGAAATTCAATAATAATACTGTATATGCTGAATACAGTTTACACACTGAATTTGAAAGCAGCAAAGGAAAATAAAGGACAGGGGAACAAAAGAATATTGCCTCACTGAAAATCTCACATGGGAATACAAAGTTTTTACACTATACAAATAGTTTATTTTATGTTTCAGAGATAGAATCATACCTTAATAAGTTTGGCCAGTGGATATCAGCAGCTGCATATCAGCTGGAAATAAGACCCACCTAAGACCCCTTAGCTTAGCAGAAAACTCAATACAATACAAGCTTAAAAATTTACAATTAGAGCTTACCCTGAAGAAATGAAAACCAGACAATAAAGAGAATAATTTCCTCTGATGGATGCCAATCCCATTTGTCTTTCACACCAACTGACAAAGTTGGTGTGAAAGACAAATGGGACTGGCATCCATCAGTTCTCAAAAGTAAAAGAGTTTCTTCTGACTAGTGTCTCTAACAGTAATAGCCAGTCAAAGGGCAAAGGGAGTAAGTGCAGCTGAAATAATCATACTGAAAATAACATTGTCTACAGCTTCAGAAAACATTCCCAGAGAAAGTAACACCTGGGTGTTAAATATAATTTTTGCTTGTAACATTCCTGACCTATTCCAGGACTGTATAAACCAACTAAACTCAGTTGTATAATTATTACTGGAAATAAAAGTTGGTTTAATTATAGTTTAAAATACTTTTCCTCCTTCCCTGATCACATGAGATCTTTCTAAAAAAATTTATAAAACCAACTAACAAAAACCAGACAAATTAAAAAAAAAAAAAAAACCTTCAGTAAGATAACAGGTATTATTGTACTTCACACAAATTTCTTTTAAAGATCCAAGGAATGTCTCACATAGTAAGCATAAGATTTGGAGAGCTTCTGGAAAAGGAAGGTAAAGTTGCCTGAACAAGACAAAGGCCAAGAAATACTTTAGTTAGTACAACTTTTGAACCATAGCACAGTCAACACCATGCACTAGAGGCTAAATTTGATTCTTGGAGAAACCAGTCAAAGAAACAGCCCAACAAGTAATACATCAAAGGAGAAGTCCAAGTGTTCTGGATGATAGTATATAAAACTGAAAGAAAAGTTCAAGGTACTCTTTAATATAAGCAAGAGCACATTTCCTCACACCTATCTTTACTTCACACCAATAGATTTTGTTCTGTTTGGGGTGTGTCATGAAACTGTTGGCACATGAGTGCAATCAAAAGCCATCTGATAACTCTACATTTATTCCATTATTCAGGAAAGAAATATGAAAGTGTTCAGGTTTTCACCTAAGCTTAAATTATGTTTTAGTAAAGGAATTTAATTTAGGATATAAATTGTGGAGTTGTGTTTTTAGGTTCCACTGTATGTATGTTCAAGATGGTTTATCCCTCTGTACCCCCCTTGTGCCTTTTTGGTCATCCCAGGTTTTCCCATCAGCATCTGTGTGTCCATCAATCCCAAAAACCCTGACTCATGCCCCTGACCCCTCCCAGGTGACTTGTCTATCCTTCCCCTCTGTCTGGAAGCTTCTGCCGGGGTCGCTGGGTGACTGGACAATGGCCTGGGGTCCCTCCCCTCCTCCCTGCTCAGTGGATACCCCGGGTGTCCTTCCCTTGGAGGGCCACGCCCATGTCTTCTCCCATTGACTGATCAGATTTCCCGCCCACCCTATATCAGGGCCTGCTCGAGGCCCAGAGCTCACTCTCTTCTGGGACCTCTTTGAGTGCTGTTGGGCTCTGGGGCTCTCCTCAGAGTCACAATAAATCTTGGACTTATCCCCAGAAGGGTGTCGCCTCCTTCCTTGCCGGTGGGATCAGCGGTGTCCTCAGACCCATGAAGGCACTCTCTAAAGCCCAGCTGGGTTCAGCAGGGAGTGCCTCTCGCTGCCTTATTGCCCCGAAAAGAGCTAGCTGGGGCTAGCAAGAGATCTGCCCTTGCAAAGTTGGGATGAGATGCGGCAATAAATGTAATAATCAGTTCAACAAGAACTAATTAGAATGTGTGGAGTTTAAGTTTAAAGGGAAAAAATAGAGGAAGAAAGTGTAATTGCTGTAGGGAACAGTGTTATAAACAGAAAACTTCTTCATAAGCTGTGAGAACAACTATAAAATAATAATTTGGATTAATGTTACTGACAAGGTTGCTACACAAACAATACTCTACACCCTTAGGAAAGTCAGAAATAATTTATACACAGAATTTCTCATGAAAATGGCACTAATCTCTAAAAAGAATCTTCTAAGAATCTAAAAAGAAACAAAAATTCCCTGTTTCTTTTAATCTGATTTATTAGTATATTAACTATTTTAGACCCACCATAGTGGTGGGAAATTTTACTTTAAATAAATGACATATATTTTGTAATAAAACAGAAGTTTAAGAAATAAAAATTATCAGGTAATAATCATGACTTTTTAACTTAATAAAAGTAAATGTTAAAGGGACCTTTAGTAATCACTGTAATAGACAGCATGATGTGGTTCTTGTAGATCCATTGTACACAATTATCCAATTGGTTTGTAAATTTTTTTAAGCTGTCTACAAATGTTCAAAAGTTGATTTTTAGTTCTGTTAAGCTTAGAAATATTTTGATATCAAATTAATTAGGTGCATCACAGAAAAACCAGCCTGCTACAATGTTGTGTGGAAGCACCACTGTTTGTCAAAGTACATAAATAAATCCTGATTAATTCTATCTGCTTTTTTCTTTTTTTTCTCTCAGACAAGGATACGATATCAGAACCTTATCAGTCTGATAAGAAAGACTATATTTCATTTTTACCCTTAATTTCTGAGCATCTGAATTTGAAGCAACTTTGTACATAGAAAATACGTAGAAGATCTGAAAGGTAATGGTTATGGATCCACCTCCTTTCGTAACTTTGCTCGCTTTATACCCCTGTCCATGGCCAGAACATGTTCACAGTTGTTCTCAGCACGGAGTCAGAGTTGATGCAATGCTGTCTTGCACTGCACTGGTATAAACTAGAAATGTGTAAATAAAAATATCTCTGTCTTAAATGACAGAAATATTGTAAAACACAAACATAAGGAAGAAATGTAAATAGAGGTAAACCATAAGTCATAAAAACATATGAAGTTTTTATATACCTCAGTTCAGGAGATCAAATCCTTTACTGTTCCTGGGACAGCTTATACAGACATCAACTAGAAAAAGTCTAGCCAGTTGGAACCCTGGTTTAAACTGTTCAGTGAACCTCCTTCTTTTCACTCTGCCTGCTGACAAGATATTTGTGAGTTCTTTTATCTTACGCCAGGCCTACTACACAGCAGTGGCCTCTGCCTTTGGGCAAGTAATCTGCCAGCTTGCTAAAATATCTTGGATGATTTAGCAACTTTCTTACATTTCTCATGGGGCTATTAAATCCTATCTCCTCATAATTCACTTCCTTGTAGCTGAGTGTTTAATTATTTCACTGCTAAGCTTTTAAGTTCATGTGCTGCGCCCTGGGAACCCCACAATATGCATAGTGTTAATGGGCGTTTGCCCAGACAGGTTAGGTCTTTATAGTTTACATCACTCTCCAATTACCTGGCTGCTTTAAAGATAGCATGTATCAGTCTTGAAACTTCACAGACTTTAAGAGGTATCTCACTGAAGTATGATGCCTCTTCTACAATTCTCTGTTCCTACACTGCTTTCTGAAATCTGAGTCAGAATGATTCGTTATATCCCCAAAAAGAACACCACCTTTCCCTCTCAATGCAGTTTTGTACATCTAGTTGAACCTGTTTTTAATAAAACTTTTCTTTTTAAAGGCAAATTGTGCATGCATTGTAGCACTGTTCTGAATTGTAGCTTTATTTGCAAAAAGAAAAAATTTATTCTTGTAAGAAGGCACATAGGGAACAATACAATACTGAAAAATGCAACTTTTCTATGATTCTACCCTGAGACTAGACATATCAGTTTTATGTATAAGCTTTACACTAAAAATATTCATAAAGCTATAACTACCTTATTAAATCTAGCATGAAGCCCAAACCTATTCTGGGTGTACTTAGCTTACAAGCAAGCTCTGTTGACATGCACAGGAAAGAAAATAATTCCTCCTAGCCAAAAAAAAAAAAAAAAAAAAAAAAAAAATACTGCAATCGTCCTAGACTTCTAGGTGGCGTATTGTTGTGTTAAAAAGAAAAACAGAAATCAAACACACCTAATTCATGAATACTTCCTGACCTCTATCTGTATCTCTTGTTTCTTTGTGGCATTTCTGTTGCAATAATCTGGCTTAAGGTACTCTGACTGAGTAAACAAGAGAATTCATACAATACCTATCTAGCAACAGCCATTTTTTGACTGGGCCAAGGGTTATTTGCTGCAATCAGGGAAACCAAGTTAGAATATAACCCAATGAATTATAGAATGGTTTGAGCAAAGACATTTAGTTCTAATCCCTCTTCCCTGGACAGGAACACATTCCATTAGAAGGCATTGCTCAAAGCCCCATCCAACCCGCTTTGGACATTTCCAGGGGTGGGACAGAAAGCAAAATTATTGCAACAGGCTAGAGGGCACAATGACTGAAGAAGATCTACAAAAACCCATAATACTTCTGAATTTGCTCCAGTATGGAGCATCTTGACTCTCTTGCCATTTTGCACTTAAAACAAAACTACTATTTTCTTGAAGCAAGTTTTGATGTAGGTTTGGATAAGTTTTATAAGTCTCACAAAACTGAGACTACTCCTTACATCTCAGTAGTTATCTAGAAAACTACTATAAACATATTGTAGAATACCTTGTTATAGCTACTTTTATTTAAAATTGATTCATTAAAATAATAGCACTACACTCAGACATACAATTTACCTAACCCTTTTGGGACTACAGCTATTATATAAAGAAAATAGGATATAAAAAAGTCCAATCTGGGGGAAAAAGAACTGAATTATAGAGGTGTCTTTTGGTATATGACTGACCAGGTAAAAATGGCATTTCTATTTACAGTTACACTACTACACAGAATTTGAAAACTGCGCTGACATCTATTAACTCCAAGGGGAAAAAAAACATGTACATATTTAATAAATATGTGTTATTGGTAGATAAAAATGAATACCTCTTATTTCAATTGTTCCTTGCTGAAATTATGGGAATTCATTAAGCATGAACCTTATTACTAAGACATTTATGTCTTTAATGACTCTACAGGGTTGTCTAGCATTCTGTTCATGATTTTTGTCTAAAAGAAACTTTTGCTGCACCTCAGTCAGTATCATCAAAATTATTTTACAATTAGAATTTAAATTGTATAGTCCAGAATGTGTCAATATATCATTAGGATCTTACCTAGCAATGCAATACATTTAAAAGAATAAATCCTTCCAAAACATATTGAGAAACTGTCATCACTACCTACATTTGCTTTCAATTACCATTGTCTAATTATCATTAGGAGAAAAATATTTATTCAGTATGTTATTATATATTAAGATATGAAATCCATTTCAGAGTCTGCATTAAGTTCTTTGCATAAAAGTAACTTCCACAGAAGAATCATTGTTTAAGAAGAAAGTAGAAAACAAAGATCCCTCTTAAAAACAAGTAATCAAACAAAACCCCAAATCATTCTGTATCGTGTACAGCATGATACCATTTGTGGAAAAAAGAATTTTTTTTTTCACCCAGAAAGTTGTACACCACTAATATTTCTTTTTACAGAAAAGGTTCTGCGCTGCAGCCTATCTACTCTATGACAGCTAGCTAACTGTCCCTGTATATTTTTTTTCTGTTTGTGATAAAAAAGTAGTTGGTGGAAATAATTCTACTTATTTGTGGATATAGTATGGTCCAGTTAAAACACAGATTGCATTTTGTCCATTCATCCTGATGAACACCTAATCTGGCAAAGTGTTCAGTTTACATTACCTAACACCTACATCCAGAACTTCAATGGGTATCTCTGGAAGTGCAATGGGCTGCATGAGAGTATCTTCAAAGATAGATCTTGCCAAGAAACCTTGCTGTATCTAACTATGCTAGGACACAAAGATTCCTGGAGGGTTAATTCCAGCACTGGGGAACTAACCTTCCTTCAGACCTGCACCTTCTATTTGTCTTCAAAAACACTGAACTTTCTCCTTATGTCTTTTGCACTGTGAATTAAATAAGTGCATTATTTAATTTTCCTGCATTTATTATGCTCCTAGATTTTGAATAGTGACAATTATCTGGGCAGCTGATTATTATTTAGTACAAACACGTTCCCAAACCTAATGTTGAATTAAGAAAGCGTCAATGTAATGCCCAAGCTGCGTTTCCCTAACCTTTAAATAAATTGTAACACTTCATGCCCCTTAGCCTAAACCTCAGTGCTTCAACAGAGAATTATTTCAATATTTAGAAAAATGTTTTACCTAAAATCAGGTAGTTTAGGTGGTATTCTAAAAATACAGTCTTTCAGTTCTCATACAGACAGATATATTTTACTTGAGCAAATGTAAGGCTATAAACTCTTTGAAATATTGGCTGAACAGAAAGAAAATTATTAAGAATCCTTTGGAAAAAATGAAACTGCTTTCATTTTAATAAGTGTTTATGGTGGAATAAATAAATACTTCTCTGGATTTTATAGCAGTCCATTTAGGGATCACTAGTTTTATTACTTTAGTTCTCTCTGGCAATTAAGAACTCAGATAGTTGTGACCAGAATATGAAATAACTGAACTGTTTTCCCTGCTTTAAATCAAGCTGTTTTCATTGCAAGAAGAAAGAAAATAATTCAAGCATTGCTGAATTAACCTTACACATAAATACACTGTGAGGTTGTCTTCAATTTATTTAGATAAATATTTTTGTTTTAAAATCATCCTAAGAAAATTAGTAGAGGCTACAATTACATTACATGAAGAGAACTAAGAAACCTCAAACCTTGCATTACTTCCCTAATTGGAGGAATCTTCAGTGTTTTCAGTCAGAAATTAACCTCCAAAGCCCCCCTTGCCCTTATGCCCATGAATAAGAGTCCTACAAAAGAGAAAGAATAATGGAAGAAATAAATCCACAGCCTTAATAAAGACAGGGACTAGAAAAGAGACCAAGAAGAGATAAATTGCCCTTGTCTGACATTATCTTATTTGCCTCACGTCTTCAACTTCTAAGGAACTACAGACACACCCACAAACAACTTCATTGTGTGATGATGAGAAAGTTGAATCTAGATTCGAGAAAGACTTTCTAAGTTACCAGCAGGAGAGGATCACTCTGTAAGTAAAATTCAAAATTGTTTACTTCAGCAGAGAGAAACAAACCTGTTTTGCACATCCATGTATTAGAAATTAATTATTTTTTGACCTCATGGTGTAGAGCAGATATCATTATGTCATTATGTGGAAAATGGAAAGGTTAAATATTCTAATTAATTATCACTTCATCATCTAAGAAAACAAAACCAATGTCAAAGATTTAACTTCTTTTGAGAGAGGGTTTGAAAGTATCTTAGTGAGTAATCAAGAGCTTGTTTTTTAATACCTGACATCCACTTTGCTAAAATCAAATACCACTGGACTGAAAACAGAGTTCCTATCCATCATTTCTTGATTTCAAGTTTTTGATTATAAGGAACAAGAATAACACTGGTCATTTCCTATCCATTAAAAGTGAGCATCAAGACCTGCATTTAGTACTGGCATTTTTTTTAACTTTCACAATGCAAGTGAAGCTGTTCTATTGAACACATAATTAATTTATTTCTGTGAAAGCACTCTGGGCTCTCTCCTATATGTTGCATGAAGTAAGACCTTGCTTTGCATTAGTGGGAACACTTTGGGCATCATTCCTAAATCATATCCATAAAAGAAATAATTCAGTTACTTGACATTAATTTTTCTTGATTGTTTGTCTGGAATCTTATGCAGATCTGTTGAGGTGTCACCCCAGTTGGTAACCAAGCACCTCTTAGCTGCTCACTCATCCCCCACCGGCAGGGTCAGAGACCAGCATAAGGTCCTAAGCAGCCAAAAGAATTTTTGGTTTTGTTTTGGTTTTAATGCCTTTCTTTGTCCAACTTTCAGCTTAGCCAGTATTTATTATATACCCTGGTGTTAACGTTTTGGAGATAAACAGCATTGCATTTTCCTTAAGTGTACAGGTACCAAGCTGACTTCTACAAATTTAACTTTTTAGGGATAGATATTCATTCATAAAAGTCAAAAAGTGCATGACACTAATTTTTTTTGCTAACATCTAATTGAATCTTTTGTATCAACATATTCTGTTCTCAAGTCCCTAACTAACTATAGGATATTTAGCTTTGTTATGTCGTCACTCCATCATCTGTATAATAATGTTCTTTGTAATACTTACACATGTAATAGCCAGCAACTGCAAACATCCCATGGGTTAGCATTTATAATTTATAAGTTATGAACAGGAGGGAAATTGTGCTGTTAACATTTCATTTTATTCTTTCATTCACTTCATTCTCATGCTTTCATTTCATTTTTTCTTCTCTTTACCTCCCATTATTTTTCTAAATATGAAATTGCTTATAGTCTCAAAATATAAAAAATGCTCCTTTCTACTGTATCAACTACTTTGTCAATACAGAATCCATTTTCAGAAATTCTCTCTTGTACATTTTATGCCTCAAAATCTGGAACATCCTAAAGCAGCTGGCTTTAAGAAGAATACACACTCTGTACATTCCAAATATTTTAAAAATTTTTAAATTGTTTAATTTAAATTGTTTTTAATTGTAATTGTTTGTAATTAAATTTTAATTAATTTAAATTGTTTGTAATGTTCCTCACATTTAAAAACAAACAAAAAACACTTAAAGCTTTGGAAAAACAAAAAGCAAATCCTTATTCTTCCTCAAAAGACATGCGTTTGTATTAGGAAAATATCCAACTAAAATAGAAAAGAACTGAATATGGATATGAAAAAAAATCTCAGGTTTTGATTTATTTAAAAAGTTAAGCTAGGAATTCAGGACCACCTCAGTTTTTCTCTTTGGCATAGGGTTTTGGATGGGTTTTTTGATTATTTGTTTGTTTGTTTAAATTTCATTGGTTCATTTTTTTTATTGTTGTTATATCCACAATGAGGTGATATTTCAGAACACCAGGAAAACACAACCAGAGAAAAGATGGTATATCATGAGACTATTTGCTGTATCAGACTATTAAAATCACAATAAACTTTTGTCAATATAGCCACCTTTAATATGTTTAAATAACCCTTTCTGCTCTTAACATGACTACCATAGCTATGACTACAAACACCTCTTGTGATTGTACATGTAATTATAATACTATATAAATGGTAATATTCATATAATCTGAGAGTTCATATGTACTTTAACAACAAAAAAAAAAAAAAGAAAAGAAAATACAGATGTTTCTGCAAGAAGGGCTGTAATATTTCTGGGACTCATTGCTCCCTGAAGAAAAGATACATTTCAGAATCATTTCTTTGATCCCTATAAATGACTTCAACAATAAAACCCAGGTACTTGCAGAATAATTCCTTTGTTGTCATATCTCATTAGTGTATCTGTGAACCTCCTTATACTACTCTCAAGGGATCTCCAACTTTTTGTTTTCAAATGTTTTAAATCTATAGAAGAGTAAAATAAAATTTGGTGGAGGAATCATAAAATTTCAGTGTTACTTTTATCTAGAAATATGAAATACATTTGATTTGTCATTAAGACTGAGTTTCAAAAAAGTTCAAAGCCAAACTTTTTAAAATATTTTACTGACTCACTTAAATTTCTTATATGATATAAACCAAGTTTATACTCACTTAAAAAAAAAAAAAAAACAAAACTGGAATATATTTCAGTGTATTGTTAATGCAGATTTCTTTGTAGTTTAAAAATTCTATTGTATTCCTCTTGTCTTGCCAGATTGGAGCAAAAAATAAATTACTCAAATATCTAAATAAGGTCTATTTTCCATTACTCACTGATGATGTTACATTCCTGGCTAAATGTTTACATACAAAGGTATTAAAATTAATTAAGGAATATGCTTTGCATATTCCTTAATTAATTTTATATTATGCTATGCATATTTTTCTGTGATACACAGAAAAATAGCTGAAAACATTTCTTGAAGAGCTTGTTTTTATGTACTCACTCTGTAAGAGCTAATGTTTAATGAATCTGGGGTTAATCTACATCTAATCTGACAATATGGCAGTTTTCTCACAGATTATATGTTCCCAAAACAGAGTGAGAGAGACCAAAGAATTCCTGTTATTAAGCAAAACTGCAGTATGATTCAGTTACATTTGACACTAGAGAAGCCTACAGGGTATACCAGAGATCATCTTCATAAGATCAGCCAGTCATAAAAGAACTTTCTTTTCTTAAATCATTTCCTCCTTTGAAAGGCCATCAAGGACTTGCAGAATATGAGTTAACTTAATCTGCTTCTGTAAATGAGAGTAGTGCTATGCTACCCTGTAGTGTGTGTACACAGTTAAGAATATGTGTACACATATTCTACTTGAAGAGAACACAAAGTTGAGAAGGCACTTGCCAAAGCAAGCCAGAAGCAAGTATCAGTAAAGTCTTCATGTTTAATGCCAAATTCAAGTTTTATTCAGAATGTCCACATAGAATCATGTGGAATAGTTTGGGTTGGAAGGGTCCTTAAAGATCCTTTAGTTCCAATCGCCCTGCCAGAGACAGAAAAACCTCTCACTAAATCAGGGTACCCAAACTCCATCCTGCCTGGCCTTGAATACTTCCAAGGATGGGACATTCATTGTTTCTCTGGGCAAGCTCTTCCAGTACCTCACAATCCTCATAGAAAAGCATTTCTCCTAATATCTAATCAAAACCTACTCTCTTTCAGTTTAAAGTCATTCCCCCTCATTCTATCACTACATGCTCTTGTAAAAGGGCCCCCTTTAGATTCTGAAAAGGTCTACTTGAAGCCTTCTTTTCTCCAGTCTGAACAATCCTAACTCTCTCAGCCTGTCTTCACAGGAAAGCTTATTGGAGCAGTTCTCGCTTGGACACCTTAGGTGCTCAGTGGGGAAAGCCCTTTTTGAAGGGAAGGCCAGATGGTCTTTGCTTAATGGTCCAGCAATCACGGGAGTAACAGAGAGCTTTAATTACGGCTCTGCCTTTCCATCGTTCTTTATAATGACAGATTATTCCGTAGGTTTGTAGAGCAGAAGGGTGTTAACTTTTTTTTACTCAAATATCTAGAGCACTCACCTTCAGTGTGAAATTTTCAGTTTCCAGTCTTTTTCCCTGAATATTTAATGAGCTAAATAAAGGTGGGTCTGAAACAATGAATGTGACGATCATGTTAAGGCAGGGGTAGGGCAACCTCAGTTCTAATGCAGAAAGCAAAGTGAAATACTGCTTATCTTGATGACCAGCCTAAGTGAAAGTAATGGAAGACAGATTCAAAAGGAATTAGAATAAGTATATGTGTTCTCTACCAATAATTATGAGACTGGACTGAAAATTCAACTTAAATCAAAAGAAACACACACACACACACACACCAGATATTGTGAGATTCGTGATAAAATCTGAAGAGTTGGTAAGGCTGGTTGCAGCACCTGTGGAAGGTTAGTTAGCACATACACTTACAGGTATATTACAGAAACTTGTAGACACACTACAGACGTACAATATTTGCATATAAAACAGACAACATGCACTGCTGCAGGCACACTACAGGTGGTAGGTATTACAGCTATAGTTAATGCTTATCATGTAAATAAGAAATTGGCCGATTTCTAATTAAACATTCTAATAAGTGAAAATTCCTAACCATGGAGAAAAATAAGCTATCCTATTAGGTGGCTACTAATTTGCTGTTTACTGCCAGGTAGCTGTGGCTTTCTGCATTTCAGAAATATGAAGAATTTATAGCTTGGTGTTTCTAAAGTGTCTGCCATCTTTTAACTGCAATTTCTTGATTTTCCTGTGTTATCTTTGTCCAAATAATGCAGAATTTTATGAAATATAGGTATAGAAAGCCATTTGAAAAAATTATGTCTACCAAATATTACAAAATCTGTTTCAGATTAATCAGAATTTATCAGTTAACTCAAAGTGCTTTATGTTCATTTAAAATAGGAAAATATTAAGAACTGTCTAATATAACTCACTTTATTGTACAAAGACATAAAGATCAATGATTTATTTCATGGAACACATTTACCTTTCTGCAAAACATTTTCTGGGAAAGACAGTGATTTGACTGAGCTAGTTTAAGGGGTAACACAGAAAAACATGCATTAACACTACCATTGCTGTAGATAGCCTGCAGGTAAACTGAGGTCTTCCATTCCCAGTTTCATTTGATATCTTTAACTCTCAACGCCGAGGGTAGGATTTTCCAACACTAAGTTCAAGCATTGAAATTATCAAAGCTGTACTAGTTTTTAGTGTTGCAAATCTCAATCTTGTCAACATAGCATGCTTCTGTGGCAGTTCTATATCCAATATTATAAGAAATCAAGATTTTGATTATTTGCCTCAGAATTTGTACTGTCTTGTCATAAAACAAAATGGCTTTGGCTGAGCAAATACTGCACGGATAGCAAATATCAAAACAACAAGTGAGAAATACTTTAATTTGTTTTTATCTTTTGTATCTTCAAGCCTAGATTCATCCAATACTAAATGTTAATGGAACATGAATATTAGAAAAAGGGATGGAATATGACAGTGCATATGGAAAATATTAGGTTTCCTTTTCTGTCTGAACTTTGTTTCAACTTAATTCTGACTAGAGTGGTTTTTTAAAGACTTAGACCTGAACAGTTAGAAAAGTGACAGTCTTTATATATTGAGTGTCAGAAGTAATCTGTTATATAGTTCAAAAAATTTCACTGCTGTTTATGCTTTTATTTTAATTGTACAATGGTGTGCACAGAATTTGATTTATGAGTGGGGGTTTTGTTTTTTTTTTTTTTATTAAATGCTTCTTTTAGCAATTCTTTCAGTTTTGTCTGTAGGAAGCTCTTTTAAAATTACTAACCTCTTTAAAGCAGTTTGGTGTTCTTTAAAACATTTTGTGACCTAGAGCTTTATAATTTTATTCATATAAAATAAAATAATATTAAATAGTTTCTTGTTTTAAGGTCTTTCAATCTGGAGGCAGCCCATTTTTGCTCATTTGGGAGCTCAGCTTGACTTCACAGGTTTTTTTAATTCTCAGAGCACTCACTAATTAAATGCATATTTGGGAATGCCTAAGAGTTCTAAAAACATACTGCAAAAGTCTTAAACAGGTTAAAAAGGAAGAAAAAAAACCCCAAAGAAAACAAAAAATTTAAATAAAAAGAAAAATAAAAGAACAAAGACAACAAAAACAAAAAACTCCAAACCCAAACAAAAAAATTAAACAGGGAAAAAGTATTACACAAAACCAGTCAATTACCAGTAATTGAAAATATGAAAATTAGAGGTTTCTCTTAAATGTTTGTGCTGCAGTGTACTAAGTTCTATATGCTGAGTGGTGAATCATAAAAAATTTAATTCAAGTCCTTTATTCTACCTTGTTCTTTGAGAAATAACATATAACATTTCTTTAAAATCAACAAGTAATCTTCAATGCAATAGTCTACACAATAGAGAGGTATGTGGGCTTTGGGTGATACCTAGGTCTCTGCCCTTCTCATTTCTGAATACCAAAATAGAAAGGATGCATCAAATTCTTTACAGAATTTTTAAAATGACAAGATTTTTGGGCAACATCTGTATGAAAAAGAAGCAATAATTAAACTGCAGGAACTTTACAGACTGTGAAAACACTATTTGGCAAAATCTGATCAAGATTGTCTAAGGAAATGATGAGGGGTGACCCCATCACAGTCCTAAACTTCCTCAAGAGGGGTAGAGGAGAAGGTGATAGTGATCTCTCAGTAACCAGCCTCAGTACACAAGGAAATGGAACAAAGCTGCATCAGGGGAAGTCCAGATTAGTAACAAGTTCTTCACACAGAGGAGGTGGGCGCTGGAACAGGCTGCCCAGAGAAGAGGTCATGGCACGAAGCCTGCCATGGAAGCTCATGGAAGCATCTGGACAGGCCTTGTCACACGGTTTGCTGTTAGGGACTAGAACTCAATGATCCTTATGGTTGCCTTCCAACTAAAGATATTCTATGACAGACTGATTACTTTGGCAGAGTTTTGCATTTTCTTTTTTTTTTGTGTAACTCAAGGACTTCATAGAAGAGCTATCTGAAAAAAAAATTATCTGTTTCATTATGAAATACCTTATGGAATGTTATTACTTTTCTCTTTTATGAATGATCGCTATTATTAAACATACAAATATTTATGTGTTTATACCTTTACAATGACTGCTTAAATCTACCCTATTATATAACATTTAACTTTGCTTATAAGAAAAAAAAAAAACAAAAACAAAAACGGTGTGCCAGAGCATATTTATATTATGTATTAGGGTTTTTGACTTTCATTGTCTTAATAATATTTGGTATGTGTTAAAGGTCTCAGAAGCTTCCTCAACATGGAAAACATCTATGATTATTTTAAATCACAAGAAGGAACAGTTTCATTACATTAGCAGTATAGCACAACTCTGTAATGCTGTATATCCGCAGACAAATGCAACTATGCTATATTTGATAAATGAAGTCACAGTAATTGGTTTCAGGATGTTATTCTGGCTAAAGCATACCCAGTAACACTTTTGGATATGAAATTGCATATTTCAAAATGTCAATTTTGTTACAGTTCGACATAGAATGCATACTGATTACTTCTACTTTATAAATATATGTGGCCTAATAAAATAAAAATAGTCACATTAAACTATTGCAGGTTGTGAAGTTTGTCAAAGTGCAATAAAAATAAATAAATAAAAGGATAAATATGTAGCATAAAAATTACTAACTTATTAATTTTTCTGTATGAATAATGAGAAAAATATTTTCTAAACATTTCAAAGATTTCAGTAGCTGTGTGACTTAGATGTACTACATCTTTTTACTCTCGATAAAAATAAATAAATAGAAATAAAACTAGGTTTATCTTTAGCCATATCTATGGGGCTAGATTTTTTTAAAAACAGTTATTTGAGACCTCAGTTTTGCTGTCCACAGTATCCATTAGTGCATATTTTGGAAAGAAAAAAGACAAACTACTAGTATTACTAATCATGCAATCTAGATTAAAAATGAAACAAAAAACATAGGCAAAACTTCTTCACTATTATTTAAGAGAACTGTGTATAAAAATAAAAGCTCTTTCTTCTAAAAAACCTTAGCACTTTTTTCACACCATTACCATTTGCTAATGAAATTAAACCAGTCTTGTATTATTTTAAAATGCCTGGAACACACAACTTCTTTTTGCATTTTTACTTAATGACCTTTATCCCAATTCTATGGAAATGGCCACTGGGAAAAAAAATAACGGGAGATTAAAATAATCAGCAGTATTTTGCATCATTTTTTAACATTTGGACTAAGATTAATGAGGTTGAATTTGTTTGGTGGGGCAAATTCCATTTCTGGAGTGCAACTACCAATGGCTACAGCCTGTTCAGAAGAGACAAGGGGAGGAAGGAGAGATGTAAGGGTTGTCCTCTACAATAAGATCCAGACTGAGTGCAAAGAGCTGTCTCTGAAAAAGAGCCATGAGCGGGACAAAAACCTGTGTGTAGAAATCAGAGATTATGGTAACAAAGAGAACCTCATAGTTGATGTGTAGTACAGACTACCTGATGCAGGGGAGCCCACTGATGAAGCTTTCTTGCTCCTGCTTCAGGAGGCATTGTGCTCACAGGCCCTTGTCCTGCTGGGACACTTCAACCTCCCCAACATCTGCTGGGAAAGTAGCACAGCAAGCTGCAGGCACTGCAGGACAGTACTGCAGTGCATGGAGGATAACTTCTTGAGCCAGGTAATAGACAGCCGCACCAGAGGGGAGGCCATACTGGGTTTAGTGTCACGATTAAGCAAGTTAAATGGAGATGTCAAGATGAGAGGCAGCCTGGAATGCACTGATCATGCACTGAAGGAGTTTGCAGTCTTGAGGGATATGGATGCCATAAAGAGTAACGTTAGAGCCCTGGAATTTATGAAAACAAATTTCCAAACCTTTAAGGACATAGTCAACTGGATCCCTTGGAAGACTGCCCTCAGGAACAAGGAATGAAATAAAGCTGGCAGATCTTTAAGAAAATCCATAGAGTGCAAGATCTGACAATCCTCAGGAGAAAGAAATTAGGCAAGAAAGGCAAGAGACCAGTATGACTGAGTAGGGACCTGCTGGTCAAGTTAAAGGGAAATAAGCAAATGCACAGCAGTTGGAACAAGGACAGGTAACCTGGGAAGAGAACGGAGAAGCAGTTTGGTTGAGTAGGGATGAGATGAGAAGGCTAAGGAAAAGCTGGAACTGAACCTAGCAAGGGACGCAAAGAATAAACAGAAGAGTTTCTATAGATATAGTTAACAACTTTCTTGCCTCAGTCTTCAATGGCAGTCTCCCTTCCCACGCCTCTCAAGTGGCTGGACAGCAGGATGGGTGAGACTGGGGAAGCGAAATTCTTTCCACTGTAAGAAAAGATTGGGTGCATTTGCCACCTGAGGAACCTGAATGTGCACAAGTCTATGGGACCTGATAAGATGTATCTCAGAGTCCTCAGGGAATTGGCTGGTATAGCTGCCAAGTCACTCTTCAAGATATGTGAAAAGTCATGGCAGTCAGCTGAAGCCTCAAGTGACTGGGGAAAAGGAAACAACTTTAAAAAGGATAGAAAGCAGGACTCAGGGATCTGCTGACCTGTCAGCCTCACCTCTGTACTTGTGAATATTATGGAACAGACACTCCTAACAAGCTATACTAAGGCCCATGGAGGACAGGGAGGCAATTTAAGACATCCAGCATAACTTCACCAAGGTCAAATCCATCCTAATCAAACTAGTGGCTTTCTATTATGGAGTTAATTAATGGACAAAGGAAGAGCTAGAGATGTGGACTTCTGTAAAGTCTTTGGCATTGTTGCCCCCCCCGGGATGCAACAGCCTCACAATATCCTTCTCTCTGAATTGCAAGGAGATTGATTCAATGGTTGACTGTTAGATGGATAAGTAATTTGTTGGATGGTCACATCCAGAGGGAAGTGGTCAATGGCTCAAAGTGCCAATGGATATCAGTGGCAAGTGGTGTCCTTCAGGGGTCCATGTTGGGATGAATGTTATTTAATATCTTCATTAATAATCATGTACATGAGAGAAATGAGTGCTCCCTCAGCAGATTTGTAGGTGACACCAACTTGAATGGCATGGTTGGCACACCTGAAGAATGGGATGCCAAACAGAGGGATCTGAACAAGCTTGAGAAGTGGGTTCCTGGGAATCTCCTAGGTTTAACAAGACAAGTGCAAGATGGTACACCTAGGTTTGGGCAGCCCCTTGGTGCCAGACCTGCAGCCGGGGGGATGAACTGGAAAAATATTTTTGTGTTATAATACTTCCATGAGAGTTCAAGACAGTTTCACAACCATCTTATGTGATGGAAATAACATACACCATAATATAATGCAATTTATATCAAGAGACATTAGTGCAAAGGCATTCACAATGGTTTCATCATTCAGTTGCTAAAGTACAGCATCTTTACTTACTGCTCCTCATGAGCAGATTGTGTAAATGTTTCAAAGAGTGACAAAGACTTGTAGTGTGACTTATGAAGGTGAGCCTTTGCTACTACTAGACCCTTCACAGGAATTCAGATCAGCAAACTAATATTGTTTTCAATTTCATCAATTCCTTTTCCAGTATTGAAACTTTCAACACTCATGAGTTTAATACAATCATTTGTGTATTTTGTCATACAAAATTGGTAGAGATTAAAAATGACAAGTCAATTATTTTTTTTTCCATCTGGCTTTGCTACAATGTTCACAGATTGGTGGCATCTACAGTCTGCAGGTTCACAGTGACTCACAGCACTGCCTCTCTTTTACTGAAGCTAAGCTTAAACTACACCCAAAACATATTGACACATGCTCATAAAAACGTTCTCATATTTATGCGTAGCTTTATTCAATGAATATTCTAAGTACGAACTCGTAGCACTAAGGCACCAGAACAAACAAAATATTAAATAAGAGATTCAGAGCTAAGTTCTAGGCCATATTTATCAACTTTCATAATACAGAGACTAAAAGCCCAAATCCAAGACTCTGTTTTGCTGTATATTGATTGGCTCTTCCCTTCCAAATTCATACCACTACGACTTTGTTGCTCTTATGATCTGGTCAGAAGCAGGCATATCATACCCTACAGTCAGATAAAATGGTGAGACACCCTTTTTTAATCTTGGAAAAGCATCTCATTGTTTATCCTCTATTTATTTATTTATTTATTTATTTATTTATTTCACTAATCTTTCTTCAGTTAATTTGTTATAAAAGAAGGTTTCATCATTTAAATACTGCTGACAATTCGTTAAGCCAGCATATGTTACTAGCTCTTTTTACAAGATATTCATGTCTCTTCACAGTTGAATGAAATTTGTTGCATTGATGGGTGTAAATACCGTTATTGTTCATAAAAATAATTTTACCTCTTTTACCTGCTGCCACAGTGTACTTGAAGAGTGGGCATATGTCGAGTCAACTCTTGGTATGTGACTGGCAGCTGTTCTCTTTTCTAATGAAGAACTACACATCACAAGTACTAGAATATACAAAATATCTTGATCTAAATGAAAAGCAAAAGATCAAGGAAGCTAAATGAGAAGTTAGCGTGCAATTCTCCATTATTGCCTGAATCTTCCCTTTCAGGAAGGGGAGTGACTAAGCTCCTAGTCACTTTTTTATTCAGAGTGAGTATACTCATTGAGTTACTATGTGCTGCTCAAAGACAAGATATAGGTGTTTCTTAAAATTTCAGTGTCCTTTGATTTGACATCATTCTGTTAATCTGTAATCAAGCCTACTGTCAAATCCATGAAGTATTAAAAACTAAGAACTTAAAGTAAATTGGAAACTCTGGTGTTCACCTCAAGGAATCCATTACTAGACAAGGAATGGGTTGATAATGTTAGTGTACTGACACTCAGGTATTTGTTGTTTGTTGTAGTCATGGGGAGTTATCTTATAATTGCCAACATTTACAATAATCTGTTAACTCTGTATTAGGAAGAACTATTATAGCGTTAAATAGATATTGGTTAAATTTTGCTTCTGGTTTAGATAAATTTTTAAGTAATATTTTTATTCCCAAAATAAAAACAAGAATAGGCAGCAGGCAGACACACACAGTGTAGACTCCACAATGCAGTCAAAATACAAACTCTAAGTTTTTTGATTCAATTCACTAATCTTTGTTCTTGTTTGTCTAAACAAGAGGATGCAGTTTTCTTAATATTAAAAAAAAACACTCAAAAAAAACCCCAAAAAAACAAACATACTCCATTTTTTTACACAGATACAGAGGGATTATGATTTTTCACTTTACAAACTATTCTTAGTTAAAATATTTTAGCAAATTGTCAATTGACTGGATTGGATCTATCTATTTATTTTAAACAGCTAAATAGTGATAATCTCTTACAGAGAAACTTCGGGAAATAAACATAGGGATTAGGAAACAACTAGTCATGAAGAGACAAAACTGAAAAATAAGATTCAGTATGAAAATGTAAAAGAAAGAAAAAATACTCATAAAGGACTATTATGTAAAATAAAAATATTGGAAAAAACATAATACCAGAAGAAATGCCATGAAACAAAAGCCCAATATGATTTGCAGCCAAATATATAAAGTCATCCCATTATAAAAGAAACAGGATCATTTAATTCTATATATGACTCATAAATTACACTCAAAACCTGCATTTATTTATGTGCACTAAACTGACTGGAACCATAACAGCAAAATGTCAATTCATATATTGCTGTATTTTCTCCAGACATGACTTAAAATTACTAAATTTGTGTAAGTAAATTAGTCAGTCACCCAAGACAGCTGATATTCATATGATGCTAAAATCATGGAGAATTTTATTAACTATATTTAATCAAAAGCCAGGAAAAGAAACCCACAGAAATAAAAGTCATGAAATTGTGGGCCAGACCAGTATCAAAACAAGTCAAAATTTTATCAAAACAGCCAAAATTTTAACACACTGCCATGCAAAAGAATAAATCAGAACTGATGAGAACGCTACAATGACACATTTGGGGAATTCTATTTCCAGGTATGTTGGTCCTATGAATTAAATACCTACTACCCGTTGGGAAATATTATGTTTTTTCCTGCAACATATATTTTGTCTCGGTTCACTTAAAAGGAATTCAATCCTTATGCTACAACACTGCTCTGCAATAGCAAAATTCTAAGTCCTTGCAATCAGCAGTTTAAAGAATGCTCTTGCACAAAGTAGGATTCATACATAGGTATACCCAAAGTCCAGAACTGTGAGAGCAAAAACTGATTGGTCTTTTTAGGCACTTTGTGTTTTGGCCTGAAAGTTTTAAAGCAAACCTCCAGGCGTACTCAGAACTACATTGGTTTTGACAGGGCTAGGTATGTATGAGCTGTGTCTGGCTGCACTGTATCAGTTTCAGAAATCAGGCATTCCGCCTACAAGGAGAAGGGAAGCATTCACTCCAATATGTGTGAGAAAGATTCAGTTCTTAGTCAGAGAGCTTTAAACACCCTGTCTTCATTCCCCAGTGATGACATACAAACACTATGTCTAGACTACTTCTAGAACTTTTGTCTCTTGCTCAAGTTTGGACATTGCTTATAGGAGGTCTATCTATTTGGGCAAGAGAAAGAGCAAACACACAAAACATGGTTCCATATGAGTCATTAAAACATCTGACTATCACAGAGGCAAGAATGGAAGTGCAAGGGGATCTTGTTCCATGTTATCTTAGTATTTTATCCAACAACTGTGGGATACACAAGTAAAAATAGACATGGGGAACGGGAATCATAATCTGAGATGTTCCCTTCCCACATGCAAGTACAGAGCTGCTCATAAATATTATTACTTTGGCATTTCATAATAACTTTAGCATGAGGAAAGAACTTGGCAAATTCAGTGAGCTAGATTTGGATGTCATTTATCTGAAGGCTAATCCAAGCCCATCTCCCACTTCAAAACAATTTATAGTAGTAAATTAAATAAGCTTAATAACTAATGTAATCAGATCAAATTAAATTACCTAGTTTTTTTCTTTATACTGGCAATGTCTTGAGGACTAGCACTATAAATGCATTTTATCAGGGAAGAGTCTGATACATTAGTGAATCAGAGGAGAAATTATGTTTCCAACTCTGATAAAGACAAAATAAATATTTCATCTGTGTTTGTCATGCACAGCATAAATTCTGCATGTACATCTCAAGGTGCTGCAGAAGCATTAGGAGGTGCTGAGGTATCACAGCTAGTTTATCCAAACTTTAATGTACACAACTTGAAAACAATTAATCTGTAAATTTTTTTTTTTACACACCCAAAGGATGAGAACAAAACAGCTGAGTTGTAAAAGAGGATTAGTAAATTATCCTGTTTCCTCCATCTACTTAACCATGCTGGGTGGTCTGCCCTCAAAATCTGTCTGCTAGCTATCCAGCTGGCAAGTACAAACCACTGTCTGTTGAAAGTACAGCACAGCTGTATGAATGCCATGAAGGATTCTTTTTCTGCACAGATCACATCCAAGTTTCTTAGCCTACACTGAGCTAGAAGGCAACTACGTTAGACAAATGACAGACATGGTGTGAGTTAATGTTTCACATTCTCATGGCTATTTACTGACATAATATTTTTTCCCAAAATCAAGAAAATGGCAGTGAAATAGCATAACAAATACAAAAGCCAGAGAGCTGTTGTGATGATTATATTTGTACTTTAGTTGTGGTTTAGAGGAACTTGTAACGGTGCCTGAAATTAAAAAGCTGAACTCCTTCACACTTAACTTTCACAGCAGTCTAAGTAATTGCACTGAAGACTGGTTCATATACTCAGCTTACTTTCATCCTTTGGGATTCCAGAGCACTGAGCTCCCCATGAGAGGAAAAATACTTTCAAGAGGAAGTGCAAGTCATACACACATACACTGATTTACTGGTGTCCAGAATATACCCAGCAGAGCTGAAAAATTCAGTGCATGATGCTCATTCAGAAATGGCAAAGCACCTGTGGAATATACATAATATGAAGATTGCTTGGGAATAGATGCTGGAGAAAGAGCAAGTAATGAAGACATATAATTTTCTTTAACTTACTGGGTTTTTTCTGTCACTGGGTATGAACTGAAGGCAGTCTTTCTGCTATGATAAATAGTTTCAAATTGTTGACCACAAAGCAACACAAAAGAAAAATAGGTCTTTGATAAATCGCATGGCATCATTTGGTCATCTGGGCTAATCTTCATTGGGTAACTGATTGCTGGGATTTCCACCAGTTTTTGTTTCCTCCCCTTTTCTTTTGAGAAACAAAGATTTGTAGATGACAGCAGGCAGCCCAAATAAACTACAAAGCATGAAATCTGTTAATAATGACCACCAAAGGAATGCTGCTCTTCTGGCAGATAGAGCAGATGGCCAGATAATGCAGTGCGATTAATAAAGAGAAGCTCATAAGGACTGAGGTTTTGCTGGGTGCTAGAACAGCAGTGGTTAGCAAGTGAATGCTATTTTGATTTGATTGGGGTCTTCTATGTTGATCTTTCTGACTGGCAGATTTATTAATTTTTTTTTTTTTAATTCCAAGACTGGTAATCTATTATCTTCAGGTGCTTACTCTCTGTTTTGTTTGAAATCAGCAAGTTATAATTCAGAGTTTAGCTTTAATACTTGTGTACTTTAGAGCTTTATTTTTCATTTTAAAGTGCATTCAACATTAATAATTTCAGCATGTACACTGATTATTTGTTTAGCCAATTTCTACTACTTAAAAGGACAAGACCAATTCCCATTCTAGAACTCTATCTTATTCAGAATATAATACGGAAGGGTCATCTTCAAATAGATTTTCATTTAATGCAAAATTATATCCTTTAAGAGCAAACACATAAGCACTGTCTTTACATGAGGAACACTTCAGCCTCCAAAAATATACTCAGATCTGCTGGAACTTTCTTTTATAACATGTTCTTTAAAAAAATAGCTAAAAGAGACTTAACTGAAAAAGAGTTATATTGCTAAGCCTGATGAGAAGCTGAACATCTGTCATGTCTGTAAAATAAGAAATTCAATGCTGAATTTGGAAATTACACTTTATATGTCACGATAGAAAAAAAAAGTAATTTAATTAACACATAAAATTTATTTTAAAGAAAAATTGTTCTAGAAAAGTAAAATCAAAAAGAGAGACAAAATAAAACTAAAGAAGAATGGCACAAGAAGAATTATGATTACTTCTGGTTTATGCCACATGTAAAAGTACATCAACGAAAGATGACTGCTTTCCTTATCCCTTTCATATTTTCTTTTCTCAGATGCAACTTTTGTTCTTTTATTCTTGTTCCAAATATGACACCCTTTTTTTTTTTTTTTTTTTTTTCAGAAAACTCAATGTATGAGGTGTTTCCTTCAAACCTGATATCAGCAAATAAGAACATGGTTTATTCCACAGGCTGTAAATTCAGATAGAAAAAATAGGCATCTATTTTGCAACCAAACCCTTTGTAGGGCAGATTTTCCAGCTGTTTATGATGGAAATCCTTTCATAAATAGGATTTACTAGATGTCCTCTAAAATCCCTTCCAACCAAGACCATTCTATGATTCGGTAATAAGGATATTCTTTCATAAACAGTGTAAAGAAAGTAAGTATTTTTCAGGAATTATAATATTAATAGATAAAAGGAAACATATTAACATATTTACTTTATCAAAGTAAAAGCCTACCCACAAATATTTATATTTTACTTTCATAAAGGTCTGTCACAAGAAGGTTATGCTAACCATGAAGTTACAAGCTAATCTGAGGGAACTATAAGGGATTGTACACTGGGTATTGTTGTTCAATGGTAAAAATACAAACTCTTTGAAGTAAAGGTAAAATACATGACTGAGAAAGCAGAAATCAATGTCTTAGTGCTAGATTCTTAGTTGGGCAAGCAGAGCCCTTTTCCTCTGGAAATTCTCCTTACTTCATCTCATTGTTTTTGAGCACATATTACTGACCCAGTCCTGGGAAGAGAAACTACAAATTGCCTGTGATTACAGCAGTCAAAGATGGGGAATCTTGTGTATCAAACCAGTAGGTTTTTATTAATTTTACTCAAGACAGTTAACTTGTTAACACTTGGTGGTTTAGTCACTCCTGGGGTTTCTGGGAGTCAGAATTTCAAGGCTCTGCAAAAATTAAAAATACTTGAATCCCAGTTTATCTTTACAGCTAAATTATTTTGTCATTTGTCTATGCCGGCATAAGAGAAACCCATACAGATGTCTTGAAGATCTAAAAGCAAGCAAAATTAATCAGGGAAAAGAAAGGGAAGGAAAACACTAATTCTGAGAATCTTTCTTCACAGTTTTGGGATTTTGTCTAACACCAGGGCTTAAGGGTATAGGAAGGCAGCAACTGTATAATGACTTTGTATATATCCACCAATAAGAGTGTAAATGCTTGAAAGATTAGATTCAGCTGAGTTGTTTTGAGGCTATCAATGACACTCAAATGATAGATGAGTACTTAAAGAAAGGAGATAAACAACTACATATCTTTGAAAAATCTTAGCGGCGTTTGCTAGATATAACTATTTATCATAAAATAATTCTAGGAATGCCTACTGGGTTAACAAAATAGCCTTCCAGCAAGAGATGTTCCTTGCTCTACAATTACAAATGTTCATATGAGGCCTCTATCTCTTCTTTCACAAGAATATTCTACTTCTTTTTATCTGTAAGCACAAAAATCTTGGCAGTTAATTTTCTTTCTCAATTTAATGATAAGAACTTATTTTGCATCTGCCACACCTAATTTCAAGCCTTTTAACTGCCAGCTCATCAAAAAGATGAAACAGGAGATGGCTATATTTTTGTTAACACACTAACCCATGTTATGCAAAAAGTGCAACACAGTGGCTTTAACCGGATAAAACCTGGATCAGCATTATATGGTCCTGAAAGGCTTATCTTCTCATGCGTATGAGCTGGAAATCCTCATCCAGAAAACCATAGAATTGAGAATATTCTGAGTTGGAAAGAACTCACAAAGACCATTGAGCCCAGCTTCTGGCTCGGCACAGGACAGTCCCAAGAATCACACCACGCCCCTGAGAGCATCATCCAGACACCTTGGACAACATTTCAAAGTGACTTCTGATATCTGTAGATTGGAAAATGAAGAAGTTCTATGATTTAACTAAAGAAGAAATTACTCACCTTCCTTTTTTCCCTATAAGAGGAAAAAGCATTAGACCAAAGGCTACCTATGTCATGGTAACTAGTAGTCAATCTGCAGAATCTATAATGAAATGTTTTTTTCTAAAACTCTCCAATATTAATATTTAATTTAAAGGGCTCAATAGAAAAACTAGAATAACATATAAAGATTAAGAAAATTTGACTTTGTCTAATGTTTATTACATCAGATTACAATAATTTATCACTACTACATTCATACTCATATAGTTCCTTCATATGTGAAGTTGAAGGTTTATTAATAATTTAAAAAATACAGCAAAAAAGCCCCCAAAAACCCAAACAAAAACAAAAATACCACTCAAAACCCAAACAAACAAAACCACAAACAAACAAACAAAAAACTCCAGGAAAAGCAAAATTTAATTATACAAATTTGCCCCAGTGGATGCTGATCTAATAAGGACATTTCAGAAAGTGTCCATCTAACCTTACTGGTAAACCAACATGAACTATATTGAATGGGGAGCAGGTTTGGCTAAACAAATAACCTGATTGCAATTTCCTGCAACCCATTAGCTGATATGAATGCAGTGAAGGCCATGGACATTGAAACATGGTTCATTAACTGTGTGGGGGTTTTTGACAAGGAACTCTGGAATCTGTGTTCTCTCTGATGACCAAGAATAATCTGCACTGTAGCAACCTGATGATGTATTTTAGTGCATAACCTATTGACCAACTGCTGCTTAATATGCTACAGATGATACTTTAACAATCCACAAGAAGCTAGGAATAGACAGGAAAGAAGACCTCTCATCCCAGCTTCAATCCACATTACCGAAAATCAGCAAGTTATTTGACTGAGGAAGTCAAGGATGGTTTAGTCCATAAATCAAGTACTTTTTCCCCACCTGAACTTCAGAACAAAACCTTTGCTTGCAAATAATAAATTACTAAGTGAATTGAAGTGTTGCTACTAAAAACATAAGTTAATTTGCTGGAGATCTTAAGGTTACTGAGAAGTGTGAGGCTTTTCACTGAAATGCACTGTGAGAGGCCAAGAGGTGGTGGTTATATAGTGAGGCACAGGAAGTTCTGACTATGTGAAAGGAAAAATAACATAACTGAAGATGTCAACATTGGAGCAAGTTTCCCACTGAGGTTCTGGAATCTGTCCTAAGAGATTTTCAAGATCCACAGAGATCTAAGAGATTTTCAAGAGCCACAGTCCAGATCAGAGCTCAGTCTGAATTCAGAGCTGATCCCACTCTGAGTATGAAGATTGTGAGTGATTCTATGAACAAGGAATTAACAATCAAAGACTTCTGAAATTTTTGAATTCTGGTTTGTAGATGTATAGTCTATATGTTTATATGTATGATTTTGACTTTTTTAAAAGGAACAAGGGAGCATAAGCTCATTGTGGTCTATCTAGCACCTATAAAAGGGATTAAACAAATATTTGGCCTTCTATTGCAAACAGAGAAAGGTAGATTCCTACAGAGAATAATTCAGACATGAAAAGTTTTGTATGATGATCAAGTTCTGTATTGTTATGGAATAGCCAGAAACACTTATCTCTACTTTAGTTTTAAACAAAGACAATTCAGATGACAAATAATAAATTAGAAATGGGCAGGATGACTTTTACACTGCTGATTAACAATAATAAAGTAAGCACCAAATTTTTATATATAAAATGCTTAATTAAAAAAAAGAAGCATAACTATTACAAAGCTGTAAACTTTAAATGTTACTGGTCTGAGTTTGTATAACTAGCAAATTTTTCACTCAATATTTTACTGTAGATCTGCTGTTCTCAAGTTCTGGGAGTCTATATGTCTTTTTCCATGCAACAAGCTAATGTTTGCCTGCAAAAAATTATTACATGAATTGTTTTTTTCAGTTCCAAGGGCACTTAAAAATAATTATATAATGTGAATTTAACCCTGATTTCTCAGGCACCTCTGGCTTTTAAAATCTTACCTATTACTAAAATTATTAAAAAGTCTAATATGATCACAAGTATGAATCAAAGACTTGTTATCCAACCCCTATGAATTACCTAAATAATCCATTTTTTTTCATACTTGCCACCTCTGCAAACCTCTCTAATACATTACTTACAAGTATGTTACATTTGAAATTAAGTATTTTGTGAAATGGAAAACATTTATCAGATTTCCAGAAAGAAAAAAACCTCAACCAACCAAAAAAAAAAAAAAAACAAAACAAAAAAAAAAAAAAAACAAAAAAAAAAAAAAAAAAAAAAAACAAAAACCCCAAAAAAATCAAACAAACAAAAAAAAAAACCAAAATACCCCCAAAAAACCTGAAAACAAGAAAATAATCCTTCATATATTAATCCTTTATATGAAAATATGATTATTTTCAAAATATTAAAATAAGGTACTTTTGCCATACCATCTCAAAAAGTTAAAAGGATCTCATGAATTTTCTAAACATTGTCTTATAAACCTGTCCATTTTTATATAACCTTTTAAACACCCTTTTAAAAACATAATACAGTTCCTTGACTTACTTGATGAGTAAGTGTTTTAAAATGATATGACTTCACCCTTTTTCTTTTCAAATATAACTATTTAAAAAATGCTTCTATACTATGATATTTGATTATAATTTCTAGGAGTCCTTGCTCACACATCATAAAAAAAGGCATTTATATAATAAAAATATTCAAGACAGATTTTTCATGGTGCTGCATGGTGGGAAGAAGAGAGGAAAGAGGTTTAAGATAAAAGATGTTCCAACTGGAAAAGATTTTACAACCAGTCTGTTTCGATTAAACTCACAGCTCTATTGTTCATCATCATTGGAACTCATATCCTGCAATTAGACTTATCATAATCATCAACAGATTTATTACAGGAAAATCAAATGGCACATACATAAAAATAAGGAGATGCAATGCAAGGATCCATCTTTGATTTTCTTTCATACACAATCAAACTAAGAAGTAATTTAATCTGTTTCTCCAGTTGAGATCAAGCTTAATGTCAATAAACCTAAAGGGAAATTCATGCTATTTTTTTATCTTCTATAGAAAAATACACTGTTGAATGTTATTTTTCAAGGAATTTACAGATGTTTATTTTGCATTTTCCTAGCACCCATCTTAAGTACAATAGGTTTCCTCTGAATAATACATGCCATTCTAATATATTACACTCATTCAATAAAGATTAACAGAAAATACTACTTTGAAGTTCCTTTTCCTCCCTTGGCATCAACTAATATGTCTCTAACACTGGTACACAGGAAAGCATTTAAAGTAGAACTTGAAAACTGCTTCCCAGATAAAGGCTTTTCTGACCATTAGTTTGCATCACATTAAACTGAAAATCTCATTTTGAAGTTTTATGTCTACTACCAACTCAGTTTATAAATTTTAGGAGATTTGAGCTTGTGCAGCATTGCAATGATTTTCCACACTAGGACCACATGCTGCAAACCAAAAACGTGGAATACATCTTCAAATAAACTACTGGAGTTAGTTTTTTATGTTTTAAAGAAGATAATTTAAAACATAGTTCTATCATCATCAAAAGAACTGCAAGTTTCATAAAGTGAAAAAGTATTCTACTTCTAACTGCTATAATAATAAAGTTCCTAGATAAAATATGCAAATGTTGGTGTTAATATAGAAAAGTTTCTTCCTGCCAGTTTTATAACAACTTGGGGAGATAATTTATTTTACTGAGCATAACTGTAAGATGAAAATAATCTTAAAATAAATTTAATATCATCTGTGTAATAGTCTGAAGGATTAGAAGAGTTAGTAAATTCTGCACTGTAACTCTCCCTCTCATTATGTTATGAGTGTTAACAAAATCTGAGAATTTTGTGTACAACTGAAACTTATTATTAACTGCAAAAATTCCAAAGCAAGAACGATGCTTTGACAGCATCTTGGCAAATTCCTTTCCTTATTTTAAGCAATAAGTAAGTTTTAATTGATGCAGATAAAAAGTGCCTGCCTCCATCCCAAACTATAACATCCTGACATTACTATAGACACCTCTGTTAAAGCAGAGAAATATTATGATATTGTTATATCTCTTTTAGGAAGCACAGCCTGATGTCTTACTATACATTGGGCAAAGAATTGAATAGTAAAGTTTCATCATGCTTTGAAGCATTAAATATACTTCACGAAAATAAAAGCAGAAAAAAGATCTTGCTCTATTGTGTCAGACAAAATGATGTGAGTGGGAGAAATGTCAAGTGTGTGTATTTCAGACCACTGTGTATTCATATAGCATAAAAAATTGTTCTCTAATATGCCTTTAATGACTTGACAATATATATATATATATATGTGTGTGTGTGTGTGTCTATTCACACACATGAAACACCACATAAAAGCGAAGAAAGAATAAAATTGACTTGGTAGAGGAGTTTAGCAGTTTCCTATAATGATGCCTTCAATAGTGACATCTTTATGCTTCAAAATATATCTTTGTGGGGTTGTTGGGATTATTTGAGTCTTTTGGCGCTTGTTTTGTTTTTTTCTTTAGGGAGGAAGACAGTGAACCTAAATAATTATTTGAAATTACCTATGGTAATATTTCAGTTTGTATGTTGTTTCTACATTTGCAAAGTTGGAAACTCAATGTCCCGATAAAAGATACTGAAGGAATATTGCATACCACCAGTGATCCATTCTAAAATTTTGAACAGTTAAGTTTAAAAAGTGAGTTGGGAGAAAGACAAGAGAAATTCAGAGTATGATCAGTTACTCAGTCAGTAACATGACATACTATGCAAGCAAACTCAAGCATTCAGTGAAAAATCTAATTTTCCATTCAGTAACCAAAATAAAAGTATTTGCTGAAGAGGTAATTAGGTAGAAAGATAAGACATGCATATATCTTTCTAAAAAAAAGTATATGCTAGATATATCATGTGCAAGTTTCTCATAAAGCTTAACCCATGTAAATTTAGTTAGGTTTTTGATGCCAAGGGCAATGAGACCTTCAACGATTTGCTGAGTGTGGGTCATCTAAATTAGAGCTGCCTGGAGTCACACTGAAATAATTTTCTTCCAGGATAAAAATCAGAAAAAAACAAAACAAAACCCCAAATGAAAAACAAAACAGATTCTCATCCCTGTATTCATATCTGACGGGTTTTGTAAAACTCCTAGAACAGAGGTTACAGCAGTACAAGCATGCTTGCATAAAATAAATTTCTCCTCAATTTATCACAAACTATAGGGAAAATAAGAAAAACAAAAAACCCAACAGCAGTATGTAACCCAGAAACACCATGCAATCAATTAACTTGTTTATTATTTACTAGTTCAGAAAATAACATTAATAATATAGAGTAAAGAACAGGTCATTTCAATAATTGGTGAAAAAAAAGCACAGAAAAAAGTCTATCTTCATGTCTCTCTTCAAAAGAAAATAAAATTGGCTACATTTATTGATTATATAAAATCTCGAATGACTTTTAGCCTCACACCAACAGCTTAGTCAACATCTGGCATGATATTCTACCCTTAGAAACTTAGTATTGACTGACTCAGTTTAGGCATGAAGCCAGGAGAAGTGGTGAATCATTCTGCATCTCATCCATCAGATATTGTTACATCAAAAGTTGGGGAAAGAGAGAAGCTGTTTGTTTAAAGCCACCTAAAAAAAAAACAGAACTAAATTGAAATTCCCATTGTTTGCACAGTCATATTTTGGTTAAAATTTAAGTTTTAGTACCTGTTATATTAAACAGCTAATGGAATATGGTAAATAAGATTATACTTCAGTGAAGAGGTTTCTCCTGAAAACAGTGGAAATAATTTCTAATAATGTTGGACAACATTGGCTTTGTTTTATTTGTTCCATGAAAATTCTACTATCAGGACTACTGTGGAATTTATTCAAGTCTTTTGAAAAAACCCACAGTGAATATCCACAACAAAAAAAGTCATTTAGAGAGAACAGATACACATGGCTGGACAATTGATGTAATTTAAATAGCAACTGCCTTAAAGGAGATTTAAATTTTGCTAGTCATACAAAACCAAAAATCACAGTCAGATTATTAGTATGACTGCAAACTTTTCAAACTTAATTTAGGGCAATTTTTAACTTAGCCCATATGTCTCACCCATGTTATTTCCTTCTGTAATGCAACCAACAGTCAAAACTAAATTATAGAAGAGAAAGCCTTCAGCATATCCAAGTTTTTGTTTTTTCTTTCATACACATTTCAGTTTGAATCTGAGGGTATTGGAGTAAATTAAAAATACAGCTACATAATTGGAGTCTTGTTTATGCCATGAGTAGACATGAACAGTTCAAGTTACAGGTGAAAGATGAGTAGCTTAATAGTCTGTCTCTTCAACATAAGCAAGAACTTTCTATCTGAATTAAAAAGAAAAAGAAGTTATAGTACATCCTCATTGTCTTGCAATTTTCAGAATTCTTGCCTATTAGACATTAAATATTTTCCAACAGGCATGTCATGTGCTAAATGTGTCATTGAGACCAGAATTTACAAGACAAAAATCTAGTGAGGATGCAAATACAGAAACTTGCACAAAACCAAATTAAGTAGATTTGGCTAGCTTGAGAAGCCAAGAAAGAAAAATTTGTCTGAGACTAATTTTTGTAAATAGAAAACAAGCTGCTAATATGAAATTATCTTGAAACATCATAACCATTTTGTATTTCAGAGGAATACTAGGATTTATTTTAGATTATACTCCCCAAAGTTTAATATAACAAAGGACTAAAGATGCTCACAGCCTACTATCCACAAAAATTGGGTGTAAATAACTAATTTATTTTTCACAGTGAAGAGTAGCTGCCCATTTGAAAAGTACTGTGTTGTAGGTTGGGTTGATTAGTCAGGGATTTTATTAGTGTTAGTTAGGTTGGTTCCTTGTACGCCTATTTTCCCTCACAGTGGTTTGCTCCAAGTTGTTTACCACGGGAGCTCCTGCCACTCAGACCTGTCAATCTTCTCACCTTACCCAGTTTTCTCCTTATTTGGATCTGTCAGTCAAGGTTTTCTTACTCCTTGTCAGGGCGTCAATCTTGTAACCACTCCCTGCTTCTTCATGAAAGTTCTGCATCAATCACTCCACCTTTGCATTTCTATTTGTCCCAAAACACTGTACCCACCTCTGTTATGTTGTTATAATCCATGTCACTCCCCTGTCTTTTGTCCCTATAGGGCGAGCCAGGTTACCACCCCTGTCCGCCCACCCCCTACTTAATCTGTTGCAAGTTCTTTGTCCAGCGGCATTTGCACTACATTCAGTCCAGAGAGCATCCCTCCATGTTTGGGGGAATAAACGTTCTTTGGACCAGCAAACAAGTGTCCTTCTCTTGTCCCTTCGCTTCCTCTCGGCGTGAAGCTACCAAAGCCGCGTTACCCACGCCACAGTGCTCAGCACCATCAGGGAGGTAGGCGCCATAACCCTGGAGCGCCCGCTCACGTGGCGGCTACGGCCTCACAAAGGCAGCGCTAGCCAGCGCTTCTCGACTGCTTGAGGTCGTAGCAGGAAGCCACTGCAGTACTGTAAGCAATTTGCGTATCATCGTAATCATATCCTTAATATTAGGAGATACTAAAGGTATCTGCAGAACCTTTAATGTCATCTCCTCCATGCTGATAGTTCTGTTCTTTAAGTATCATAACCATCAGTACAATGGTCCTTCCACAGGCAGGTTCATGTAAGCATTTTCTTTTAATGATATTATCAAAAGTAATTAAGTAAAAAGTTAATTTGTTAAACTTTTCCCTTGGAAATATTATTCCACAAAATGATAAAAAAATATTAAGAGTACATTTTGATTTGGATTTTTAGGTAGGATGAATTTAAGTCATTGTTTTTCAAACTCTGACAGTTGAACTTTCAATTTAAACAACGTACAGACACATATTTTGGAGTATTACTTGAATTACATATGTATCTACACTGCGAAAAATTTCAAAAATCAGCATATACCAGGATTCATTGCCCTAAATTACTTCTGATACCCAAGTAGAATGACGTTTGGTAAATGTTGTCATCTAAAAACAGAGCACTGCATATGCTATTTGATCTGAATACAAACATTTTAAACACTAAGAGTGACTGGAAGGTTTCTCTACTATTCTTTAAGTGTGTTAAGTCTTTTCAGACATTTTCATAGAAAAGAATCCTTAATTTTCTACTCAAAGAGCCTGACTGACAAAAAATGTTCAAGTATGCTGTTTGAAGGGAAATGTAAATCTTTTAAACATATAAAACCACCCTTCCTGTGCTCACCCTCCCTGTGACACATATTAAAGATGAGCTAAAATTGATAAAGAAAATTAAAAGTAGATTATGCAATAGGACTGTATTTCACTTCCCACTTTGAAATAAGAGGTGCTTTACAGAGATATCCCCAAAGAATCCAGGAACATCAAATTCCTTTCCATTTCAGATGTAATCAACAATTTTCAACACAGGGTTTTCAATACCTTCTGAAATACTTCTCTACATTATCCAATTCATTGGAGCATAATCTCATAAATTACTCTTTTATGAGCAGTCCTTCAGTATGTGACAGAATTAAAGAATTTAAATGTTTCATAGAATTTTAGAATGGTTTAAGTTGGAAGAAGTTTTGAAAAGCATCTAGCTCCAGCACTTCTGCCATGAGCAAGGGCACCTTTCACTAGACCCAGTTGTTCAGAGCTCCAGCCTGGCTTTGAATACTTCCAGGGATGGAAATTGGATCCACAAATTCGCTGGGCTAACTGTTCTAGTGCCTCACGACCCTTGCAGAAAGCAGGTTTTTTTCTAATATTTAATCTAAACTTACTCTTTCAATTTAAAACCATTATCCTTTGTCATGTTGCTACATGCCCTTGTTTCTTCTACAAGAAAATTCCTATGCCTTTAAAAGTGCCAGAATTCTGTCAGTCTTGGTTGTCCTCAATGGGTTTTTAGTATGCATTTTTATAGGTTTAGAAGCACATCTAAGCTATATTTTAAGAAACATAAAACTCCAAATTATCCTGACATTTATTTTTTATGAACACAGCATACAGAGTTATTGAAGCTTCTCATTTGAGAAACTTAAAAAAAAAAAAAACCAATAATAATTTCATGCTTTTTATGTGGAATTTTTTGATTCTTTCAACACCCTCATCAAATCTTGCATAATAAAATTAGGAGCTTCTGAGTGTGCAGTTCAGAAACCAGGACTCCCACCACCTGTGCAAGAAACCTACCTCACAGAATGACATTTCTTTTGTATGTTATTTCCTCCAAGTCAATGAATTTTGCATATCTTTCTGCATTGTGTCACATATCCAGGTGCAGAAAGATACTTCACCTAACCCTACTGCCTCCCATAAAAGAAGAAAGCAAGCTTGAGGAAACTTCAAATGGAGTTTCTCTATTTCCTGTGTAAATAATAATCATTCAGTAAAAATATATTATTATAATAATATAAAATATGGTCTTGGCTACCATTCTCTGCCTATTATTTTTAAATAATCTATTCTTATTAAAAAAAAAAAAAAAAAAAACAGACACCAAAACCCACCAAAAATGTACTTACTATAAAGAAAAAACTCCATTACCTTGTTATCCACTTTACCTTACTAGTGCAACCTTAAAGATCTGAGGCACTGTAGATGTGCCCAGATTTTTACATTGACTAAATCTGGAGAGTTCACTTAGCTCATGTATGATGTTTTGGGGTTTCTTTGGTTGGATTTTTTGTTGTTGTTTTGGTTTTATTTCTCTTGTTTGTTTCTTTGTTTGTTTGTTTTGTTTTCACTAGTTAATTTATTTGTTTAGGGTTACCTTCACAAAACAAAAAGCTCTGAGTTTGGAAGTCTACTCTTGATGGCTGCCTGAAGAGAAAAATATACAAGTAGCTCTTGTTCCTGAGTCTCCAATAAATTTTAGCTCCCATGTCACTGGCCTAATTTGTGCTACTTCTTTTCATTGTCCTTTTTTTCGAATATTTCCCATACCAAATTTATGACAAGTAAAATTATTAATAATACTATTTTCAGAAAGACCTGGCTGAGTGTGGTACTGTTCCCACTTATATGTCCATTATTTTTATACCAATCTTGCATGATTTTAAGAGGTCTTCTTATGCTGTCTGACTAAAATGTGAAATGCCAATATTACTTCTCACCTTTTTCAGTAAGGAAGGAAACATAAAAGTGCAAACCAGCAAAATTATTATCCTACTTGTAGATGCTAGAACCCTCCAGGGAGTTTCAGGTTAATTACTGATGACTCACTGGGACAGCTGTGCCTGATTACACTCAATATTTGGTTATAAACAAGTAAGAAGAATGATATTCTCCTGCAAGTCCAGTGAATGAATTATAAAAGCTGGTATTGAAACCAAGGGAAAAGAACATAAAAGAATGCTGGTTCTACTTACATTTTAAGTTTGAATCTGGCTTCCTCACAGCATAGGTGAGGAAAGCTCAGCCCTGCCTGTTATTGTTGATTCTGTGGTCAGGTGAATGTTACAGCTGGGTAAACAACCCAACCCAAACTCTTCTGTGAGCAGAAGCCAGGTGCAATTATTATCTTTCAGTAAAGTCATGTGCTTTTCTGAGTTAATAAACCTGCTTACTTCTACTAATAATCCCTCTTAAATTCCTTGATTTTAGAAACGGGCAACCAGAATACTGCAGCTTTCCTTAAACCATTTCTAGACCAAAGTAGGATTATTTACTTATTCACTGTAGTACTCTCAGCTACAAGATGGTGATTGCTGTTGGCAGTTCATATTGTAAAACATACATTTCTAATTTGTTAATTTACTTAATATAAACACTTTTTCTACTATGTACATTCTCTCTTTATAAATATATATCTAAATACATGCATCTTCATTTACATGTTACACATGGACTCATCCATGTTAACAACTCAGCTAAAACACTGCACACATAACTCTTAATCTGCAATCTTCTGAACCATTTTCCAAGACTGAATTTTGATATTAGCTGTCAAAAAGGCTTGAACAGCAAAACATTCTTTACTTAGAAATTTGGATTATCTCATAACCCTGGGATGGAAAAAAACCTAAAGACATAAGGAAAAAGGGATTGAACTTACTGATATTTTTCATCTTCAGACTTGTAGCTCCTGTCTATCTTACAAGAGAGCTGTAGAAATTGGTTTTCCTTTTATGGTAATGGCTTTAAATTGGAACTCAACAAATTTACAATGTGAAATATACCATAGAGTTTATGAGAATGGGAATGCTGAATGGAAGACCTCTTCCAGTCCCTAGAGCCTCTATTTTATGAAAAAAAAAATAGAAATCTCAAATACAATATTTTTAAAAGGGTATTTGCATCTAAAGCACTTTTAATTGTTGTAGCTTCCTTCAGAAAAGCTACGCAGCGTGAAATAAATGTTTCCTATCTTTTGAGAATGTTCTTATTTCAACATGAATATGAGCATGTATAATATTGAAAATAAACACTAGTCACATTAGAGTAAGTTTTGTTGTTTGATGAGGAATTTAAAAAAATCTGAGCTTTAGAAATGTATTCTGAGCAAGACATCCTTAAGAGATCTGGAAAACATATTATCAAAATAAAAGAAAAGTGCAGAAAAACAATTTAGAGTTTAGATCTTGTTTCCTTTCCTCTTTATTCCTTCTTTTTCTCCTTACACACAAAATTCCATTGTGTTACATTAAATTTTTTGCAATTAGAATAGAATAGTTGTAGTAGGAAGGGATAGACCTACAATTATCATCTAGTTTAATGAAAAGTTAAAACATGTTGCTAAGGGCATTGTCCAAACACCTCTTTAACACTTACAGGCCTGGACATCAATCACCTCTCTAGGAAGCCTGATCCAGTGTTTGACTACACACTCAGTAAAGAAATGCTTCCTAATGTTCAGTCTAAACCTCCCCTGGCATAGCTTTGAAACATTTTCATGCATCTTTGTCACTGGATCCCAGCAAGAAGAGCTCAGCTCAGCATCCCCTTTTCCACCTCTACTCCACAGGAAGCTGTAGAGAGAAACAGGTTCACCTCTTAGCCTCCTTTTCTCCTAAAAATAGACATTAGGGCATGATCCAACAAAGAATCAGGTGATCTACTAGATCTTACATATAGTAACATCTTTTCATGGTAGATTTAGTAAGGACAGGTAGAAAGGAAAAGCTCTATGTTAGTTTTTGCTCTGAGGTTTTAATTTTCAGTTCACCAAACAAATAGGTAAAAAAAACTTATTAATTATTTTTTATAGATGTCTTGATTTGATATTAGTGGTTTGCATGACATTTTACTATGAGTCAGGAAACCACCATGCAGTGATATAAATATTTCTCCTGCAGCATATCCTGCTGTTTTATTTCTGTACCCCTGCAAGGCTAATAAGCTCCATGATTTATTATCATCATGAGGTGAGGGTAACACTCACAAGAGACCAAAGTATTTTGCTATTTATTATACTCAAAGTATAATTTCCTTCACTATTAGCATAATCAACTATTGACTACAGAAAACTTTATAGAACAAGGGAACAAGGGAAAAAAAAGCTACAAAGCTACCAGATATAACTAGAAATTGAGGGAAAAAAAAAAAAAACCAAACAAACAAACCAGTGGTTTTCCAGAGCAAAAAGATGTATTACAAATAATGGGATTTACCCTTAATTTTTTAATGTATCATTAAAAAATTATTATGCCATTTCTCAAAAGAGTAATCCACATTATTAGTAAAACCCTATAAAAGGGAAAAAAAAAAAGAATTAGAAAGTCTTAAGTCTTCAAAAGTATGCATATTCAAGCAAGCTATTAAAGAAAAAAATATGTCGTATGCTATTATTGCCTGAAATATGAAGGAGGAATAATTTTTTGCATACATAGAATTTAGTTCTAGAGAAAAGAATTATTTCAATCATCTTTGACTAAAACAAAATTTCTGTAAGTCTTTCTTTCCTGGGGGAAAATAAACTAAAACATCCTCCCCCCCTCCAAACCCACCACACTCCCCCCCCCGAACTCCCCCTCCCTGCACAAAAAAAACAAAAGAAATAACCCAAAACTTTAGGATAACAGTATCTTCTATTAGTTCAGGTTTCATGTAAAGACTTTTTTTTTGGTTTTGTTTCCTGTTTTGTTTTTTGTTTGCTTGGGTTTTGTTTGTTTGGTTGTCTTTTGGTTTTTGTTTTTGGCCTACCTCTGCAGAAGGATTAAAAACTACCACCTTGAGCATAAGAAAATCTTGAAAAGTAGCATTTTATAGACATAAAAATGTGGCAAAGTAAGTGAGATTTCATCTTCATAAAGACAGTTGTCATTCCTGTCACCAGGGCTGTGATAAGCACTTCCATAAATAATTATATAATGATAGGTTTATGGTAAAGACACACCATTGAAGATAGAAATGTGTATGATCTTCTGTAAATAGAGCACTATCTATCACTCAAGGAAAACAGATTTATTCTGATTTAGGAGAAAGATGGAGTAGAAAAACTTTGCAGTGTACATGAAAGTATTTATGTGCTTGAAATAATTTAAGTCCATTTTCTTTCTAAAAACTCTGTTAAGGAAATATTTAATGCATTTTTTCTACTTTAGATGATCATTATTCTTAGCTGAACTTAACCTTTGAATAAACATTAAAAAAAATTAAAATGCTAGATTTATAACACTTTGAAATGTAGAAAGAAGTTAAGTATAATTCTAGCATAAATATAAAATGCCCTTTTCATTCTCTCCAGCTAAAGAATCTCATTTATTATAATTAATGTTGGAATGTTACTTTTGTTGAAGTCATTCTCACATTAGTGGTTATAATGTTGTCACATAATCATCTGCTACAAGGTTTTTATTTCTTATGACAAATATAAAAATTTAAGTGATACAGATATGTTGGCTAATGTGTTTCTGGAAGGTGTGCAGAAGATATAGTATCTTTAAACTTATTAAAAACCCAAACTGAAAGCTAAGTCCGCTTTTCTGAAGCAGAAAGAGGCATCTTCACTAATACACATCATCACTAAAGGTACCACTTTTTGCTTTGAACTCCAACATTATCAATGAATAGTCCACCACTTTATTAGAAAGCTCTAACAACATTTTTGAATATCTAGAGGGATGGTTTAACATTGTCTTAATTACAATTTTAGCTATTTATTCATGTGTAAGAAAATAGTAATTATTCCTTAAGGCTTAAGCATATTAAAACATTCAGCAAAATAACCTTCACTATATTACTAGCAAAAGTATTCCTACATGACACTAAAGGTAAGTTATGGCTCAACAGCTTGTTTTTACCCAAGCACCTACATTACAAACATTTCTCCAAATTCTGGAAACTACTCCATTGCTTGAAATTTCAGTCAAACTTAAGAAAGGAAAGGACTTTCAGAAATGTTGCTGGAGTAGTGGAAGCTTTGTAAACTTTTTCCCTCCTGCTCCAGGTATTAGGTGTACTTATTAACAACAAATAACTTCTTGGTGGGAGCTGAAAGACAAGCGTCTTGAAAAGGGTCAGAGCAATTCTGTTGGAATTAACCATTGCCAATTGCTTTTTTAAATCAACAGGATATTTATATGAAGCTTAGCTTATTTAATACAGTTCTCTGAACTCTGAGGAAACGTATTTATTTAGGAAAATGAATGTATTGGTCCATATCAAGCCTCTATAGCTCCTTTTTCTTCACTTCTAATATTTTTTCCCTTTGTTGACAAATTATGTGCTTGCAAATCACCATAAATATAGAGAGATTTTTTCAGAAGATGAGAATAGTTGGAGTAAAGGTTGAACTTAATCAAACTAAAACTTGGAAGTAATTTGAAATTAGCAATTATCAGCAGCTTCCCCTTTAGGAAGCTGACTGATCTTTACAAAGAACTTCCTATTCATTTTATGAAATGTATTTTGCATGTTTCATAAAGATTTTTTTTTTCATTTTTTCATAGTGGTTGTGGCAGAGCTGAAAGCAGAACCTAGACTCTCCAGCTCCCAATATCTATTCCCAATCATGCTGTGAAATGAATTCTTAAGCTGGACTCAAGAGTGGTATCAGCTTATTTCTTGCTGATGCAGTATGATGCAACTGCTTCCCCTGCAAAGATTTCTACTTGGCTACCTGAATTTCTGATTAATCACTGATATTTGAACATAGGTGCCATTTTATTTACTTTTAAATAGTTGTCAAACTTTTTATTTTTTTAAACCTATTATTTTGACCTGCTATTTTACAAGCATTTCTGGTTTTATTTTCTCATTCACCCAAGGAAGGGTCTTTGCAAGACAGATCTGATAAACTGATAAAGTAGTTCTCTCTAGTTAACTATAGTAGTTAATGCAAAGATTTCAAAGGCTGTTCAAGTTTAGATTTCAGAGAGTAAGAAATACACTAAAACTTTTAGGAAAATTCTTACCTACTAGAAAATTGAGGGAAATATAAATAAATAGTTCTCTATGTGCTGTACATGAAAATAATTTTATGAGCATCTTAGGAAGCAGAGGCTTGAAAGGCACATATTTTTGTATATTTTGCCAGATATTTCATGTCACAAAACATCACAACTCTCACTAAGGTCAGCACCATTTAATATGATGTTGAAAGAGAAAATGTCACATTATTTGGTAACTGACTGTAACTGACTGTATACATAAATAAGACTGAATTAAAAATATGGAGAGCCTTTTTCAGTAGAAATATTACATTATTTTATAGTAAAATAATGTAATTATAATTAACTTTATTAATAATTTCAACTTTCTACATATTTTTCTTCTCTGCTTCCCAGGGGAGCGACTTATTATACATACAGAAGTGCCAGCTTGCCCAACTTTATTATTTTTCTAAAGTCACATCTATGGAAGTTATGAAAAAGTTATACACAAAGATCCAGCATTCAGGAGCTATGAATGAAGCACAGAAATAGGGAATAGAGATATGAAAATATGTGAAGTTAAATAAAAACTATCAGAAATTTATATATGTCTATATTTTGCTTTGAGGTCAATCTAGTGTCCATTTTTCTTATGGGGACTTTCAATAAATTCTGACAGTAATATTCTATTATATATGTGAGTATCTTGAGACTTGTAGGATTTAGACAATGTGTTGAAGCATACAGTGTTTGATCCAAAGTGTCTGTAATCCAATAAGCATAAAATATAACAGGTTTAGATATTTGCTACAATTCTGTATCCCTACTGATAGCATTAGTTACAATCTTGTCATTTGAAACTCATAAATAATGGTTTGTCTGGTTCAACAGATACTACTTGCAGTGTTTTCATGATATCTCAATATAAAATGCCAGTTAAGTGAAAAGCATTTGCAAAATATACGCCTTAAGGATGGAAATATATTTAGCTTTTTATAATGGTTGTAAATCCCTTCTTTACACAGTTAATGTGAATGAAGTTTTAATCTATTTTGTTATAGCAGTATCTCAGAAATACTGTATACTCAAATATTTTATCTCTTTTGTGGAGAGTAGTTCTTCTGCAAAAAGAAGCAGCCATTGTAGCATCATGCAAAGAAATTTTAGTCCTGTGTGAGATATGGAAAGGCAAGAATAACTCCAATTTCAGCTATCTAAATGTTTATTATTTAATTGTTGTAAATTGATAATCCCTTTGCAATTACTAGTAAAAAAGATGATGCAAGAAAGTCCCACAATGTCAGTGCTCAAGACATTTTGAGATTTTGACATCAAATTATGAGACATAACACAGAGACTCTTTGCTCTCCCAAGATTTTGTCAGTGAACATAGGAAAAAAAAAAACAACAAACATTTTAAAAGGCACTTTAAATGGAATTTCTTCATGTTCAATTGCTCTTTCAAGACCTGTTTGGAAACTGTATTGTATACACTTATGTGAATGTATACATGAATTTCTACAATTGGAAATTATGGGGTTATTTTTTGAAGAGAACTGGAAAATTCACTTAATAAGAGAGTTTCAAGAAATATTTGTGAGAGAAAGTAGTGAATCAAGATGGTAAAATTTTGGAAAAAACACTTTTTTTGGCAGGAGATCAGAACTGGTTGAAAATCTACAGAGTAGAAAAAAACTATTTTTTTTGTTCAACTCTGTTTTCCACCCTTTCTTGATGAAGAACAATTAACATTATTTTCAGCTAATAGAGCACAAGCACTCCTGAGTTCCAGTACTGTAAAGTACCATTACTTTCCAGGAGGTAACAGTAAGCATTTCATATTTTAATATTGCTAAAACACCTCTTTACATTGGGGTGATCTGAACTCATTCACGAAAGAACATTTAAAATTAGATCAATATAAATGCTAAGAAATATAAAAATGAATTCTGCTTTGAAGCTTAGGCCACAACTTCACTACAATTATGTGTGAAACTATTTTAATCCACTGCTGAAGTTCAGCCCTATGTGGATTTCCTCTTTCCACATACACCCAATGCTGATAGGAAGTGCCAGGTTGTGAGTAGACAGAACACTCTGTCCATGATACATGGACTTTGTATCAGATCCTTTTACCTTAGTTGTTCTTTGCTCTCCTCTTTCCTGAGCTGACAGTCTCAGCAGGATACTAGTTAATGCTTGTGGGGGCACAAACATCTCTCCAGTAGGCAATATTCTCGAAGTGCTAACTCATTTTATACAAGCCAGTTAACTGTCACCTGGGAGTAATGACTTTCTATCACTACTGAACTGAACTTGATTCAATTCTTTTGCAATTTATCTTCACAGTAATAAACAAATTTGTCTTGTCAGTACAGTTTGTTTGCTTAGGCCCTTCTGAAAAAGAACCTTCTAAATGTCTGTTACATGTGACAGAAAATACAACAGTACTAAACAGAGAGGAGAGGTGGTAGACAGAATATTTTAGTTTTATAAGTTTCTTAAGTTCCTCAATTAACATAACATGTTTGACAACATTTATCAAGAAACTTCAGGATAATGCCTTTCTTTATGTTTTGGAAAACTTTTTCCCCTTAAAATTCATAGCATGAACAACAGCATGTGGGACTCTACCAGCTAAAAGCTAAAGGCAATTGTTTCCTTTTGAAGAGAAAAGCAAGAGAAAAATATTCACTTATCTAAACCTTTGGGGGCATCTTGGGTTTTTCTGCATTTTCCCATTACTATTTGTGAGATTAGATCTGACTGTGTCTTGAGTTTCCATATCTATGCTCCTGGCAAGTGAGCTATGCCTCTAAGCAACATCCTTTGTTAGAAACAGTTCACTGTGCCAGTATAGAGCCTGTCCTCTGGATTGTCATTTATAAAATCTAGGATGTATTTGACTCTCTCTTTGATTCTCACAACTATTTTGTTTTGCCATTCTCTGTGAGCCAGCTTCTTATGCCACTGTTATTTCCCAAAGTTTAACTCTGCAGATATGACCATTTCCAGTATAGGAGGAAACAATGAGTGGGAAAAATCAATTATATTATTGCCCCTTGCACACTGCTGTTGAGTCCCTCATGTTGAATAAAAAAGACATAAAGACATTTTGGTGTAACTTAAATTTGTTTTTTTCCTATCACCCTTTACTCTTCATCCTTAGTGTCATCCAAGTAGAGAACTATGGCAGAATATATTATTTCAGAATTGCTTCCAAGAAAAGGAAAAGATAATATAGTGTCAAAATTATTAAATCCTGTTCTTCTTACAGCTTTTCTCAGGCCAATGTTAATTGCTACATGCTAAATGTTAATAGCTCATGCTAAAATATGAGAGGGCTATCTGGAGCATGCTAAGAGCAGAACCAAAGTCCATGCTGCTTCTCTCCTCTGCCTCTTCGCTGTACTTCTGTACAACACCACGTTGGAAAGAGGGCTTCAGGAAGGATGTGAGTCATCCAGGCAGATTCCATGACTCTTGAGTCATACTGTGCAGGTTCCTTGCACATTGTCAAATAAACAGTCATCATTTTTTAGTTCTCCAGCATTGTTTAAATTTTTTCTTACATGCTTTATATGTCATTACAAAATTTCTTTCATCATGCTGTTACAAGCTTTCAATAAAAATTAAAACTTTCTGTACATATAATTAAGCAGGTCTCATTTCAACTACCTTTGCCCACCCATTTTTTTTACCAAAAGTAATTTAAATGAATAATGAAACTGCATTAAATACAATATATTAATATGCTGTGGGTCATTGAATGAGACATCCTGAAACACAACTGAAATGCTAAGATTTCTTATATTTTAAAAATCAGCATACATGATAATGTTATTCCTGGTTGCTCCTCTTTTGTCCTGTTAACCCCTTTAGCCCTAGAAATCACCAGAAACTTAGAAAACAAAGTTGGCTATTTTGTTACTCTCTCACACACTTGAATAATGACTGTGTAGAAGATAGCTAGAATAAGCACATATCCAGAGCTGTCAATTCTACTGATGTATTACAATAATCCCCATATTATTATTGCAATACATAGCAGAATATGAAAAGAATGTTGGCATAAATTTTCTTAATCAGTACCAGGGAATGATGGCCACTGTTAATAGAATTAGACATTGAGAGATATTAATAAAATAACATATCATGCATATATAAATTTATCTCTCAAATACTTTGTTTAAAAAAAACTAATAGGTATCTATTCTCCACTCAGAGAATAGAAGTTTCTGTTATTGACTAACAACAGTAGAAGGTAAAATTACAACAACTCTCTTTGCCTTCTCTTTGTAATAAAAGTTTTCAATGCCATATTCCACTGATAGTGTTACTTTAATATCTCATGATGTTGTGAATATCATTGCACTGCCCCAAAACGGGACAGATTCTCCTCTTCAAAGAAAATATGAATTAATTTGAGCAGGACAACTACATAAGAAAACCACTGACTGTGCAGCTGAAATACTTTAAAGACAGTAGGACAGCAGGGCACAAATATCACACACTTTTTTAATTAATGAGATTTAATTTAAAGAACCTTTTCCCAGAATCCTCTCTATGGACAGTACTGGTCTTTATAGCACTATTACAATTTCAGAGAAAGACAGAAAAATCCTTGGATCAAGAAAATAAATCTGCCATAAAACCATAATGGGAGAAAACTAACATTTTGGTGGAAGATAGTCCTATGTTTTGTTTACATGCAATTCTAGATATGATACACTTTGATTGTTCTTCCCTTTGTGATGAAATAATGCAGATTGCTTAGGAAAAGAACAAGTGCCCCTGCAGGGATCTTCAGGCTTGATTTGTTTCTTAGATATAGCTAAAAAACAGGTTAAAGCAAGCAAGTTGGGGAAGCTTGTATGGGCACACTTGATAGCAAGAAATCACACAATAATCAGTATAAATTATCAATATTGCTCTTCCTTCACTGCCTTTACATTTTACTTTTTTTATTATCCAAACAGAAATTTACCTTTATGTGTTAATTTCCTATTTTACATGTTAGAAAAAAGTACAGATTTGAATAAGCCATCAAAACAATCTTTTTTATTTATTTAGTAAGAGATGCTTTTGTCCTTTCTAAAAAGCTGTATAAGAATGGACAGCTTTAAACATGAATGGCAATTTATCTACAATAAAAGATCTGCAATTAGTATTAATATAATTTATTACTTTAGTCTACAGAAAAAAAAAACAAAAAAGTATCTTAGAAAACACTGATTTTTATGTAATATGTAATAATTATGTACATTATTATGTAAGAAAATACATTTTCTTACATAATAAATGTTGACTTTTGCATTTATTATGTAAGAAACAAATCTGTGCACAAAAATTGTGTTGCAGCATAAAACCTCTGGTTTTTTGGTAGTGGGGGTTTTGTTGTTATTGTTGCTCCTTACTCAAAACAAGAAGCTCTGAAATATTAAGTTACTGTACTAATAAATTGAAGCAATTCCTTAAAAATTCTAATATATGTCTTTTTCTAGCATATGCCATGAATTATTTTACTTATTCAAGACATTTGAGTTGGTATTCACATCAAATGCTGTGTTGCTGTTGAGGCAAAAAAGGCAATATAGGTGATACCATAGTAATATTCAGAAATACTTAAATGTCTGAATTCATATTATGCTTGCCCTTAAATCCTCTTGTCATCATAGAAATTGTTCCATTTGTCTGAAAATCAGTTATAAAATATAAATATAAAATAGAACTTTCAGAACTACTGACGACACATATCATACAGGAGCTTCTAATTCCTTTAAATACCTCTCTGTAGATTTTGGCATATTAAACTTACATTTATATTTGCTGAAATACATAAGCGATAGATACACTTCCCTTCAATTTTTAGTGTTTTGAACTTTTGAAATAACAACTGAATAAAGGACTTCTTATACAACAGCAAATTTTAGTATGGGTACAAATAAACACATTCTCATTTAAAAATTCCTATATACTGTTACTTTACACACTAGGAAGATTATTTTAACTTTGTCCAATCCAAGAATAATGGGACACGCAATCACTTTCAAAACTCTCATTGGGAAAAAGACATATTAATAGTTGCATGCAATGGAAACTGGACAAATTTGAATATGTAAATCCATAAAGATTGCTAAATGCACATTATGTGCCTCAGGGAATCAGAATCTCCAACTGCTGATGCATAGAAGACTACTTGGAAAACAAATCAGTTTATTTGTCCTGCTATACTTTTCCCTGAGCACCTTGTTTTGGCCACCAGATGATCTTTGGTCTGACCCTATACATTATTTAGATTTCCCAAAAATAGAGGAAAAAGTATTTTTCACTGAAATTAAGATGAAATACCCCTATGTTTTGGATCTTCATTATACTTGAAGATTTGAAGGGATAGAAAGATCTAATGTTGTCCAGAAAAGGGAAGAATCTGTGATTAAATAAAGCCAACTGGGAAATACAGTATGTTGAAAGGACTCATTGGAACAGAGGAAAAATAAATTTCCGTTGAATCTTTCCATTAGACTTTTTCAGGAAAGAGCCTGCCTTGGATGCAAAGGTTGCTAAATATTCCATTCATAAACCAGATGTCTGTTCTTCCTTGAGTCTGTAAATTTTGGAATGCATTTTGCCTTCCATCTACATTGAGGACTGCGACAGTATCAAAAGGAGTTCTGCAATCTGCATCAGTGGGAGGCTGCCTGAGCTAGCAGCTGGCACGGAAGACTTGGACAAAAGCCTAACTTTACTAAGTCAGTTGCAAAACCTTCATCAAAATGGAAGTTGATGTTCAAATTATTATTTTTTGAGGGGTGCACAATGTTTGGATCAATTCACAGCATGACAGTGGACATACTGCTTTACTTTCTGATCATTTAGTTTTCCACTTGTCAGTTTAGTATGTTCGTTCATATCCACCTCAGTGAATTGATTTGAAATTCATAGATGAGGCAGGTTATATAACTGCAACTGTCTAGATCTCATGAGTATTTGCAGTGAGAACTGACTCACTGAGATGTGTACAAGTGTGCACACCCACATGCACATACAAACCCTTCCCTCACTGCTTCATCCTAACAGATAAAACCGCAGGTGTGGTTCTTTAAAAATCCAAAGTCTTCTTCCACTTTAAGTTATTAGTTAAAAGCTGATGAAATATAAACATGGAGTTCCTTTTTTAAAGAGTAATAGAAGAAATCAAAGTTTTAGTGCAGGGTATTTCAAGTTATCTGCTATCAATAAGCTATTTTTAACAGTGGTGAACAGTTATTGCTCTGTGTATTTTCTTTTTAAGAGCAGGATATTGAAATCAGGAGTGGAGGAAGAAATCCTATAAGATGATTTTTCAGAAAAGAGGCATATGCTATTCACTTTGCAGCACAAAAGGAGCTAGAACAAATACAATGGGAAAGCAACAGAGAGAACAGGAAAAGACATACAATTCTATTGAGAAAAACAGAGAAGTAATGAATAATTTCCTTTGCTACCAATGTGTGGGGGTGTATTTCCAATACAGAAATATGCATTTCTTCTTTGATTCCAGCAGATCCAAGCATATGTTCTCTGAGCAGTTAAAATCCTGATCAAGCAGAAAACCATTCACAGCAAACTCAGGTACTCTTCATGAACAGAACAGAGAAGTTGTTGATATGTGTCTGGACAGTCAAGGAAAATAGAGAAGGCATACAAATGCTATTTTGTTGTCTTCAGTGAGAGCCACTTCTGATTGTATTTGGTATATTTCAGGCTTTACTTTGCACAGTGCATTTGAAGTACAATGTAAACATAGAATAGTTAACATATAAAAATATCTGTCAGCACTAGGAATTTGCCACAAAATATATTTCCCTCATTTCTATTACAAGTATATCTACATAATACTTTAAAATACAAGTAATTCTTAAAGAACACACACAACATAGTTTTGAAACTTAAAGTATTAATGTGCATATAGATTTTCCAACTTATTCCTCTGTTGAAAAAATTCACAGACATATGGGGTAAGGTGATCTAAAGGAACAGAGTAAAAAATTAGAAATGAAAAAAAAATCAAGGAGAAAAGAAGCCAATGTTCTTCCCAGTCAGGTTCCCTGCCTTACATAAGACTGCACTAGTGTATCAGGGATTCCTGCAAAGTTTGTCTTCTGCCTTACAAGCTAGGCTTTTTTTCTCTCTTATGAAATGTCTTTTCACAGATCTTATCAGAATGCTGTATTCTCCAAAAAAAAAAAAAAAAAAAAACTGGTTCAAGATATAATTCATCACTGAATATGTATGTGTTCCAAAACATTACCCATGTATGTTGTCAGTGTTACAGAATCCAAAATTCATCATGTGCCTAATTATAGGTTAAGATTCATCAGAAACAAGGGTAAGAAACAAGGGTAAGAATTCTTAAGTATTTGTATTATATAATAATTTTTGCAGCACTTTCTTGTGTTTTGGGTTCATGCATGCAGAGTGATGTTTAAGAAAAAGTAGAGGTAGCAGAGATGACAGAATAAAGAAACTAACCGAACAAAAAAGGAACTGTTACTGTGTAATCATTACATTGAAAACTTTTACTGACTCAGCCTCTCAGATGAACTACTTACATCAACATTTTCAGGACACAGTTTTAAAACAAAATTATTCTCATGCAATTTTAGGACCTGAATTCAAGAGGAAAGAACATTTGAAAATAATGGGAACTGCAAAAATGCAGTCATTCTCTGGAATAAGTCAATGAGTGTCTTTTTGCCATTATACAATAAGGAGAGTTAAGTTTTTAAGAACATTAAGCTGTGTTATTTGAACTACAAAAAGATAAAGGAAAATAGATTCTGTAAACACAGGTTCTCTAAATCAATGTATTCTTTTCTTCACACTTTGGTCTAGAGAACAGATTAAGAATCTATTTCACAAGCAAATGTGAGAGAATGCTCTTATAGATAAAATTAATTGCATTTATTAATTGTCAAAATTCAATTTGCATTTTCAAGCCATCCTTTCATACATTATGAACCCCTTCTTTATACTGATGGTGGAACTTTGACTCTTGCAGTCTAAATCCGAAATTATAATTGAAAACAGAGCATATCATCAGACTATGTGAACCAAGGTAATGCACTTCTCTTCCCTGGCTTTTATTTCATGTGCCATTCAGAGAGTAATTTATCTACTGATTTCTTTGTGGAAGTCAAGTAACTGAATCACAAAAATTCTGAGCTCCTTTTTAAGCTCTGCTTCTTACTTTATCTGTGATTTCAGACATGTCACTTTATCTTTCTTTACTCCATTTCCCCCTGCAAAAATGGAATCTGTAAACTATTCCTTTATTTTTCTTCTTTCACAGAGATGACTGCTCTTCTTCAGCCCTATTTGATATTGAAACATGGTCTAACCTAACATTCTGTGCTGCAGATTAAAGACATGTTCATGTAGAAGTACCTGAGCTAGCTTTAAGGCAGATATCTCAGGTGTGGCATACAGTTTAATGAGGACTGCATGGAACCAAATCTCGAGGGAAGATCATACAAGCCATAACCTGCAGTGCTGCAGTTTCACCACTGTAGGTGCTCTAGCTAAATTAAACAAAAAATGAAACTGATTAGGCCACTACATGCATAATTAAACTGTATGCAGAAATCAAGGGGTAGGGAGAAGCAATATAATGAAGTATTTCTGAGAGCTGCAAGAAACATGAGGGAGACCTAATAGAACCAGGTGAAGGGAAATGAAACAGAACAATGAAAGCTCTGTTTAAAGATCATATCTGTAATTAATAACATAGGAATTAGTATGAAAAGGCTGTCTTGTCCATTCTTCAGATTTTGAGAATACATATCTAGCTATCCCTACCTTTGCTAGGAGATTTATAACCTAGGAAGATTTATAATTCAGAGGAAAGGTAAACTATAAGGAAACATAACAAACCATAGTATTTAAAAACTAAGATTGAAAGCTTCCATGCTTTTTCTCATAATGAAAAAAAGGAATAGTCACTAAAACAGTTAAATAAGAGTTTAAAAAAGCAAACCAAAAACAATTTTGTTAGCCTTCAGAGGATTTCACTGTTGAAAGACATTCTTCAGTAACTTGTCTTGTGGTAAATTAGTGGGTGTTTAGTACTATTATTATTATTATTTAGAAAATCACATGCTATTAACTGTTGGGGTCAGGAGGAGAAGTAATTCTGGAAGTTTCTGTCACAGACTTTTTTCAAAATTTTCTTCTGAGTTGTATTAGGCATGGTCAGAACTAGAAAGCTATGATAAAAGACCAGGAAACTAATTTACCATGGTAATGTATTTGCCCTTGATATACAAATATGAATGTAATGGAAATGTTCTTTGGAAAATTATTGTGCAATTTACATTAAGACACTACCATTCTAACAGCAAAATCAGAGAAGGCTGCACATATGAGCAGAATTTCTTTGCAAGGAAAGCTCCAAGGGCAGGGGATAAATTAACTCAGAAGTTACTTTTGGTTCTGCAGATTTTACTAATTAACAAGATCTTTGCATACTGAATTTTCACAGTCAATCTGCTAACTTTTTTTTTTCTCCCACATCTGACACCACAGCTAATCAGCAGAATAAAACTTCAATCTACATCTGACAGTCATGTAGGCTGGTGGGCAATGTACACCATATTCTAAGAAAATCACCCCCCTTATCCATTTTTTCCACTTCTCCAGTGTTTTATTCTCAACTGAGAAAATGTAAAGAGACTCTTAAGAGCAAACAGAAAGTAGAATTTCCTATACTCTGCCTGTGAACTGAATCTTTTAAATTTGCTTCAACTATAAAGATTACTTGTTTTCCTTAGTCATCGAGGCTTGAAAAAAAAAAAAAAAGAAGGAAACATGTTGGAAGGTTTCATGTACTGTGCTGAAGATTATTATTTTAAATTCTAAAATTAAAGGAAATCCAAAACAATTAGTTATAACTGCATTGCTTCACACCAACTGAAATTAAATAGTAAATATTTGAATTAAAAATTAATAACCAAGATCACTTCCAAAATGCTGTTTCCATGAAAGATCTTCATAAAAATCCAGTATAAATCCTGATTAAAACCTAACCTAGCCAAATATTACAGATTACCTAGATTCCAATTAAAGGTGACAAATGAACACTTGACAGACTTCAATTTCAATTCTATTTCTGTCAGAATGATCCATTAATATTGAAGACTACATTATCAGAATTTAAACAATTCAATAGTTAAATACAAGTGGTCTTAAGAATCATATGACAGAAAACTCTCACTCAAATATCAGGTAATATATATATGAAGGAACAAAAGTACATTCCATCCTGTTCCATCATTATTTATAGATTATTAAAAACAGAAATTTCTGGAGGTAGATGACATGCCACTGTTGAAATCTTGTCTTTAAAACGTGACAGCAAAATCCAGAAATCTGTACAGTATAATTTTCACCACAATATCACCCGCCTTTTAAAGGTCTCTGTTCAAGGTTTTATAAAGGAGGAGGAAATCCTGATTCTATGCATGTCTTACTATGCAAAATTTTTTTACTGTAGACATTTTGTACATTCATCATGAACTAATGTATTTATCTACCTCTATGTTTCTATCTATTAATTTTAGAATACTATTTTCAAAACCAAATCCAAGAAATTCATCCTACCAAATATAAAATAAACTATTTTCAAAAACAAAGAAGCATCTAAAATTTTTTAGTTATTAGAATGCAATTCCAGTTTTTGCATCAATATGGAAACTTAAAACTATTTTGCTTTAACTTATGACACTGCTCAAGCACTTTTCGTTTCCAATTACATTTCAGTTAATGTGATTTTCATTGGCTACCAAATACATTAATATTATATTAATTTCTGATTCTACAGTTTCTCCAGTATGGATCATTAATATCCTATGTTAAAATACTTTCTGAATTCAAAATTTCCTGTCTACAAATTCTCTACATTGCTGGACGTCCTAGGGAATTGACAAGTTGTTTAATTTTATCATCCTAACAACAAAATCTAACTACAAAACAGGCAATAAAATTATCTGCCCAATTTAAGTACAAACTCTACAAGCTATTTTTCTGACATTTTTTTCCAGTAATACCATTATTACTTTTTCCCCCTCCCCCAGAAAAATGAAATGTAAACAAATATATTCATATAAATAACCAAGGAAAATATATAAATGCAAATGTAGAAACATACATAACCTAATATAACTTTAGATGGATATTACTGACTTCTTTTTTAGTCAATTAATTTTTTTGCTATTGGGATATACACTTCAAGATATGTAGACTGCTGTAGCCATTCTTCAGCATTACACACCAGATTTCGAAATATCATGAAAAATAACATCGTTTTAATGGGTTGACATGTCTATCTTAGACAAGACAAAACCCCAAGAACAATTATTCAGTATTGCAATCTCTGAAAAACTAACATGCACTTAGCCAAACTAATTAATTCATTCTATAACAAAAAAATACACCACCCTTCTTGCATGTACCCACCTATTACAATTGAATTAGAAAACCCATTATTTCTTTAGTTATCAAAAATCTATACACTTTTACATGTATTCATTTATTTTGTTGTTTATGGGCAAATAAAAATACAATGAAGTCAGTCTCTGACTTCATAAAACTTTAGATCAAGGCCAAAAAGTGGAGAACAGTGAAATATTTGCGTTTTATAAAATGCATTTCAAAATGAATGTCTTTTTTGTTTTTTAATCCTGAATAGTTTTAGATAGAAAGAAAAACAACCTAAGCTGAGACTTATATTAACATTTTTTTTGTTTTTAATAATAGGAGAATTACTATGGAATAAATAAGTATTTAACATCTTCCCCTTCTACATAAATGGACCCTGAATTTAAATGAAATGTTGTAAAAGTACTGCCCCATATAAAGTGTGAAGAAAAGGAAAGTAATATTCTTCTATTCTGAATAATGAAGAATGGACTTGACATTGTGTTTTATTTTGAAAACAGTCTATATAATGTTTTTGGGGAAAAGAGAATTCTCTAGAGCAGGGTTTTAAAATACTATTTTCTTTTTCTGATGCTGTATATATTACATTCTGAGAAATTTCCTAAGTAGGTTTTGAGTCAAAAATGGAAGGAAATGAGGCTATAGATGTCCTTTATCGTATTTTATCTAAAATGAAAAGTATATAATTTCTTTCAATTACCATTTCCCCAGACCTCTACTGATATTTTTTTCAGTGTTTTAACTGCTTCTGCAGTATAAATTTTAAGTAAAGTAAAAAAAAAAAACTGTTTTAATTAGTGGTATTATATTCCATTATTTTGTATACCTGCATTTTAACAAACTTTAAAATCAAATAATTACAATATTAATTATTTAATATATTTAGTTATGTTTTTGGACTGACCTTTCAAAAGTCTACTTAGTATCACTTGCTAGTGAGATTATGTGTGTGAATGTTGTGTTTGCCCCTACCATTTTCCATATGCTCTGCCTCACCAACACTGCCATCCGGCGTAGTCCTTTCGTAGTTGTCCTCTGGGAGTGGAAGGGCACCCAGTCTTGGCCCTGATGAACTCTTACTGCTTGGTGTTTCTGACTCCTCCAGACCGCTGTCATAGCAACTCTGCAATGACCCTTGATGCGGGTCCTGAGGCTGACTCACAACAGAAAACGTCACTCTACGAAACGGCTGCAAGAGAAAAGATTCTGAATGTCACTGCAAAGTTCAGTCTTTGAACAACTGATTCTCAAAACATGTCTTAAGCAAACTAACATTTTAACATTTACCAATTAAACAATTTTGTCTACATTAAAGCAAACAGAAAGTACAGTTCTTACATAAAAGGCCACTGGATAGAGTATGCATGGAATTTTACTGAAATATGTGGTCAGAACCTTCGCACAGTTTATCATAGCCTCCTTTCAAATGGCTACTGGGGCTAAGAAAGCTGGTTATAATTATTTATAAATTTTGTACCGTTTCTCTATCAATCAGTGATAATTAGTTGATCAGAATTAATATCAGACTGCATAAAGGTGACAGTGTGTGCACATGTATGTGTAAGGTTGTGTGGGTGGGCAAAAGTGCTCATCTTTAACTATATTGTGGGTATTACGAACATGGAAACACACCCATAAGTTTTCTATAATATCACTACCTGTGTTTCTGACAGCTAGTTAACATGGGAAAGGAGGGGGGAAAAAAGCGGGGAAAAAAAAAAAAAAAAGGAAAGGGACAAAGAACTCTCTTAGGTCCTTTGCCATAAAAGGAGTGCCTGGAGACAGGGTGTGTTGCCAGTTGACTTAATAAAGCCTTTAAAGTACTGCAAGCACAGCTGACACAACACACTTCCACTGGGACTGTACAAACATGGATTGTTAGAGATTTGTATTCATTCAAAATGACAGATATTACTGTTGCTCTGGAAGCCTACATGCTGAACCCTGGCACCAGTGAGATTCCCAGGAAATGGAAGAGTCAATCCTTCACATTTCAGAGGATGCTGAGGACATGCAGGATTTTCAGGGAGAAGTTAGGAGATTCTCTTAGGATTTAAACTACACTCAAGCAGCAATGATACATTTAAAATAATTTAATGATACATTTAAAGAACTGCAGAAAAATGTCTGTTGTTCTAGAAAGCACCTTCTGAGAAAAACACCAATAGATTCATTTTATAAGACACCACACAAATTTTCCTGTGTTTAAAATGGGGTGTCTGACAGTGCTGTCCTTTGGCTTCAGATGTGTTTCAAGCCCTATGCTAGAATGATACGTAGGCATACATCACTCCCATTGGCAACTGTAGTCACTAGAGGATGGAAATATATATGCAGGCCAGAAGGGAGAAAACAGCAACTGCAACCACTCACACAAGCCCTGAAGAACAGAAGTCCACATCAGGTTTACAAATAGAGGGGTAGGTGGAGGTAGTTTCATTTTGAGGGTACAAAATTCTTTTGAGGGTACAAAACTTTGAAGATATCAAGGCAGTTAGTGCTGATGGTAGACAGGCTGGACAACAAATATGATGTTAAACCTTCCTGGCATGAGTAGATCAAAAGTTTAAACAGGTGACAGTTACCAGAAGTACTCTACTGTAACTGTTTGACAGACCAAAACTTCATGCAATGAGATGCTGTAATCTGTAACTATACATCAGTTATAGTTATAGGCCAATGACACAACCTGTGAATCTCAGAGATTTGAATTCACTTAAAACATCCCATAGATTATTCCTGAATATAATACTATTCTGGCAGTCACATTTGGATAAGCTGAGCTGGGAGAGAGGCCCTTTGGCATCTACACACATCAAACTCATACAGTCATACTAGGTTTCCTTACTGGCTCAACCCCAAATTTCCTATAGCAGAGTCACAGATGTCTCAATCCTTAAACTAATTTAGTCTTGATGCAATTACCATATAAGAAAGTAACAGCTTGAGCTGGTACCTCTGAGGAGGGACCCTGAACAGAGAAAATCATGGGTTTTTATACTTTCATAGTCTAAGAGCATGGAAGTCTTGGGCTCTTCAGCTTCTGCCCTGTCTCTGAGTGTCTGGTCACCTGGATGGGCACAGGTCCCCATGCCCTTAATGATGCAAAGGATTAGTAGTCCATGGCCTCTTGCCTGAGGCTCCCAATGCCCAGAGCTCCCACTGCAACTGCTCACCAAGCTACTTGCACTGACTGTATTCCTTAACGCCAGAAGAACTTTGTATCATCTACAGTTCCTGCAAGAGCAGTGATGTAACTTAAAAAGGGAATTAGGAAAAACAAATCATCAAATATTTGGAACTTTATGTTCCATTTCTTATTGATTTCTTGGAAATCAGACTCAACTAGATCACAAGAAGTGAACATCTGTTTATCACATCTGTAGCTACCACAAGAGTAATAGCAAAGTTATCTAAAATAAGTTCTGGAACAAGCTATAAAATATTTAGGAGCATCCTATTCATTTTCAGATATTCTTTGAAAGTTATATGCCTTACCTAATTGGCATGTAGGGAAGAGATGTGGCAGATGCAAAGTTGGGCTGTTTTATAGCTGAGGCTGAAAATTCCCTAAGAACATACTACTACATATCCTTGAAACTAAAAGAAATTGGATGCACTTTTACCTAGTTGTTAGTAATAGTTTTTAAACAGATCTGGGTGTTAATCTTGCTTTTTTCTTAAATGCTGTACTGAATAGGATTTGTCTAACACAAAACTAACACACAGAATATCCACTTCAGTAGAGCCAGTTCAGCCCTTTCCACAGAATATCAATGAGAATGACATAATGATGATAAAATTCTTTCTGAAAGAATGATGTGCATGTTAATGGTTATTTTTGCAGGATTTATTACACTTTTACTTGCAGTATAAGCATCAGAATTCTGACCTTTCTATTGCATTACCTCTGAGAACCAGACCTTCTCAGGCAAATGTATTGCAAATTTTGAATGCATCTGGCCCCATGGAATAACATCATGGCCTGTCCTTTTCCAATAAAAAGAAATACACTTGGATTATAATATATGTCTATTACCTGCATAGTTAGAAACACTCCATGTGATTAATATAAAGAATTTTAAGAACAAAAAAAAAATTAAATATCTGTATTGCAGTTGACTGTTTCCCATGTCATCATCTCTGATATGTAAATTACCATATAGTTTAGACAGTATAATCTGGATAAACATTTGTCATAGCAGAACTATCAGTTATAAAAGATACTGAGTTTTTACATACTTGGAATATTTGGGCTAAATGAATTATGGCACCTCATTTTTACACCCAAAAACCTAGGCTATCTTAGAGATAAAGTTGATAAAAACACAGCAGTATGGGATTGCTCTAAAATGCCTCTGAAAAAACCCTGTATATGCATGTACATGTTACTGTTCATTAAACTCATATTAGTCCTTTAATTGTTACTAATAAGAGTATTTAAATTAAATGAGTTTAAATTCCTATAAACTTAGTTATGAGCACTAGAATACTAATACATAATAAGCACTACTTATGCATTAGTTTCTATTAATGCAATAAGTCCCCTCTAAAACCAAGAACTTTCTTCATATACTCTAATTTTTTATATCCTAATCTGTAAAACAGTTGAGGTTTCACATAAAGATGCATATTAGTGAAACAAACAAGAGCGAAAAATGATGAATACCATCATTAATATTTACAAAAAATTATTGGTAAAATGCTGGTCTTCTTATGTATTTATTGCCATGAAAATAATAAGGATAGCAAGCTCCACTTTAACAAGCGAAGACAGACTATATACTAAATTTTGTTCTACTCCTTATAAAATTACACCAGTAATTTCTCAGAAAAATGGACATGAGAAATTTCCAAGTGTTTTGTGGAGTCATGGGTTGGTGACAGACACATGACACGATGTTGCAGCGTGGGCGGATGGTAGATTGCTGCAACCATCCTGAAGCATCCCCACGAGGAGAGTGCTCCACCAAGCACAGAGCAAATACCACAGTCAGCTGGTTATCTAAGACAGCAGAGGCAGGAATGGTCTTTGTATAGGTTTCCAGTGGTAGTTTATTCCACCTACACACTGAAAGCGTCCAGGGACTAAGACAGGGACAGGTAGAGGGTCCAGGACTACATACTAGTAAAAAGGGGCAGAGTCAACAGCAACAACCAATCACTTGAAGGTATGAGCAGGAAAAGGATTACAGTGACCAATAGGGAAACACAAGGGTAAACTGACGGGGTACCAGCAAGGGTACAAAGAACAAAGAAACTGCTAGAACCTTGACCATATGTGGTTAACAGGTGATTGAACAGCCAACAGGCCAACAGGGAGAGAGGCACTGGGGTTGATTAACAGCATGTCACAGGAGTCCGTGGGAGAGATTAAAGTTCTAGGCAACATTCTTCCAGGGCATAGCCCCAGGGAGTCTAGCAGGTCCACAGGTCTCCAAAACACAACATTGAGTCCTCAGCAAACAGCAATGAGTTTAATCTGGCGGCCCTTTTAATGGGGGTTTTTGATTTCCTAGGCTCAGATAGCTGATTGGATTGGATCTCTTTCCACCCAGCTCTCCAGCCAGTTGTGTATCTGCATCTCAGCTAGAACAGAGCTGGCTGAGGTCTTTGCTTGGGTTTGAGTGCAACCTATCCCTGCCTTATCCAGGGACTGGTTTTCTTCTAGGTTGATTGAGTTTAAGGGCAGCTTCAGGTCAGCTGCAATGCATCATCCAAGTGCTGACAAATTAAGTCACCTACCTATGAGGGGACAGCATTAAGTTTAGGTTTTTTGATTTTCAATGCACAACATTAACACAGCTGCATTTATCACCACTGTGAATCAACATGGTAGAGTAACTTTTACCCAAAAAAGTCTACAATTTTTCAATTTGTCTATCCCAGCAAAAAATCAGCCTTAAGCCTTTATTAGTCCTTTGGTAGGGACTTACAATATCCAGGTTTAGTAAAAAGACCATAAATTTAATAAGATTGTAGGTTTGATAATTTTCACCCTCAGAAAACTGATATCATCTTCTCTGAGAACAGCATATGGAGTTTTTCCTAATTGTATCTGACCTTGGAGGTGAACAGATCACAGAGAAAAGATACACCTTTGCATTATACCTCCGTGGTAAATCTCCATTACTTCCGTGTTTCATCTGTGTTTCTTAAATGGGATCATTTCCTTTCCACTCATCCATAGAACAAAAAACACTGTAATGCCAAAGACATACCCTTCCTGCTATCTGTAGTAACTTTTTAAGAGAGAGCTTTATTAACTTATTCTATGGTACAGAGTTTATCTTAACCTTTATTAAAAAATTTATCCCTATCCAAGATGGAAACTAAAATTATATTTTTAATACATGAAGAACCCTAGTTTTGGAGGTTGACATTAGGGACAGAGTTTGGCTAGACTTGATAAAAAGCAATATATCCATATAGCTCCACAAGGCTTAATTGTGACACTTTTTCACCATTATGGGAGATATTTTTTTTCATATCCCAAAGTTTGAAATTTTGCATTTTAATTCCTGATATTTCACACTGCTCATGGATTATATTCTTTCATGATTTCTGTATATCAGTTGCTATCAACATTATAAACATTGTTCAAAAATGTTGGCGCATTTGGACTGGAGTAGTGGGGTGGCAGAGTAAACCTTTTTTATGTTTAATTATTTAGAGAGTTAAGCTTGCAACTATCGACCATTTCTTGGCCAATTACTCCACAACTTATTCTGTGTACAAAGTTTGCGCACTAAAGTATAACTATCTTAATTGCTTAACACTTGGACAAAAATAGTAAGGCTTCCAGGCCTTCCTGTGGTCACAATATCTACATCACAAAACCATAAGTACTTAAAACATTTTAATCAACTGTAAAATGCAGTACAAGATGCAACTTAACATGTAGAGAAGCATAAAAAAATTAGCCTAAACTGTAGAGTAGTATGTTTCATATAGCAAGTTAAAGCAAGCTATATTTCTACAAGTATTTCTACCAGTTTGTTCATCATTGGCTTGGACATTACCCAAGCCCCTGGAACATTAGGAATTAAGGTTCTTATTTGTTTCTGACTTTCAAAGCAGCTGACTTTCCACTTTAACAATGTATAATATCTTGGGGTATTTGCAGGAATTTAAGGTGGCCTAAGAGATGATCTAGTCCAACTCTCCTGCTCAAAGTGGAGCTGGCTAGAGCACTTTGCCTAGAGATCTGATCAGTCAGGGTTTTAGTATCTTCAAGAATGGAGACTTCATGGCCTTTCTGAGCAAGATGTTCTGAAGTTTTGCAACTCTAATATTAAAGGAGGTTTCTCTTAAATTTCAATGGAATTTCTGTATTTTCTGTTTGTACCAAGGATTAAAAGCAATGGTGATGAGTCAGGCTTAAATAATGGTATAATTCCTGTTAGCTTCAGAAAGCCAATCAACATCAAGCTGATTGTAAGACTAATACAGTGACTCTGAGGAGTGTATAGGGTAGATCTGAAAAACAGGCAGAAGAGATGCATCAACTGATCACATAAATTCAAAGTGTTTCTTTAGCACTTGAATTTTGATACAACATGTCATTATCCTTTTCTTTCTATTCATTCTTAATTGCTGGAAGCTTGTTGGAAGACAAACAAAATATTAATGAATGATTCCTATTCTGCATGAATAATTTCAATCCACACAACTCTTCCCTATTCAAATCACATATTTCCTCTGTTCTAAACTTTTGGCATTGTAGTTAATATAAAAATGGCAGGAAATTAAATTAAACAGGCATTATTTTTTCAATGGGAAGACTGAAACACCTGAGATTAGTATTAGAGTAGCAGGCTAAAAGAGGAGAAAGATGCTAATAAGAATTTTTTTTTTTTTTTTTAATATTTAGCCAAACGCAGTGACAATTATAACTTTAAACAGGACTTAAATAAAATAAAAAAATATTTTGATATTACAGCTCTGCAGCAGACATCGCCTGTGATGAGCTGTAATTAGCTTATTTTCATTTATTTTTGTTTCACTTTTATTAACTTTTCTTGCAGTTGTGGTATTCTGGTCATGAACCAGAAGTGCATTTTTTTGTTCTGTATAAAGTTGAAATATGCATCCACTAATATCTATTTGTTTAAGCCCAAGGCTACATGTTAAGATCTGCTATTCAGGGATAATATTTCATAATTCATTTTATATTACGAATATCATAGTGTAACATTCAAACATACTGTTTTCCTTTTAAGTTTAGTGCTTTTCTGTTATCCAAACTTCCCTTTCTGAATCGCAACAAGGACTTCTGAGCCGGCCAAAAATTTTTTTATTCACCCGGGTGCATTCATTAAGTAAATTCCTAATAATTTTTGTCTCTAATTAAACAAATAAAAGGCATTCCTTTATTTCAGTGAATATCACCATAGAACCAGTAATATGAAGAACATCTCTTACTCAAAGATACTCTCAAAGATTCAATACTCTTTTGTGCAAGAATCTTCATATCTAAATACAACACACAAGCTCCTTTAGAAAATTTAGACAAAATCTAAGAAGGCTTGTAGGCCAATATCCTTAGCATATCACAAGAGCTCTTGCTAGCTATTGAAATGTGAGCATATAAAAACCAAGAATAAATGAGAATCTGTATCAGAGACAGTCAAAATAATTTTAGCATACTCTTTTGACTGCTCATTAAATGTATTTTTATTATCACTTCTGTGTCCAGTTGTTTGAAAATTACAAACACAATGCATCTATGATGCTGAAGTGCTCTCCTATTATTCTTCTGCAAAATTAAATGGATGAAGTAACATTTTCTCTTACCAAGACAAATTACAACATGAATTAAGATTTTTATCATATCTCTTTCAATTTTCTTAAAACAGAAGGTTTTCCTATATCTTTCATGAAGACTAAATTCAGTGTGTCCAGTGTGTCCTGAACGTAGTGCATTAGATTCCAGTATTCTTCTCTTTCTAATAATTTCCCTTGAAATATTCTGAACGCTTCTTTGACTCAAATTTATTATTAAAACAGTATAAAAGCGTTCTTTTAGCTAAGCGTCCAATATCTGGTACTATTCACCGCTTACACTTTCACATTCTTGGCTTACATTCTCTCAAAGTTTTCTGTGAAATTCTTTTGCTGAAATATTTGGGGAGCCTTTCTTTCCTGGAGGAGTTTGTTTTGTTTTTTTTTTGGTTTTCAGCAGAGAATATGCTGCCTGAAACTACTCCAGGGATATTAGTTCACAGAGTGTTGTGTCTCTCAGCTCCTGTCATTCAGGATGAGAAATCTTTATCTTTGCTATGCTGTTTCACTAAAGTTTTTAATTGTCTGAAAACAAACAAAACCCTAATTTCCATCCTACCAGCTCAATCACCTAAATGCTTGGGTTGCGAACATCATCACCTTCTCTTGAATCTGGAATATTATTAAATAATTTAGTGTGTAGAAAGGAAAAAGAATATACTTATTAAACTTAGAATGGAGGACAGCCCTTATAAACCTATTTGAAAAGTCATTTACACTATATTTTAGTTCACCTAAGGTATAGACTACAGAAATTAATCTCCTTTTCATGCCCAAGTATGTACTTTTCTATCCTTGGAAGAAGTATCAAGAAGCCAATATATTGGACCCTTTTGGATCAAATTCCAAAGAAGGAAATGATCCTAAAACCACCCTAGATATCTTAGACTGCCTCCCTAGATATCTTGGACTAAACGGAGCTCAGATCACAGTATCAGACAAGCTACTCCACAATGAATATCCACAAAATGCATATAGTATGAAAATAAGTCTCAGAGCCCACTGTTTCACCATTCAAATCAATTCCTCTTGAGCCATTCTATTTGCTATTGTAGACAGAGACAATTTTTAAAAATTGCTTTAACTTTGCTTTATTTTCCTGCTGAAAGAGAGGCTTGTCTGCAAAGGAATCTTTGCCAGAATGCTACTGAAATGAGACACAGATAGCTAAAGCATATATGAACCTTTCAACACATGAAGCCTTATTATTAGCAAATCACTGATGCACAAGTAATGTCTTCTATGTAATGTAAAATATTCTTGCTGCTGAGATGAAATATTTTGAATAAATTGAAAATACACCAGAGTGTTCTGTATAGAAATGATTAGCTAAAAATAAAAAAAGTTTCCATCAGAAAAGTTTGGAATTATTAATGTATACGTTGAATCAAAGTAGAATTTTTTGTGTCTTAGATCTCACCTATGTGCTGTCATTGTTAAAAAGACCAATCATTAATATTATTAATATAAAGGTTGTTACGGACTAAATAACAGAGTGTGTCCATGTCCAGAACTACACTCCAAGCATATTTATCTATACAGCTACCTTGTATAATTGAATTGAATTGATAAAGATGTGAGGCTATTTGTTAATTTGCTTATTTTTTTCACATTTCATATGGAAAAATACTTTAAAAGTACTGCATTACTGAAAAAATAAGATATGCATTTTCTTCTGTTGTAAGAAAATGTTTGAATTGCAGTGGGTATTTCAAAACTAAAATGAGATATTTAGGTTATAAGAAACTGATTGTTGCAAAAATACCCAAAATAAAAATAAAATATGGGGGTTTCTTTAAATTAATGAATTATAAACTTGCTGATATGAAGCTGTTTCTGCCTCTTTTCTACTATGGCCATCTGGAACACCGTGCCTGTTGCTGTAGTTTAAAAGTTGCTATGTAATTGTCAGCAATATTATTTAAAGCAAAATAGCTTACAACTACTGAAATATGAAACTGTTACTTTACGCTTGACTCTAAATATTCATTAACTATTTGATAATGTTGGTAATATATTAAAGGTGCTTTGTATGTACAACTTTATAAGAAATATGTGCAACTTTATAAGTACTGATATATTCACCTGTGGGATAGATTACAACTATCAACTTGTTATGTAACTAATACTGAGTGAGAAAATAGTGTGTCACAGAAGAACAGGCTTGATTTAATTGATTTTCCTTCAGTCTGGTGGTGAAATTCTACTAAACAAATGTTAACTTGTGTTGTCTAATAAAAACTTTCCTGGCAGATGTTTGTTAATGCATGCTCTAGCCAAATATTAAAAGCATGTCTTTTGAAGAAGCCAATGAGACAATTGTCTGGGAAAAAATAGCATGGTCCTCACTAAATCCTTTAATATAACTATTTTTATTATCCTAGGACTTGATTTTCACATGTGCAGTTTAATTTTCATTTTTTTCATGTCAAAATCACTTTTATCTTTTTCTTCAGACTTGGCCCCAAAAAAGAAGGACATATGTTAATCACTCAAAATATTTTCCTCATGCACTTGGAAAAATCATCAAAGAACTTATGGATCTGAATAAAAGTCAAATGCACACATAAAATACCATAAAAAAGAAAAGTAAGCTATAATAAAAATATTTAAACTCAAATTACTCATGGGTAAAACTTTATAAATCTATTTTTCATAGAGTTTTACTATCAATAGGTTTTGATAGTCATGCTAGTTGAAATATTCTCTAACTTGTTCATATAAAAAAAAAAAAAAGAGCACCTTCTCAATTAAAAACATGGCTGTTTATACATGTCAGATTGCACCAACAGTTTAACAAAGTTGAAGTATAATATTTCAGGTATGACAACCATCATTATATAGCAATATGTTATACAAAAATACTTTATTCTGTTGATGAATGCAGGATGTCCTTCAACGATTAGAACCACAGATTGATGCAAAGATTCCCTTTTAAAATAATTGGGTCATTTGCTTCCCTTCCAAAACCTTTTCTGCATAGCTCAACTGTGGAAACATTCACAGACATTTCTTTCGATTGGTTATTAATTTGTTTGTGAGAAAGATGCATTAATTTTTCTTAACAGAAACATGTATTTGCTTGATTTCATGTTCCTTTAATCACTTTAAAGCATTCTGAAAATAAGACAGTAGAAAGAAAAAATACTCTAAGCTTAATGAATGGCTGGTTTTGATTGAATGTCTTATATAAATAAAATAGACAAAAAAGGATTAATGATACATTTTGTTATGCAGCTGATGAAGGTTGAGTCCAAATCATGGTTCATTAAACCCTACATTTTTAATAGTCACTACAGAGTCATCCCTATCAATCACATTTTACAGATATTTTTTGATCATAAGAACATTATCAAAATTGTTCATAAAGACACTGAGTCTCCAGAAAGTTCTACAAAGAGATCACAAACTGGAGTTCATATTCTTTAATTTCACAGCTATAGACCAAATGGGTAGCTTTCAACATCACAACGAAACAGTCTGATGAATTTCCTGGAAGAAACTACAGGCCCAGAGAACAACGCTGTGATTGAAAGATGATTAAAAGAAGTCTGTGTTGTGTTTTTAGACATCCCAATTCATTCTTACTGTGCATTTTCTCAAGTATTCACCTAGGAATGTTTTTTAATTCTGTGACTGTAATTCAAGACAGTCTGATATTTGCTATCAGTTCCAAAGAAGTTTTTTATATTAAGATCCTATTAAAAAAATGTGACAAGGCAAAATAAACCCTCATTGCTTCTACCATTAAGAAGGGTAACATAGAGGTGGAATGTTTTTGCCTAACCACCTTTCTTTGTCTCCAGAAAGGGAAGCACTGAAAGCAAAAAATACTTTGGACACTTGATGTAATTCCATTCTTTCATTGTACAGTGTCATGCAGAACATAAAGTGGGATAAAGAACATAACATTATCAGTTTTGGGATAATTAGGTGTCACAAAAAAAGAGTAACATTTGACTAAAGCAAAAATAGAATGAAAATAAAATGTGAGAATTTTTCATTCTAAAACCTAGTTTTTATAGTATTGTCATTCAGAAATAAATTAAGGACACATCTTGAAAATGTCCTGTAATTTAGAAAATAATCACATACTCCACAGGGTTAGGCTGGTCTTCAGGTTCTGATAAACTGCATTGATATCAAGTACTGGAATCCTCACAGGACATGATCATTCTTAATATTCAGCTGGGCAATAGCAATGCTTTGATTCTCTCTCTGGATATACCAGAGAGAGCCTTTCTGGCAAGGAATCTGGGCTTCAGTCTAAACTTTCCTATACATCTACACCACAAATTGTTTTTCTGTGAGAAGTCACCCCAGCCAGCTCTAAATGAACTGCACTGGAAGGCTGTTTGTGAGCTTCTTAAGTGCTTTGCGTCTGTATTTATACAACACCATATAGCTGAATGCATGCAATTTCCACATTGAATGCTGCAACTTTCAGGATTAATCTCATTATTTATTCTTCATTTACTTCATGTGAATGGATAAGATTAGAGAGGTCAAACCCTTGACAGATATAAATCAATGTACTCTTGCTGTCTGACTCCAGATGTCTGTTCTTTCCCTAGTTATATCAAGATGTTTTTCTTTTTTCAAATAAAACAACATAACGGGCAACAGCATTGTCATGGCTGCAGACAGTCTTGGATCTTGATTGCATGAGGCAGCATGCATTTCACAAAGCCAGCTGGCATTAACAAAGCACTTTCTGGTCAATGCCCTCTAAAAATAAAACAGTATCAATCTCACCAAGAGCAGACCCCTATTTCAAAGTCCAGAATTAAATGCTGCTCTCCCATTTTGCTGCTTTACTGCTGCCACTATGCCATCTGGCCAACAAAATTATTTAGCACTGCATCAGTTTTATGTCCGTAACTTTTAAAGCACAAATATTTATATTTGAGTTTTGTCCAAAAATTCTCCTAGATAAGTGGTAGAAAAAATGTTTCTCTTTCCAGTTCAGGACAAACAAAGCAGAAAGTCTGGGCAGATGTAGGCGAAAGAAACTTAATACAAGAACTTTACAGAGAAAAAGAAATTCAATAGTTGTGAGTCTTTTAGACAGATTTGAATAAATAAATTATAATTGATTTTATGCAGATGTCTTCATCTTAAATGACACAGCTTTTTCAGATTGTTCTAGATGATTATAGGTTATTGGATCAAAACAGATGTAAAACCACAGTCTGTGTAGAATTGAATGTACAGTTCTTATTCAGAATTCTGAATGGAACAGTTAGACCAATTATCTTTTTGTTTTCTTCAATTTCATGCCTTCAAAGATCAAATTGTACCTGTTTAAGTCATTATGTAAAAGATAACAGAAAGTGCACAATTTTCTAATAGTAAAATAATTAAGTGATGCTCATGTAATTCCATTTATTACAGCACTCTTCAGCCAGAAGGAAGGAAGTTGAAAGGAAAAGAATGTTGGAAAGTCTGGGTTTAATTCCTGGCTCTGCACAAATGTCATGTTTTGCTTTGGCAATGTCTTTCACCCATCTGTAGATTCAAGACAAGGATTACCCTTTACCTTTGTATAATGATTTCCTTGACCTCATAAGCAGACTTTGTAAGCCTATGGTAGAGACTGTTGGGAGCACAGATGGGAAAAACTGCACAAGCTAGTGAAACAGGATTTCAAATAACTCAAGACATTGCAGGGGGCCACCACAACCCTAAGAATCCAGAACACGGGGGGTACTGCTGAATTTTTTATGCTATGAATCTTCTTGGAAACCGGAACAAAATTCTATGAGAATTTCTGGCCAGCAACACTACTATAAATATGAAAACATCACTGATAAAATGTTTCCAGTAGTGCATACTATTATGCAGATTTCTTTCAATTGTTTCCAAATTATTAGCCTCTGCAAATAAACACAGCAAGAATAACTAAAAGTAAGGGGCACATCACTAGAATTTTATAAACATTGTCTGCGTCCAAACTTGAAGAATGTCTTCTGAGGCTACTCAGTGAAGTATATGTGCTCTCAAAAAAGCTCAACTTCACTGAACTGCAAAACCAGATAAAACTACAATTTCTGTAGCTGCACAATTATGTTAGCATTTCAAATTCTAATTTTAAGATCAAGGTTGAGCTCGCAGATACTCTAAATAGGACATGACAAGCATGGCACAAGTAGACATTTTTTGATGTATAAAAAAATACCTTGTAATTCACAACTAAAGAAATAACATTTCAAGTGTTGAAAGAGTATTCTTTTCAAAAAAAATAAATTGTCAAAGTCCAAGAAAACTGTAAGAGATTTTTTTTTTAGTTATTCTTCTATCCCATTTAATGTAGAAAAGGAGAAAATATTATTATTATTATTATTATTATTATTATTATGTGAGTTTCTGAAATATTTCCTGTATAGATAAAAATACTTAAGGTTTTTTTGTAAATCTCTATTCCTTGAAACAATTTTAAGTATATCAGTTTCTAAGAACATAATTTTTTATAACACTGAGACATTTAATTATATTAAGACTGAGTTGAAAATTTCCTCTGCAAGTGGTTTGGACAACAAAATGTCACTTCAGGGCAAACTTTATGCAGTCTTTTGTGAAAAGATGAGGAAGGGATTTTGAAGGAATTTCAAACACTAAGTTCAAAAATAAAATATTTTTATTTCTTCTTTCTGAATTTAACTGGGTTTTAAGCTGAATTGAGCAACATAAGTTTTGAATACATGTTTATAAAAGATAAATGCTTTCACAACTGCTTTTTTTAATTCCATTTTCCCCCCACAAACTTTCATTTTGATAAAAAAAAGTATATTTTCATATAAATCCGAAGCTGTTTCTTTTCCATATATTTTTCTTCTCCCTACTCCTTATAAGTAGAAGAACCCTACTTGTTTTATAAGGTATCAGAACCCCTATCAGTGACCCTTGCACAGAACTCACATGCAATGGTACTAATGTAATGAAACTTTTTTGATAGAAAATCTGTCTCTTCTTATTTTTATAGAAATAATCATTCATACAACTTTATTTAAAATATACACGTACAACCTTTATGAAATTTCATAGATCTACACCCATACCCTGGGGATGAGTGTATTTACACAAAGAATCATTTGTGTAATCCTTTTTTCTACATTCACTATTCTCATGGTGCTGATTTTAGGCTTAACACCTTCTCATCTCTCTCTCTCATCTTAGGCTTAACGCCTCCTTTGTTGCAGTCTTTAGTGGGAAGATGGCTTGTCCTCAGGACAACTGTCCTTCTGGGTTGGTAGATGGTGTCAGGGAGCAGAATGGTCCCCCTGTTATCGAGGAGGAGGCAGTCAGAGAACTGCTGAGCTGCTTGGATGTTCATAAATCTATGGGACCAGATGGGATCCACCCCAGAGTGATGAGGGAGCTGGCAGTCAACCTTGCAAAGGTGCTCTCCATCATTTACCAACAGTCCTGGCTCACTGGTGAGGTTCCAGATGACTGGAAGCTGGCCAATGTGACACCCATTCACAAAAAGGGTGGGAAGGAGGATCCTGGTAACTGTAGGCCAGTTAGTCTGACCTCAGTACATGGTAAGGTAATGGAACAGTTTATATTGAGTGACATCACACAGCACTTACAGGATGGCCAGGGTATCAGACCCAGCCAGCAGGGGTTTAGGAGGGGTAGGTTATGTTTGACCAACCTGGTCTCCTTTTATGACCAGGTGATCCATGTGGTGGATGCAGGAAAGGCTGTTGGTGTGTCTGTTTTGACTTCAGCAAGGCCTTTGACACTGTCTCCCACAGCACTCTCCTGGAAAAGCTGGCAGCCCACGGCTTGGACAGGAGCACTCTTTGCTGGGTTAGAAACTGGCTGGATGGCCGGACCCAGAGAGTGGTGGTGAACGGTGCTGCATCCAGCTGGGGACAGTCACCAGTGGTGTCCCTCAGGGGTCTATGCCAGTTCTGTCCAGTATTTTTATTGATGACATGGATGAGGGGATTGAGTCTTTCATTGTAAATTTGCAGATGACACTAAGCTGGGAGCGTTTGTCAATCTGTTGGAAGGTAGGAGGGCTCTCCAGAGAGACTTGGAATGGTTCGATGGATGGGCAGAGTCCAATAGGATGAAGTTTAATAAATCCAAGTGTCAAGTCCTGCATTTTGGCCACAATAGCCCCCTGCAATGTTACAGGCTGGGAACAGTGTGGCTGGACAGTGCCCAGGCAGAAAGGGACCTGGGGGTACTGGTCAGCAGCCGGCTGAACATGAGCCAGCCGTGTGCCCTGGTGGCCAAGAAGGCCAAGGGCATCCTGGCCTGTATCAGGAATAATGTGGCCAGCAGGACCAGGGAGGTCATTCTCCCCCTGTACTCAGCACTGGGGAGGCCACACCTTGAGTGCTATGTCCAGTTCTGGTCCCTCAGTTTGGGAAGGACATTGAGACACTTGAGCATGCCCAGAGGAGGGCAAAAAGGCTGATGAGGGACTTGGAACACAAGCCCTGTGAGGAACAACTGATGGAAATGGGGTTGTTTAGCCTGGAGAAAAGGAGACTCAGAGGTGACCTTATCACTCTCTACAACTCCCTGAAAGGTTGTTGTAGTGAGGTGGGGTTAGTCTCTTTCTCCAGGCAGCAACTGACAGAACCAGAAGACACAGTCTCAACCTGCACCAAGGGAAATATAGGCTGGATATTAGGAAAAATATTTTTATGGAAAGAGTGATAAAGTACTGGAATTGTCTGCCCGGGGAGGTGGTGGAGTCACCTGTTGCATCCCGGGTTGGGTCAGTTAGGGGTCTTAATAATGTTAGTTAGTTGGTTCTATGTACCCCCATTTCCCCTCACAATGGTTTGCTCCAGGTTGTCTGCCATAGGAGCCTCCCCATGTCAGTCTTGTGGCGAGCCCCCTGTTCATTCCTGAGAGTTCTATGTCAGTTACCCCATCCCTGTGTTCCTATTTGTCCCGGAACCCTGTATCCACCCCTGTTATGTTCCCGTTGGCTGCCATGGTCCATGTCACCCCCCTGTTGCCTGTCCCCACTGGGCAAGGGGAGCTTCTGCCCCTGTCTGCCCACCCCCTGTATAACCCCACACTCTCTTTGTCTCAACGCCATCTTGACCACGTGGGCGCTGGGGGATGGACGCCGCCCTCCACCGCGGCCGCCACACCGCAATAAACTTTCTCCAGCCACGCAGGGCAAAGTGTGCCATTCCTTTGCTCCTTTATCTCCTCTCAGCATCAGTTACAGAGTGCGGCTAGCCCACGCCAGTGCGCTCGGTGCTAGAACGCCCAGACATACAGCAACCCCGGTCGGGCCAAGAGGCAGCGCCTTTAGCCAGGCTCCCAAGCCGTCTGGTCCGGGGCGAGAAGAATGCAACGCCACAGTCACCATTCCTGGATGTGTTTAAAAAAAGACTGGATGTGGCACTCAGTGCCATGGTTTAGTTGAGGTGTTAGGTCATGGGTTGGACTCGATGATCTTGATGGTCTCTTCTAAATTAGTGATTCTGTGATTCTGTGATCTTCTTACTTTTATATGAAACCTTCTGTATGTCCGACAGATAACCTCCATTGATTCATATTGATCTCCATTTTGGATGCTCCTAAACTCAAACCCAGAATCAGACTTTAGAGGAACAAGGAAATAATAGATTCAACCACATTCAGACTTGAAAAAAGGATAAGTACTGTGGTGACAGAAAAATTGTATTACAGGCAAATGCATTAACAATGCAGATGGCCATGTTTGCTGTCAAAATACTAAAAAATGTTCAAGTGATATTCAATCAGAGCAGAAATATTTGTAGGAACGAAGCTCAAAAAAAAATAATTCCAGTGCTTTTTCATAGTTCTAAAATATAAATTCATCAGTCACTCATATACTTTCAGACATTTTGTCAGCTGTTTGAAACTGTTATCTGTTTACTCAGCAATAGTATAATCATTGTTATTTCCTCCGATAATTTATGCCCAACATTTTTTGTGTTCAGTGTTTCACCATAGGGCAACCCTGGACAGAGCTTTTTTTGCAGTAAATAAATAAACGTGACCCACACGTCAAAGATATCAAGATATTTGTCAATACCTAAACTTTCTGAACAAGTTTATGAACAAGTTAGAATTTTAGACTAGGCTATGATGTTGTAATCTACAAGTAATTCAGAATGTGAATGAGTACCAGTAAGTTCTGTTTGCTGTTTGTAAGTAATCACATGAAGTAAGCAAAACATAAGTTGTCTGAATCTTCAGAGCAGTAGAGGACACTTTAATTCACTTAACTTTTCATGTCATAAGACAGTACCACAGTACATTCTTCTTTCCAGGCCTGTGGTCTTTCACAGATGGTCAATGACATCTCTCTTCCTGTTCAGTCAGTGGCATCACTAGTTAAGACAAGTATCAAAAATCATCCCTTTGTCATCCTAGAGTAGGATCCTCGACAGAAATGAGACCTGGAGACAGTTTTACAAAGGGATTCTGGTATTTAGCACAATTTAAATCAGAAGGTGACTTCACAGAACTTACAATCCTGTTACAAGAGCATGAGTGAGGTCAATATTGGCCTTCCAAATTGCAAAGACTCTCTACTTTTTTTAACCTCCTATATCTGCTAAGAACAAGCTTCCTAATATGTTCTGTTCAGTGCAAACATGGCAATGATAGACTGAAAGGGTAGTTACAAGGCTTCCCTTTTTCTTTAAACAGCTTTTGAAATGTGAGGGGAGAGTTAGGGGCTGTACAGCTAGTTCTTCCCCAAGGCATCAGAGAGCAATCTAGAGGTCAAAAGACAGGGATTAACTTCCATTCATATTCTCATGGAAGAGTAAAGCCTAAAGGAAGCTGATTTCCTGTTTAGGCTGTAAATGAAAAGCACATTGATTATAACCAATAGTGAATTACACTCAAACCTCACAAGAGATTGAGGAGCTACAAAGGCATTGAAAAACCACAGAGGGCTATTATCAGGTCATATTCATCTTAATAACTAATAATTAATTATTAATAGTACAATTTTTACCTACTAGTTTATACAGAAATAGGTTAGGATCGAAAGAAAATTTGTTCTGTATGCCAGACTACATGTGTTGAAGGCTCTATAGCTTGTTTTCAAGCAGAGGGATTTATTTGGGTTTGACATATCTACCATTAACTCTGCCTTTCAATATAACTATAAATAATGTTTGAGAAAAAAAGGAAGGAAAAAAGACCAACTGAGCCACTGAATTCTAAGTTCCTGAAATCCATTTGCAGTAGCAAGCTGGTACATTACTTGTTCTTTCCAGATCTCTCTCTCTTCAAGTCATTGTAAATTGGAAACAAACTCTTGGCAGCAATATGCCTCGAGTCTGCACTAACCTGTTCTCCAACATTTGAGACAGAAATAGGAACACTTAAATTTCAAGTGAGCAAGCACTGTAACAGGTGTCTCTTGGGGGTGATGGGTCTCTAGTAAGTGAGCAAGTGAGTGCCTTCTAGGGGTTTAAGGGGCATGGTTAATTATTAACCTCAGCTACTGCAATTCTCTACTATTTAGAATGTATGTTTTAAAATTCACAAGGTCAGAAAATATCTCTGTGTGGGTGGGTGTCTGAGTAGGCTCTCAAGGGGAGAGGAAGACAAACAGTGCTGAGAAATAAAAGCATTTACTGAGGTGCTGAGTGCTAGTCCTAAGAACTACCTTCAAAGATAACTAGTACTAGAGGAGAGGCATTTAAAAATGTGTCATTAAAAGAGCAGTCAATGATTTGTCTTCAGGAATCATCTTTTTGGTTTTGTTTTGGAGAAGTATGACTAAGAACAGCACTAAGTTTTTTTGTTTAAATCTGCTTCAGTTTTAGAGTGTCTTTTCCTGTGGTTATTTTTCCTACTCAGTTCTATTTCCTTCTTCATGCACATTTTATGGTAACATTGATTTATTGTACAATTCTTTGGAGAAATTAGCATGTACATTCTGTCCCAGAGCTGCAATAATACATTTGTGGACAAAGCAGTGTCAAAAATATGACTGAAAGAGTAGTGAGCAGGGCTGCACACAGAAGCAAAGACAGTAAGACAAGTCCTGGCATCCTTAAACTTATTGATCTTGAATCATGAAGAAGGCCTACAGAAGACCAGAAAATCTTTTACAAAGTTGAATTATGGAAGTGATTTTTTTTACGGTCTTAATTAGAAATATGAAAAGGGCAAATTACAAATCTAAAAGAAGTTACAATGAATAATTTGCAAATTTTTACAACTGTTTGACACAGACATCTTGCTTCCAGTCTCGTTGTCTTGTTTAAGTATAATAATGCAAGATCTCCATTAAATATATATTGACTCAGTCTTAACTATAGCACAGATTTGCGTTGATTTTTGTACCATGTTGTGCTTTTGGAATAAATTTTCCATGGAAAATTCTGATATCTTTTGTTTCAGAGCAGTTAAGGCATGCTGTTTGAATAAGTCAGCTGGATAGGATGGTTCTTCTTTTGTTTATAATATTCAAATGAAAAAACCTACAGGATTCTTCATGGAATCAGAAGCTGCAATATGTTCTTCTGTACATGTTATTGAATCCAGAAAATAAGTGTAAGCCTTTTTAAGAGCTACTGAATTATAATGGCAGATTTCTGATATAAGCAGTTGTGGTCATCTGTACTCAGGTGAAGCAAGCCAGTTATGTAGGAGATGCATTAGGTAGCTGATAAACCACAAATGTGTATTACATGATATCTGTTGTCGTTTTTTTAAATTAAATAATTAGATATTTTTGTATATCAAGCTTTAGAAAAAGAAATAGTTCAAAATTATAATCAAATCTTCATAAAATAAACACTGACCTGGATTTTTGTGATTTATTCTTTTTTGCTATAGTAAAGACACGTATACTGATTTTTTCAAATGGAAGTGTAAAACCATTGTCTGGATAAAATCTTTCAGCAACATACTGTCCTGGCAAAATATCACATAAGAAAAATTTATTTTTGAATGCCTCAAGCTCCTTTATGTTTTTGATTGAAAAAGTTTTAAAATAAGGAGGAGGAGTGTAATTTTTTGAGAAAGACCAAAATTCTGTTTCTTGCATCCTGGGAAAAATTATTATCAAAAGTAGGTGGTCTGACTAGCACGTAGAAGAAAATTTTGCATGTAAGAAATATATATAGCATTATAATGAGAATAAACAGTATAAAATTGCACCAGTTGCTGACAAACAGGAACTGCTCTACCATTGGTTATGGGCCTCAAGTTCTATGTCAATGGTCTAAATGCTAACGAGCTAGCCTGGTCTTCTGCTGAACACAGGGAATAAAAATACAAGCAAGATAAATAGAGTAAGTATCCCCTGTTGGATCAATGTGGATAAAGTGACATATCAAATACATACCACTGTAATTCTGGCTAGTCAGCTGTTGTGATTCACTCTCATGCTGACTCAGTGCTTCACAGTGAAATACTGCCTCCCTCCCGCTCCACTAGTGCTTGCCAAATCCCATTAGGAAATGTATAGCAATTAAGTTTAAATAACACCTTGCTATCCCACTCTGCCCAGAAGGTATTCCAGAATGTCTCTGAAGTCAACTAGAAAGGAAGCCTCTCAGTCCAGTTCCAGCAGAAATGCTTAATATCTGTGAGTAGCAAGATCTGGGCTGATCCCTCCAGGAAAGTGAGCCAGGGTGCTCACTGGTGAGCAGGGTGCTCTAATATAGGCCAGGCAGTAACAGCACTGAGTGGGAGCAGCCCTATTGCACCTCAGCCAGGCAAGCAAAGCAGGGTGGTGACATCAACAGGTTCTATCAACAGCATAAGGAGCATCAGGCTAATGCCAGCTAAGATCAGCCCAGAAAACTGAAAAGACAACTCATAAATAGCCATGTCTGAGCTGAAGTGGAGCTCCTGGGCCCACATGTTTCAGATCAATTGCAGTACTAGTGTCTAAGATTTAGCATTACTGATTACTTTGCTCCTATAATTTCATAAAACCAGTCCTTTTTTCACAGATTTGATGTGAAACATTAATCTCCTGTGCAAATTTTGAAACAAAGGTCCTTTATAATTTCTTGTCCTCAGGAAAAAAACAATTTCATTATATATATTAGGAAATGTATTTTTCTCAAATAGAAAGGCTCTAGCTACCAAGGCACATTTTTTCAATGGAAAAAACCCAAACAATCCATTGCTACATCTGCCATAAAATTTCACCTAAAATGGCCAGCAATAGAAGCCTTACTGCACAGGCAGATCACAAGAGGTCTTCTGCTGTCAAAGTACAGTGAAAGGTGGCAGATTGGACAACCTTTAGTTTACGTTGACTGGCATAGGGCAGCAAAGGACAACAGAGAGAGGGGAATCAGAAAGGAACATGAAGACTAGCAAGCATTATGCATATCATCAGCAAAGACCACTACTTAAAAAAACCACACTGTCTACCACAAGCTGAATGTTCATTTGGGCTCTTCACAGATAGACTTAAAGCACAACAAGATTTGTGGGTGCTTGGTTTTTCGTAACTACTTGTGGAACAATTTTGATTACACTCTCCTCAATATCTTGGCATCTGGGTATGCAACCGCTTAGTAGAGTGTCTGAAAACATTTGGCTTTAGCCTGTGACTCATCATGCACTTTAGGTGCCTGTTTATTAATCAAGAATCACACACCCTGCTGTGTGTTATAATTTTCAAGGAAGCAACAGAACCATTAGTGTTCGGTGTTTCTTGTTTTGTATCTCGCATCCAAGTCAGAATTAACCAACACACCTGAGAAATAATTACTCTAAGCACCAGCACATTTCAGTCTGTCATGCAGTTCAGCCTTTGCCTGATATTCTAGTTTCTCACGGACAGGTCCTAAGAATTTCTATAAGCACTTCAGCAGTATTGCCTATGTGTTCATATCCACATTTGTAAGTTTGAATAACAAATAACCCATTTTTTTCTGAAAATCTTTCTGTGATCAAAATAAATTTTGGAGGGGAAAAAACAAAGAATGAGATTTAATGTTTTAGAAAGGCATACATTCCAGATATGTTTCTAAATTACATTTCCTAATATAATTGTGGAATTAAAATATCTTGAAAATGAGATCAAATACCAGAAGTAAAAATATTTCCTATTTAAAAGCTGGGGTTTTTTTAATAATTAAACTTAGTGGTTACAATGCTGACTTATCCTGGTCAGTTAGAAGTTTTCTACTTGCTTTAATGGAAACAAAAATTATGGAAGCTCGCCAGACATACTTGCCATCAAATTGCTTGATTAATAGACAGAGAAAATTGCTGGAACTTTAGAAACATATATATTTTTTTTAAGATAAATTTTCTTATCAATTAATACTTCATACTAAAATGAAAGCTTGATGGCAGCCATTCTGAAATCAAATTGCTCAACTGTACTTTTTGCTCCCACTCCACTCTTACTCTTGCTGATCTCATACCATTTGATATTGTCCCTCTGCAGTTTAAGACAGCCTAAACTTCCAATAGCTCCCAATAGAACAGTAAAAACAATGAATAAAAGTAAAATGGCAATGAGGAAAAAAAATAATAAAAAGGAGTTATGATGAGGGAGCTAGGTGATATTTCAAATCACCAGTATTAAATCTCTTGATGGATCAGGAAACACCAGAAATTAGAATAATCAGTGATATATATTTCACAAAAATAACAGAATCTGTTTTGCCAAACAGGAACTAAAGAGGCAGAATAAATGTATTTTAGAAACACCCCAAACACACATAATAAGCCTTATGTTTACACTGAGGTAAAATTATGTCATTGTTTTCAGATGCTGACTACCTGACTCATGCCTCCAGCATTAATAAAGGTGACATATTTTACTGATAGCAATGGCTGTCTAACAGATCAAAAATCAGTGTAGATTTAGTCTCATAATATCTTCATACTTTTAAATGAAAGACTCAGAAGCTTCCTTCTTCCGAACCACTAAGAGCAAATAACAAATTACTCTTCCGTTGCTTTTGGAAGAAAAGGAGTAAGATTAGGCTCTAAAGGACTCTTATATTTGCAGCTTATATTGACATATAAACAAGTTTACCAGTATAATCCAAGGACTGTGAAGGTAAACTTTTCCTTATTTAGGGATAAGAAGTAATTAAAAATGTATTACTATATAGTCCCATTTTGTTTCCTCATAAAGGTGTATTAATTGCAAGTCACAATTGAACTAACTTCCTGCAAGGGTTTATTCCACAGGTAATTAAAGCTATTGCAGAATTAATGTTTTTCATTTTGTCAGGAAGGTGCTAACTGTGAAATCAGAAGCATCCTACAGGTTAGGCGAGAAATCAAATTCCTCTTTACACTCACATAAGAAAAGGGAATAATAGAAATTGGAAAAGGAAGCAGTGCAAACTGGTTTATACAAGGAAACAAAGAAATTTGAAGGACCAAGACAATTCAAAAAACTTTAGGAAACACTATGAAATAAAATATATTTTGATTTTCATTGTATTTGTGTTAAGATAGCAGGACTCAATCATGCTTTTTTACATGTTTTATCATAAACCACAGAGATGTGCAAATTGCATTTTTTATACAAGAGCTTCCTGAGAATATTAGCACTCTAAAAAAGTATAATATGTAAAACACTTCTATATGAAAACATGTAATGGGAAAATTTGCATGGGATTTTTACTTAAGTTTATGACCTTTTCTTGTCATGAAATATTAATTAAAATTTTATGGACTACTTTCATTTATAGTTACCTTACTTTAATTAGGATTTTCTCTGAGGCAATACTCTGAAAATACTGTTTATTATATATATTTTGAATATATAATCTAATGTGGTAAACTTCATATATTTCTCCAGAGACATGTAAGCCATAAATTAGAATGGTGTTGCTACTTAGTTCTTCCTTTTTAATGTTTTTTGTTATAATTTTCCCATTCCAAGCTGGAACAAAAAACTGCAAAGTTTCAGATATTTCTTACTAAATAATAACTGGAGTGAAAAAAGTAAAAAGAGGTCAATCACAATTTCATCTTACATATTCAAAATATGTCATGATAATATATACTGTACCACTATTACTAACACATTTCCAGAATGAAAAGTTATTTTTAAGTCAAGCATTTAACTTTTATTTTCTCAGTTTAAAAGCAGGATATTTCGTTATTCTCAAATGTTTGCTTAAAAAAGTCTTTTGAGGCAGACTTAGAAATGGTTCCAACCAAGGCAAACCAGAATTTTCCAGATAATATAATAAAAAAATCTTTTTATAATTTTAGATAGAAAATAAATAATTTATTTTGTCATAAAAATTTATCTGTTCTTTGGACTTTCCCTAAGGTTCTCATTTTGGTTTGATATCTGTCACTCTTTGCAATTTGTACTGGTACACTAAACAAAACCTTGGTATCAGCACAAGTGATTTTTGGCTTAATGAAATCATACACCAGTATTTGATTATTTTTAATGTAGAAATAATCCAAAGAAACTGAGGACATAAAAGATAATTTTTTTAATCTTTGTTGGTTTAGGGTGTTTGGGTTTTTTTTTTATTTTACATCTTTAGAAAAACTATCTCCAAATGACAAAAATATTTTTTCCTCCAGTACATTGAAAAGAAATCTTTTAATCCTGAAAAAACCCTAAAGCTGGAAAATCTATTAACTTCTACTTGTTTAAAAATAAAATAATTACAATAGTAAAAATATAAGAAACATAAATGAGCTTAAAAAATGTGTAGTATACCCTTTCACCTTATCTGCCTCATAAATTTTGCTGGTCATGGTTACAATAATGATCATTTACTAGCTTTACTCATTTGATTCTTTCAAACAGTAGTTTAAAATATGTGCCAAGTATTTTTGGCTACAAGCAGTATCTTTGCTACTTTGATCTTTCATACATTCTCTGCAATGGCATTTTTCTGGCTGATCACCTTCTGTTCTTTTGGTGTATTCTGCATCTGGGCTACTCACAGCAAGTTTACTGCATTTCAAGTACACTCAGAGATATCTCAGAATTGAAGCTGATTAGACAGAGCAGTGACACAGGAAAACATATTCTCCTCTAGCACAGTTCTGAAGCTGACTAAGCCTTTGGAAACTCTCCCCACATCTGGAGTAGCTACTTTCTTACATGTTTTATGCAAAATAATTCCATCTAAACATTTACCTTCTCAAGAATTCTTGAAAAACCTTGCACTCAGCTTTGATGAAAAATTCAGTGAACTAATACTTAGGATAAAGTATAAGTTTTTGGCAGTATCTTCTGAAAAAAACACAATTTCTAGAAAAGACTAAAGAAAAAGGCAAGCTGCTTAATCTCTGTAGGGACAATATATTAATGTTGTCACAAAAAAAAAAGACATTTTTAATTACAAAGATAGGAAAAATGCTAAATGAACACCTGACTTAAAGATTTGTTAGGTTTTTGTTTCCTAATTAGTTCTATGAAAGAAGAAATTTCCTGGTTTGTGTTCCATTCTGATTTAGTAGATTAAAGCACTTTGGTACAAAGTGATTCACTGTCAGTGCCTTTAAAATCAAAATTTGGAAAAAACAAATTCTTTTGGATCAAGCAAAAATGCCTAGTGCATTTACAACCCATGTGAAAACCAGCTAAAATCATCACACAAGTATTTTACACCAAATCAGTACTGCCTTTTTGTTTCATAGGGATACCAGAATGAGACTGGTCACATTTTGCCTCTTCTTCAATAAACCTGGAACTTCAGATAGGCTTCAAATCTTTACATTTTATATGCCGATCCAGGCTACCTACTTGCTAGCATTAGCATTAGCTAAGCATTTCTGACAGTGTCCAAAATCAATACAAAGCGCTGAATGCCTTAATTTGATGTACCGTGCTGGATACATTATGATTGTATCCAAAACTCCACAGGAGGCTGAAGACACTGGCATATCTAAGAAAATGCATTTTATTATGCTTCTGAGCCAAGCAGAAAAATGCATAAATGTCTTCCTAGACAAATTTGAAAAGTTTGTCATGTGAGACTTTAACATAATACAGTAAGGTATGATCCATAAACCTCTCTTTGTATCAGAGACTACACTAAGTCATTTGAGGGTAAGTTCCCTATATGAAATTTAACCTTAATTTTATGAAAAAGGACTGGGATATCTATGGTAAATATAAACATATATATGTATCTCTGAAATAAAAGCTAAAATATCTGTATCAGTTTTGACCTCAGATAAACTTTTTGTTAATGGCCTAAATGTACAGCTGCTTACAGAGGAGAAGCTGCTCTTAATACCCTGTAAGGATAGGCATTGCTCTGTGAGGTTCAATGGACTTGTTCACTTATCACCAACCTCATTAAGTTTTAATTTTATTTATATATGTTGTACGTAACCAGCGATAAGATGGATGCTGCCAAAGCACCTAAAAATCAATTCAAAAAGCTTTTAAAGCAGTGTGGAGAGACAGAGAGGGTTATAAATGGAACTGCTGACAGACCTTATCTCTAGTGTCTTGAATGTTTCTTGGTCATACTCTAACATAGTTCTTAAAATAAAACTAAAATTCCTATCCCAACTCTTTTAAGAAGAGCTGAAATAGAAGAGGATAATCTGTATTCTAAGCACATTCAAAATATTGCTCTTTATTTTTAATAATTTTCAGTAGGTTTTACTTACTTTCTACTGTAAAATGACAAAGGTGGGGGGTGGGGGGAACCCTGTGTGTGCATAACTGTGTAGCAAGGGAGGTTTAACCACTGGAAGATCTTTGTGAAGTGTAATTTCTGAATATTTCTTGGGAAAAAATATGGTGAATAAATTTTTGTAAAATTATCTGCAAAATGTCTCACTGAAATTGCTGGGAGACATTTCATATCTACATATATATATATATATATATATATATATTCACTATAAATATTACTATGCAGCTGAATGATGAGAAGAATCATGCTGAGTCTGACATTTGGAAACTTCCTACTGAAACAAACTGAATAGCAAAAGAGACTAAATTGGAAAGTCAGTAATACAGAATCTAATATGTAAGAGGGAAGCCTAGGAACATGAATAAACAATGCTAGTAAGTAATACGGACAAAAATAGACTGCATAGAATATATAAACAGTAAAATTTGAAAATTCAACTGATTCAAAAAATATTAAAAGTTAGATAATTGAAATATAGGTTTGTTCTGAACACAAGAAATTTAGTGGGTTTTTGTTAATCAATTTTTCTTTCCAGGTTTAACTGAAATCCTGACCATTGTAATTAAAGGCTGAGAATGTACATTCCAAAGTGGACTGTATAAACATGTAACAGAATTACAGATGCCATTACTATAAGCAATTATATTAGTAGTTATACTAACTACTAAAGGAATCCATCTGACAAATTACCCACTATTTTCAGGTGATCTATAAACACTAATAGTAAACATTTAATTACTCTTCTTAATAATATAAAAATCAATGAACATAAATAATAAGTTGATAAATTTTATCAATGCTTCTTGATTATTATATCCATTAAATTCTAGATTTGTACAACTGTTTATATTACTTTTGTCAACTGTGCTGTTTTTATTTTCAGTGGAGATACAGCACATGAAACTGATATAACCAACTAAAATTTTAAGCCTTGCATAGATGGCAAACTATTTCCTCAGGCTGATGCCTAAATTGAACATTAAGAAGAAATCAGATAGTTCAGTTGGTTGGGGGTTTTAAGTTTTGGTGGTTTTTCTTGTGTCATTTTTTTCCCCAGTGCCTACAGTGCCTTTTCACCTGCACTAACCATTTCCTAAACCTGTGTGGTGTCTGAATAGGAAAGGTCCATTACTGGCTCTAAGGAATGCTGACAAAGGAATTTGAAACAATGGGGACCTGTTCCCTAAAGTGATATCTGTTTGGTCTCATCAACTAAATGAAAAACATAGAGGTTTTAGGATTGTTTCATTATGCTATGTCTACCTATGGAAAGACTTTTGGATAAGGAAAAAATACATAGATTCTTTCCTCAAGAACACAAAAGTAAATCCCAATACTTATTTTATTTTTTTACTGTAAGACATGAAGATGTTGGAAATTTTTTGGGTTTTTCTGATACACACATTTTTTAGCTTTTTACTATATACTTCTCCAATAAGTTTCTGCTATAAAGAATATAAATACCATATTAGTGTTATTATGATTTTTTTAATCTTTAATTGAGTAATATCCTTTAGCAGCAAAAGGGGCAAGCAAGATATTTTAAGCAAACCAAATTTTAGTTACTCCTCAGGTAAATTTTCCATAAATCAACACAAAAAATTGGTTGAGAGTTTCTCCTGTAATAATCTTCTAGATATGTTTTACTATGAGTTATCTTACTCTTAAATATGAAAATACATTTCTTTTTGTCAAAGTTCTGCAAGGAGGAAAAAACATATGTTCTCATTCTTACATGTTGTAACGTCTACACTTACCTCAAGGTGATATATATCAACTACTAAAAAGCAGGAATTACATCAAGGTAGGTGGTTTTTAAACTAATAGTTCACTCTTAAAGCGACCATAATTGAAAGAATCTACAGTATTGAATGTGTTTAAACCAGAAAACTGACAATGATTTTTGAAGATAGGGATACTTCTTATGCTCATTACTGAAAAGAAAACTGGTTTGGATTTTTCCTTTTTTTTTATTTTTTATTTTTTTATTTCTCTTCTTCTCTACAATGGATAACTGTGCAAAGTGACAACAAAAGAGCTTTCGACTTTAATCTTCATAGGCTATATCATATTGACATTTTATTGTTCTCCCTTAAATGCATGGCTGACAACTAGAGTCTTTGTTAATGCTAGTTGCAGAAAAGGTGTTCTTTCAGTATTGTTGCAAGTACTGAGCAAACTGATATTTTTCTTAAAGAGTCATAATACATGCAAAACTCTGAATCAAGTAAAACAATGTAAAATCCTTAGATCAGCCACAGTAACTCCTGAATTCATATAGTCACACTTTAAACTATATGAAATCAAACAGTGTTCCACTTCCAGAGCAGGCAAAAGTCACAGTACTTAAAAAAAAACACATAAAAATACCATACATTGGTTCATTTAAAAAATCCCATCCTTCTGTTGTAAATGTGTCTCTCAGAGTCAGAAAACTTACTTCATATAAAAGCTGATAATACATAAACTTTTAGGGACTGTTCTGTACATATCGGGTGAAATAGCAAATGAGAAAAGATGAAAAACTAAACTATTTTCAAAAAAAAAAACCAAATTATTTCAACCAAACAATGAAGAAAACTTAGAAATCAGAAAGATTTCTAAATTTTTGAATAAAATGATAAAATAGCTTATTTCAGGGAAAACAATAGTTTTAAGATAGCATTTGGTGTCTTTGGCAAATGGAATTGTATGTTGGGCTTCAAAAAAGGAACTTGATGTGGTGGCACAATATATTTTTTTCCAGTCCCATTTCTTATGTATGTGAACTGAATTGCCTTTTATAACTAGGAATTGTCATAACAAATCCCCCTACTCTTAAGTAAGCAGAAAAACTTTGTTTGAAAGCTCTGGTTTCCTTTTATACTCCAGACCCTCTACAGACATCCTCAAGGATATTCTTCTGTGTCAGGAAAGAAGCTAAAAGATACAATCACTCCAGAGATTCTTGTCATTCCAGATCAGCAACTGGAGTGAAATGGCACCAGCATTTTTTCTGTTATCATCAGTTTCTGCACAGTTTATTATTAATTTTTAATTAGATTTTGAGAACTGAGATATTTCTTACATTGAATATCTTATGATGTGACTTTTTATGTTGACAGACTGGAACTATTACTGTAAAAATTATGAGAATTGTACTTCTGCTTTTATGTTGTGAATCCTAATGCTTGATAATTTAATGATCAGCTTTTCATTCTGTAAGAGTTGAATTTCATGAGCACTTTTCCATGCTCAGTGGTGAACCATACATTTGTAAAACTGTCTAAGCTAATTAGTACAATATATCCACTTATGTGCACAAATGTCTGATAACAGTGTGGTAATGGCCTGCACAAAAGTAATCTCCCAAATTGTTCAGGGATCTCTGATATCATGTAATAAAAATCTGAATGAGTGAATTAAAATATTTTAACTGTTGATTATTTTGGTGCTTAAATTATTTTCAGAGTTTGCAATAAATTCTGAGCTTTAACACAGAATAATAGTATTTTAACTGTTTAGGCATTCCTTTGCCCTTACAGTGCAGATTGAACGCATATTATATGTCATTGACAATTAAAAAAAAAGAAACAAACACACCAAAACACACACACATACGCACACTCGACAAAAAACCTACTGCAGAAATATTTTTCTGTTATAGTTCTTGCATCCTAGATGGACGGATTCCTTCTACGAGAGGAACAGAGAAACCAAAGACAAAGGTTTCCTCAGTCAAACAACCTCAAATTTATAATGTGATTCACCATTAATCTGAGTTTGGTACTAGAGTAACAGTAACGAAGAAAAGTTTTTACTGAGATCAAGGCAGAGGTGAAAAGGAAAAATAAAAGTCAAGAGGGATAATTAATTTAATCATCTGATGCTGAGAAACTCAGGGCCCAAATCTTCCAATTAAATCAATAGGTTATAAGTCAGGAGAGAGTTTAGCTTGGAAATGTCAAAGCAGAATGCCAATGTGATCTGAGTACCTGGTTCTTTCAAAAATTCAAGAATTCTTAGGGACAAAGCATAAGAAGTTAGCATAACTTTTCATGGGCAAATCCTACCCTTCTATAGTTGAAAGGCTGATGTGGAACAGTATGATAACATTACAGCATGATGAGAACAGTATTTCCTAAACCTTCAGATTAACCACTTTCAACAAAAAAGAAATCAAACCTAATATGATCCACAAATTATATTTTAAAGGATATGAGAGCAGAGCCTCACCAACACTAAATTAGTTAGGGTCTAATAACTTCAAATACCCATTTATGTCAAATGAAAATCATATCCACAGACTTTGCCTTTCCAAGAAGTTTGTGTCTGGTTTGTAGTGAACACTAGCTTCCAGTTGCTGTCTGTATTACACAGTAAATCACAGCATGATTTGAGTAAGCAGGACCCCTGGTTCATCCTCCTGCCCCAAACTGAGATGTCTTAAAAGCAGTAGGTTCAAGGCCTTGACTAGTTAAGTTTCCAAGAATGGAGTTTCCATAATTTCTCTGGGCAACCTCTTGTACTATTTGGTGAACTTCATGATGAAATATTCCTTCCCAATATCTAATTAAAATTCCTCTGGTTGCAGCTTGTGAGGCTTATCCCTTTTCTTGTTACTGACTCCTCTGAGAAAAGTCCAGCTCAACCACCCACAAGAATCTTGAGTACCTTTATCTTATGATCACACATAAAATGCATACAGATCCTCACAATATACACATATTGGTCTTTGATATCTTCCACAAAGTTTTTCTATCAGAATGATTTAGCTTAACATGCATAAGACTAACATAAAATCCTACAAACACTTGTAAACATGAAAAAAATTCCCTGCTTAAGCACTACATTCACCTCTAAGGGATTAATAGCAAAGCTTAATAAATATCTCTGAAGGACTGTAGCTTCATTCTATCATATAATTTTCAATTTAATTATAAATTTAAAAATATTAGTAAAGTGTAGAGTATGATTTAGGAAAATTTTATGATGAACATAAATTGTAGTATTACGGGATAAAAAACAATAGGAAACTGATCAATGGACACAATTACACTATAGAAGAAAATGCAAATTTCTGGAGTAGTTTATTATTTTAATCAGTTATTAATTTTTGCTTAACATCATCTATGTGGAAATATTATTAAATAATACTAGGCAAAACTGAACGATCTATTAAACATAATGAAAAGCAGCTGGTAACAATCAAAGCATAGGCAGAAAGGTCATTGAAAAAATGAGACCATTTTTCTCAATATATAACAAACTGGCATCTTGACTCAATGATAGAGTAGAGAGATTTTTGTGCAAAAATGCTGATGTGAGTTGTGGTCAGCACTTGTCTGTACCATTTACATTGAGATTTGTGACACCTGCAGATGCCCTCAAACTTGATTCCCCTCTTTGCAAAGAGTTGCAGAGCTGCTGGCAAAGCATTCTTTTCAAGGGACTTTTCCTCTGGAATGCTCTTCCTTGCCAAGGTCTAAAATAGCCATAAACTGTTGACATTCTGGGCATGCTACAAGGTCCATCTGTGTGAGCTGACTGAGGCAGTAATGGGTGGGATATCTCGTGGGAAGGTGTGATGGAGGTGCACAGTTCTTATGACTAGGAATTAAATGGGGTGTTAGAGAGTGGGAGGACAGAAGACTGCTGCTTTTTTTGGAAGCTTTATTTATTGCAGTCTCTACATTATGTTTTAAAATACATGCCAATGTTGCTCAAAGTCTTAGGTGTCCTCTGGAGGGCTTATTTTGGATTAAAATCTAAATGAATGATAATTCTATTCCTAGGGTTAATGATTCATTTTGTTTTCCAAATTTCTCGGAAATTTTCCATAAATTTAAATCTGAGCAGCAGACTGTTATTTTTCAGAATGCTTACACAATTAAATTAGTATGACTTTTTAAAAACTAAGACACTATGTAGAGTAAGAATGCAAGAATCAACCCAAATTATTTTGACACTTAGAGCATGATGGTTTACAGCAACTTTTTTTGTTAAAATGCCCATGTCACACAAAATGTATCACAATGGTAGCATTGGTTTGTTGTCAAGGGGAAAAAAATTCCCAAAAGTAATGATTCTGGTTAAAATACAAATAAATAAACAGGGAATTATACAAATTCCAGGGTTTAATTAGATGAAAGATCTATAAGAATATTTTGATAACAATAGCCCCTTTATAAGAAGGAAAATACCAAAAAAAAAGAGTATGTATTGATTTCAATTTCAAAAACATTTACATTTTCCTGTATTGAGGTCTATGACTAAAATACAAAATACTTGTCATTTTTATCACTGATCTTTAAGTAGCCTATATATAGGTAATCTGCCCTAGAATCTGTTTACAAGACTAGCCAAAGTCCTACATATAAACTCAATTTAGCAGAACTCAGATAATGGAAAAGAGTTCAGGGTAAACAATATTTTAAAAAATAATAGCATTTTTATTTATAAGAATTTATTCTTTATTCATAGCTATTTGAGAGATTTCATGCAAAACTTTCTCTTTCAACTGCAAGAATTCCCTGAAATTCAGATTTTAGCACTGTCCCATACTAGGCATAAAATATTATTCACATTTTATATACTCTTTTCGAGAATAAGTACATGATTAAACATTGTTTTCACTGGTAACACTAGGGATAGTAAATTGGAAACTCCTAAAATCTTCCAGTTTTTCTTAGTACTTAATAATAAAAAAAAAATCCAGCAGCTGAGATAATCATGGCAAATCATCTACAGTAACTCTTTCAGAATGTAGTACTTTCAGATTAAAATTTAGCAAATTCAGTAGCACGAAACACTAAGGTTGATCACACATCTGTTTGCTTTTTTTTTTAGCAGAATGGAAAAAAAATAAATCAAAAACTCATTATAGTCAAAGTATTTTAGTAGTAGATCTGGTTTGAAAACTCTTTCAGGTTTTCACTATACAAAGCAAAAGATTTTCCTGTAACCAATATTCTGATTTGTTGTAAATATTCAAAATTTCCACTAGATATGACATGAAAGAAAGTATATGAATTTATTACCTATTCTTCCTTTTCCATCTTTTCATAAATTTCCCAGTTCTTCAATTTTGATTATTTTAAGGAGGAATTAAATAAAATTAGAGATTGTCAACTCTTAAAAGGCCTTAATTTCTGCTACTTATTGGGTGCAATCCGCTGAAAAATGTGCTTGAAGAAACTTTTATTTTAATGAATTAAACTAGAAATAACTAGAAAATACTTCAAGTCTAAAGAAAAATTAGTCGAAGGATCAAACAAAGAATTTTTTTGATAGATGTTCAATTTTTGTTTTATTTTTCACTATTCTTATTCAGTTAGACTGCTGAGAGCAATTAGTAATTTCAGATAACATTGATACACTGATAATATCTTGTAACAGGTCACATGTAGCAGTCACGTAACAGATTTTAAAGAAAATATAAAAATTTGAAGTTTTCACAGTAGAAATTTATTGCAAAATAAATTCTAAGATTTCTTAGTGAAAAAAAAATTAAATTTTTTGTTTAAATTCCTTGAAAATTTTATGTTGCTGTTGCTGCATTCTGGCTTTCTAAATTTTAAATGGATATTCTTTCAAAACTTACAGAAAACCTCAACAAAGCACATTCTGGGGAACAGACAAAAATTAGCACATTTTTAAAGTTATCTTGCTATTCATACTGTTAAGTAAATTGATCATTAGTCTTCAAAACCTATGCTTGGTAATGAATAAGCTCACGATAATTACCCTCCCCTTCTCCACATTCCTGTCTCTTCTTGATACTGTCTAATGTGAAAGCAGGCAGCCCCACAATGACTGTCATGCCCTTGTAGGAAGCTATAAAAGCATAACTTTTCATTGCAGGCAGCCACTAGCAACAACAGCTCTTCAATTATGTCTAAATCCACTCAATCAGGATGAATTTTAAGTCTTCCTTGGGATTTTCCATCCCCCCCCCTTTTTTTTTTTTTTTGTGTTTTTTTTTTTTTTTTTTTTTTTTTTTTTTGTGTGTTTTTTTTTTTTTTTTGTTGTTTGTTTGTTTGTTTTGGGTTTTCATTGTTGGTTTTTTTTTTTTTGTTCTGCACATCTTTCTTTACCACAAAATCGATCATTCTGCTCAAAGAATGCTATAGACTCCCACTGGAAATTCCCAAAACATCTGAAAGCAAAAGGCTTTCCTCTCTGATTTCCTGTACCTACTCTATAGGTTGCACTGAATTCTTGTTTCTACACCTTAAATATCTTAATTTCATATCAAGTAGCCAAGAACATTCCAGTGTGCTGAGGCAGACAAACCCCTCTGTGCCTGAGGTATGTCAGATACAATCAGCCTCAAGAAGCACTGAAGTAAAACACCAAGACCTTTTGAAGCTTTTTCAAAGAGAGAGTCATTAGAACAGACACATTAATCAGGCTGGCATGATTATCAGTGGTGTAAGTAGACATGACAACACAGGAATGCCACAATTTACCCCTCACTCTTGTCACCTGCAGAAACAAGGTAGATTCTCAGAGAACACTGTGAATTCTAATTCATATGGTGGAAAGACAACTATGTCTGATGTCTATCTGTGGGTTGAGCAAGACTTCACTGCAAAAAAATTCCACACTTTCACTGTAGTATTTACAGTTCCATATGTCCATTATTCACACTACACAAGCGAGAGCTGCATGTACACAATAATATATTCCAACTGAGATAACAAAAGGCTGTCTGGCAGCAAGTTTGAGGTCATTCTTTTAAAACCACTACTTTGGAATGTTAGGTTTTTTTCATTAGGCTCATGGATCGCCTGAACAACTGTATATCTATACAAATGTAATAATGTACAAATGTAATAAAAGAACCCTGATCCTCCCAACAAATTAAATAAATCCAAGGATAATAGTACAGACAAATAGATGAAACAATAGACACTTTTATAAATCAGATTTTACAGAGTATGTTTTTCTGAGGAGAGAGCAAAACAGAAATGACATGTCTTTTGCATGACACACTGTATTCTATATTTCTTGGTTTTAATGTTCACCTTTGATATGCTGTAAGAAATAGAAATAAGAGCTATCAAAAGAATTCCTTTACATATTGAGTGACTTCAAAATGCAGTGAAAAGCACTTTAATAAACTATCATTTTTGCTTTGCTTACTCCCATGCTAGAGTGAACCAGGGCCAAGACTGGCAGTCACAGATTTCTTTGCTGCTGAACACTGTAAAAGACAAGCTAATTATGCTCTGCCCTCTCTCTTCTGTCAATAACTTGGCTTTACTAGCACTCCCAGTCTTTTGCATTTTCTTTCATAAAACATGATGCTGAAAAGTACTGGAGAAAAAATGTGAAAAGGGTTTTGTATACAAAAAAGTATTACAAAAATCTGGATTTCTAAATACCCCTGTGCTTCTTCTTTGGTACTTGCAAATTAAATAAAACTGCAAATTGAAATGTGTAAGCTGTTTGTTAGTTTGTTTAACATAAAGCAAATTACATACTTTAAATTCAAATGCATGTAAGTATGCAGATTATGCACATATACACATTGCTGCACTTTTTTTTTAATTCTACAAATGCATTCTCTAAAGGCAGAAGTTCCTTATTTTTAGGACTAGAAATAATTAATGGTTTCAGAACAATAGCATCTTCCTCACTCAAACCATAAATCTGCTTCTTATTAGGTGGTTTGGGCCTTATTTCATGTACAATAAGAACCCAAATATTTAGGATAAAAATTATTTACAAGTAGTATCTCTTAAAAAATAATAATTTTCTGGTTTAGATATCAGTTATTAGAACATACCTCATTTCGCTTCCTATATAAGTGCCATTCAATTTATTTACTCTTAATGAAAGATATAGCTCAGCAGAAATTAACCTGTAAAAGGTGAAAAATTCTGAATACAAACTATCCGCACACAAAAAGTAGGAAATTAAAGGAAATACTTCAATTATCAGGCCTTCTTTTTTGAAAGCATAAACAATGTACACACTGCAGACTCATCCAGAATGCAAGAATATCTAATTTCAAGTCGTGAGCTACTTAAAATTCTAAATCTTCAAGTGAAAATTATGCAGAGAATTGCAAGGTGTGAAACAGACTGTTAATCTATTATGTAAATGATGCAATATTTAGGGTAATGTAGAAAACTATCTCCTGGTTAGACCTTATTGTTGTAAGTTTCCTAAAAATATGAAGAAAATCACAATGTCTGCTTCACGCTTCTTGGGCAGAACTAAATTCAACTAAATTCAAAAAGAAAATAATGGATTGATGAGTTGAAACACCATAGTGTTCAGAAAATTTAAATGGAATATTATCTTGCTAATTCTAAATGTGGCATTACAAGCTTATAATCTGAAAATTTTACCTGTAACTGATATTCTCATTTTATTTATTCATATGTAACAGATACTGAAGATAAAACTCATCTAACTAACAGTTAGAGTAACAGTTTCTTTAATTGCTAGTTTTAATAAAATTATTTAAATATCTAAAATTTTGCTGGGTTTATCATTCCTTGTTTCTAAATCTACCCTCCTGATCCTGGACTTTTTTACTCCTGTAGAACTATATGTACAATTTAAACAAAAAAAAAAAAGCCAGAACCTTTCAACCATCATTACATCATCTAAATGGGTAGATATATAAAAAATATCTATTAGCCTGTGTATATATATGATTATACATATATCTATATATCTATATCCTATAAATAACTTAGCATCAGTGGAGCAACTATCACACCAGGAAGTATGTGACACCTAGACAAAATGAAATACAGAAAGTCCATTTTTTTCAGCTTTTGTTGTGTTTTGCATTTAAAAAATAAGAAGGAGAAACATAAATAATAAACATGGTGTTAGATATTAATGTGCACATTTAAGTAGCAGTGGTAAATTTCTATGAAGTGTTTTATTCTGGAAAAAAAAATTTGTTTTAGTATCAGAACTAGAGAAATTTATCAGATGAATGAATGAAGGCACAAGAGCAGTTGTCACTTAGTAATTAAGTTTGAGAACATCCTATGCATCCTCCTTCTCCAGGAAGACTGTGCTTTAGGAATCTGAGAAGACTATATATAGGACTAATGGACCTGTGAATAGTAACATAAAGCTGGAGCTAAAATATTCATTTCTATGTAAGACAAGACTTGTCAACCATTTCTGATTCAGGTGAATCTACTTTATCACAGGAACAAATTAATACACTGTGTACTGTCATTTTTACAGAAATAACTGGGGACACTTGGAGTTCTGTTGGAGTTCCCTGAGTTGGGCAGTCATCTGTGCTTGGATCATTCTGGATCCATATGCTTACATATTCACTATGTGTAAACTGGCTACAAGTATTATTCCTAGTTCCAGTTTCATAGGTTTCTCTGTTACTACAGCTTTTGTCCCTGTCTTCCCTTCAGTGAAGGCAGGACTTGAAGCCCCACTGATTTAGGCCCTTAAGACCACTGATGGGTCTTAAATATCTCGATAAAGTATTTCTCTCTAGTGGTTCAATATGGTGAACATATTTCACTGCTTTTCCCAAGTGAAAGAAATAATTTGAGAGCTAAAATACAATACACGCCCACTTTCTGGGCTTACACTAGGCTCCACTAATGCATTCTTACTGCAGCTTTGGTCTACAGATAACTGGTAGTCCAGGGAGCAGCTAACAGTCTACAAAACAGGTGCAGTTAAAAATAAATAAATAAATCCAGACACATATCTTCCTACACACTTGGAAGGCATGAGTTGGTAGCTGCCAGAAAGTATAATGGGAAAGCAGGTCCCAGCTTCTGTTGGTGGCTCCCTGCAGGCAGTTAGCTCCATTTTAGTGCATGTTCACAGCAATGCAAGTTCAAGAGACTTGCTCATACAGACTCTGGATCTACATAATTATTTTCTGTAAAAGGCATCAAATCCTAGCTGATACAAAAAGGCTTTTCAAGTATATTACACACAGTGTTTGCATATACAGTCATTAAGTTTAATGGCCTTTTTCCATGAACTTCAGCACGAATAGTTTCTAGATCTCATGCTGTGTCATAGGCGTAGGACCTTACAGACTATACCAATATGCCCATTTGACCAAGAGACACATGATATATATTCAGTGGTCAAATAGGAGGCTGATATTTCACAGGGAGGCAGTAACAACAGTGCCTCAGAGTCTTTCTTGGAAGCTCCTGTGCAGAATGGAACTTTCTGAACATCAGGGTGGTCCCAGGATAGTTGTTAATGTCATTTTAATGAAAAGTTGCTGATCAACTGTCTTGATTCAGACAACCCTGATTCAGTGTATATATATATATACCCCCGACATGAGTCCTATGAGGAAGCCACATTTGAATTAGTTTAAGCTGTATATTCCACATTTGCTGTTCACATAGTCTTGCTGTCAACCTTAATTTTATAACCCAGTCATGTTAAGCATGGCTAACTTAATTTCACCCTAATTTCAGCTTGATTTAGATGTGATTATGGGATTCAGGTTTTGTCTTTGAAACATACTGTATATCCAGAAGAATAGAGACGATAATAAATAGGTTGAATTTTGGGGGGTTCTTGTAATTAAGTGTAATATAAAGTGTAATATAAAGAGGTTAATAGTTCTAGTTCTGTGGTTTCAACAAGAAGCAAGACAACTTTCAGGAAAAATTAGGGAAATAAGTCTTGGTAAGGCCCTGATATCAGAAACACAGTATAAAGAAATATACAGTGATTCATCGGCTAATCTTCTCATGCAAAATGGGATGGCAGAAAACACGTGCATTTAATTATCTTTTATAATTCAGAAAATCTCTGAAATAGGTCTTCGTTTACTTTTTTAGATACAAAAATGCTGTGGTGAAAATGTCTTTAAACATTGCCAAATCCTATGAAGACATATTCAAACTGGTCCATTTCTTGGCTTCCGACACTTCATACATAAGCTTCAATGTGATAGTAAGACAGGTGTTCTCCAAAATAGAAATTAATTTTGAAGTGATATATTACACAATATATTTCTTTGTAGCTGATCATCCCATGTAAATGAAGCATATGACTTTTATGAAACAGGCACACACATTTTAATGTGACAGTGATCTATCTATCTTTCCTTGTGGTACATGCAGGTTCATGTGTAAAACATGAAAAAACAGCTGGATGCTAAAGAAAGATGGCCCTCAAGGCTAAAAATGTAAAATATTTTACAAAATGTAAGTTAGGAATGTACTGATATGTTTATATGGTAAATTCTTCAAAGGGAGATTTCCTTATTGCATCTATACGGTACCATTCATCAGAAATAGAAGGACTGAGCCTGATGACAGTTAAAATTATTAAGGCTAGTGGGAAATGTAGATAAGGCAAAGCAACATGCTCATATAAGCAAGAAGAGTCGGAATCACAAAATGGGTCCTTAGGCTTTCACGTACAAACAGGACTTTACTGTGCCATGTAAGAATAGCCCTATCTGTATGGCAGTGTAGTGGTGCAAGAGGCTTTAAGTTCAGGAAGTATTTTACTTAGGGAAAACATTTTTAGAAGTAAAATAGCCAAATAGAAAGCACCCACTTTGGGGGAGTTTAACTGCCTTCTCTTATGTTTGCAGCAACAATTCCTACCAGCTCCAAAGAAGCTGCAGCAAGAGCATTACACCCACTGGGAGAAGATCACATCAAAATCTTCTACAATGCTGGAGGTGGTGTCTTGCTAAAAATAAAGGTAACTGTACAATGACACCCTTGATGTTCTATTGGAATAGGGTTTGAAAGGAAGATAAATATGTCAAAAAAACATGTTTATATTCAAATCAATAATGACAACAATGGTGTTTCCATTGAAAAAGCTTAAAAATAGGCTGCATATAGGATTTTTTTTTGACGTGTAAGGAACTTGCACTAGGAAATGCTGAATATTACTTCATTTGTCTTTTGTATTAAAGGAAAAATTAAGTATGAATAATTTCAAAGCTTTTGTTTTCCATTACAATATCTGTACCTTCTAAATGTCTGTGCTATCCTACACCTTATTAGCAATCTTAATGAAGTAAAAATGTTTATGTTTTCCATTTTTATGCTTATCACAACTCTACAGCATAGCTGATACAGTAATTTTAATAAGTATCCACATTTTCCTTCTCACAAGTTCATCACCAATTAGTGAACTGAAAGGATTTTTCCCAACATTTCCTTTTATCAAAATACTCAGTGCAGCAAGCTAGTGTCGTATTTAAATGTGGAGCAATTTTATTGCAATCTCAGTGGTATCTGCCTGTCAGCAAAAGGGTGGCGTAATGGATTGTAATCATTTTTGCACAGAGTAAGGACAGATCTAGCAGAAAATATTTAATTCTAGGTGATAGCTCCTGCAGAGTCAGTAAAGGGCACATGCTAATAAGGAAGCTGCAGAAAGGCACTGGTGATGACATGCTCCCTGAAAACAGCAAGCTCAGCAGCTACAGTGCAGCTAATAGAACCATTACTGCCTCATGTCAAACTACGAAAAATACCAAAGGACAGAGTCATCACAGTGAAGGAAAAAACAAAGCTCTTGTATATTATGGTTGGAAAAGCTTTATAGGCAGAACCATGTTAAGATAACAATGTTATCAAATGCATGAATAAAAATATGGCAAAGAGCTTGCTCAGTAGAAAGAGCAATTTCCCCATTGTAATTCACTCTATATTCCACATGTTGTAGCTGTACCACTCATTGTATTAATTTTCACTTTCTCATTTCCCACTAAGGTATCTGTTGTCTTCTGCTGATGGCAGCAAGTTTGCTTTAGCTTTTCTCTTTTAAACTTCAGTTTATGATAGAGTCCACAAGTAAAACATAAAGTACTGCAAAAGAAGATGAATACAAGGCAGGAAAAGCATCCAGATGCTTTTACAGAGAATTAATTTTCCAGACTCTGATTAAAGGCTTCTGTTACCACTGGCAAAGTGTTGATCAGCTTCTCTCCTTCTAAAACTGGGAGTCTGTCCAGAACCACTAAGACTTTAAAATCTTCAGAAGCACTAAGATTACGAAACCTTCATAGCATGCCTGTGTTAGAGCAAGAAGCACTCTAGCTGGTCACATTATACACAGATAAAAATCTGTTTCCATCTGACATAGCATTTGCAGCTTAAAATTCTGCTTACCAAAATTTTATCACTAATTCTAGATAGGAATAAAATGCTAAATATAACCAATGATGTACATATAAGTATTTAAATCTACTATATCACCTAAAAAACTACTGCAAAATAAAATTTTAGTAGACATTTGCCTACCATATTTTTCAAAGCAAAGTATTGTTCCTAATCTACCAGAAAGAATCTTGCATTTGCATATTTGTTGATTTTAAGGACAAAAAAATATTGAGGTCCCTCTCCCTCATTCCGGTCTGTGAATATGAGTTTGACTCTGAGCTGAGTCATACTTAAGAAAAAAACAAGCTAACAAATGCCAGACACAAGAGTAGCTATCTAACTTTGCACTCTTTGAAATTGCAATGCTGCTAATGGGATCTTTGTTTTACTACCAAAGGGCTTAATTAGTTGGGATTGTTAGTGAAATGTGTCTAATAAAAAGCCTACTAAATCTATGGAGTCTTTCTATTGGCTTCCATTAATGCTGACTTTCAGAACAGTGTTAATTTGATGAGCTAAAACTATAGCACCAAATCTTGGAAATCAAGAGTTAGAGTGGGTTTCTGAAGTATTAATTTTATCTCCTTAATACTTACCAAAAAGTTGACAGCTTTATTATTAAATGAAGAAATGTTTCAAAGTACATTTTGGTATAATTTTCCATTTTACTGTTCTCTTAATTTGCTACTTAATACAAGCTGAACATCCGAGGCCAGCTCAGAAACATCAGAAACCTCATAAGTAGTCCTCTGGAACATGCAGTTTATGATCCCCATTCTTCCTCTTCTCTTTACACTATTAATCGAGTGTTTCAGTGAGATATCCCTGAATAATGTAACTTTTTTGCACTTCCTGCCCTTCTTCAAACTGTCAAAAACACAGAACCACTACAAAAAATTAGTTAATTAGAAATTATTCTCTGTCCATTAATGTGTGTCATTCATCATAAAGTTTAATTGTATTAGGAAACAATAATTACACCTGAATCTCATTTATAAGGAGGATGAGGGCAAGTACATTTTCAAAGAGCTTGGTCACTTGTATTCATGGGCATTCTTTACCACTTAGACATTCTTGAGCTAAGTAAGCCTCAAGTAATTAGTCTCAACCTGGCTCAGATTACCAAATCATTGAAATCAAAGGCTTGTGTAGTAAGAAACAACCTATAATTCACTCACTTAGTGATTTGAATTGCTATAAAGGTCTCTTTTAGAACTTAAGAGGAACCCTGCAAACCATGGTCACATGAGAAATCTTTTTTTTTGACATGAATAGACCCATTAAGTCAATGGGGGTAGTCATGTGAACAGAGACTCATGTCAAAAACCACTGATGCTGAGAATGCACTCTTTTGTATTTTCTTTCATTTGTATGGATAAGCAAGGAAGGGTGCATGAGGAGTACTATGTGGAATATTATGCTCTTATTCAGTATTCTAACCATATTTCACAATATTTCCTATTAAAAAAGCTTTGGCATGCTATACACTCACTCACACTTTATCCTTAAATCTGTTAAGTAGTATTAGAACAGTAGATGCTTTCAACTCCAGACATGATTGTAATACCACAATAATTAACAGATTCTGTACAGGTATCATTTCATCCTTTGAAGTTTCCTATTGAAGCTTTTTCATTGAAAAAAAAAGCTTTATTAAGATTTTGTTAATCAATATTGTTCTTTTAATAATTCTCATATTTCTACAGGGAATGATCTACTCATGCATTTTTGAGTAAGGTTCTGATCCAGCACAGATCAGAGAAAAGGAAGGTGCACTAGAGAATTTGGGTTTTTTCCCTTGTTTGTACCAACTAAAGAGAAAATAGAGAAGCCAGAGAGCATTAGAAATGTACTGCTCTCCCCAACATTGCCACATCAAATATTCTCTTAACTGGACAGATTTCTGTTATAACTCTGTTGTATATACAGGCTAATCAATGTTACTGCCATCTGCCAAAAGGTAACATTAAGGCAGCGTGCCTTGTGTACTCCAGCTTGTGGCTCCAGGAAGAAAGTAGGAGAGGTTGCCATCTGCTTGTGTTTGTCATTTTCTGCATGTAGATTACATAGCAAGACTTGTGGAGGAGATCTTGCCTCCTCTGGAAAATATTGTCAGGCTATAAAAATGGCTCTGATGATTTACTGCCACTTCTGCAATACCAGCAGCTGTATACAGGGAACAAGCCTCACCCTCTGCAAAGTACCAGAGTCCTTCACTGAGGTTTAACTAGAACTTCGGTATGCTACTGACTTCTACAAATACATGCTTTACCTAAAGACAAGCAAATCTGAAAAGATCTTCATGCCCTGTTTTACTTATACAGCTGTTCTGTTATGTTGTCCAGGCCAGGGGATTATTTAGGAAATAGGCTGTAAAGCTATCTAGGTTGCTTAGAAGCAATGAGAAAATTTTAAAAGAGATTTTCTTAAATATATTAATGCATGCATCTTCACAACAGCAATTCTGTCTTTCTTGTTTTCTTAATAGATTTGGGGGAAAAAAGAAAAAGGAAGTGGTTTTAATTAAAATGAGAGCTATCGTATTATCAATCTCTAGATGAATTGAATCAGGGGAAAGTAATTTATCATCATTTTAAGCTAGTCAGTATAAAACTATGTTCAGGGCTCCATTTTGTCTCAGCCTTTAGATCAGACCAGAGAGGTGTGAAAAATTATATATTATCAGAAATGAAAAAAAAAAAAAATGTCTATTGTACTGCAGAGAGCAGAACTCTGTTTATGAGGATCCACCACCTGCTTCTGAAGTGCACCTTTGTGAAGTGAGCTCTTCTGTCAGAGAGGTGCTGTGACACAGTCATGGGTGAAGATTCTCCTTCCTCAGAAAACACTCTGGTTTTGTTTATACGTGAAGGTTGACCCCTTTAATAGTACCTGCGTACTTAAAGCCATGCTTACCTAGAGTGTAGATGCAAACATACTAGTATTAGAAACCAGATCTAGTTCAGGTTTCCTTACAGCTGTAAGGAAAAGGACAATATCTTTTGATATGAATCACCAAAGCAATTATTGCAAGGTGATATAACTGCATGCATGTTAATGCTATACAACTCAATTGGGAAAAAACATCATGCTCCAATATGAAATAATTTAATTTACATAAAATCTGTATAAAAATCAGTAAATATCCACCCTCCATGAAGATTTGAAACATAGATAAGATCGTCACAGTGTTATCTTAATTTTCAAACTTTGCAGCCATAGAGAAGGCTCACAATAAAGCCTATTGTTAAGAATTTACGGTTGTCATATTGCATTGTGTTATTATAACATTAAATCGTTACTACAATGAGACAGATGAGAAAGAACTGGAAATAGTCCCTCAAGACAGTTAAAATGCACAAACTTCACTTTTCATTCCATGGGAAGAGAATCTCTCCTGCTTTCCTGAAAATAATGCTTCAATCACAGTTGCTAAAGAGTTGCAAACAGCTGCTTACTTCAGAAAGTACATGAAAGAACAAAAGCACTCAGAGCAAGGGCCACAAGAACAAATGTCATGATGGAAATGCTCTCTTTCACCACTATGAAGTAGCTTGGAAAGTAAATAAGTCTAATTGAATTAGTTGAAAATAGTTGTTATCCCTGTCTCATTATGTGTAGTAAAAATAACAACGAACTTGCTAATCAGAGTATTTATCTCTCCTGTTATTGGAAATGCTGTCAAAAAAAAAAAAAAAACCACCAATAATTTAGATAAACACATTTTGATTATATTTTTACTTTTCTGTTTTCTCTGTTTTCATGAAGGTTCATTCCAAGTTCGCTTATTCAAAATTCTTGAAACCACCTGATTGCTTTTTTGATCCAGGCATAATATTCTCCAAAATTAAACCCAAGTATTTATGCAAACCTGGTCATATTATAATCATGTTTTGTAGACATGTATGAAAAATAGAGAATTACAAGGATAACTGAATAATCATCAAAGATGGAGTTGATGTGCAAAAGAAAGTGCGGGTCTGCAATCTATGAAAGTGAAATGAAGATTAGGCAGTTATGGCCTAAAAAGCCAAAAAACCTCAATCTTCATCCAATTGACCTTGGGAATTAATAAAAATACAAGGTATATACAGGCATGCTTAGTGAAGCACTTCTGTGTAAATATGTCCTTATATGTCCTTGCCACTGTGTTGCCTATGAATACTTCCATTTTTACTTGAACAATGATGAATGAAGGAGGAGGTAACTAACACCACAGGATTGCTGACTAGCCTGCAATCTTTCAAACTGCATACTGGAACACCACACCAGTGTGGAGAACTGCACATTGCTCTGCAACACTAAAAGCAGGGTATAACAAGTGGACTTATAGCTGTGCAAACCACTGCAGATGATGGTATCTGAGAGGGAATGTGCTCATGAAGGATCATTCAGTGACTAAAATGAGTCAGGAAAGCCCTCTAACATAGCGAAGTACAGTGACAAGTTAAGATGAAATTAAAATTTTCAGAGTTCATATAAAGAATTTTACCAAAAAAAAAAGTATGCAGTGTTGCAGAATGAAAAGCAACAAGGCAGTACTTCCCTCTGTATTTGGCCATCATGTTATTTTTCAGTGAAAATTTTCTCAAATTTTTACAATTTACCTTTGAAAAGAAAGACCTTGTAACCCACACTGAACCTATTTATTCATAGAACATAACTTCTTTCTTCAGTTACTTTGGGTACATGCAATTTGCAGATGAATCATTTCATTTGTCCTTGCTAAAAAAGGCACAGAATTCTATTTTTGTCTATTTAAATTACATTTGAACAAGGGGATACTCTTATATTACCATCAAACATAAGCCTTTAATTTCTCTCATGCTCCATCCCCACATCATCATCAGGCCAACACAATTCCAAATCTATACCACTAAATCGATACCCTGACAAATGAACTTGATCTCTCATGCCATGGAAATCAGTAACAATGATGGCAAATGCTAATCTAATGGGTATATATTGCTGAAGGAAGTTGCCCTTACCCATGAAACCTTCTTTAAAGACAAAATTTTGAGGTCAGAGATTGATCTGCTATGCTGAAGTGTATGATTTGGCTATACCGAGTTTGAAATAATGTTTATGGTGAAAGCCAATGATTTTTGAAGAAAGGTGTATTAACTGGTGTATAATCAAGATATGGTTTACATTTAGAAATTACGTTTAAGAATGCCAGTTATAAAAATTCTTAAACCTACAATTACATACTTTCCCTGACGTTACACTTGACTCCCTTATGGAATTCAAGGGAAAAGGCAAGCCAAGAGCACAGGAAATGAAAATATTTCTCTTTTAGAAAAGATAGTTGTGAGGGTGAAATATATAGCTATTTCTTTAAAAAATCATAAATACAAAGGAAAAAATATTAAAATATTACAGACCAAAAATGAGTGAAATTGATATCATGAACTATTCGTTTGTATTCCTGATTAGTTTCACAATAAAATAATATAAAAGGTATTTTTACTGCTAAGAGTTGAATTATCATTCCAATTAGAACTCATTTTCAATGTATATTGATGTATTGCTATATTAAAAGGTTCATTAGAAGTCTTCCAGTCAAAATGTGTATGCTTCTACAATTTTTTAACACATATTAGATGGAGTACTATATTGTAAACCAAAGGCTGATGTATTTACCATTAGTATAAAAATCTGTGTTATTCTCCCTCTCATAACCTATCCATTTGCTGGGGTGGGGATATGAATAATTTTCAATAGAATTCATAAGCTATTGAATTAACTTATTTCAGTTCTGGACCTTAAGTGCAGTTGGAATTAATTCATACTTGTTCACATGCAACTTTGATTTATATGAACTAAATAATACCCTCTAATATCTTTTTGTAATGACCCAAAAAACATCTAGACTCTTTAAAATGAATGGATGTCTACACATACACCCTAATAACACCTGTTTTAGTTTAATAACTTCTTCAGGAAAGACTTCTACACACATTTATGGAGCATAAAGAATCCCTGTTTTAAGGTTACCACAAGAGATACTGAGGGAAAAGAAAACCCCAACTATTAGAAAACTAGAATAATTTGTCTTAAAAGGTTCATCTAATGTTTTGGATCTTTTGATTTTTCTAATCCATATCAATTTTTAGTGATAAATTTATTAAAAAAAAAGTATTAAGTTATGATCCTTATTTCTCAGTGTCAAATGTCTCCATTACCCACAAGGCACTTGGCTTTAACATGCCTACAATTATGCTTTATGACTGAGTACTTCTGAATCAAGAAAAATGATAAAAGTGAGTTCATCAAATTTTACAGTGAATGAAAGAATTAGGCAGGATAGGGAAGTAACAGGGATTTAAACATAGGTTTCAAAATGTGTTCTAAACTTGTATGTGAAACTGTAGATTTTGAATTCTTTGTATGTGAAACTGTAGAAATTGTACTGCTTTAAGTCCTATAATTCATGTGTCTGTAGAATATAAACTAATGTTCTCTTGGAATAATATGCTTTATAAAACTCTCTTCAGCTGTGTACAGGTGTTCCTCATTCATCTGTAAAAAAAAAAGATATTTCTTGTTTTGACTATTTTTGCTGTGTCCACTACGATCCAGACAGAATGCAACAGTATGTATGTGATGTATTAACATTGAAAACAGCTAACAATTCTATTATTTCAATATTATATTTTATTATTTAAATAAGAAAACAAGATTTAATATAAGATTAAAAAAAAATTATATAGATTTGAATCTATATAGCTTTGTAATAATTCTTTTTGCACAAATGAATGGAGTATCAGGTATTTAGGATTCATGTTTGTTTGTCTGTTAGTAGAATCCTGACAGCTAGAAATCTGCATGTTAACTAGTGAATGTCATCTCATCCACTTGAGAAGATGAAAATTAAACCTATGTAGTTATTTATTTAAAATACCTTCCAGATTCCCAAAACACCCTCTATATTCAAAAAGTTTTTGTTGAAATCCTATTAAAAGATGTCAAAAGAGCTCGTTGAACGTCAAGTAAACATGACAGGCACTGAAGATTTCAAAAACATAGAATACACGATAAGGAAAGAAAGGTAAAAAAAAGAATTTAAAACATAATAGAGTAGAATATACAAAATAACTAAAAACCAGCTGTTGAATATTTTCATAATTTATTCCTAGTGATTCTTAAGTCTAGTTATTAAAAGGGTGGGTAGTTTTATAAATATGTTTATAAATTCTGAAATAGCTTTCATTCATTTTGACTGTATGTAAAATTTTTTAGTTTCACTTTTCATAACTTAAAAGCGTTTTTCTTAGTTTTCTGAAAAGAATGCAACAACAAAATTCCTAAGAAAACAGGAATCCATGACAAAAAAGTTTTTAAATTTACTGAAACATATGTATTATATATTTTACAGAAATTCTTCATAAACAGTCTAAATTCAAATGATTTTTAGCCTAATCATGTATTTTGAAAACAAATTTTATATATTGAAAACATGCCTCACCTTCACATTGAAAAAAAAAGAAAAACAAACAAACAGAAAACCAAAACAAAACCATTTCTACTATAATAAAGATAATCAACTGCAAGGTGTCTGGTTTTAAAAAAAGCCCAAAAATGTAAAAGAAAAAATCTTAGCTGAGCAAAAGATACTGTAGAAAAAGTAAAAATTGAGTATTATTATTATTATTATCAGAGAAGAAGGGACTGACTAGATGAAAAGTCAACTGCATTTCAAACAAGTCAACTGCATTTCAAACATGAGCAGGAAGCAAAAACTGGTACTGTAAAAAGATTTTCTTTTCTTTAAGTTACAGAGGAAGAGACAGCTGCAAGAGGATAAATGCATACTCAAAAAAATATATTCTTAGTATATGTAAAATAAATAATTGATTTTGTCATTGCTGAATCCTTTGCAACATTTCAGTGACTCATGATTTCCTTGAAATCAAGATGTGTCTTAATACCTCATAAAGCATCACATTTTATACCTTCATATAATATCTGCATGTCTGTTGCTATAGAACTATACATCTCTAACCAGTACTGAAATGTATGTCGTTAGTCTGCCGGGTCAGTCTGCAGGTTATATCCTTTAGAAGATCTTGAAGATTTTCCCCTGTCATTTGATGAAAACAATCAATTGCATTCTAGACAAGCAGTATTTTAGATGAGCTCACATTTTAATGCCATCCCCATGGAAAAAAAGTTCCTCACCCAACATTTACTTAATGCTTAATAGGCAGAATTATTTACATTGCAGGATATATTTATCAATATAAAGCATGCTTTCTGCTTTCACAACACTGCAATTAGTTTTCATTATTTTGCTTGCTTTCGTAAACCTTGCATTATTAATTTATTACTTATTATCATCTTTTTCATTTCCTAATCAAAAGTATGGTTAAATTTATAACAGGATAATTTTGTATGGGAAGGTTTACTAAATTTGAGAAATCAGGTAGATCATCTCCTTGCTAATCCATGAAAAGTCTATAAAAGCAAATAGCAGGGACTCAGAATTGTACATGTACTAAATTCACAAAAAGTGAACAGCCACGTGGAAGCCAACTGAGTTATACATATAAGGCAATACCCAAGAAGGTAAAGATCTGATAAAGTAGAAAATGGGCTTTAATGTCATTGTCCTTAAGGAAGCAAGTGGGTCTCATACTGCTGAAGTCAAGTCAATGGAAAAGACATAAATCCAAAAGACCAAGAGGGAACTTTCTGCTGACACAGCTATATTTTATTCCCTTCAAAAAAGGCTTTTAAAAAAGCTTATTTGACTTTTCTTTTTCTTTTTTTTTTAATCTATTAGTCATTTTATCTTAGATTATCTCAATCCCAAATTAAGTACCATAACTAGCTTGTTCATTACTGAGAAGAACAGTGATTTTCTCAGAGCTGTAAGCAGAGTACAGTAGAAATAATAACACAGTAAAAGAAACATAAATGACAATTTCCTGGACATAGTTAATCTTACAGGCCTGTTCCTCTCTGTGTGGATCTAAAGGTCTGCTTAAAGTCAGTGAAGATCACATCATCTAACAATAGCCTCCTGTGTGCTCTCTCTTTATGGACTCTTAAGGAAAAGATTCTGCATTTTGTCTTGGTGCCAGCAGAAGTATTAACAATCAGATGCATATGCATCATTGACAATATAATACTTTAAAGACTTTAACCTATATGAAAATCCTAGAATAAATGCAGTATAAAAAAGCTTATAATATTTCAGAGTATTATAGAAATTTTCACACAGAAAATTCTTTTAAGGAACCTTAATGATGAATTTTACAATATTAAATATTAATATGTTTATTGAAACATTCTCTAATAATTAAGAGCACAATCATAGTACTTTGTCATATGAAAAAAATGTCAGTATACACACTCTCTTTCTGTCCTGAAAATCCCATTATATGCTGAAAAATGGTTTATTTGATATTGATGGTGTTCAGGATAGAAACTACACCTGACAATAAGATCTATATTCTCAACAAATGCTCAGACAGTAGCAGACTTTGAGATGCAACTGGGAGGAAAGAATAAACAGCAAAAAATAAGACCTAATTACAAACAATATTACTTTTTATAAAAGAACTATGGTTTTTTCCAACTCCTGAAAAAGCAACAGAAGCCAACTGCATTTACATAGCCTGTCTCAGAAAGGATTACCTCAGTTCTAGGGGAGCCAAACACCCAAAGTGCTGCACAGTGTCATTATTCAGCAGCAGAACAAGTCTTGATTTAGGGCAAGAACTGTCAGCTTTCCTAACAACAGGGAAGCTGCCACCAGCTGAAAGATGCACAACATGGCAATCCCTTCAGTCCACAGTGTGTTGTTTCATAGTGCAGATTGCATTAACAATTTCAAATGTCTTATGACAGGGATACCCTGATCTCCATTCTTTGCAAAATGAGATATGTAGGACATCATTTGAACAAAAGTAGGTATGGGCAAGGAGAAGGATATTGCCACTCTGAAAAAGTATCTGCAATAGAGTGAAACAACACGCCAATTTTAGAGAAAACAGGTCCTACAGGAAACCTGACAAGTTTGCTGCAAATGCCTGTCAAGAAAGTACTGAAAAGGTATTTGTGATTCATTCACAGTGCCCATATATGTATGATGAAAATTTTACTAACTACAACTGAAAAAGCAAATTGGATCCATCTTAAATGCTTTTACTCCTGTTCTGTCCACAGAATCATGCTGCGGGTGAAGTTACCACTTCCTTCAAAATCTCTGATTGACTTTGTGGCCCTCCTTTGGACTTGATCCAACAGTTGAATGTCCTTCCAGTACTGGGGTCATCAGAGCTGGACTCAGTACTCCAGGTGGGGTTTCACCAGGGCAAAGCAGAGGAGCAGAATCATGAATTTTGTTGGATTGCATCAGCAGCCTTGGCTGAAGTGGTTCATTCAGTGTCCTAAAGTGCACTCAAACTCTATGCTGTTATCTCTTCTCCTGTTGCAATATTGACTTATGAAATATAATTTGAACAAAGGTAAAAGCACACATAGCACTGCTGCCACAGTGGGCACACTCATGCCAAAATATGATACATACTCTGTCACTCAAACTTCCATGTCTATGAAGAAGAGAAGCATCGTAAGTATTTACTAAACACTTGATTAACTCCAGCCATACTAGAACAGACAAAGTCAAAACAAAGGTAGCCCAGTGTGTATCACATATATTTTCTGTACCATTAAAAATATATGTATTACAAAAGCAAAGCAGACAGGAGTATGGGCAATGTAACATAGCCCTGTAACAGCATTACAGAAAGCAAATATGCATAAAGAAAAGACCAATTAAATAAATTTAAACAAAAAATTAAAAAGAATTTAGTTTTTTTAAGTTTAGAAAGGCAATTAAGGCTAGATCAGAAAGAAAAATGCAAGTAGGCTGCTTCACAGAACTATGCAAAAGAACATATTTTCACACCAGCAGGCATGACTGTAGGAAGGATGGGGCAGGTGGTGAAGGAACTGGATGAGAAGCAAAGCAAATTAAGATAGATGAATGTTTGAAAAGCTTTTAAAATATTTGGAATTTGAATACGAATCAGTGGAAAAGCATGAGCATCCTGCTGCCATTTCCATAGTGGTAATTAATGAATTTTAGTGGTTATTACTGATGTTTGTGAAATACAGAAAGCTTTTGTCAAAGTTTGGATTCAGAAATGAAATTCTTAAGATAGTATGAACCAGGAAAGAGGTAAAGCAGAATTTCCAAAGGGTATATGTGAGAAATGGAACAACTCTGGTGAAAATTTGGCTGTAATGACAGAATATATTGAGGAATAATTCAGTTTGAGGTCTTACAATATATGATATATTCTGCATATATGCATCATACCAGCATAAATTTTGAGCCAGAAGGGATTTAGGGCTGCTAGACCCTCTTTGACAAATAGCAAAAATTTCCCCTTGTATATTTGAATTACTGTGGGCTTGGAAGACTTTAATCCTACAGTGAACAAATATATAGGTGTCCTGTCCAGAAACATAAAGAATTAACTTTATATTATTAAGATACCTGTCCTAATTTTGAAAAAAAAGGAAATTCATGTAAATATTTGTACAAATCATGATGAAGAGGAAAAAGATTAATTGTGTCTTCCATGTTTAATTGCTTGGTGAACTTATCCAGGTGTGAGATGAAGCATTTTTATTTTAATGTGTTGTTGACAAGGGGTCAGAACTGGTCTAAATAGTAATGATTACATTCTTATTCATTAGTGTTTTGAGCAAGAATAGCAACTGATGAATACCACATGAAAGGCCTCCCTCTGCTAGTATAAAATTGATTCAAATTCAGAAGATAAAAATATCACTTTGAATTCTAATTTTAAGTATTTAAGGTGCAAAACAAAAACTTAACGTTACAGTTCCTTTGTAGTGTAGTTCAAGTGATAAGATATTTTTATGAATTCTACAAATAATACTCCACAATGGATCCAGCAAATCCAGACAGACATCTTCAGAAAACCTTGTAAAACTTCCGTTCTTGCTATTACAATAAGTGGTCCTTCAGTTCTAGCAGGGATTTCAGTAAAGCTCTTGATTTTATTGTGGAAAATGATAAAATATATAGTAGTGTTCAAGGGTGTCAATAGAAAATTTCAAAGGGGGTAGGGAACTAAATAATAAAAAAAAGTATTTTTATTATTTATATATATAAAGCTTATTGTAGTAGCTCAAACCAATCCCACACTTCCATGTGGGTAAAATAAAATTGTGGTTAATATACTATAAAACAACTGAAATTCTACAGGGCTGCTTACAGCATTCTTGGCTTAAAGTGATCTAGAACTACCTCTTTTCCAGTGCAGCAATAGAGACAGATACCTTTGACTTTTCTAAGTGCAATGGATATACATTGTGGCAGACTAATACATCACAAGGACTCTTCATCCTCTGCTTCATTTTGCTTTTGGCCAAATAAGCAGTCCTTTACACATCAATTATGTGGACACCTGTGTAATTCTTGTGTAAGGAGAAGAGTTGAGTATCCCAAGGACATGAGGAAGATGTACAGAAAACTTCTTACAGACTAGTCTACTTCCCTTCAGGTTTTATTTTTCTGCCCAGAGATTTTAACTAATGCTAGAAAGTCAATTACCAGACAAAAAGGGTTTGGACCTTCAAAAAATCTTAATATAAACCAATTGGTATAAACCAATTTCAATTTTTTTTCTGTAAAATAGCAAAGGATATAATGTCAAATTTTTTTCAACAATTTTCAATTAAATAAGATTAGTAAATCCAAGGAAACCATTCAGCATTCCTAATAGGAATTCACTGACAGCATTTTAAGATTTTACATGCTAATAACAAGAAAGATGAAAGTTTCAGTGAGATGCTCTCAACTTTACTTCTGATAAACTCATTGGAGTTTAATAAAGCTGGAATCTTAGCTCCCTGTTGTGCGTGACTCTCTTAGCTTTGCACTTGAGTATGAAAAGTGAAAGTCTCTTTGTTGCCCTAACAATAAAATTGACCACTAAAATCAGAATTTTTTCAGCTTAATGTCATTGAGACTTTATGCAAACATTCATTTACTATCAGAAAGATCTCTTTTTTCTGATGAGAAATGAACATGTCAGATGATTAGGCAGATGTGATGCAGTGAAGTTTTGTTCCAGTGATGGAAAGCAGCAGAAATTTTGCACATAAATTCTTCTTCCAGTGGTTCAAAATTCAATTATACAAGCTGAAAATAGTCCCTACAGCCTGTCAGCGATTCAGAAATCTGTCTCTTCCTCAGCCTTACTCTTTCACACTTGACCATTAGGCAATTTCCCACTCTCTGCACACCCAAAAGAGATATTCCTCTCTATGCTTTTAAAATACTGCATGAGATTAACACAGCCACAAGACATATATATGCTATTCATTCTGTCATAGTAATGTTTTTCTAGCTCTGACCTGAGGAAAGTGCAAGGACAAGAGATATAAATATTGTGGTCCCAAAGATCTATTGATGTTGGAGTTCTTAGTGAAACACAATTCCTCTCCTCATCCCTTTCTCAGTCACTTGTGTATTCATTTACATTTTCTCATATATTAGTCCTAGGGCTCTGGCTCAGACTGACAGAGCTCAGATTCTGATGGTAATTTCACTTTTAAAAAGGCTATTCTGGTATAACTGAGCAAAATACAGACTCAAAACTCATATCATGCTTAGGTGACAAATAAGTGCCAAATCTAAGAGACTTCAAGAGCACAGTTAGTGAGCATAACCCTATGGGGCTGATGCCACATTACTCTTCAAAAAGGGATTTGGTAGATGAGCGAGGAAATTCCAGGTACATATCCAAATATGAACATGCTAAGTTCTTCTCCTATAAATTTCAGAAGGCAAACTATACTGACTAGTCCATAACAGCTGTGCATAATTGTCTCTCCAAAAATGGGTTAACTCTGCAAAGATCAGTATTAACTCCCACACAAATTTCGGCTGGAAATCTATCAGGTTGCTAAGATAGCATGCTGTGCATAAAGGCTGCTCCCTGGCTGTGTACCCTCCCTGCAGGCACATGAAGCCCTAATTATGAGGTATATATACAGAAGAGTTTCTGTGGGCTAAGGAGAAGCATCAACAAATACACTACCTTTGCTCCATGAGTTACAGACCCTTTGAAGCCTTTTTCTGTTCCTTGGTTTGTGCTTGCATCATGATATAGGAGGCTGTTTTATACTTCACTTCTTCACTTTTATTATTCTAACCAAAAATAACATCTAATTTTTTTTCTGCGACTCATTAATTTAATTTTAAAATTCAAAGTAAACAAATTCCGAACACCAAGCAATAAACTAAAAACTGTGCTGTGACAGCAGGACTGCCCTTTTCCCATTTAATTACCAGTTAATGTGACTTTTTTCTTTTGCAAAGTCATTTAAATATTATATTAGAAAAATATTTTTTGGACACATTATACACCTTCATTAACTTATTTATTGGTGCATTTATTTCTTTATTTTGCCTCATCATGGGGAGTGGAGGATAGTTTCTTTTTTCACTTCAAGTTCTATTTCACTTTGTTCCTGTATCTTTTTAATGACCTCTTTTCCTCCTACAATGAAAATATTTCCATTTTCTTCTTTTGTATATTTCTAACTTCTGTAAGTCCAGCATCAAGTCATAAAGGATGACTTAAGCATCCTTACAGGCTCACCAGTATGGCTGCAGTTAAATGCAAAGAATGGGTGACTACTCCTGGCTGCCAGCAGCTTATATGCAGTTTCCATAGCTTTCCCTGATGCTCCATAATGAAAGTGATGAGACTGAGATTCTTCTGTATCACTACACTAGCACATAAATTTAATTGCCAACTACTTTGAGAGCCTATATGTGCCAAAATGGAGAATATTTTTAATTTCTTAAATAACGAACTTATCCATGCATTTCTAGAATATAAGAGTTAAGACACAGAATAGAACAATTTTGGCACTGAGAAAAACAATATAGGTGAATTTCTTAAAAACCAGAGAGGCACAAAGAAATTACCCTTTGATTTACAGTATAAATATTTTCCAAATCTACACAGGTTAAAAATGCTAGTTGTCATATTTGTTTTATATCTTAGCATCTTTGTTTTCTTTATGCTTAAGATGCCCTCAACATATATCCTCACGAGTATAGCTAAGTTGGAAGAGGAAGGTTAGAAAGATTTATAATGTTGCCAGAACTGTCATATAGGCAACAAACAGAGAATATTTCATCATAAGGGCTATGAAAGTATTCTGCTTACCATTTCTTTTAAAGTACATTTTTTCCTTTTTTTCTTTGTAAAGAACAAATATTAGTGCTTTTGAAACAAAAAGCTAAATTTTTTGTAACAATTTGAACAGCTTCTTTATCTTTGTCTTATGGATAGAAATCAAACATAACATATGGATAGAGAGACAAACATAACAAACACTGGCAGAATTAAGTATGAAACATTTGCATAATGTGCATCGATGAGTTTTAATTTTCTTACACCTAGTTTATGTAAACCAAGTCCTCCTTAGTTATTTTCTACAGTTTTCTTATATCTAAGGGTACACTGAAGGGGCTTCATCCCCTTATCCCTCATACATCACATTGTGTATAATACATTTAGATTTATAGGCTGGAATTCATCCCCCAAAAGACGTGAAAGACAGTAGGCAAACCTTTAAGTTACATTCTGCTACTATATGTACTAGTTTGACAAATGTAGAAACTATAATTATAGTATTATTGATAATACTTTAATAAAGTAATAAAACAATAATTAATGAAATAGTGTAATAATAAAGACAATATTAATAACAGCAGCTTTTAATTATGTCCATTGATTGATCACTGCACGGGTCTCTTATTTTAACAAAATACATATTCCATAAGAGTTATGATTTTGTTAGAACTTGGTTGGGTTTTGCAGTTCTTTCCTGAAGAGCTTCAGCAATCTTCATCAAAAACAGAGATGGGGGGGAAAAAAAACCACCAAAAACCTAAAGCAGCAACTCTGGGATACAACCATACTAGATATCTAGTAGTTCTCTGAACATTTAGAAATATCCAAGCCCTTTTGGGGAAACTAAAAAAGAAAACAGTTTTTAGATAGTTCTTGCAAAATAGACCCAGCTGCTCTATTGAGACGGGAACTCCTCAAAGAAGAAAACTTCTCATGTTAAAGGGATGAAGCCTCTATATGGATTAAGGACAAGAAGTAGTTCAGGATTAAAAATATTAACACATCAGAGATTGCCTGCCTTGGCAGTACTGGAAAGAGAATAGTGTTTCTAACCTCAGACAAATAAGGACACTAAGTAACTGAAGAGAGACCATTAGGCAAGTCATAAATCTATAGAATATTTTATCTTCCCAAGCATCTCCCTAAACAAATAATTTGCTTGAAGTTGCTGTTTCTATGTAAGGATAAATGTATTATACCAAAATGTAGCAATCTCTAATTCATTCTACTAAAGTATTGGGCTTCTTCCCAGCACCTTAATTGGGAGTACAACAAAATTGTCCTTCTGCAATGGGTAGCAGCAACAGTGAAGAGAAGTAAAGGAATTCTAGCTTTGTGCTCACTTCAGGGCATTGTCTTAGATTTTTAATTTAGCACATGTTAAAAAATTATGTTATATAAAAATGAATAAAATGTTTGGTTTTGAATCTTCATTGTGTTTTGATTGGTTTTGCACCCGAGAAGAGGGTCTTTCCATCTTCCCCTCTCAAATATGCAGGTAAATGGAATATTTATGTGAAGGATCTAATTATTTGTTTCAAATCAGGTAAGTTTCTTTCAGCATCCTCCATTTAAATGGTATTATTGGCTGAATGGCAGAGCTCAGAGAGTCATGAGCAGATTCAGTGAAGCAGAATCTATCTGGAGACCCATAAACAGTGTTGCTCCACAGGGATCAGTACTGTGTCTAGCCTTATTCAGCTTGTTTTTCAGCAGCCTGGACTAAATAGCCTGGACTAAGCAAGTTTGCTGATGATACAAAATGGGGGAAGTAGCTGATACACCTGAAGACTGTGCTGCTGTTCAGCAGGACCTTGAAAGGCTGGAGGGTTGGCTGGGGAGAAACCTAATGAAGTGCAACAAAAGCAAGCGTAGGGTCCTGAACCTGGGGATGAATAATCCCAAGTGCCAGCACAGGTTAGGGGACGTCTATAAGGAGCAGGTCTGCAGAGAAGAACCCAAGAGTGTTGGTGGATGACAAGGTCACCATGAGCTGGCAATGCCATTGCAGCCAGGAGGGCCAGTCCTGAGGTATAACAGGAAGAGTGCGGCCAGCAAGCCTAGGGATATTATCCTCCCACTCTACTCTGTCCTACAGGCTACATCTGAAGTATTGGGCTCAATTCTGATCTCCACAGTCCAAGAAAGAGAAATTGTTACTGGCAAGGGTTCAGCAGAGTCCACAAAGATGATGAGGGGTCTGGAGCATCTCTCCTATGAGGATAGACTGCAGGAACTGGACCTGTTTAGTCTACAGTACAGAAGACTGAGAGGGGACCTCATCAATATGTACAAATATTTTAAAATCGGGTATCAAGAGGATGGTGGCACACTCTTTTCAGTGGTGCCGGTGAAAGGACAAGAAGCAATGATCATAAAACACAAGACGTTCCATCTCAGCAGGAGGAAGACCTGCTTTACACTGGAACAGGCTGCCCAGGGAGGTCATGGAGTGTCCCTCTCTGGAGATGTTCAAAACCCGCCTGGATGAGTTCCTGTGTAGCCTGCTCTAAGTGACCCTGTAATCTCTGGAGGTCACTCACAACCCTAACTATTCCATAATTCTGTGATTCTGTAGCTGGAACCTAGCTACAAAAGACAAAAATTATTCCTTTTAGAGAACTCTGTGTTGATCTTTGTTCATTATTTGTATTTTTCCACCTATCTTCAGCATTACAGTGAGCAGTCCTGTTTCAAGATATCAGCTGTCTCATCCTTCTCTTTGTATTCCTTCCTTGCAGTGTTCTCTACATATATAAAAAAAAAAACCTGAAACAGAAAAATCCCAGACGGTCTCCAATAGGTGACCTTAGTGAATGAAGAAGGAACTCTAGAGGGACAAACACAGGCTAACTGCTGCTTTTTATATTTTCTTCCACATAAAACCAAACAGCAGCTAGTTTGCCCTGGGCATTTTGCTTTATACATTGTGTAGAATGCATATTCTTGTCCATTTGTATTCATCAGATCTAAATCTGTAAATTGCTATCATGCTGACAAAGAACCAGAGACAGAATCTAACTCCCGTGTTGCTCCTGTGTGTAATAATATGATTTCCATGACTGGAAATTTACTTGGTGCCCTTGTACAGTGAAAAGATGGTATAAATCTGCCTGAGTAAGATTAACATCCAGTTTCCAACTCTGACATGAGGGGGAGTGAACTAAACAGATAGAAAATACCAGTGTCCACAAAGAAAAGACATTTTAGTATTTTCTTGTGTATAATAGGAATTAATCAAATATTTTCAGTTGCTTCTCAAGTTTAGATATTAAACCATTAAAAACCTCAATCCATTACTCTTCACAAAGCCAACAAAAACTGAAGCAGAGCACATAATTAGAATTAATTGCATTGCCTGCTTTCAGGAAGAGTTCTGAGATATCCACTGGAGCTCCAAAAAAGGTCTTTTTCACCATTTGGGGGACCTTATGTAAGCTATTTTGCAAAAACATCATTCATATGACATTTCATAAATATTGCAAGTCAAATCAAAATGAACAGTGAATGCTTTATGTTTTCTGCCCCTTCTATTCAGCAAGAACAGCAAGTTCAGCAAATTCTGTACTAAAAATTTTAAACATGGACCACTGATAGACTTCTAAGTGGGGCTTTGGACCCAACCATCCCATTATCAAAGTTGTATTAGAAAATACTACAAAGATGACACAGCTCTGAAAACTAAGTTGGAATATTGTAACTTCATCCAGAATTAAGACTGCAGCTTGCCAATCACTAATACAGTCATGGGAAGCCAGAATAATAGCACATAATGAAGGATGTTTTCAGGAGCATATTTCACATTAATAAAAATCTCTGGACATGGTTGATTAAAAAAAAATAATCACTTTCCTACTGGTTTCTTACACTAAGTCTTCTTAAATGTGACATAAACTCGACTTTTCCATCTCTGCCACACATTTTTGCATTAGTCTTTCTGTTCCTTGGGTTTGTCAGCACTCTACTTATCAGCATTTTGACTGAAGTTTATGTTTTGCTCTAAAGGGCTTTACATGTGTATTTACTGCAGTGGTATATAAATGAATAGAACTTAAAAGTGAATGACTGAATATTAAATACATCGAAAGCATAGTTTCAAACACTTTAAGGGGAAAAGTACTGCATTTACAAAAGTGTGAGATTTTTTTATTCAAGGTATTTACTTTCCTAATACTGATCCCAGACTCTGCAAAGGCAAGGCTATCACTAGCCCAACAAAGAAAGCTGGAGCATTGCAAATTGGTTTGTTTTTCCTGCAAGATATTAGTCAGAGATAGGTTAAGCTACATAGGACTACACCTTTCTTTTCCACAAAGTCAGGTAGTCAGAGATGACAGACCTGTACACCAGAGAATTTAAACACAGGGAGATACAATTTTCACCAAAAGCATTCCCAGGGAAGAATAATTCCCTATGGAGAAACAGGAGAAAAAAAGAAAAAACACAATCCCAAGAACTTGCCACCGTATGTAAAAAACACACAAGCTAAATCTAAAAAACTGAATGTTTACGTGAGACTAATTTTTTACCAAGTGAATTGCTACATTTCATTGTAATAATTAAAAGGATAATGTAACATGCAATAAAATAATGATAAATATAGTGATAGAAAAAACAATTTAAGGGTTTATGGTTACACAGTCCAAAAAGAAGAATGCATTAGTCACAGGAAAAGAAAAAATAATACAAAAAAAAAAGCTAACTCATAAGAAAACAAAGAAAGAGGTTTAAAAGTTTTAAAAAAGGGGTAACAAAATTCTGAATAAAAATTCTGATTCAAGTAAGGATTTTTGGAGATTCTTTCATTCTTATGATTTATTAGTTCTTCACCAGAACTACTGCACTGAGACACTATGGGTTTTTTATTAATAGAAAATTATTAATGCCACTGCAATCAGTAATAAGGACTTTCTCTTTCATCAGCTAGTGGTCTGGTGCTGATCAGATGATGAAATCAAGGAAAGTGAATTGGTAAACCAGCTGAAGAAGGCATTTCTAATATGATTTAAGATAACAACAACAGAAACTGAGGAGCATTCTCATTTTTCTTTAGTTCACTTCTGGCTGTAACAGTGTGATTTCATTTATGCCTATAAAAACTGTACATAAAATCCTTATCTAATACTTAGACTAACCACCTCCTCTCAAAGGGATAAATTAGAGCATAATTCAAATACAGTGCAAAGATAAGATCTTGGTATTTTTTGTGTCCTACCATGTATTTTCACAATGGGAAATAAACATTCACAAATTATGAGAAATACATATTTTAATCCTTTCCACGCTATGAGTAAAATGCAGGAAAGGGTACCACATCCCTCTGTTTGTGAATGAGTGAATGAGAATTTAAAAAGACTAAAGAAGCAGCAAAACACACACAGACTCTCCCTCATTAGATTTTTTGCACAATAGTGACTACAGAGAGCTATGAATACACAGTACTATGAATAATAAAACATCTGTGAATTACATAATGTCACTAAGTACATTCCAAATGGTATGCATATATTAACCCACAAACACAGGCTGGTACTTATTTAATACAAAATCAGAAAAAAAAAAAAAAAGGTGTTTCACAAAGGCCCTGGAAGTCCATTATATTAACCAATTCTCACATATTACTCCAAGGAATGTGATGCTATTGTTACACCACCATAAACAATTGTCACAGCAACAGCTCTCAGTGACAGGTAGCAATATCTCTGGGAAATCAATCAACTTAAATAAAACAGTTTAAGGAAATGTAATTACTTCTTGCATATATGTAGATTCTGGCTGGAGTCTACAAGGAAAAAAAAGAATATGAGGACTTTTATACACATTAAGATTCTGTATTTTCACAGCATTTTATATTGCCATTGAAATGCAGAAGCAAACTTTGAGCCCATAGCACCTTCTGACAATCAAAAAAATGTTCCTTTGTATCACTGCAGACTTCACACAGCTTGATTGGAACCCTCTGGTTTAGAAGTGCCCCAACACCACCCTGGTGATAAATCATTTTAAGATTTGCATACTTGCTGTTAGCTTTAATACATGATGTGCTGCTTTTTCACTGCTGAAGCAAGGCTTCTTTTTAAGCAGCTGTAGTAGTCTCTTGACAGTGTAATACAGATATGAATCCATAATTGTAAAGGGAACTCAAAATTATGATTTCTCTGCTGTATATTCTTCTTAATGACTAGTTAAGAAACAGGAACATAGGACCATTGTTTTAAACACAAGTCTGAAACCCCAAGAGGGGGTTAATATTAGAAATTTTTTTTTAAATCACCTTTTCTCTCTCTCTCTGAAATCACCTGCTCTTTCAATTAACAGAAACCCATCACTTAGTAAAAATACAAAGTATTTTATTATTCTATTATAGGTTGATACCATTATTTGAAAGACTTTTCTGTGAAGTAGCATACTGTTTATGCTCATCTAGTCATATATAACATCAGACAATTTGACAGTTTACCACACTAAATCCTGATTCAAACCCTCCTGAAATCACTGACTTGCATTTTCCTTTTACTTCCTTGAGTCAGAAGTGTTTCAAAAGTCAAATGCTGTTCATCCTTTCACTCCAGTATGCAGCACTCCAAGCTCATCTCACAACTGCCTCCTCTGATGTTATGACCTCCATGGTAAGATAGTGTAGGTTTATTCATTATAAAAACTTAGGATGAGGCTCTAGGGTTTATGAAATTAACAGATGGCCTCAGCCTAAGTGTATTTAAAGGAGATTTTATTTTTTAATGAAAATAATTTCAGATTGGGTATGTAACCAAAATTCAGGTATGTATTTGATCTTATCCCAGAAATAATTCAAGATAGATCATCCAGGTTACCATATGGGCTATATTCCTATTCCTATTTCTATTAAAAGCAGATTACAGAGTGGCTAAAGCTACTTATGATTTTTCAAGCTTACCAGTATTAATTTGAATAAGATAATAGATGAGAGAAGAATGATTGGCAGCCATTCCATCCACACAAAGTACAAACCCCTTCAGCAGAATCTCATTGGACTGCAGAACTAAATATCAAAAGATCTAGTGATAATTTAATCTTCCATTTTTTTTAAATAGTAGTACTTCTTCAGGTAATGTTATTCACTCTACTTTTTCCTAAAAATAGAGATTTGACATATTTATATTCTGTCCTTAAATGCAGTACTGTGAAGTATTATGAAAGTTTGGATACGTACACTGAGGTATTAGATATATGCAACATAAAGTCTGTTGATGTGCAAAAAATCATGAAGTTCACACAGTGAGTTATGAATCCAGTCTTGTTCAAGCCATTGATATCCATGTCTGGGGACAAGAATTCCAATTGCCTTATCTTTCCTGGTTATGGCATGTAGGGAAGCAGCTAGTGCATCTGCACAAGCCCTGAGAGACAGATGAATAAGCCAGAGAGATGATACAGATGTCCAGAATCTTCCCACCTGACACCTGGGTGAATTTACACTGGTTATTGCAAGACGTGGATAACCATCTGTCCACCTGTCTGGTAGTTACACTAAAGGGTCATATTGTTTCAAAGAGTTAATCACTGGAGTAAGTAATAGAAAAAATTTTTGAAAATTCACACTATTTCCTACATGAACTATAATAGTCATTATAAGTCTCTCCTGGTGCAGTTCAACAAGGCCAGAACACCAGAAATCCAGCAGTCAGTGCACTATAAGATAAAGGTTTTAGTATATTTCCAATAAATTATGCAAAAAAATGAAATGGTTACATTTTAAGGACAATTCTCTGCCCCATCATATTAATATGAGAAAAAATTATTATTCTGACAATGGCAAAGCTGAAATTTCTTATGCCAGACCTCATGGTTCTAATTTTTTGACTTCAACATAGAAAAACACTGCACATGCAAAGGTGAAGAGTTTCCTTAAATTTTATGTTAGGCCATAAATCAGCAAATTCCCATTGACGCTCATGTATTATGGATAGAATTTAGTTAAGCAATTCTTATAATGTACTGTAATGTAAGTCCTACATGTATTTAATACACCAGACAGTCAAAGCACAGAGATCTAAGGTGGCTTCTTTCATCCCAGGATAGTAGGTCAGTGTCATTAACAAGATCCCCAATTCCCACTTCCCAGTTCTATGTAGTAACCAGATAATTCATTTGAACTTAATGGAGCTCAAGATATAATTGCAGCCTCTACTGAAGTACGTGATAAGATAGAAATATGTCCTGTTGTATTGTATTATATATAAGCCGAAATCTAAATCTAAAAAAAAACTGTCAACGGGATTCTAGAAAGTTAATGGACTAAATGGCAGTTCAAAAACCTTCTGCCTTGTTTCAAGACTTGCTAATGCATCATCTTCTATCATTACTTACAGTACTGAATTCTGTAAAGCAGAGATTCTGACATTACTGTCTGACCTCCCAGTTATAAATCCTATTTTCTGAAAGCACTTTTTTACCTTGAAATGTATTAAAATAAGCCACAAACTCAAGCAAAGGTACAAAAAAATTAATATAAAAAATCACCCTAAAGACATGTATAAAAATAGGATGTATTTTTCAAAAGTTGTCCTATCCAAAATAACTTTTCAAGTGAAATCAAAATCTGCATGGTGCTGCTCACTGACAGTTCTACTTTCAGGGAGAATGACTAAAAGCAAAGTGCAGAAGGCTGCATAGAAGTGCTCCACAACACAATACAAAATGAAATTGTCATATTCAAAATCTAAAGCTATATTTAAAAATTAAATTTGCTTTTAAAATGGGAGACAAAAAATTAAAAAAACGGTTTATTATTACTGCCCCTATGTCTTTACCTTTTCTTTATTTCAATATTAATTCCAGAAATCAACATCATCAATGTAAGAAAAATAGAGGAAAACTAGAGGCTGCATCTAGAGATTTTATTTGGTTTGCCTCCCTGCATCCATTCAAGTACTTTAGGAGTGATCCAATGTCTGTACATGAAAAAGGCACAAGCTTTGCTCAAGAGCTATGATCAGATTAACAAAAATATTCAAACTGATCTTCCCCGAAAGATCAAAAACTGAACTTAACAGGTAACCAGCAATTATCAATTCCTTATCACTGCAAGGTGCTCAGACTTCACATACTTTTAAGAGTCTGAAAAACAAGGTGAGCATGACATGGTGTCACGACATGACATAAATTTTACAGCAAATCTAAATGTACAATTTTCATTCTTCTTTCACCATCTTCCTTGCACTATGAAATCTCTATCATGCATAGGAAATACCTGACTAATTGCATCAGGAAGTCTTACCCTTTTTATTCCACAACACTGCCTATAGCTGCTTCTTTCAGGCTCCCCAGAGCTTTAATTCACAATTTTTAATGTGGTCCATGGGGAGTATTTCAAAATGAGGGATGGAAACAGGATGAAGGCAACAAGAAACACACTGAATCTCCCACAGCTTGTCTAGTTTTCTCTTTGTAATGTAAGCTTCTCAGGACAAAGCTCATGTATTGTTGTGTCACTACCAGCACTGCGTATATAATAAACAGTTTCACAATACTATTGAATTAGTTACTTCCATGTCTTTTCTCCAATTTGTTGAAAGACTTTACCCACTAACCATGCCAATATATTCATATTTCACAGTCATTTAGTACTTGTATAAAAACAGATGTGGTATCTATATTCAAAATCAACATAAAATATAAATTTAATAATAAATTCTAATAATGTTGGAATTTTTAAACATAAGAAATATAACCCGCACATTTTTTTTTCTTAATTGCAGCATGGTTCAATGTAAAGCATTTTTTGACAAAAGTGCACTGAAGTATACATACATATATATGCATGTATAAGTGTCCCATATTCATAGTGATGAAAGTTAATATCTCTTTCAAACACTTTGGCCACAAGGCAGTTCATAGCTGTTAAGCAAAACAAAGGATTTGCTCTGAAAAATTCACCAAAAAAAAAGAAAATGAATCAAATTTTCTCTGACTGGGACAATGAAAATTACCCTTTTTACAAGTGCAACCCCAAAGAACTGGGTACTAGTGGCAGAACTAGGAACAGAGGCTGAATTTTCTGGTTTCTAGCCCTTCAACAGGTAAACTGATTTTCTGCCCCTCCATAGAAATGGTGTTGTGATATCAGTAAAGTCAAATATATAAACTGTCTTCTATCATTAGATGCATGCTAAAACAAACCAAGCGTGATGAGACATTTCTGCTTAAAATTGTTCCATGTTAATTGACATTAGATGCAGAAAGATTTTGAGCTTGAATGCATAAAATTCCTCTGAGATAAAGTCTCTCTGTAGACTCTCAGAGACGCCAAAAAGTGTTTCATCCTAAATATTAAAAAAACTACTTAGGCTGAATGAAAGGGTGCCCACTATGCTTACTTCCTACTGATTGTGACACTATGCAGCTAGGTGAGATGCCAAACTTTGCAATATTCATAATTCACCTGTTAAAACTATGCCTGCATAACTGGCTACATGCTAATTCCCTTCTTACAGGTGAAAGCTGAGACTGGCTAGAGTTATCTTTACTCCCTGTGTGCTTCTACCATTCTCACAATACAGGGCTGGATAGCAGAAGAAAATGATCATTCTTCTAAGAGTAAAAGGAAAAAGCAGATGGACATTTATGATATCGAACTCTGCCCACGTTTCTTATGAGGTTAATTAGTTTATATACCACTCTTTTTCTTGTATTTGCTAAAATAAAATTTCTCTAGACAGTATTCAAGAAGTGATACCTCTTATCCAGAAACAATTGTCTGCATACAGTTTCACAGTTTAAAGAGAGGTTATTTCGTGTCAAAAGCCAATTGAAAATTCTGCTTTCCAGAATAAAAACTCTGCAAAATGTAACACAGATGACTAGGCCTGATAAAATAGGCTACAGAGCATAATCAGGTTTATTAAAATCCTGCAGAACATTTTTCTCTGTCATATTTCTCATAGATAATATATAAGAAAATATAGTATTTATATGTGTAAATAATAAAAAATAGAATTATTTTAATTAGCCTGGTTGGCACTTGCTATTCAAAATAGTGTCACTGGGCTAGACTAAGACTGTTTAAATGTGAAAACTAATCTGATTTGGAAGATAATTAATTTTAAACTAAATGTAGGAACATTAATGCCTTTCTTGGATTCCACCACTGAAGAATATTGAGGGATCTGTAGTAACTGCCAGGAGTCATAACAAACCTTTTCTTTTTTCTTCCTCATTAGCACCATAAATTCCTTAGAAAGGGCAACAAACTGGTTTCCTGTGATATATGCCATTCCTAGGAACTGCAGTCAAAGGAAAACTCACTGCTGAAATGGTAATCTACTGGTGTATGATGGAGAATAAAATTCGATTGTGGCTTCTTGATATTTCAGGAACACATTCCAACAAAAACAAAGAGCTTAATGCTAAAAAATGAAATCGTAAGCGTGTTCATGGTGATAGAAAGGATTTAAAACATGTGTCATATTCGTCATCTCTTAATGTAGATTCTGGTAATATATTGAGAAAAAAATAGAAGATGGAACAGCATTTCATATATTTATAATTTTCCCTAAATGAAATGTCAAAAGTCAGATATAATGTCTGCAAGCACAATAGCTTAATTTTTCCCCAATGAAAAGGGAGATAATACTGAGTTTGTAAGAATGCATAATCAAGTATATATTGGAAATTTAAATATAGCGGGTGCATTTGAGAGTACAAAGCTATCTTTTACTAGTTCAGCAAAATTCAGTCTATTGAATGACTCTCAAAGAGTAAAATGAGTAATGGGTTAAAGCATGGATTGTCCAGTCTTTTTAAATGGTGAGTGGATGAATCTAAGAATCTGTCCTTATGGGTCTATATGAAGCTTGTACGAAGAGACAGGGTTTTTTATAAGATTGAGAAATCTCAGCTGAAGGTTTTAAATTGTTTATGAGACTTTGCAAAAAACAATTTACTTGAATTGAATTGTGTTGTTCACCCTGAGACTAAAGCGTGATCTGGGTGGTGCAAGTTTACTTAATTTAATCCTTTATTCTAGGTTTGACAGATAGTTTAGCAATCTGAGTACTATTGCAAAGACCATTTCTACTGCATCATTTATATGTAAAATTGTGTTTGTCATCACTGAGAGTGCCTCTACAAATTGTGATAGTACACATTTACTAGAAGTAGAACCACTAAGAAGAGAAAAAGAAATCTTGTGCTATTCATTCCCTTTCCCATTGGTTGCCATTTCATATAATATTCCTACTAATAATTTATCTAACTTGTTTTGCAACTAGCTGAAAAAATTACATATGACAATTTGCCTGATAATTTTCTATTGACATATCTTGTTCTTTAGTGTTCTTGTATAAAACAATTGAAAATAAAGGGATACTGGAAAAAGTGTGGTTTTTACTTAAACAAGAAAGCTCTGGGTATATTTGGCCTGGTCATATGAATAAGGTATTTCAGATTTGGCTTTAAAAGCTCTAAATTGACCTCTTCCTAAAGTATAGGAAAATGAGAATCAGATGGATGTATTTTTTCTCTCATTCAAGCAGGACAACAGCAAACAGATAGTAGAATGTCACTTGTCACAAATATCGTTCACTCCCTCATTCTGACATAAAAAAAGACACTACCCAACAATGAAGCAGCTATAGGAGGCAAAGAGGAAAGAAATAGTTCATAAAAGCTATATTACCACTTGCAATTCTGAAGTTCCCAATAAAATGCAAGTTGATATAACAGAAGAAAAAACTTCTTCATTTGGTCTCCCACTGTTTTGGTGCCCTTTCCTCACTGGTATTGTAGTAGGAGGCAATATAAAAGTGTTTTTATTCCATACAAATTGCTTGACTGCTAAACTCTCTGAAATCTGAAAATTACAGTAGTTCCAGAAATTTTTTTAAGGGTTCTTTCTTCGCAATTGTTTCTGACCAAAAAATTAAATACAGAAGAATGAAATTGCAACGAAGACAGAAGACACAATTTTGATTTCATTTCCAGTTGAAGAATAATTTTATTGAAATAAAATTGCTATATTTGAGATAAGAATCTGATCAGAGGTACTTAACAATGCCTTTACATGTTCCACGTTGAAATTTTTTTCTAAGATAATGTCTATATTCAGAAAAAGGTTGAAAATTTCACAAATATATTTGCATACTTAGTGTATTTATTTCTGCAAAATGTTACATCTTAAATATTTTGGTATTTTTTTCCTTTTTTTTCTTATCTTTAGGTAAGATTTCCAAATGTTCTGAAATGCTCTCACAAAATACAGTCCATGGACTGCAGGTATTTCATACACCATTTCTAAGCATCAATGGAACTAAAGAAAAGGGATAGAAAATGCAAAAGAAGCAACCTCTGTTCTGTTTTTTTTGACAAAGATATCGGTATCAATCTTTATGGTTCCCTGATGTTCCTAAACAATGCATTCCAATAGAAAACTGCATTTCTTGATCTCTTTTGCATATTTTCCCTTCTCATTTCTGTATGTCTTAGTTGTAATTTTCTTTATTTATTTTATTAATAATTTATTTTATGCAGAATTACTAAAGTTCCAGACTAGCAATCAAGTTTAAATAAACAATGTCCACGCAGAAAAACTGAATCAATTCAAAAATGAAAGAATTGATTTTTTTATTTTAATTTTGCTCATTGATTTTGTTCACAGAAAACAAAATCAATGTGGTAGCAGCCTACTGACTTTGAAGTTTGATAATATATCTCAGTACAATAAAGAGGTCAAAGCCGCTACTGTATCATAAATTCCTCCACTCAGAACTAATTACTCCAAATGGGAAACAGAGGCAGACTATCAGTTTTGAAGGGATAAACACAAAGGATGAGCTAATTCAGACACAAACACATAACAATCAGGAGAGAAAAAGTATTTTTCAGCATTTGTTCATACAGTTGAAAAGACATACTACGAAGGCAATTCACAAAATATAGTCTTGTTACAAATATAATGTAATTTTCTCACACAGCTATACCAGATTTACATCACAAACTTCAGTGGGCTGAAGTTATACTTTATTCCTAAGAAAAAGACCTTGTTGGAAAATTATTATTCAAATATCCTCTTTTGTTGCTTCTTATGATGAAGGATATGACCAAATAAAATATTTAGGAGAAAATATTCAGCCTTTCTCTAAATCATAAGCTGATATACAGAGTAATATCCAAATACATATATAAAATGAATATAAAAATTTGCATGTGTATATATATACACATATAAGATTGGAGTTGGCACTATAGTCTTTGTTTTTATGTGATGTATATAGCTTAGTGACTGCAGAGTTATTCTGTATATATGGTTTTGATACTGGCAGTTGTACAATCTCTGATACAATTATTCTGGTCTGGAGCACTCTAGCCAAGTGAATTCAATTGTCTTTAGCAAACAAACTGTATGTGTACCATGTGATTGTTGATTTCCCTATTTGCTGAGAGTCATTTAGCATGTTTGGTTTCTTCTTTGTATCTACCTGAGCTTCCTTTGAGAGCCATTTCTCTCAGCAAAAGCTGAAGGCCCCAGTGCCGTTTGACTTGAATCCTTTTCCAGACTCTCTCTCATGTCCCTGAGCAGGTCAAATATTTTCAAATACTAAGACTCTTTCTGGATTTCCAGAATTCCAGTCCTGAGGTATATTTTTTCTTTGTTTATCTAGCATATTGTCAGGATTGTCTTTTGGGGTTTTTTTCAGCAAACCACAAATACTTCATTGATTCAAACACTGAAAATTTAATCTTGTTCACACTCATCTCCCATTTACTAATTCAACAAATCATCTAATCAAATCTCAGTCCTTTCAAGGATGGAACAAAGAAGAAAATGGTGAGTGTTTTCATCCTATTCATACTCCTGAATTAGATGGTATTTGATCCTCTTCCTCCACTTATGATCAGTTCTGCTTACCAAACCTTTCTATGTACCATTTTTTTCCTGTTTTGGATTCTTGCTTCTTTCCATTCTCCATTTAACGTCTCTCCAAATGCATCCAAAATGTAATCTGAATCTCTTGTTTCAAACAGTTTTTATCATGATTTATCATGTTTTTTTTCTGTTTTTTCTAATAGCTTTGCTTTAAAGGTACACTTAGTTCTGCAGTAACCCTGCCCCCTGGGAATCAATGTCTAACATAAAAGTAAAGAGTGTTCATGGATTTTATGATCCAACATCCCTTAGAGTTGGAGGGTCAATTCATAAATAGTTCACTTACGAGCACATACATTCATTTTACATGATTCCTCAATGTGGTCAGGGTGCTGCGTAGTCTGCACTGTATCCACCTACAAAAAATACAGAAATATATGTCTGCTTACTGGGATGTGAGTAGGGTTTGGCTAACTTTATCCTCTACCATGGATCTTACTAGCAAGCAAAAAAGTTCTCTGCCTTAGATGCAAACATATTCCACAGAATAACTATTTTGTCAGCAAAGACAGAACAGTCTGTTTCATACAGACAAGTACAGAAACATACTGTTTCATATTTCTTAAGAAAAAGAAGGAATTAAGTGAACTATGCCCAGAAACAGGCTGTTCTTAAATTATAGACAAATTGGATTGATTTATACTTTTTCCATTTCTTACTTAGAATTACTGCAGACAGAGTAAAAAATAATATAAATGTCTCAAGTATCAGTGGTGAACATAACTCTTCTCCATTAAATGATGGGATAAATAGTGCAGTACAGAGTGTTGAAAGAAGCAAAAAATGGGAAATTTATAAGAAAATAAACAGGCAACTCCTCTTTCACTTCATCTCTCTCACCCAACCATCAGATAAAATGGAGTGAGCAAGTCAGATTTGAAGGGCAACATACAATGACAATTCTATGAACGTCTACATTCTTCAAAATGCTAGGTATCAACTATCTTACTCTAAGGTGGACATAAAGAAAATGGAGAACTATGGAAGAACCTTCTTCCTTTGACTCACTTTGATCAATATACTTGTGAAGGAAATGAGACACTAAATAGACATACACATCTAGGATAAACAGTGAAGGTTTCTGTCCAATATATTCTTCAGAAACAGGACTTAAAATATCACTTGGAATTGGGTCATCCACACAAAAAAAATTAACCCATTATTGGTGATCACATAACATGTTTTGTTGGCATTCATCAGTCTTTTCAGCTTTTCCAGTTATTATTATTACTATTAAATTATTAATAATTTATATTTATTTTACATCACTGACTACTACATCCTTATTTTAATGAATCATTTCTTCTAATCTGTTACACACAGGTAAATTTAAAACCCAGTTACACAAAAGTAGGATAGCAATGTCATGCATCTCTATAAAACATCTTTTCCTCTATGAACATTATCCATAAAAGACTCCTAAATGTCCTCAAATAACAACGTTTACTCCTTAATCTAAATATGATTTTCTTACAGGAAGCCATTTGGGACAAGCAAGCAAAATATTCTGTTCTGGTTGCAGAAGAAATACATTTACACCTCAATGAAATACTTCATCATGACCAACCAAATTACATACAAATGTCTTAGCTCAATTTAGACTGACTTAACCTAACAAAACAAAAACACTAAATAGGCCAAAACATTAAATAAAAGTACAGGTAATGTTCCCACCTACCTACCTACCTACTTACCTATTTTTATCATTCTATGTGTACTTTTCAGTTAAGTTCTTTTAAGTTCTTTTAAGTTATTTTAAGTTCTTTTCATTTAAGTTGAGTACCTCAAAATTCCTAGCTTAACAGTTGTAAATATTTATATAAAAATTAAGTTTTGCTAACTTCAACGAGACTATTCCTGAATATTCACTGGAATAGTAGACTTGTCCAGTATGCAATCAACAGGGATCTGTTAACATGTACTTTGAATACCTTTTTCCAAAATATAAACACAATTGTGAGCATCTGGTGCATTCATAAGATATTTCTGAGGCAGAAAATGTTCATAGATGTAACATATACCGTCTATATTTAGAGCTTTCTTGTATGACAGATACTGATACTGGTTTTTTTCAGTTAACAAATCAAATCATAAATCGTGAGAGAAAAGCTTAAACAAGCAAAAGAAATTACCTGGCACATACAAGACAAAATATTGAATCTTTTTTATCACAAATGCAATACATTAAATCTCAGGCAATCATGGAAGACTCAGTGTGTGTGTATCTATATTACCTGCAGTACACCTGATGCAACATACAAAGGGAAGGATGACAATGCAATTTGTTGTGCCTCTTTATGTTACATCCTAACAAGCAAAAAAGTCTGCATCACCTACCAATCTTTGGCACACACTGCAGGCACAGAGAGCAAACTGATGGAAGGCCTTGCACCTGCACTTAAAGTGCTGCATGCTACATGAGAATCCAAAGACAACGCCGCGACAAATCAATGCTTCAAAATGCTCAGTGGTGCTCAGAAATATGTACAGAAGGACTCCAAACTTAGACTGAAGACAAATTCACACCCAAATCACATTCCCATGCTCTGTGTCATTAGTAGATGCATCCATACATAATGATTGATGGAAAATAATTAGAAAATTATCTTTTCTTTCAAAATTTCTGTTAAATTAAGCGTTGTTTTCCCCATTTTTCTATGGCAGTTGAAGAATCTTGCTAATTTCCATGAAATTGATGTTACTGTCTTGCTCCTCCTTCCATTTCCTTTCGCAAAAATGCACATACACCAAAGTTAAATGAAGAATTGATAGTCACTACTTCAGTTGTTACAAGCAACATGCTTGCAGCTCTCCACTAATCCAGTCCATAATATTAAAATATAGGTCTAGAAGTTTCTTATTACATACCAAGTACACTTGCATATCATAGGCATAATTTCACATAATTTCTTGATAGGTTACAATTATTTTTCCTGAAGATTTCAACGGGAAATTGCTTCCAGAATTTCAATGCTGCAGTACATAAAAATTATTGTAGAAACCACCCCAAATTTATTTATGGATCTTTATTTCTGTTTCTCCATTTTCCTTAACTTACATATTCATTGTCATTGGGAAGCAACCTTTTAGTATTAGTGATATATATTTGCTATTAATTGTAATTATTTTTCATTAAATAAGTGAGAAGCCACACTTTAACAGAGTATAGTGATCCCAGCCATAATATGTTGGTGCAAACTCAGAGTTATTAACTTCTGCAGTTTTATTGTAAAGTACAGTTTTATTGTGGGGGGTTTTGCCACTCATTTCACTTTATCCTTAGAACTATATCTCTGTCTGTAAATATGTTATGATTGCAATATATATTATATATTCATCTGATTGACATATGCACATGACTAAAAATGTGACAGATTACAAGTTTCTGAAACATTCTTGAACAGAACTGAAAGGCACAACATGCTCAATTTTGCCCACTACAGAAAATTCAGATAAAAACATATCTCCATAGATTTCCTGTTACATTTCACAAGATACTCCTAACCTATTTTTAAACTTCTTATACACATGTAACTTCATTTCCAGTTTGTGGCAGAAGTCAAAATAGGATATGGGGAACTATAGAAAGTGTATTGAATATATTTCCTTCAAATGTACATGTTGCATAAGGACAGCTAATTCTCATATTCTTAAATAAACAAAAGAAAATTAATCAGTAAATAAAATATTCACTATCTTTATGTTGTGTCATTTGTATACACATGTAAAGGCCATATCTAGGACAAAAAAATAGGCAAAATGGAACTCGAGCAGTTTTTTTAGAATAAGACATTAATGAGGACTTCTACACGTGATCACAAAAGGATGCATAGATTTTGATAATTAAAATTTCTGTAAAAGGTGTGCTCTAAATTAATATAAAAAATTAATAATCCTGAAAACAAAAATTTTTTAAAAAGTGAAGATTATGAAAAAGTTTTAAAGGGCAACACACCTACAGTTAGTACACAATTTAGCATGATTGTATTCTCATCTAATCTCATTTAAATTAAATTTGTCATATTTTTTCTGTGACTACTTCTGAGTCCTGCATGTTATATAAATCAAGTCCATCAAAACTAATATTTTTAGTTCTAACCAAAACAAAACAAAACAAAAAAAAAAAAAAAAAAAAAAAAAAAAAAAAAAACCAAACAAGAACAACTCAATCAAACAAAAAATTATCCCCTTAACCCATCATTACAAGCATAATAATGATAAAATAAATGTCTATCATCTGTTATCTTTATAAACTTCCCAGCTTATCGATTTCCTTCTCACAATGTGCTTATAAATGACTTTTGAACATTTAGGAATCTATCAAATTCCACCACTTATGTTATTTTCATAGTCACATTTTGCAATAATATGGTGACGTATCGACCACTCTTGATGTTAAACACTAAAGCACCACTGGCTCACAAAGACAGTGGTTATAGACAGAAGAACTGTGAACATACCATTGACCTGAAAGTAATTAATTCATCCCCACCAAATAAAGAATTTATAATTTAGAATTTTAAAAAATCACATCCACCTAAATGTTTAGGAATCAGTTCTTTCTAAACAAACCCAAAATATTGTAAATTAATGATAAGCATATACCTTCTGTTAGTAGTAGGTAGGAATGAAAAGCAAAATAAAATATATTCTAATTAACTCTCTAAACCACTCTCACAGAAGAAGCAGCAATTTTAAAAATTGCCTATTTAATACTATTTACTAGAATGCTTGCCATTCCCGAAGCACAGAACTGTCTTCATTACAATCCACTAAAAAGATACCATTGTTCTATCTTCAGTACATATGCATTGACTTAGGTAGACCAAATTCAGAAATATAACTTGGTAACAGGATTTTGAAGGCACAGAGTGGGATAACATAGTATTAACTACCTAAAAAGTCCCCGTAATGCAAACTTCCATATAGTTTACATTCAAATTATGTAAAACATTTATCAAAATTCAGTCACCTTGCTTATTGATGTACTGCATTAAGAAGCACTGTAATGATAATAAGAATGATACCTATTTAAGTTATTTATTACAATCAAGCCACAGAAACTCTGGACCTCCTAAAAAACTGAACCAATACTTCCATGTCAAGAAAAAAAAAGGTTCACAGAAAAACAGAAGCACAAGTTCTGATATCCTTAGATGCTTCTGTTGCTGCAAACCTCACACTGAGAAGTTTGTGCTGTTCCTTAAACAGCTGACAGAACATAGGTTAATCCTGGTATAGATAATGCTACTAATGGTTTAATCCATCATTATGGAACTAAGGTTTTAAAAGCATGGCCCACGTTTTGTTGTTGTTTTCTTTTTCCCTTTTCTTAGGAATACACAAACTATACTGGAAGGAAAATATCTGTGTAATTGTATTATTCTAAATGGATGAAGTTCCATTTCAAAACTATCAAGATATTTTTATGTTACCTCAATCGCAGAGAGTTGAAATTTTTTGTTTGTTTGTTTCTAAACTAAACATATAGTGGTACATATTTGCTGTTATGACAATATCACTCTTTAATAAGTTTTCCTGATATTTATTCCTAATATATTTATGAAGACCAATCACATCTCCTCTTCCCACTTGCTTTCTTAAGGCTGTGAGGTAAATGTAGCAGTGGCTTAAAACCAGGCAGGAATATTTACCATCTGCTCCACCCTTCTGATGGGCACTAAAGCCTTCAGGGCAGGATTATATGGCATGCCTATGAAGGAACTCATATACTATTGCAGTCTTCAGCTGGGTGTATTAAAGTAAAAGAATTCCAGTTTTGGCTTACCCTAATATACAAAGCAGTGGTTCACAAAGTGATTCAAAAGAGCTTCAAGTATTCATGCCTTGAGGATAGTAACAACTTCTGCCATCCAATTTTAGCTTGCCACAGCACGTCTCTCAGAGCCTTAAGTCTGAATAGGCAGAGCCCTTTTAGTCTTCTCTTCCACAGCTAAGTCTATATTCCATGGTTATTAAACAGCTTTTTCTGAATGTTTAAAAGTAAGCTTAATTCTTCCTGAAAATGATTGACTAGAATAACAGAATGATTTTTCAGAGGAAGTCTCATAATGACTTCTCAAATGATCTGACTATGTCTGTTTCTCTCACAGCAGCACCAAAATTGATGCAGTCTTACATTGCAAAAATAAATTTGTTGTGTCACTAATGCTTCTAGTAACTCTTGCCTAATTTATTTTTTTTTTGTACTGCTCCAATATCATTACTTCCTAACTGAATTTACAACTTCTTCCTGTTTTAACTCCTAAAGTCTAGAATATTTTCTAGTCCTTCATCTAATACAATCTAATTCTCACAAAAATTCATGGTTATCATATTTGTTCCATAATCGAGTCTCCTTATTACATTTGCACTCCTTTTGCTTTAGAATAAAAAGCAAAAATGTTCTTAAGACTGATTCTTGACTCAAGTGCCTTCTTATAATGCTTACCTTTGCAAGAAAACCAATTGTCATTTAAAGTGAATTTCTTACATATTTTTTGATTCCTTTAGTAGTATCCATCTTCCTCAGGTGCACAAATCATTTCCCAGGTGGCACAGTATCAACTGATTGCTGAAGTCCAAGGAGAGAGATTACTAAATTTTCTTTGTCTAAAAAATAGGTTATCTTTTCAAAGTTATCAGATTGGTTTGTATGAACTCTTTTCAGTAAAGGCATTTTCAATTTTCATGCTATCTTCCCTTGGTCTTTATGTCAGTAGCTTAATTTTTTTTTCATATAAACTCTGCTCTACTGTTTGATAAAATATGAGGTCACACTTTAAGACCTTTATCCCTTCTTTTCCATCTTCTCCACTACTTAAATAAAAATAATGTATTTGCTATTCTCCAACAAAACAGTACCTTTTCTTTTTTCCTAACAGATTTATTTAAAAGATGTGGCATGCTTTGCTCTATATCACTCAGAATTCTGTAGTGACACCTATCTGGTCCTGCTTGACTTACGTATATCAGACTCCTAGTTTTGCTTTCATGTCGGATGCTTCCAGCTTTTGCTTCTCCCATGTATATCTCTATCACATCTACATAACCTTTCACTTCTAAGTGTAATAATTGTCCTGATTCTCTCCCTTGCTATTATAGCTTAATAAAGTTTTCTTTTAATCAACCCTTTAATGTCTACATCAGTTGACATTTGTCAGAGCACTTTATCTTGATGATGACCACACCCCTACAAAGTAAATCGCTCTGATTATCTAACTTCCCATCTCCCTCCATTTCCCATTCATTGCAATTTTCTGATCTCATAATTTATTCCATTAAAAAAAAAAATCTTCTCATGCATCTACACAGGATAGACACCTGTGCAGCTGAGACTCTGAGAAGGAGTTTGAGATATTTTTCTTCACAGACAAACATGAAGAATATTTCTGTACCAAAATACCCACATTCCTCCTATTTGTCAATGTATATAAAATCATTGTCTACCCTACTACTGAAGGCCGATGCTGAAGAGAATAAACTGTATTGTACAGGGGACATTCTTTTCCAAGTTCCAGAATTAATCTGCCTAGAGATTTAATCTGCCTGTGTTCTCTATTACTGATCCTTTGTAATTTAAAACATAGTATTATATTTATTTATAATTTCTCTAGCCATCACACTGTACTCACCAAGACAGAAAGAAAATTAAGAATGGCAAGACTTCAGTGTCTTATGTATAAAAAAGCTGAGGTAAATGACAAATATGGTTTTCTAAATGCAATTTTATTTTTAGAGGTTGTTTTAAAGGAGACTTTTAAAATCATTGCCTAATGTATAATCTACACAGAATGACAGCTGTCAATTAAATTGGGTGCTTACTAAGGTTTCCACATGCACATACAAGGCCAGAAAGGACTTAGTGAAATGTTTATGAGAGGCAGAAGAATTACTCAAGGAATTAAATACTTTGTAGATATATTTAAAACAGATCACTGTGCTGTAGTAGAAATAGCAAGCTGATACATTTATTGCTTACTTTGTTAAGGAAAGACTTACTTTTCATCTCATGGGCACAACCGTCTTCACAGGAAAGCTGTGCCTTCAGGTCTTTAGAGACACTGGGCCAGTAATCCCTGTTCAATACAGACACTCCTACTCTACCTGGGGTACAACAGACTTCAGGGCCTTCTCTTGCCCCACCCCCACCACCAGTCCTCAGTCCCTCCTGCTTGTCCTGATTGAGAGAGACATTTATTCTCCTCTCTAGTCAAAATGCACTAATGCATGTGTGAAACAGAGACCTGCTGCTCCTTCTCTGGCGAATAAAACTCCATCAGGCAGCAAAGATTATCCCAAAGGCACAGTAGGGTTCTAAAGGTAGAGACTTACATGGCAGCCAAAACTAAAAGAAAAAGTTATGGAAAGTAGGGAGAGTGACAGATGTAGGGAAGTTGGCTTAACTGTTCTATACAGGATCCTTAGGCAGGAAATGACAAACCTAACAGCCTTTCTATCATATTCCAAAGTACAAGTAGATACCACTCTCACCTAGAAAACTCACTGATCACATCAATGCCTCTCCTGGTAGGGATGTTTCAGTAAAAAAAAAACAAAAAAACAAACCACCTATGAATAAAATGTCAGAAGATGAAAGAAAGCACTTTCACCCACGTACCAGCCATTTGAAAAGAAATGTCACAACAGACATAGGTTGAACTGACTGTTTGAACAGATCACAGAAAACATGTATGTAAAACACAGATTTAAAAACCAACATTAAAGGAGAGTGTTGTTCAATAAACAAAACATAAAATTAGGCTTCCAGAATCCCTCTTATGTGTACCTCCAAGTTACAATCAAAGGGATTTTAAAAGGTACAAATTCTCAGTTAGTCTGTACATTCATCTAAATAATCACTTATGTTATGGAAGCATCATAATGATAAACTAAATTTATAAAGAACAGAACTATTCTTAGATGCAATGTTTTATGTACAACAACACTAAATTGTTGTAACAATACCATAAAGCTGTCTGTATTGTAAACCGTTAACTTTCCTAAAATTAAGTTCAAAGCAAGAAGGGGGTTTTCTGTATCTATGTCTTTCAAAGGAAACATAAATTCCATGCTTCAAACCACTTGCAACTTTTGAAGTCCTTTATCAAGGAGAAGTATGGTGATTCCTAACAAATAAGAGCTTATTTTTATAATGTGCCTTATGAGTACACTATGGTAGATTGGTTTAACTAAAGTTTGTCAAATTATCATATTTTTTTTTACATTTTGCAAATAATTGCTTTTTCTTCTCTATTCACTTATTTTAATGGAAACAGAGAAAGTTATTTCTATCTTTAACATATGATGTAGAATGAAGAAAAACATAAGAAAAAAATAAGCAGTTAATGATGTGACCTTTAATTTCTTAGACACGCTTTTAAATTAAACCTAAAATGACCAAAATTAACCTAGATTTGACAATGGTTATATGTATGAAATAATGTCACATACAAAAGTAGGCTGTCATGCTAAGAGTTCACATGAAAAATATAAGAACTTTTATTTATTGCTTTTATAGAAAGCAATAAATGTTGCATACAAATATTTGTAAGATCAGATGAATCACCTCACATTAGATTGCACTCTGGTGATTCAAACATAGAATACTTTACACACTTCCAGATTTTAGGTAACTACTAATGCTTTTGCTCATAAATTCCTCATGGCCAATTAATATATGTACAAAATTTGCATATGGGAGTACTAAATATACACTATAAACCAGGTGTAGTACTCAGGAGTAAGACACATTAAAATGGCTGCCCCATATCTTGGAGGGGGGATGAGCAACAAAAGATATTTTTCCAACTAAGTTTCAGGAGACATATGTACACCAATGAAACTGTTCCTAGCCTGGCTGGCAAACAGAATACACCAGCCAAGACTGATTGGTTGCAATTCTAGATATTTTTGTGGGGGTTTCTATTTCAAAGGGAAGGATGTCTCAGGAAATAAAAATGAGTGTATACTTCATATATATTTTAATTGGTTTTCTGCATCATTGTAGAGCATTTTACAAATGAAAGGCCTCTCTCTCTTTCTTTAAATAGCAAGACTCCTGAGCTGATTTCATCTTGAAATTTGCATAACCTTTTCCCTGATGCCTTTTCAGTAGTTACTTCTTGTAAATTGAGTCCTCCTTTGGATGCCTACAAACATTGAGAAATTTCTAAATAATGGCTTAGCTTCTTCAAGAAACTGAGAGACCTTTGAAGACATTTTCTTAAAGACTTCATGTAACATATCTAAGGGAAAAAAACATTAATGCTTTGCTCCAACTTCTGGCTTTTCTAGAAACAAATAAATACATGGTGTATGTCCATAAACACCTTCTGCTTTGTAGGATGAAAAATACTTAAGTCCCTTCTGTGTATCAGGCAGGAGCTTGAGAAATCCAAGGCTGTAGATATTTTGTTTGGATCCGCTACTTTTAAAAAAATGCAAATTCATTTTGTGATATTGTAGAGATGACTAAAAAGAAGGAAAATATCTTGACAGTTTTTAGTATAATACAATAACTAAGCTGTGTTGGAGCAGATTGCCAAATAAGACCAATTCATTGCAGAACATGAAGAAAGCAACAGCAGCATGAACTCTGGTGTTTCCTTGTCAGTATCTGCACAGACTGTGGGTAGCACACAGGGTTTTTACTTTATGGATAGTGGGTTCCACTCTCAACAGAACTTTAAGCCTCAATAAAGTCTTTCTGCAAAATATTTTGAGTTAAATGTGAAAGGAACAAACACTTGCAGCAAGTCTTATGCCACAGTTAAAAGTAGCAGAAGAGAAACATACACTGGTCCTTTACCCTCACTGCTCACTGTCCCCCACAGAGGAACAAGAATTTCATTATGAGCATTTACATCTGCTCAAGTGGAAACCATTCTCAATAAACTCTTCCCCTTCTCTTATTTTAAAGACTGTATTTACAAAGCCTGTCATTGTAGATGCTTGCTAATACCCAAAATGACTGAAACCAACAGGCCAGATCAACTTTTTGATTCATGATCCACAGAAGTGCAGCAGGAACCCATGAAACTGAATGTTTAGAAAATCAGATCTGACAAAAACATTCTTCTGAAGTTATTTACAAGATATAATTCTGAAGACTATAAGACTTCATTTCAGTTTCAAATTTTATATAGATTATGTAACTATGTTTCATGAAAGTCTGTTATTATTCAAAATTATCTAAAAATAACAATTAAAGAAGAATTATGCTACTCATGGAGTGTTTTACATTTAATAAGTCACAGTTCTACTATATGCTTATAAAGAGAGAAGAGGGAAGGAAAAAAATAAAAGGAACTAAAAAGGTGTTGCATCTTCAATGTGTGCAGACATTTTAGATCTACTTGATTTACTCAATTTGTTTTAAGAGTGAAAAGCAATCTTTGACCAAACTGTCATCTTAAAAACATGGTGATATTTCATTTTCTCCCTTCTGCACTATTTAGATTGCTGGGAACTGAAATACTTCCAGCAGTCATGATGTCAAATTTTTCAGTGCTGTCACTTCCTAGCAAATCTGATTAAGCAAAATACTTATGTTAGAAAACAGAGCAAACACATGATATAAAATACATTCGGCATTTCTTTGCAGGACAACTGATATTCAAACACAAAACAGAATGAATACGTAAACATCTGTAATTTGAGTCCTATAGACTCTTTTAAACCATAAATCTGATTAATTTCCAAAGATGATAGAATTAGCTCACTTTTTTTTTTTTTTGCACAATAATTATAATCAACACTATAAAATAAAAAATAATAAAAATGTTATTTCCAAAGAAAACACTCCAGGTCACTAAAACTAAAAAAAAAACACTTCATCTGAAAGACAGAAAACCAGAAGATGCTCAGTTTTAAGCCTCTGTGGTTCACATGGTCTTTTGGTCTGTATTTGATGCCCCTCAAGGCAACATAAAACTGGAACAACTTTACACTTAGGTGTTTTTAGCCGCCAATATAAAGAGAAGAGCCATTACATGAAATGCAAAAAAATCCTGTATGCTGCTAAAACCTCCAGTAAACAAAAAGTTAAGATCTTTACCTAAAACAGATTACATTTTGCAGAAGGAAAAAATATAAAAAAAAAAAAAAAAAAAAAAAAAAAAAAAAAAAAAAACCGAAAAAAAACCCAAAAAAAAAAAAAAAACTAAAAAAAAAAAACAAAAACAAAAAAACCCCCACAGTTTTAAAATGTTTCTTTCAAGAGTGAATTTTAAATTCTAGATTCCAAAAAATTTTACAAATGAAAAAATGTAGAATAGTGGTGGCTCCTACAAAACAGTTAATATTAAATTTTACTTTCAGAATTTAAAAATATTATTTGATTTTATTAATTTAATTGCACAAAAACCTTATTAATGTTTAAACTTTATACATGAGGAACTATGTAAGACTAACGTTACTCCTACTGCTTTAAAAAGCCTGTCATGTTAAAGAAAAGTCAGTGCTTCTTACCGCGTACAGCGCAAATCCCAATACTCTGATGGCCCGTTAACACCAAATATGTCACCCTTTAACACCACAGAATCAATACACTGGAATGTCATGGCACCCTGATGAGCCACAAAGCCTCTGTATGCATTTTTTAGACAAAGATTTTGTATTACTTCAGGGAAGAAATATGTCAAGTTAAAATCAGTTTCAAGTTTCTTACTAAGAAGGAAATAGTCCTAGGTAAATAAATTATTTTACTCGAATTTCACTCAATCAAACATAGGAAGTAAACAAAGAAGTTAAAAGTCATTTAGACATCCCCTTCTGAATAAGGACACTTGAATGTGCACACTGCTTTAAATCCTACTCGTCATTTTCAAGATTTTTGACAGCTCTTTCCCACCCAGATCATCACCCATACAGCCCTTGATGAAATCTTCTTTCACGAGAGGATAAAAAAAATATATAACCTAAAAGAAGAATTTTAGTAAAATCAAAAAATATCTTTAATCTTAGGTACAAAAAGCTCTTCTAAAGATTACTTCATCCATTTTCTCACATGACCATCTAAATATTGGGACTACTATAAGGAAGACAATTTCTTACTTTTAAAAAATGCTTCTGCAGCACATTACAAGGAATTGGAGACAAAGTTACTGACCTTTCTGACAGAAGTTTTGCAGGTGAAAATTGCAGACGAGACAAACCCATCAGCATCTTCTCATAATTATATCTAAAAAATATTTTCCAAATCTAAGACAAGAAATGTTGATTATTTGTGTTCCACCCTTGGATAAGTAATATGTACTGGCCAATCTGAGATTACTTGGATGTTTAACAGAAAAAAACATTTTTTAGAAACCTCTTGCTCAGCTGCTGCGCAGCTGGCAGAGTAAAGATTAGTGTCTTTAACCACTGAATTTTAAAGCTACATACATTTGACACACACAGAAACACACACGTGCACATCTGATTTGTGTATATCTCCAAGATCTTGTCAAAAAATAAAAATGTATAGTTCTCAGTACTCACATTTCCATTAAGGTACATTAACTATTTAAATTCATAAAATAAAGTCTTCCTAATTCATATGAAAATTAGTTATTTTCTCAGTTAAATAGCAAATGGCCAGCACAGAATAGCAAATTCAAACTGGATTCTTATGAATTTTAGTGTTGCATTAATTCATTACAATATGCTTTAGTATACAACAAAATGCTACTGTAAAAATTGGACTCTTCAATACTTTTCATAAATATAATTCTCCAACTGATCTATATATGTGAGATAATAACTGTATCAGTACTGAAGTTGTAATAAACACTTGCATGTAAAAAAAGTACATGTAAAATATTTAATGTGTTTTTAAGGCAGTAGCAGAGGCCATCCTGCTGAGACATAAGAGATAACTTTTTTTTCTTCAAAGAAATATAAACTAAAAACTGTTACATCTCATTAAATTTTACTTTGTACTGACATAACATACTGGGATAGGATGATTGTGTGCCATTCTGTCAACCCAGCTGCTGGCTATCTTGCATAATGCTAACTAAATAGAGTGGATTATCAGTAGGGCTTTCCTTTAATACATTAGTGGCCATAAACACAAAAAAAAAAACCTCAAGAGAGGAAATTCTGCAACTTTGCTGTGTGAAATCATTGCATTCCATCTCAGAGGCTGTTTTTGTACAGGTGCTTCTCTCCTTTTTCCCTCAATCAATGGCATCTAGAACAAGCAAAATTAAAAAAAAAAAACCAATGAAACAAACAAAAAACCCACAAAAAAACCCAAAATAACAAAACAAAAAAAAAAACCAAAATCAAACCCACAAAATAATAAAAAGAACTGAATATTGTTTCTACATGCTGCAATAGAACTTGAAAATTTCAAATGACTTTGCAAATGTGCCACCAAATAACGGTTTTATTGATAAGTAATGCAAATTGTATACTGCGAAGAAAGAAAAAGAAAAAAAAAAAAGAAAGATCCCTGAGAATATGAATTTCCATGTTTTTTCTTTTATGAAACATTCCCCACCCAAGATTGTTACTGTTGCTACTTTTCTTGGATGTTAATATTTTCGATGGCTTCTCTCACCAGCTCATGAGTATCTCTTAGCAGACATTGTTGTGCTCGGTTGTAAGTCTCGGGAGGGCTAGAGTACTTTTGCCAATTAGAAATAAGCAAGTTGTTTAATTAACACACCCTTTTCATTAATAGCTTAACCCAAAGCTGACAAAGAGTCTTTGTTGCAAACCAGGAACAAAGAAAGGAGTACTAATTAAACACCCTGAAGTTTCTAAAACGAGTTTATTTCAGTACCCAAGGGATTCTTTGAACTCCTCAAAAGACCTCTACAGCCTTCCAAGAGCACTTGGAATTTCTTATAATTGTCCCACTCACTCTAGAAAAGAAAAAACAAAACAAAGAAAAACAAAACCAAAACCAAAACCAAAAACAAAAACAAAAACAAACAAACAAAAAACAAAAAAACCAAAACAAAACAAAAAAAAAAACAAACAAAAAACAACCAAATAAACTACAAACCAGCAAAAAAAAACCCAAACCCAAAGTATAAATATTCTGGAAAATTCTGATGGTTTTGATTTCAATGGCTTTGAACCAGACTAAAATAAAACTGATTTTGTCTTGAGGGTAACACAACTGTAAACTCAAACCTGGAGAATTGTTTTCAACTCTGACCTGAATTCATGAGATCAGTGCTATGCAAGCCACTGTGAGCTACATTTTAGACATTACATGGGAGCTAAGCTGATGCAGAAGAGGAGAGGAAAGATGATTCTCTGCACTGGCACTGAGTACCTACCAGAGGGATAAACAGAAAAATCTGCTCTATGGCTGCAGACTTGTTACTTTCTACATTCTTTCATACTTGCTCTGTGCATTATTGTATGTGCGTGGTGAATACATTGTCTTAAAATCAATTGGCAAATCTAAGTAGCAAGCAAAGGTTTCCAACTGGATGTGGGTTTGAACTGAGAGCTTCTGCAGCAAGAAAAAGAGCAGCTTTCCTCATAGAAATGATCTTTGCTTCAGCTCTCCACCTTTCTGCCTCCTCACAGATATATACACCCACACCAGGAAAAGCAAAACTGTTTATGAGGCAGCAGCTAACAGCTCCACTTTACAACCTGGTATAGTGAGGCCAAAGAGCACTGATTCTTTAATATTTGGGCTTCAACGTGCACTGACCCAATAACTGCTTCATGAGCAATTCCTCTGCTTGGGAGCAACAAAGTGATAGACATAGGTGCTAAGTGTCACAAAGGTAAACATTCATGACCATGCAGCAGATCTCTAAGGTGGACTGGGTATGAATGTAATGTGCTAAATGGAACGTGCTTTCAGGAAGCAGAAGCAGTATTACACTATTTCATTCTCCTTTATACTATTATACCTAGCTTCTAAATTTTCTAGAGTCCAGCAGAATGACAATTCAAGGAGACATGACAAGACTTTGGAAACCTGTTCCAAAGGCTCAAAATACCAGCCATCCAGACTTTCTTCACTTATCTTCCTTTCCATTTTAAGATCATACTATTTCCTTACTATTTTCTATACATTTATACATTTATTTCATTAGTAACCAGAAAATTAAGAAAACAATTATTTTTTTCGTTTAGCCTAACCTATGTACTTGCTTGTTCAAATATGTATTCAGATGCTAAAGTATAGTTTTTATGATAATGTCAAGGAATTGTTTTTTAGATTCCGAAGGATCCAAAGTTCTACAGGTCCATGCTTCATTACACCACAACCAGCAACAGACCAAATCCTGCATACTACTGTCACACACAAATGAGAAATGAACAAGTTTGCAGTACGAAAATTGAGCTACTCTTTTTATGCAGTAATGGATCAGAATATAGTTTACAAAATAGATTTAAAAATATTTGTTTTGTAAAGTTTATTTGTAAATACATTATTAAATGTATGTAAGAGTATTTATTTATCTTTCCTTTTAAAGTGATAGTATTTTGGAAAAAACTGGTGATAATATCAGTGACAGTATTTCAGTTCAGTGTTTCTAGACACAAAAAATCTGCTACCTAATACTGCCCATGTTAGGAAAAAAAAAGCTCTAAGGAATCATGGTACTAAACCCACTGTCAACTACATTCAATCACAGTATGCCTAGAGATCTAAGAGTATACCAAAATCCACTGACCCAAAGATTTCACAGTTTCTTGTTTCATGATTCAGTGGAAAGGATATGAATGAACAAGTGAGAGAAGAACAAATAGAAGTGAATCAGGACATGCTCTGGAACTCTAACAGGCAGCTGGGCTCCAGCCAGGAGTCTGCACTTGCTTCTTTTTCCTCCCTAAGGAACGGCTCCAGCATACTGAACTGATTCTTCAACTAACAAAAAGAAGTAATTTTTACATCACCAGCCTGAAAATTTAAACTAGTCTCAGTTCTGTACAGACAATACTTAAAATCTAATCCCTATTTCAGGCTATGCTCCAAAATCCTTTTTTAAAAAAAAGTTTTAAAATAAAATATATTATACAGAAAATATTCATTGTGAGATTCCCTTCAATAAAATGTTATGCAGATGGGATACACAGCAGCTGACTGGTACAGCCCTCTGGAGTAAACATTTCTTCCTCCAACTCTGAATATCTGCCTTTTCTAATTCTCTCATCCTAACAATTAACCTGGATCTGATCTAAGCCTGAAGGAGTTATCTTTGGAGGCACTAATCACCCACTGCTCTTCATTGATTGTAGTGAGAATTGTTTTTATTCATCTGCCTGAAAAGCAAGCTTTTAATGATCTAGCATAATGCAACTTAATTTTAAAAACTATTTTTCCTAAGTAGTAATTTTCTAATTTTAATTTAAATTCTATTTCCTCAATTATCTCACTTTATTTTGAATTTTACATTATGCTCAAATGAAAAAACAGAAATAAGTAAATGGTGCCAATAAGGCAAATAATTTTTTTTCAAAATAGTTTTTCTTCTGGTTTTTGAATTCCTTCTAGTTGTTAGTAATTTTATTTGAACTGCTTTCACTCATCTACAAACATTACACTTTAATAAAAGTATTAAAGGAGTTGTCCAATCAAATAGAGTAAAAAAAAAAAAGGTAATTATTCTATGGGCTCATATAAATATGAGAAGTAAGGTGGAAAAACTAAATGAAAATATCATTGTGAAAAATATGAAGAAATCTTTGTGCATTTTCTTCTTAATGAAACAAAGTATTTTTTCTTATTTATTTGAACAAATCTTAGACATGTTGTTTCAGGAGATCATGAAATACAAAATATAGAAGCATAGTTGCATTTATTCAAATAACAACAAAAAAGTACAGGAACACATCTATGCAGCATTTTTGAAAGCTGCTTTTAAATCACATTTTCTTAATGGAACTTAAAAATCAAGTTATTAGTTTCATATAAAATGAAAATAATACTTACTTTTATATTAAATGAAAAATTTTTCTGCTGTTGAACTTAAAAATCAAAGCCATGCTTTTCCAAAGGTTAATGACATTCTGGAAAAAAAAAATCTATTTTGAAAACTACTTTTCAAACAAATGCCCACATGAATTAAGACCTTATTTTGGCAAATGGTTCAGCTGACACATAACAGCTATATACTGATATCCTGATCACATATGTATGTACCCATAAGACTGACATATCTCCACACTGTGGTTCTCTTCTCTCTTGAAACATATATGACTTTCCATTTTCTTTCTATGAATAGCTTTCTTAAAGCTTTCTCAATCAGAATTTTCTCCTTTGGCCACTTCCTGTTCAAAAGAGTTTTAAAGAATAACAAAAGCTGACAATGGAATAAATGGCAAAGCAAAAATGATGCAGAAACCAAACAGCAAAACTCCTTCTTGTTCCCTTTTTCTTGGCTTTTTCTCCATTTTTTATCGGCTAAGAACTGAACAAATTGTAAATGCATTAAGATCTCTCTCTGAAGACAATGAAAATTTTCTGAAGAGAAAGAGAGGAAACATAACAAATAAAATATAATGACTGCTTTAGGAATTGCAACAGAGTCATGAAGCCCATGAGCATAACCCATAAACAAATAAACCCATTCTTTGTAGCTTCCATTACAAGAAATCAAACTTGAAAGGAAGCCTTGCATTAACCAAGGCAATAGCCATGACGTGCCTACCTCGATGGCAAGAAGAAACTAGAATTGCTATGGCTGATTTACTTCACTCCTGCTTTCCTAACTTTAGAAGAGCAGCAATGCAGATGGATTTAATTAGCAAGTCCAGACCACTGGGTTAAAGGCTGATACACAAAATGCACTATCAGCTATTATATACAGAGTTAATATTTCGACATTAGAAGAACTCAAATTAACTCACACAAACAAACAAGTAAGAGATTGAAGCAGCAGGAAAGCATATGACTAATCTAATACTCAATAAAAATAGACTTTATAGAAGTAGCAAGTATTTTGGCCAGTGTCTCTGTGACTGCCAAGCTTGGCAGCAGTTCCATAGTTTTCTCCATGATTTAGAGGCAGGCTTATGCTGCAGGGACCAGTGAGACTGGATTGTGTAGTAATGGAACTAGTTTAGTTCCAGTGTTAACTACCTGATCAGCAGGGTATGGCTGTGTGCAACTGCAAAAACACTGAACTCATATTTTTATGGTGTATTTTTTGCAGTTCATTTTGAATTCCATACTGCCATTACTACCTAAACCAACTAGCTATGTTGCTATGTCCCCTTTTAGGGTATGACAACAATAAAACCAATGTATTCAGTACCTGATAATTGTCTCTGTGTCTGGTATTTAGTGTGTTTTTAAACCATACTCTTTTAAATTTAATACACATATTTTTTCAAAGAATATTCAGATTTTCACTTGACTAGAAGTGAAAATACAAAAATATGAAACTCTGTCATTCGTTTCTAGGAGGGGTTTTGATTTTGATTTTCTAGGCGTTGTACTGCCTTAATTTATTTTGATTAATGGTCATTCTTTGTACATAGGTTAGTTTATTCAAAGACCACCTGATCTAAAGCCAGAATTGAAAGAATCTTAAGTGACTGAAAGATTATACAGACTAGAGGTTCAATATTAACTTGCCCAGATGAAATGACCACAGTATTAGTGTTCTCCATGGCACTGATATTCAGTTAGTTAAAAAAAATGCCATTTGGTAGCTATCCATATTTTGCTGGCAGGAAAAGGTGAAACTGCAAATGAGATGCTATAGGAATATTTACTGCTTTTGGGTCAATATTTCTTTAATCTTGAATAATGGTATAGTCCTGTGGATACTGTGGATGCCTCATAACAGGGAAAGACTGTGAGCACCAGGAGGAAGGCGGGATTTGAATTCAAATGACTTTGACAAACCCACAGACTAACACTATATTAGAACAGTAAAAAAGCTCTAAAAAAAGGATAAAAAAATCACAAATACATAACAAATTACACTTTACGCTGCCTCGGAGACAGGACTTGTTCCAAAGAACAAACAATAGAGCAGAATGTCAATGAAAATTAAGCCAAGATGTGTAGTAAAGAATCACATTGGGAATGCAGGAAAAGGAATGGTAGTACATAGGACACTGATAAACCCATTTTCTATTCAGAAATTATAAGGCTTCAGTTATAATAAAAAGCATTGCTCAGCACTAGAATTTTTCTGACAGTATTGGCATCTGTTCTCAGATATACTGACAGGTAAGAAACAACCCAGAGGACAACAATAGTTAGAAACCTGTGAAATGTAAACTGCATTTCTTGATGCTACCTTATCAAAATATATCAAAACACGAATAAGATTCTCCAAACTGTTATAAAAGAACAATGAAGAAATTTTTTCTGTGTAGTCTAAGGAGGGGTAAAAACGAAACTACCTTACCCTGGTTTCCACATTACCATTTCAATATGCTGATTTAGGCATTTATTGCCTTCTTCACACCCCATTCACTGACTCCCCTTTTTGTCTCCTGTTTGTTGAAAGTTTCCTATTTCTCACTCTTTTTTTCCTCTCCGTCAAATGTTTCCATTAAACACTTTTTGTTTGTTTTAAGCACTTAAAGAATATTTAAAAAAAACCCAAAAACAACAGAAGTGACCTCCAGATATGAAAAAGGCTTGAGCAGCTTAGGGACAGAAGTGAAGTACTCTCAAGCAGAACAAAAAATCACAACAGCCGTAGAAAAGCTTCTAGGAAAAAAAAAATACAGACATAAATTCTATTACACTCTGCCAGTGTATGTTCCCTTTTTTAAAGGTTTTGAAGAATTTAGATGCATGATGTCTAACACTACACCACTAATGCTTTTGCACCCTTGGACAAAAATGCACCCTTGGACAAAAATGTCTAAAAAATAATATGCTAGGTAGCATCAGAGTTTCCTGTGCCTCTCCTGTTCAGTCTGATTTTCTATGTCTGTGGCTAAAGCAAAGTAGAAAAAGTATTTAAAGCAACATCCATTACCTTATATTAATTTTTATAAAAAGTAGAGCTAAAACACGTAATGAAGAAATGTTTATGAGGGAAATCAGATGTAAAAAGACACCATTCACCATGTGCTTAATATATATTCCATTAGCCTTTCCTCCTTGTTCCTTTAAGATAGTGTAAACATAAACAGAATGGATTTTTATGGCTTCTCATTTGTGAGTTTCGTAAAGTTATTGGTTTAGTAGTTAAATCCCTCATAGGTAATAGTTATAGCTTGGGGCAAAAGAGTCCAGCTATGTATTTTGTATTATTACCCTTTCAATATAGATCTCCATTTACTCTGTCATTCCTGTGATTTGCTGCCATGATCTTCAGCCAGCTGTTTTGTTTGGAAATCTATTCCCCAAATTTATCTAACGTTCATAACATGCCATTTAGGAACATTTGAAAAAAAGTTGTTCTTTCACATCACTCCTCCAAGAAGCCTAACTGGATTATTACTTCTACAATTAGAGGACTCAAAAGAAACATGGATAAGCTTCCAAAAACAGGCACTGCAGTCCCTATACAACTCCATACAAAAAGCAATCTCAACAATTTCAAATTTCTCAGAACTATTAAAAAAAAAAAAAAAAAAAAAAAAAAAAGAGAAGAAGAAGAACATTTAGTAGTTAAAATCCAGTTCCTTATTTTTTTTCTTTTTTCCTCAGAACACCATTTCTACATTTATGTCCACTTTGAAATCTATACCACAGGATGACAATTAAGCATGCTGTTCTGGGCCAGGAGGTTACTGCCCCCTGTTTTTTACCAGCTGCTTCTCACAACTCTTTCCTGTTGGAGGTAAGAAACTCCTCACATCTGACAGGAGAACCATATGTGCACTTACTTCTCAACTCAGTTCTTTCAAAATGGTTTGCCTTACAAAAAAACTCAAAAAAAAACCCCAAAACAAATAAACAACAAAAAAAAAAAAGACCAAAAAAAAACCACCAAAAAAAAAAAAAAAACCAGAAAACCGAAACAAACAAACAAACAAAAAAACCCACAATAAACCAAACAAAAATATCTGTTTAGGAAGTGTTTAAGTTAAAGTGGAATTGCTTGTCTGAATGAGTCCTAAAGGCAGTTTAACCTTAACGTTCAGAAATCAAAGCCTCTGTTAACAATGACAAACAATGATAATCAACTTACACTTCTCAAATGGTTTCCAAGGCTCATTCTTTAATGCTCAGGGACTAAAATGTGGAACATCTGATGGTAAATAAATTATTCCTTTTCTACTAGATCAAATATTGACATATTTTACATCATATCATGCTATCTTATGCAGTTAACTTAATCTATGATTGTAGACAGCATTGTGACATATTAAGATATAATGTTGCCTATCCAGATGAGTGTATATATATCATGCTTTTAGATTTTCTTTATTATTCTTCTGAATGATCGTAACATATTTCTCTGTCCAACTGTAGGTTATACAGAAGCCTTCAGGAACTCTGATAGAAAAGATTCTATCACTACATTTGATATAATTTGACATTTGATGTAACATCAGAAATAACTATTTACAGATGTTATTCAGCATAACGTAGTAGCTAATAGCATGGAGTAAATGTGAAAAAATATACCTCAAGTCAATCCAAATAAAAACAGTTTGTAAATATATTTTCTGCTATGAGTTCATATGTAATTATGAACAATCTGTCCTGAGTTCATGAGAATTTATAAATAGGTGCTTATCCAGATGACTTTCAAGTTAATGTTAAGACTTCCAATGGTTTTGCTATTCAAATGACATTAGGTTCTGAGACAGAATCACCAATTTCTGTTTAATCCTCTGTGCTGCCTCATGACACAAGCCAAAACAATTAATTTGAGCCAATTATTTTGCTGCTTTGAAAAGGTAAACTTTTATTACTATTATGATGAAATTACCATTAAGACTTAGCAACTTGAGGAAAAATGACAGAAAATCAAAGTTCACCTAACTCCTTGGAAAAAAAGTTTTAAAATATGAGGCAATTAAATAATTAGATGGCTGTGTGGCATCTGTCTGAGACTGACTTAGTGTTCTTCACAGCAGCAGATATGGTACTATGTTTCAGATTTGTGACTGAAATGATGTTGGTAGCTCACCAATCTTTTGTCTATTGGTGAGCAGAGCTTGTGCAGAATTGAGTTTCACTTTTCCACCACTCTGCCAGAAAGTAGGCCTGGGGTGAGCAAGAAACTGGAAGGAAACACAACCAGAACTGCAGACTAAATTGACCAACAGTGATAGCCCATGTCTCATGACGGCATGCTCAGCAAGAAAAGCTCAGAGAAAGAAGAAGAAAAGGGGGAAGTTTGGGGTTATGGCATTTGATTTCCCAAGAAACCACTTGTGATGAAGGTGTGCTTTTGAGGAAGTTGCTAAACACCTGTCTGCCAATGGGTGAATGAATTCCTTATTTTACTTTGTTTTCAGATTCACAGATTTCACTTCACCTACAAATCTGCCTTTATCACAATATTCAAGTCTTCTCATATTCCTTTTATTTTGTCCCCCTCCATGAAGAGGAGAGTGAGCAAGCAGCTTTGTGGGTGCTTGGCTGCTGGCTGGGGTCATATTGCAACAATGGCAATTTATAGTGATTTACTATAACTAAACAAAAATCAATGAATGTTAAAGATGTAAACCTTATAAGAACTCCAGCATTACTGAAAATTTATCAGTGTGTGATACTTGATACTTGTAATATCAGTGGGTAATACTTGTCTTTTTAAATCTAATATAATTTCCAGGAGGATATTATCATGTGATCTTTTTCAGTCAAAAAACCCTGATTTTGTCAATATTTTTGTTCATAATAAAGGTTCTTACATTGCATGACAATCTCTTTCCTGTTAAAAGCTTGCAATGTGATGCATTATGAATAACTCTCACAAAAAGAAGACCTCTTAGATTTCAAAAAATTTGAAATGAAATCTATTTTCCCATTTAAATAAAGGGAAAAAAAAAAAAAAAATGAAGAGATACATTTGGGCTTCTATCACTACTGCAGTTGGCTTGTTACAGACAGTTTCCCAGCCATTTGATGGATGTCTTGTGTGTGTACGACAGCCTGTCCTGTATAAGGCAAAAGGGATTTCAGGATATATTGTAATGAACCATGTTAAAGGCCAGTAGCTAACACACACCTGATACCTTTTTTTCAAGCATTGCCAACTGTTTTCATCAATCCCAAGCACATAAGTGGATAATAAAGATTGATTGAAACCAGAAGTGTTTGAATTTGAGCATCACAGGGTTTGGAATGGCGTAGCACAATAGTCTCACTGAACTGCTTTATGCAGCTAGAATTATCCATATTTCGTGTACTGCTCTTGTGAAGTTTATCCATTATGAGGTTGAAATAGGAATTTTATCTATTTCTCATATAATTCTCAATGTATTTTGGGTTCTAAAAACTTTCTTACTTGGGCAGATTTTTTCCCCCTAATTTGAGTACTATTGCTCCAGCCATCTAGGAATTACCTGAGTGTGAAAGAATAATATTTAAGTGGGCTTTTTTTCCTCTTAAAAATGATTTAATATTTCTTTTTTAAGGTATTTAAGTATGCATCAAACCCTGATATTAGCAGTTGCACTATATTTTTCTACTGGTAGTAGCCATTTCAGAGCTTTTATATCTGCATTAACCCTAATGCATTTTTATTAGCTTATTGCAATGGGAAATTCCAATTGTGCCTCAAGAACTGAACAAGAACCTGTCATAACATTGCATTGTAAGAATTTCCTGAGGTTCACTCAATACCACTGACACCTGCTGATAACTACTTACACTCTATTCAGGGACTGCTCTCAGCATCTTGTGGTACCCATGGCCATCCTGAGATAATGTATTTCCCAATGACAGGAATTGAAGTTCCTACACAACTGTAGGGATTTCATTTTTAGTGTTGAGAGAATGTTTCAATTGCCACTTTGCAGGAAAAGATGTAAAAGTATCACGGGACATATTCTACTTTCAGTTATATAAATGTAAATTTAGAATATTTTTTCTAGTGTGCTTTTATACCTAAGTTGAAATGAGAATTAGAGTTCGTAGTTCCATTGGTAATATTCCTACAAAAAGCAGTTCCAAGTGGTTAGTAGGAAGTGCTGTGGGCATTATTTTTCCCAGGAGATTTTATTTAATAGTCATATATTGGAAAGAGCTAAAGAACCCTGATGCTGTAGAGCACTGTAATCAGAGTAGCAATGCTGATATTTACATTAGAAAGATCTATTAAAAAAAAAAAAAAAACAAAAAAAAAAAAAACAAAAAAAAAAAAAACAAAAAAAAAAAAAACAAGCAACCTTTTTAAGCTTTTAAAAGAGGCTCAAAAAAACAAGTTAAACTTAGTTAAGAATCATACTTACCACATAATATTATAAGTATTTTTTGCTTTATTTTGCTTTTTTGTTTTTACTTTTTCTTTAAGCTGAGATCTGAAATCAAAAGCAATGATCCTACAACTAACAGTCTGCACAAAATCCCAAGCCTGATGTTTATGAGTCATTTTTTCTAAGTGCATGCAAAAAATATATCGCATAAAAAAATATGTGCGAATGCAGATACTTAAAAGTCTGTCTATATTCTGTCATCATGTAAAACTTTATTTTCCATGTGGAAATATAGTTATACATTAGCATCTTGGCATGTAGCTGCAGTACAATTTTTTTTTTTTTTCATTTTTAAAGAAGTCCACTACTGCAATAAACTAAAAGCTTTCTGAGAGGACAGTAAAGTATTATTTATAGTAGTGAATTGTGCAGGGTCATGGCACATTCTCATTTTCTGATAAGTGAGCATCCATAGCACTAAATTATCTGCATGACCTTTAGTACAATTTTGGTTGATGCCAACCAGCACTTGGTCCCCAAGAGTGCTTAGCCACAGACACCACTGCCCAGGAATCATTCCCAATCCATAGTTTGAGCCCTGTCATTCTGTTCTGAAATGTAAGAGAAGAGTGGTAGCTAGTCTGACAAAGAACAGGTATGACCCTATGAATTAAATTATGTTAGTTAAATATTTTTTGGCATAAAAATGCAAAAAGCTCAAAAAAAATTCAGGAATAAGGTTTTAAAATGTCTGCAGCAACTGTAGCTGCATTAGCTCCCTTCCTAGTACCTGGGGATAAAAGCAGGAAGTAGCCATTGCAGTATTTTATCAGCATGTACCTGCATATTTATGTAAAAATGCAACCTGTATTTTTCCTTAAAATACTGACTAATGCCATGGTTCATATGCATAGAGAGAAAAAAAGTCAAAGCTCAGCATACAAGGTCAACTTTTAAGAAAGAAATTGAAACAAATTACATATATCACTGCTTACATTAAAAGAAAGCAAAATCTCTACCTTTCTTCTACCAAGATAGTATCAAAATAAAATTCCACAGTGATATTACACTGCAGGGTACTACACAGAACACATAAGGAAGATTGTCCTCAAGTAGGTCTCATGAGAGGATAAATACTGAAACTGCAATGAGTAATACTCTAACTTCTCTGGCATCCTCTGGGAATGTGATAACTTGGAAGAGACTGTGCTGACATTTGTAACTGCTTATCACAGATACTCTATTAGCTGTTCTCTTCTACTGGACTTTGCCTGCTGGGATTACTGAAGAAGAATGGGATACTCCTGTGTGTATCAGAGCGAATTTCGATCACTTCTGAAAGCCACCAGGCAGACGCTTACATAAGGTGCTTGGTCCCTGATCACTTTCACAGCAGGTAAATGAAACACTTACAGAATTATATGACCTGCCAGAGTGTTTCCTTAGGTAGGTCAACGAGAATTTTTATGCTCAAAATTTTTAAATCATCAGAGAATGCGGTGGCAGAACAAGAGAAATATCAAAAAACAACACTTTTCATTAGCTGCTAGAAATGTAATGAATTATTTCAATGCATTGCAGTAAGACTACAGCAACTAAAGGAACACAGCAGTGATCAACCAGTGAATAAAATTGTTGCCCTATACTCCGGTTCGTCATGCTTCTTATAACAAAACAAAAACCACAAATTAAAGAAAAAAAAAAAAACAAAAAAAAACAAACCAAAAAAAACACACACAAAAAACAACAACAACAACAACAGGAAGTACTGTGTCTGGTGATCGGGTAACATTACGCTTCTCATTTTGAACAGGGTCTGTATTAGCACATAAATTTAAACATACACACAGTGTTTATAAAGTTCCTTTATAAAATGTGACATAACCTATTTTACATGTGACATTTTTTAATCTGAATGTTTGGTCCTATAAAATATTATTATATAAGTGAAGTTGAATGCAATTGTAAAAACATTCATATTACAAATCCATTCAAGTTCCTACTCTCTCTATTCTGATATTTCTCATACCTATTTTTAATGCAGACAACTTTGTTGTCATGTGAGTACTCTTCTTTAAAATAACACATTTTGCATGAATGCCATGTTTGATTTAAAAAAATAAGCTTTAAATGTCAAAATTATTATATCTATGTAAATATAAAACTAATACACTTCTAATACATATGGTCATAATTTTTTTCTTCTAAATTATCCACTGCATGAGATGAAAGGTTATACTAAAATAAATGCAAACTAGCTTATATGCATGTGGAGGTGCTAAGCCTCAAAAGTTCCTTAATCTGTTAGCTAATGGAAAAAATCCAGGGTAATAACTTGTAAAAATATAATTTTTTCCTTTTCTCATTTAATTGATAAAATTATTACCATAATTAATGCTTGATATAATTAAATATATTTATTTATAATTCTATTCTATATAATTAATATTTTAATTGTCATGTAGAATATCAATTCAACGTTGCATAACAATAATTAATTCTATAAAATAAACAAAATTATTTAATTATATCAGAGGTGCCAAACAAAAATCACCTTTTGATTATTATTGGACAAAACATTAAATAATGAAAAACAGGGTTTTAGGTATTGAAAATAACTCTATTGATTTAACAGCAAGTCTGACAATAAACAGAATATAAAAATATCAACCTGAGGTCCTGTAAACACAACATTCATCACAGTATGTAGGACTGTGCCTTTTATTTTTTCTGTGTGTTTCACATGTGAACTCTGTTTCTTTGTTTTTAAAACTGGGAGATAGAAATACTAAGACACTTATACATGGGTGTTTCCTTTCAAAATATGTGCAGTTCAAGATCAGAGAAAGGGATAGAAAATATCTTCAAATTCATATCTCTTTGAAAATCATCATCTTCACTTTACAGGTCACCTCCCTCCAGTCTCAAAGATAGAAACAGTTCTATATCAGCAATGCAGTGCTTCCCAAATGGTCTTTTGCTAGAACAGAAGTCAAACCAGCATTAAGGCAATAGCTTGGAGAGAGGCACAGCTAAGTCATCAATGACTTCTCCAAAATCCACTAAACTAGGGACTAATAACATAAGAGTAATGACACTTCTGATTATGTGCTTAGTCTGGCTTTTTGCCTGTTTTATGTCTCTATAGATGACAAATCCAGGAGAACAGGAACCAAGATGTGGCCTTACAAATTTTTCACAGTGATTGACATTAACATCCTGTAATGTGAGAGAAACCAGTCACAGGAAGTAGTTACACAGTTTAATAAAGCTCTTTTTATCAGTCTGAGTTGTATAGCCCCCTAAAAATTCATAGATTAGGCCTAAAACATTTGTGAAAGTTGACCAATAAGAGGAGCTCGATTAATGTATTATAACCATTTATGTGTGCAGAATGTATTTGAAGAAATAAGGGTTAATAAAGTTAAAATTGATTATTCAAAGTCCAGGCAACATATGTTTGAGCATGAAGGTTGGTCATGTATAAGTAATTATAATATAACAACCACATCCTGGTATCCTGCATAAGTTATGTGAAATAACTTATAAGTGGTTACAGAATCTATTAGAAGAGCCCATGGTACTGAGTTACTGCTTCTTATCTCAGACACTGCAAGAATCTGTAAGGACTTCTCTGTCACAGCATCTTATCATATTATTCTTCACAGAGACATATCCATTGATGGACCATAGAGCCCTCATCTGCACCTAGGCAGACACTCATCAAGGACATACAAATCCATCCTAGTTGGATGGATCTCTCTGAACCATTTCAGCTAAAATTCCTGCCACACCCTGTTCAGCCACTATACTCCTGTGTGCAAATATTTCCAAGTTCATTTGTGGTATTTTCCCTCCTAAGGAAAAAAAAAAATGCATACTTTTCATCTTCTCGCTTGACTCTCCTTGATCTGCCTCATGACTTTTTCTATCTCATAAATATCAGCCTCGTCTCAGCAAAGAGATAATAGGACATATCTTTGAATGTACAGACACAGATTTTGGAAATATATTAATGTGACACTCAGAACACTATAGTTGTTCTGTTTTCAAGCCTAAAACTTTGTTTGTTACAACAACTGCATTACTATTTTTACTTTATATTGTATTTCTACAAGTATATTATGTATTTTAAGGGTAAAGAAAGATCAGTGGCAGAAACAGTTTTTATAAAGTCACCATATAAATACCACTGAAAAAAATTGTAACAAAACACTTTATTGTGTTATCACAAAGCCAGGATAGTATGATTTTTTTTCTAACAAAGATTTGTAACAAAGCATTTTGCAAAAAATAGGGTTAATCTTGCAAACATGAATTTTATTTCTTTGAACTTCTTTAAATCACCTTTCCAATTTCTTTGAGTTGGTGGTTCTTATTATTATTAAGTTTTGGATATGACCATTGTTAGCATTTCTAAGTCACTTTTGTTTCCCTTTTTCTTCCTGAAGAGGCCCAACTTAGAGGAAAATTTACCAAACCTCTTTCATAATCTTCATCAACACTATAAAGAAGAATAAAACAGTGCATTATTAAAATCTGATGTTCCTACAATCCCAACAAAATAAAATCCCTGTCTTTGGCACATTTATATACAACTTCTATGTCTGTATCATGATATAAAATTTATCTAACTGCTATTTTCTCTTGACTATTACAGTTCAAGCTGTATTTGTTAGATAAATGCCAAATAGAGGACATAACATGAAACAGTTTAGGACACTGTGGCTGCTGCATGTTATCTTAGTTATTATGAAGGCTATAAATACTTTCTAGTATATCAGTTTGCATATTCCTCATTTTCTAGGCTTAGATACAGAAAGAACAGAATCCATCAATGTTATTTATGACATGTGATGAGCACTACAAGTCTTTTTTTCTTTTTAATTAACTTTGATGTTTACTGACTATAAAAATTGCCTAGGGCAAGAGGACAAAGCAAAGCATCAAAATTCTCTGCAAATGTGAGGTGAAATTAAAGCATGCATATATCCTGATGCTGATGAACTCACAATCTCTTGTATCACCATCACATTAGTGCTTGCATTTCCATCATTTATATTTTTTACTTAAAATAACTGAGGTAAATATCTAATTGCAGTTTTTAGAAATAATTATATGACTAGTACTTTGAGAGAATATCTATAGAGAATCTGCATTTTGCTTGCTTTCCTAGTTCCCTCAGTCATTTTCCACATTTCCTAATAGTACATACAGGCAACAGGTGAGAGGGCAGAAGGATGCATAGCTACACTCCTTTAGCAGGCCTAGTCCCTGTGTTCTTATCACCTGCTTCCACTACCAACTGCATTTGTCTATGCTCCGACAGTCAAAACATACAGAAATACCTTAAAATATTTTTATTATAGGTCTGTGTCATCATTTGTGTTGGTGAAATACACCACCAAAAAACTCAAAACTTATACCTGCTTTTGAAAAATCACAGGGCAGCTAGAATGTCTACCCAAATCAGTGACCTAGAAGCCACCTAAACGACTCTTCTGCTATGATCAGTGGAGAGAGAGGTCTAGTAGACAGTACCTAGCTAAAATAAAGAGAATAACTCAACTCCTTAAGGCATCTATTCCTCTTCATGTGAATTATCCCTAGATAAGTAACTTGGGCTAGATGACCAGCAAGGTGAGGTGAGATAAACTGGCCTAAGGGCCAAAGTACACCTTTAAGTAAGAAATTTTTTAAAATATGTCCTTCATTAACACTGACATTTGTACCTCATTCTTGCCAGAAGAACTCAGTCCAATATACAGATAGGAATGTAACAATAGTTCTGTTGCTTGAAATACTTTCGTAGAAATTAATTAAGCATAATTCTATCCCCGTTATTTAAAATTTTCAAGGGAACACATAGTTAGAGTAATACAGGGAAATTTTGAAAACCTTATCCCTCCACAGTCAATATGTATGAAGTTAAGCTTATTTCAATAGCTCTAAATAAGGCCACTATGTTCTAATATTAGGATAAAATATCTACTGTATTCCAATAATTAAACACAAACTGGACATACAAACAATGTAGAGATCTATTATCCTGTTATCAACATCAGTAAATAGGAATTTAATTCTGATGTACTAAAATAAAGTAAAACATATAAGAAATTTAGTAAGACACTATGTTCTCAAGAGAACCAAGTTTAAACTCTGTTAAGTTGCTGAAATCCATTGCAATTCATGCTTTAGTGTATTGCAAGCCATCTCTAGAAACACATATAGGACACATCATCTCATCAGAGTAATTTCAAACTGTCCTACAAAAAGTGTCCCAACATTTCTAAGAGCTGAATATAGTAACCTTACAATCTGTGCTTGTTTGCACTTCCCTTAGGATTTATAGCACAACCAGATCAGAGAACCTGACTCTCACAACATATTGGTCTCTGACTTGCAGACTAGAATCCAGTGTGGACAAAATTCTGCATGCAACAAGAACACTTGCTCGTTTACTGACCTCTCTCCAAACTTGTAACATGATCATGAAGCAAAAAAAATGCTATTAGCTACTTCCTATGGACAAGACGCCAAAAGGGTGATATTAAGGGCATGTCTAGAGTAAGACAGAACTGAACATATGTTAAAGGACCCTAAAGACAGAACATGCTAACAAGGTTCTGTGTTTCTCACATGGGTTCTTTCTCGTGCAGATTCTTCCTCTGATGAGAGGAAGATGAGAATATTTGATTTAAAAAAATAATAAAAAAAAATTTAAATCCCCACACCTTGACGTGATTTTGTTATTTTACAGTTATATTAATGCATTTATCTGCCAGTCATCATGAAACATCTAATATTTAGAAATACTCTGAGACTGTGAACAAATTTAAGCCCAGGGCATAGAAACAGTGTGATAATACTGCATCATACAGTACTACATCATGTATTAATGTAATGAACTAAATTATATTACTGGATATTATGCACTGTGGATAGTACTTTGCAATGATTTTTATTACCTCTGCTCCATACTTTAGATGCTGAATATTTATTCAGCTTAAACTCTAATAATAGGTCATCAGAGTGTTTCTTTTACTTTGTCTGTACCTCTCTTTTATTTCTATTACTGTAAAATGCCAACATATAATTTAATAATGAACAGCCAAGAAGATAGGTAAATGTTTACCCAGAATTTTCCAGTCTGAATAACTTTCTTTTAAATTCTCTTAGCCTCTTTTAAGGCTGTGTGATAAACCCTTAAATTCTCTTAACCACTCTAAGACTGTGCTATAAACCATGAATCTATTCATAGCTTGGATCATTAATGAGTAAGTATATTCCTTCCTTTAAAAAGAACTGGCAAAGGCGTAACATTGCCTCATTTTCCCCCTTCACTGTCAATTACACACAAAGTCACAGAATAAGCTTCTCACAAATCAGGCTTCCTAGCTCTTGAATTATGGAAAAGCAGAGAACATGGACACTATTTCATTTGTGCTCAAAATACTTAAGCCTCTTTTGGAAAGAAAAGGTTTCATGAAAGACAGAAGATTAGTCATAAAACTGACATTGTCTCTGTTTATTCTCTACAGCATAGGTCAGCCATAGGTGTTTGCCAGACTGACTGTGAATTTGACTAGAGGTATTGATTCATGGAAACAGAAATCAGCCTGAGTTGGGGAACATTTTTGCAGTTTCTGGTTGATTTGGAGTTTGTTTTGGTGGGTTTTTTTGGTATATGGATTTCTTTTTCAATTTTGATTTTTTGTTGTTGTTGTTGTTGTTGTTGTTGTTGTTGTTGTTGTTCCTTTGGTTTTATTATAACAGAAAGAAATCCCCTCTTCAGGAAAACAATACCCAAGAAGTCATACAGATGTGCTGTTACTCCATGGGTCAGGGAAAGTCTGTCAATGAAGATCTCTACTGTCTTCACTGTCTTATCTTTCATCATATACGCTCAGATCTTCAAATATTTAATGTTTTAGAATAGGATTTAATTATTAAAAGTAAAGAACATCAAACACAAAAACACCAAAACAACCTAATAGTAACATACTTATAGATCTACAACACTTTCTGTAATCCAGCAGAAGGAACAAAATTGAAATACTATTCAGTCTCCGCATTTTCATAACATTTGATCTCTTATTGCGCTATCTGATTCTTACAGTATTAGAAAAATAAACTGGTTTGGTAGGAAGAACAGAGACTGAAATGAAAATACAAAAATCTTCAGACTTCTACTGGGAAGATAAGACTATAAAAACAGAGCACAAAGATGGGATTAGAGGACAGATAGTATTGGAGATCATGATATGTTATATGTGAGTGAAATTCTCATATATGTCAGCATATGTATTCTACTGCCTCCTCAATAAAGGTTCTCTGTCCAAAACACAAACAATTTTGCAGATTGATTTATTTGGCTCTCAAAACAGCTTTCCATAAAACCAACATCTAAGTAAATATTTTAAGGTTCCCTATAATGTTTTTTTTTCAATCAGAATCTTCATATTTAACAAAAGGAAAACTGGGGAAAAAATATTTTGAAAGCAATTTTTCCATCACAGGTTCTCTTTATTTTTTCCTTTATGTCTTAGTAGTAGTTATCTAGTCTATGCTTCCTGTAAAGTCCCTTCAAAATAATTCCAAATATAAACATAGAAAAATAGGTAGGCAGTCTTACAAATACAGAAAGATGAAATTTTCCTATCTATCTGCCCCAGTGTCTTAAAAGTGCACAGCTTTTGATGATGAGGAAGGTAGAGAGTATCAGTTTTACTTGACAAAGTAAACCACAAATATTAATTAATGAAAGACCTTGACAGAATCTAGAGTGTTGGATGATTAAAAACTAGATTTTCTTAGTTACAATGAAAATTCTAGATTTAGAGAAAAATAAAAATTACAGAACTCCAACTATTCTCCTTTTCTGTGAGAAAAGTCTTGCTCAAATGCTAGGCCTTTTCTTTGGGAGACAAAACAAATACCTACAGATTCACATTACAAGAAAAAAATATCTGGATTTCCTTTTCTCATTATATCTTTCCTTTTCCTCCTCCAGATTACAGGTTTACAATGCCTTAAACATGAGATCTACATTACAATCTATCACAAATGTCCCTCACTCAGTAGCCAGATTGTCTAATTACTGAGCCAGACATTCAGTGAGAACATATGCCTCCTGGATTTGCAATTTTTTCTTATTAATCTCGCAATGAACTGTAAGCTGTTGATTGTATCCTATAACACCGGTCTTGTAAATAAGCAAACTTTCTTCTCTAAAGGTTTTATAAAAGTTTGAAGTGAATCTTGATTATGTTAAAAATAGGAAAGACAGCAAAACGTTTTCTTCAGAGATTCAAGGACTCTGAGACATGCCCTTGGTCCAGATTAGCATGGCTTTGATGATGTTCTGAAAATGTGAAAAAAATTACCAGCTCAGTGAGGATTTCAGAAAGGCTGAAGATTAATTCCCTAGAATGATAAAGATTTTAAAAAAATGAAGTACTAACATGTTCTTACTCAATTGCTTCCCTTATTCAGGACTTTCTACTGTATAATTTAGGATTTATTTTCTTTGTTATCACCTTGAAAATTGAGCATAAATATTGCAGATTAAGTATTCAGATTCTAATTTCTAATTTCTTACAGTATACCACTTCAGAATGCTGTCCAATTATTACTGAAATTCCTGTTCCTATCCCTAATCCAAAAATGTAGTTTCTGATTTGAAACACTCCTATTACCTGTGAATGGTGCAATCTCAAAATGGAAGGCGGTACACCACATTTTGATTTACATAGAAGTTATCAGGGAGTATACTTTTAGACAAACTTGCAATTTAGACTTCAAGTGCTAAGTTCCTTTAAAAAATGTTTTAAAGCATTCTTGAAAGTCTAAAGAGTCCTTCTGACTTTTATTAATGCCAAACTTGCTATAGTATTTGCTGACCTTTTTTAAAGGACCTTTCCATATGTGATTACACGTTATATGTACAACAGCATTCTTCACAAAACTCCTAGATTCCCTCAGTGTACATGTTAAGAAATTCACTAATGTTGGTAAGAGCTACACATTTCTTTATGCACAAAGAAACCTTCTCAAGCATACTCATATTAGTATTGAATTCTAATTTAAAAAGATCATTAGCAGTAATAGAAAAATGTTCACTATTTTAACGTTCAGTAAAGGCAAGATACATTTTATGACTTCAGGTTTAGGGGCATTTTCTGACCATCTCTTATACTGAATTTATCAAGCTTACAGTGATAAACGCATGTTGTCATAATCCTTCACTGTCACTGGATACTGCTGCCCTAAGAGCATCCACTCTTGTAAAACAGAACTGCAATCAAAAAGTTCAAAATTAATAGCTTCAAAATCTCAAGCATTCATAAGCATGTGTTTTTATCACTTCCATGCTCTGCAGATGAGGTACTCTTGTTATTTATTATTTGTGACAGTGAACAATTCCCATTTGCTTTAGTGAAAAAAGTGAAGAGCTGTTTGCATAACTAGCAAGGTGAAAAGAAAGATTTGAAACTGTTGGAATCATTTCACAAGAACAATGAACACAGCTCAGAAGACAGTTTTCTTCCAGAACACTATAATGTGCTGACTACAGGCAGTATTTGCTATTCTACCCTCTATGTTTAAAAGCAGCTTTCACAGTGCAATCTGAATTTGTGAAGCATCTGAAATTGTGAAGTCTTGGTACAGTACTGGTTCTGCTGTGTGTTTAATCATCCTCATCAACTTCACACTGGAAATATGTGAATATTTATAATGTCTTAACGATGTAATCTGCACATCTGCTATATACAGTTACTACGTGATCTGCAGTTGATCCAGAGAGAACTCAGGGACCCACCGCCCCCAACAGCTAGTCCACACACACCAGGAGGGAGTGAAGCACTGCTTCCTGCTGCAGTTTGGAAGACATGTTCCTCAATCCCTGAGATAAGCCACAGAATATGTAATATTACATATAAGTACTTCTTTAAGTATCAGCAGTACTTTATCTTCTAAAGAAGAAACTGTTTTAATAGAAGAAGCTAAAGGGGAAAACATGGCTATAATACTTCCCTTGAGATTTCTCTTTTATGCATTTCTTTTCAGAAATTAAACATGAAGGTACTATCTCCAAACAATATATATTTCCAGTTAAAAAAGGAAAGGTTAAATATGGCAACTGCAACAAAATTACTCCATCTGATATAATATTAACATACAGGAAAATCTATCATAGATCAGGACAGCGAGTAAGATTTGCCTGTGGGCAGTGCTATTATCAGTGCACAATTAGTTGCAGATTGGAGACACTAGCCTTAGATCTGTGCTCAGGCCTGTAATCTGTTTCCTAGCTGATTGAAAACCAACAGCTCTTGATTAAATGCTATTTATTTAGCTACTGACCATTTAATCAAATGGTCAGTAGCTAAATAAATAGCATTTATTTTAATAGTAAGGCATTTTAATAGTAAGGGTAACAATAAAGCTAGCAATGCACAACACAATGTGAAATGGTGTAGGCTATATTTTAATTGAGACATTTCAGTGAAGGATAGGAAATTATGAAATGAGACAGGATGTGTTACATGAGAAGCTTTTATGGCAAAGTAATTTTCTTTAGTTTAAAAAAAATAACCCACATTGTAAATGCTAAAAGGAAGTCTTTTCTACTGTCAATTACTATAAACCCATCACAAAGTATGAATTCTTAGTCCTTAATGCTAAGTCTTTCAAATCCTTGGACTTATTTAATTTATTTTTTTCTTTGATAACAGATGGATTTTCTTTTATCCTTAGTAATTTGCATCAATAGTAGATCATGAAGTCTTATAAATATATAAAGCCTTTTAGAAACATTTGGTAGAGTGATGCTTTAGCCAGCCCTTTCATATTTCTGTAACATTAATTCTCCAGGAAGTTTACCATATAATTTAAAGAGTTCAGTCCCTTCATATATTTAATTAAGAACTAGTATAGAAAAAATACATAAATTTAGTATTCAAGGTTCCTAGAAAGGTATACTAATGTGCAGTATTAGAAAGTCCAAGATAAATTTTCAATTCATTCATCAGCTTCTGAAGGGTAACTGAATAAAGCATCACACAGTCTCCTTGAATATGAAAGCATAAGTGATAAAACATTTTGCAATATAATGGACACAAAATTTTCTTAATTTATGCTGCACAGAGGAATTTCACACTGTTGCTTATATTCTCATCTGCATTAAAGAACAAACAGAAAGATCCAGAATACCAGCAAGACTATAAATAATGATTTAAAGAACCAATGTTGCACAAAAAAAGATAAATTATATAAGTGTCCAGTGATCTCTGCAAAACACAGGATAGCAAATGCAGAGCCATTTTGTAAACACTTGAACAAGTTTCCCTTACTTCCAAACTAAAGCTGCCTTGTGTATTTTTTTTTAATTCTTGTATAAAAGCACAGAAAAACACCACAAGTAGCAAGTATTTTAGTAGCATACTTATCATTTCTACTTATGAACCTGGTGAATTTTAAGAGAATGAATTACCAAGCCCTGGTGATTTCCCGGCTGCTCAAGGATCTGCCAGTTACTGAACATATTGAGTGAACTCCCCCATTATACAAACCCATGTGCTGGCAAAACACCTACTACGCATCAGTGGTAATTCTCTGTCAGTCTATAAAGTACTACTCACATCTGCACTGTAGTTAGTTCAGATATGTCTACTATTCTCTTTCATATGCATCTAGTAACAAATTGAGCAAAATACATGACCCAGACTTTGTGTTGCAATTCCTTGGAAAAACACTCATATTTTACAGACTCTATGAAAACAAGTACTGCTCTGTTTCACCCTGCTGTAACTTTTACTCATCAGAATTTACACCTGCTCTAGAAATAGCTTTAGAGCTTTTAGAATTTTACTCATATTAAGAAAAATCCCATTAAAATAAAATTCAATGTAATGGAATTCTTCTGAATACGATTAAAATTTAGGCCCTTATATTGCAGGAAGAAAAGTAAAACCTTTCAGTATATAGTGAGAGGAGCCATGTGAGTGAATTTTCAAAATTCACTAAAGTGCAACAGATCTTACCCAAGATCTGGGCTGAGGTTCAGAGGTTGAGCACGTCCTGCCCTTTTAAGTAGATATTTCTAGTTTCCAGTGCAATTATTCCCTCCATATAAGAACTTACAACATTACTTGAAAATTCAACAAATATTTCTCTCTCAAGTAAATCAATTACTGTCCTTCTGTAGACTTGTACTGCAATTGGATATAATTACATGCTCACTGAAAATAGCACTTTTCTAATCCAGCAGAATGATGGATATCCTCTCTCACTATCACACACGGCACACGTTATGCCATTATAACCAATTTGGAATACATGGATGGAGATAAGGAAAGATTAAAGGATAAGGAAAAATTAACTATTTCATTACTCAAATTTTAAAACAATGTAACCTCACTTAGAGCAGGTGTGACATGGTGAGATCAGATGTATGTTAAAACCAGCAAGACTGTAAAAGATGTGAATAGCAAAAGTGTAAAATAGGGGCTTAAAATATCACTGTGAAAATATTAGGAGCAGATGAACTAATGCTTTAGTTTTCTGTTGGTTTATTATCTCTATTTCAACTCTTGTCTTTCACCTTTTCAAAGACTGCAAACTACAGAAGTATTTTCTCTTGTACAATATAGTCTTTTAAACAGGACTTGCAATAAACCAAGCAGATTTTCCTAAACAAATGGCCAGATTTCATCTGAAGCAAAGTTTTGCATTATGAAGTTGATAGGATAGTTTTAGGCTAAGCCTTTCTTGTAAATATGCTTACAAGGGGTAACACACAACTCCACGAACAAACACCATGACCTGTCTGGGGACCAACAACGGTAGCTTGACAGATGTATTCTTGCTGTACCATTAGTTTAAGCAAGAATGCTTTTAATACTAAAATCTTACTTTTTTGAAGTGTTATTAAAGCCACATCATTTCCAGACCCTTTTAGAAAGATAATTTTACATTTGGATGTAATGCATGACAAAAACCTACTCTGTTATTTTGCAAATTATATACATGCTGATAACTTAAATGCAGGGGATTAACATCCAAACTGATAAATTGGTTTTCTCTACCTATATTTTATTCTAATATGAAGCATTTTCTGAATATTACAACACCTGACACAATTTATTGCAGCTAATACTAGCTAAATTTGATTGACTTTAGTAGCATTACCTGTAGTTTCGCCTGAGATAAACATCAACTTGAGAGGTCTGACGATGAATGAAAATTTAGTTAATTTCTTATACGTAATCAGGTATCTGCACATGCAGATTCTGTTCTATTAATTGGCATGTGTGTGGCACACACATTGAAAATTGTGCTGAAGTTCTCACAGAAAAAATATTTTTCAGTGCTGCCAAAAGTGCACTACATTTACAGAGTGCTTAATTTTATTTTAAATATTGTTCCTTTAAGTAAACCAAAGAATTTAGTGATTGCTTTTTTGTTTGGCCTTGAGCTGCAGCTACAGAAGAGAGTCACAGAAGACAGCCAGGTCTTGTGTCATACACCCTGTGCATGCAGCTCTGCGCAGACAGCACAGGAACTTTCAGCTACCTAAACTGACATTAGGATGCTCACCCTTAGATAGCCGAACCATAACCAGAACACCATGACAGTCTCCATAACTTCCTTTAGTTCATTGTCCAGCACAACACTGAAGTCAGAAACATAATTCTAGTCCAGACTGTATCACTTTAAATGCATTGTCCCAATGATCCCTTTTTTTTACCCAAGGATAAGTCTCTGTGTTAAGGTAATTCTGCTTCTCCAAAAGAAGTAGGGGCTACTTCTCATATTTTGCACTGCTCCAGGGCTGAAGAGACCTTGAAATTTATAAATGGATAGACAGAATAAATTACAGGATTTCTCTTGAGAAGTGCTACAACAGACAAAACATTTGACACATAACACACAATACATTTGCTGGCCACAACACCAGTCAAGAATCTAATTTGAATGGAGTTTATGGCAGATGCTTCACAATCATCATATGACCATTCAAAATTCAGGAATTTTTGTGCTGTCAGGTGGCAAATTTTTTTACTTACGAGGTGGTACTGTAAAGGAATTTCTTCAGACATGACTGCAAGATATAATTGTCTCTGAATTTTTGGCAAGTGGATTCAGTATTTCTGTATTCTGGTTCTATCTATGAGCAATTTTCAGCATCATCTAGTACCTACCTTCTGTACCTAGCCTTAAAAAACTAACTTTACATTATCCATAATTATCTGTAGATAATAAAAGACCTTGATAAAGGTCTATTGAGAAATACCAATTTTATTGCTTCTTAATACTGCAAGAATGCTACTTGCAAGCACACATTCATTTCATTCAGTTGCAAACTCAGACATTAGAATATTAAATCTGTAGCAAAATCTCATGTGACATAAAAATGTTTGCCTTTAAAAAATATACTCGCTCTTATTAATAGTTAATAAGGTAAATTAGATTTTGAAAGACAAAGATAATGGTCACATCACTTTTACCTACCTTACAGTTTTAAATGGGGCCAGAATATTGCTTTTGTTCAAACTTCATTGTTCTTTTGTTCAAACTCCAAAATTTACTCTAAAGTTTTTCTGTATTCTCATTTCACAAAAAGTAATAATAAATGGTTCCTCCACACTTTTTGTATGTGCTATATATACAGCTAATCCCTTGGGTTTTTAATACCTTCAAAAGTTGTTCTTAATTTTAATTTTAGATCTCTTGTCAGTGAAAATGGCCATGTAAGAGTGAGCAAATGTCTCATGCTAAGCACATCTCCACACAGCTGGACAACTTCAGTGTGTATCACTGACATAATTCAGGAACTTGACTAACTCATACTTCAGTATAATCACATTTTGAAACTTTGACTTGTGTTCATGACCTGCTCTCAGTTAAATATTTTTAGAGGAAATTGCATTAAAATAAGACATTAAAAAATTTAAAATCTCCTATGGATTATTCTGGTGTTATTCCATTCTGATTCTTGTCACTCATTTCAGAAGCTCCACTAATCTTAGTTACTCCAGCATTACTGTGATATTTTTCATCCACAACAACAAAATACAAGTGACCTTGGGAAGTCTGTTTCCTGAAATATATGGAAAACAGTAAATTAGGCCTAGCTTGAAACACATCTTTATGCATGTCACAATTTTCTTTTACATACTTAATTAAAAATTTAAATAATGTAAATTTATGGACAAACAATAACAATAATTTAAAATATTTTTTGATCCTTGATTGTAGCTGTTGGTCTATTTTTGTCATTTCAATTATTGATTAAAATGAATGTATAGTATATGCTATAAAAGTCTAAAATCTGATAATAGAAAATAAATTTACTCTTCCAGGAAAGAAAAATCAGGGAAGAAAAATACCATCTTCTCAGCACATGCTGAAACAAAACCATCTAAAAAGGTAATTTTTTTTTTAATGGAGAAATGTAGAACATAAATTACATGGAACATATTACATGTAATATGGCCTAAGAGTGAAAAAAGTATATTTTGCAGCTTTAACAGTTTCTAAATGTCTGTTGGAAGCAGACTTGCTTAGGTAATCTTTCTGTTAAATACTGTACTGGATTGCTCATATGCCTCTATCAGTATTCCCTATATATATAGTCAAAATTATGTTAATCTTGTTAAGATTAGTAATTAAGTACTAAAATGTTTTGCAATTATAGTGAAGAGTTCAGAGTGCTTGTCAAGGATTTAGTTGACTTATAATGCTAACTACTTCTGAAGTTTGTTGATTTTCTTTTATATTTTAATGCAAAACCAAATTGATTAGTTTTATATGTCAAAGTAGCCTAGCATATTACTAAGTACATAAACCTTCTTAAACTTTTGAAAGAAAATGCTTAAAGGAAAATTAGTCTGAAGCTGCAGAGATGAAACAAAGCTGTACTGATGGTCAAACTAACAACTATCCCAAATACTAGAAAACCAGATAACTAAATAAAAACTTTAAAAAAAAAAAATATATAGAAAGAGGAAGAAACACATTCAGAAACATAAAGACTGACAGCAATAGTAAAGCTGCTAAGCATGGTTATAACCCAAGTTCACTTTGTATAATGCCAGAGAGCTGTCTGAGTTGATAAATCAGATTCTATCCTTTTAAAGATGTTTCTTACTACCCCTTGCCTATAATAGTACAGTTCTTTACTTATTCAGAGCATGTATCCTCCTTTACTCAGATCCTGTCCCTTTTGGCTCTGTACATCTCTTGGGAGTGCAGAATGATTCAGTGGTAACTTAGTCATTTGTGCGCTGTACAAGATGATTTTACTGGAGAGTAAAAAAATAAAAGCTGCACTTATCAGTGGAACACTTTGTGTTAAATAAAGATAATTAAAGCATCAATGATACATCCATTTCATGTTTAATTAGACCCTCTCTCATCATAATTTGCTACTGAAGGTGAAATGTGGGTCACTTTTAAAAACTAATTGTAAAATATTTAACATAATGCAAAATGAGAACAGAAAATTGAAAATACTTCTGTATGCTTTTCACTAAACAGTATGGAAGTTAAATGTGTGAAAGAAGTCACCAGTGCAAATGTTTATACTCAATAACAATGTTCTCTTTTTTTTTGACATGGCAGTTAGTGCCACAATGACATTGTCATTTTTATGATTATTATACTGTAATGTATTTGCTTAGCTTAAAGTTGTGAAAAAATTTATTCTTTAGAGGTGTTTGGGAAAAAAAAATAGCCTTTGAGATAAGCCTCTCTGTGTATGTGTGTGTCTTTACATAAACAAGAAGAAAGATTATGCCCTCCTGTATGGTTAAACTGAGAGCCTCCTTAATGGTTGAATTTGGGGTCCTATTAAGGCTGCTGGGTTGCAGCATGGGTGCATGTTAATGAGGAAATTGATCCATTTCATTTATAGATACAATTGACATATAAGATAACCAACTACTCAAAATGCTTCTGCAATATTGCAGCAGACTGACTAATGTTTCAAATTTTATGTAATAAATTAACTGGCTACTGAACAAGGATTTTTTTTTTCAGAAATTAATTTCTATGTATTTCACTTTCAGGAAAGTAAGACTTTACAGGAAATGAATATAATTTTAATTAGAGTGTCAGCACACTGGTTTGATAAACATTTTTCTTCATTAAACAATGCATTTTCAAGGAGAAAATGCATTAGGATTTTTCATAAAGAATTACAGAGTTGGCTAAGAGGCCAATATCTGAAGTACAGAAATATGTTTGTTCAGGAATTCCTTTACTGTTTCTGTAAGTTCCACTTATAGTGACCAATATCTCTTAAGAAAATAACAAGCAAAAGACCCCTCAGCATTATAAGTGAAGTGTTTTAAAGAGACAATAATTATTGCTTAGTAAAGTAAGTAAAAAAGATACCAAGGCAAGATGATAGCCAAGAAATATAAACATATAAAGAGTGTTTAAAAGGTTTGTTCTTCAAAGAGTAGTTGGTAATGTGTGGATTCATGATTAAAATTTTCACTGAAATAAAACTGCTTATATGACATTATTTTGCACTGTGAGACAAAAAGGTGGAGAAGTATATATTTTAAAAATATATCTGTAATTAAATGAGAAAATAAACAAGTATTTACAATTAAAATTCATTATGAGACTTATGATTAAGTATGTAACTCTCTAAGCTGTTAAGTGATTCCCCTTAGGCACTGAACTTTCATTATCTTTGGCTGTCTTTGCTGGAAATCCCAACATACAGGCTCCTCATGGGCAATGTGCAGCACCTGGAAGTTTTAAATTTTAAATTCATGATCCAGAAAAACACTTAAACTCATCCCCATTCAGTAAAACACTTCTGTACAGCTTTAACTTTTGGCAAGTGATTAAGACCTGTGGAATGCTAAGTGTTTTAAGCATTTGTAGTGCTTTAATGTAAAGGAGAGAATTGATAAGTGAGAGGCTAAAAGAATATTTCAGAGTAATACCGCGCTAAATAAGACAAGGATAAGAGTTAAACTTGTTAAAGATCTCCTAAAAAATAGTGACTGTGAAATGTCAGAAGTCTGCTGAATACAGAATTTTGTTTTAAACTTTATGAAAAAGACATGATGTTAGAAGGAGAGTTACAAATTGTTTGGAGTTTTCTCCAATTAAGTTCTCTTATACAGTCCTGTGTCAAACATGATGTATTTTGAAACTCATATTAGAGTTCAATTTATCACCTTAAAAATTAAGTATCAAATCATGGGAATGAAAACAACCTGTGTTCCCTGGGGTGCACCGGTCATGTAAGTAGAGACTTTATTTCCTAACTGCTGTATTGTAGATATAGGAAAGTATCAGTTACCAATTCTAATTACACTAATGGGAAATTAGCATCACTTTCATCTCCAGTAACTTAGAGCAGGTATGTTCTACTGTGTCCACTTACTTGTTCTAAAATTTTATACATTGTCTAATGTCTCCTTAGAACAAAGGGAACTGACAATAAGTAAATAAAGGTATTCTTTGAGATTTCAAGTAGTCTCTTTACCACAATCATACCATTATGCTACTGGTTCTTTTCTATATGTAAAGCAGAACTATGAAACAATCTGATATACACCCCATCAGAACCTTTTATCTGCATCTGCTTTGCATTTCTCTCTAAACAATTGTGCTGAACAAGAGCTCCACATGGTTTGGGTGTTAAAAATCCCCAGGTGTTTTGCCTGCTAAACTGAGAAATACTGTGTCAATGTTTGAGATGTGAAAAGTGTACATATTGTTTATGCAAGTCTTAATGTCCTCAGTACTATGTAAAATGAGCAAAAGTATACAAATGTCACTCAGCAACAAGCTGGCAAATATACATAGGAAAGTGGTAACAGAGGGTTTGTGATTGATAGACTCTCCCATAAAGCCTGTTATTTAACACTACCTTTACTGTTTTCTTGGACAATTTCCAATTTATATGCATTCTTTACAAGTGTGAAAATACTCTCTACATATTTAAAAATAAATAGATAAGGCATTAGAATACTGCCTATAAACTACTTGAATAAGTGAACATTCATAACAGGCTAAATATTTAACACAAGAGAAATATCAACACTGAGAAACTGGTTTGCAGCAAACAACATAAGTAATGGAGTAATTCAAGGTGCACTTCTTTGTAAAAGTGCAATAAAGCCATTTTCTTCTACTAAGTTTTCTCATATATTTTATATCCAAAGAAATCCTTGGAATATATTAAGTAATTCAAAATATATTACTGTATTATAATCTTAAACAATTTTGGGCTTTTTTTTATCAAGCAAGACAGAAATTTGTAATATGTATTCCTTTACCTTTCCTATTTTTAGAATGCAAATCATTCTTTTACACTGAAATTAAACTATACTTTAACAGATTATAATCCATATGTTTAGATGAATTGCAGTATCAAGAAAGAAGTGATATCTGATTAGCATATATTCCACTGCTACCTTTATTCCAATGTTTGCTAAAATGGCATCATCTACTCTGTGCTTAATAAGCCTTAGGAGATGAAAGATAAAGAATTTAGTAATTTGGATTTTATACAGACTATTCTCAAACTGAAATTGTGATGTACTCTCTAGGACAGCATTAATTAAATACATCATACAGAAACTACTGTGTCAAACGTTCTATAAGTCTGTATCACTTGCAAAGCCACATATACAAAAGCACTGGTGGATAGTACAATCACACTAATTTGGTGACCTGAAAGACTGGAGGGGTGGCTTACACAATTAGTTTTATGCTACTGTATTTTAAGTATTTGTGAGCAGAATGCAAATACTGGCAACACTCGTAAAACTTCAATTTTAGTAAGCTAGCAAACATTTCAAAGTATAAAAAGTGTCATCATGTACCATATTTGCATGTTAATAAGTGGAAAAGAAAGTATTTTTGTGAAACTAGTCAGAATTTCCCCGTTCCAGACTTGGATGTGTAGTTACATGAATCAGCATTCATTTGCCTCTAGGTTCTTGTGTAACGTGCATTGTAATTGAGAAAACGTTCAGGATGTTATCTTATGCGTCCTATCACCCAAAAAGTGCTCCCCCAAAAAAGGACAGACCTCTGTTCAGGGTATATAAGCGTCTTATAAAATAAAGGGAAGCCTTCACTTAGAAGCGCGATTCCCCTCTGTGCTATCCTTATCTTATTTCAAGGACTGTAAAGATTGTCCCTACCATCACCAGTTTTAGGCTATCGGAGCTTCACTGAACCGAGCCCCGCCAACACAGTCGAGACCAGAGCCAGCCACTCGTGGCACCCCTGAAGGCACATTTCGCCCCGAGAGGTCTCACGACTACAGACAGAGCTATGCGGCAGCTAGGCAAGCAAATTAGGGCCTCTCAGCATGAATGAAATTTCATGAGATAGGCAAGAGGTGCATTAAAAGAAAAAAAAAAAAAAAAAAAACAAAAAAAAAAAAAAAACAAAACAACCAAAAAAAAACCATTGCTAGGGTGAGATTCTAAACTCACTAACGCTTATTCAGAGCAACTGCTGCAATGAGTGCAAATCTCCGTGGTGTAAATTAAAGCGCAGATAGGCTGTGTAGATTATTTAACCATTTGGGTCCTAATGAAAGACCCGGTAATTACAGCCATTAACGCTTCAGCGATGCGACTGCAAATCCACTCTCATCACAGCTTTAGGAAGCGTCAGGCAGGCAGCAACCCCCTTTCCCCGAAACAACTGGCTGCCCAGGCGAAACTTTCCTCCTCAGCCGGAGCTGACACATCCCTAAGGCTGGGAAAGCACCACGGTGGGGGAAGTGCCGGGACAGGCTGATGGAGGCGGGGCCGGGGAACGGGAGGAGGATGGCGGCTCCGCCTGGTGGGGGGTCCTGATCTCCCCTCGACCCCCCTAAAACCGCCGGGTTTGGCCTCTGGGCGTGCGGCTAATAAAGGCATCTCAGGCTGCCTTACATTCCGCTGTCGGGACTAGCGACAGACCCCCCGGCCTCCGCGGCCGGCTGCCGCTACTCCTGCGGCGGGGCAGCACCGGCTGCACGGACGGGCTGGTTGGCTGCCGGATCTGATAAGCGGAGGCAATGATAAAAATTATAGTAATAGCAATAAAGATGTCTGACTCTTCTTCCTTCGTGCTGTGTGTTGGTCTGTGCACCTGACTGCCTGGAGGGAGGGGGGCGGGGGCACCAGACTGAACGGGTCACTGAACCTTGACGGGGTGTGTGCCTGTGCCAGTGTGGGAGGCGGGGGGACGGGCATCCCGGCTCCCTCACCCGCCCTGTGTGCGTGTGTCTGCGTGTTGGGGCCCGCGGGGTGCAGCGCTCTTACCTGCTTGCTGTACTTGCTGCTGGCCTGGCAGCTGTACTCGGAGCAATGGTCCGAGCCGATGGAGATGTTGTCGCCAGCTCCCACGAAGGTGTTTGCTGGGGGCAGGTCCTGCACGGCCTGGTGCTTTTTGCCAGCGGTGGGGGACTGTGGGTGCAGTTGGACCGTGGGCAGCGGTGAGCTTGACTTGTAGTGCCTGGCCAGGTCAGGGCTGCCTGGGCCACCATTGACCGAGCGATATCGGCCCATGCCAGGGCTGTCCGAGAGCTTCTCATTGACACTGTCGTAGCGCTGCCCATTGGGCTTGGAAGCCTCAACAGTAACAATGCTGCTATAGAGGGGCTGTTTGCCCTTCTTGCCTTTCTTGTCCTTCTTGGGTTTCTTGGCCTTGTCGTGCTGCTGGGGGGTGAAGAAATCTTCATGGTCCTTCTTGCCGGCCTCGTAACCGTGCTTGCCCTTGGATCGGCAGTAGCGGGCCATGACCACCACGAGGATAAGAAGGATGACGGTCATGATGCCAGCCACCACACCAATGACTATGCTAAGCCGCTGCTTGCTCAGCTCATAGCTGGGATCACCAGCAATGTCCTGGGCCAGTGGGGTGTGGAGGCTGCGGGCCACCTGGCTCTCCACCACAGTGGCATTGGACAGGCTTTCATTGACAAAGACATGGAGCAGGGCAGTGGTGGACTGGGGTGGCTGCCCACTGTCATTCACCTGCACAACCAGGCGGTGCAGGCCATAGTGCTTGGGGGCCAACTTGCCCACCAGTGACACCACACCACTGGCCGGGTCTATTTCAAAGAGTTTGAAGGGGTTGCCCCCAACAATGCTGTAGTTGAGGTCAGCATTGAGACCGGTGTCAGCATCAGTGGCGACCACTGTGGCCACCACGGTGCGCATGTTGCTGGAGGGTGGTAGCACAGTGTAGGAGCTGTTGCTGGGGAAGGTGACAGTGGGTGCATTGTCGTTTTCATCCATCACAAAGAGAGACACGGTGGCTGTGGCAGACCTTGGTGGCTCACCCCCATCCACTGCCTTCACCTTAAAGGTGTAGCTGGTCTGCTGCTCACGGTCAAAAGAGACAGTGGAGAAAATGGTTCCAGTGTCATTCTCAATGGAGAAGATGCCAGCTGCCTGTTCGTGGTCTCCAGGCTGAATGGAGAGGCTGAGCTCGGCATTGCGGCCCTTGTCAAAGTCCATCACAGTCACCATGCCCACGGGGCTGTTGGGCTGCAGGTTTTCTTTCACGTAGAATGTGAACACATCCTGCATGAAGCGTGGCTCATTGTCATTGCGGTCTGACACTCGCACCACCACTGTGGTGGAGCCCTGCAGTGATGGCACCCCCTTGTCCCGGGCTGTCACCTGAAATTCATAGGTGTCACGTTGCTCACGGTCTAGCACTGCCTGCACTGACACATCCCCAGAGTCAGGGTCAATGCTGAAGATGCTGCCCGGTGCCTCTGAGGAGAGGGGTGAGGCCTCCAAGGAATAGGTGATCTCAGCATTCTTGCCACTGTCCGCATCTGTGGCAACCACGGTGGCCACCCTCTCACCAGGCAAGTTGTTCTCTGGAAAGGAGACCTCCAGCACAGCCTGGCTGAACATGGGAGGGTTGTCATTAGTGTCCCCAACCCGCACCAGCAAGGAGTTGTTGCTGGACAAGCTGGGGCTGCCTGAGTCCACAGCCACAATCACCACATTGTAGTCACGAACAGCTTCATAATCCAGAGGGGCCGAGGTGTGGAGGAAATACTTCCGCTTATTCTGTGGCTCCCCTTCACCCTCACTGGCCGGTTTGAGCTGGAAGGGTACATCACCCACCACAGTGCAGGTCACCACACCATTTTCACCTTGGTCCCGGTCAGATACCTGCACCAAGGCAATGGGGGTGTCCACCAGCACATCCTCAGCCACGCTTGCCACCCCGTCCCGGAGCGGGATGCGCCCGATTTTCCGGATGTCGATGGTGGGCACATTATCATTTTCATCCCGAATGTTCAGCACGACAGTGGCCTTGTCTGTCTTGGGGGGCTGGCCCCGGTCTCGGGCCATGACAGTGAAGCGAAGCTGGTTCACCTCCTCCCGGTCGATGCGGTGCAAGACGCTGAGCCAGCCCGAGGTCTCGTCCAGCCGCAGTAGGCGCCTGACGGACTCAGTGGCTGCCCCGAAGACATACTCGATCTGCCCATTCACTCCCACGTCCAGGTCGGTGGCCCGCAGCTGCAGGATCGGGGTCCCAGGGCTGCTGTTCTCCGCCAGGTCCGCCTCATAGACGCTCTTCTCGAAGCGGGGGCTGTTGTCGTTCACGTCGGTGATCAGCACCCTCAGGATGGCCTGCGAGGACCGTGCAGGGTCGCCGCCGTCCCGCACGCGGAGGCTGAGCTCGTAGGAGTCCCGCTGCTCCCGGTCCAGCGCCCCCTTGACGATCAGCTGCGGCTGCTTCTCTCCGTCCAGGGTGTCAGCCACCTGCAGCTCGAAGACGCTGCTGCGGGCTGCCGCCTCCGCCTCCTGCCGCCGCTTGCTGCCGCCGGGGAAGGGGGCGCTCTCGGGGGCCGCCGCGGCCGAGCCCCCCCCGCCGCCGCGCCGGCCGCCGTCCCCGCCGGGCTCCTGCAGCAGCTCGTAGCGCTCGATGCCGTTGCGGCCGAAGTCCCTGTCGGTGGCGGTGGGGAGCAGGTAGAGGGTCCCCACGGGCCGGTTCTCCTCCACGGTGAGCGTGAGGACGGGGGAAGGGAAGGTGGGGGTGTTGTCGTTGATGTCCAGGATGATGACCCGGCCCTCGAAGAGGTCCACCCAGCTCTGCGAGGGGCCGATGACCGACACCTCGAAGTCCAAGAAGCACTCGTTCTCGTCGAAGATCATCTGGCACTGCGGCAGCTTTTCGCGGTCGATGCGCCGCTCTGTGGTGCTCAACTCCCCGGTCATGTTATCGATCTTGAGATAGTCGGAGCCCGACTCCAGGCTGAATGTCACCTCTCCGGAGCCCGTCACGATCCCCAGGTCGGAAGCCACGTTGCCGATGCGGATGTCGGCGGGTCCCTCCTCGGCCAGCCGGTACTTCAGGAGCTGCTTAGCCGCTGCGAGGCTGACCCAGAGCGGCGGAGGCAGGAGGAACAAGAAGCAGCAGCAGCAGCAATGCACAAAGCGAAGGAGGGTCCGCATCTTTCTCATCTTCCTCGTACCGAACCCCCCCGCCCTCCTCTCACTCCCACCTGCTCCCCAGTAAACTCCCCTAATAAGCCAACAGTGAGGCTGAGAGTTCAGGTGATCAATTATAAATCCTTCTATTTCTGGAAACTTATTGTCTCATGACTGGTGCAATTGTTGGTCAAAACCCTGCTGCTGGCTCCTCTGCTGCTATCCCTGCCTTCCAGTTGCGATATACTTACAGTTCACGGGACAGTGGATTTTGCTTTTTAAAGATTCATCTCAGTAGATAGGATGGGATTTTCCTCCTCCTCCCCCTTCTCCTCCTCCTCCTCTCTGATTTTACTGTAATCACTTTGCAAGGTTTGCAATAAAAGCAGGAGCAGTACTGTAGGATTCGAAGCCCCCCAGGTCGTCGTCTTCAACACTAGAGTTAACTACAATTCACACACTCTCTTTTCTCTCTCTCTCTCTCTCTCTCTCTCTCTCCCTCCCTCCCTCTCAGCCGTTTACGACCAAGGCATTAGCTTTAGTCTTCCCCTCTCTGCACACACAGGGGAAAAAATTGTGATTCGCTTTATTCAAAGGGCTTGGGTCCGGGAAAACTCCAAATCCTCTTAGCAATGGGCAGTTCTTTAAAAAAAAAAAAAAAAAAAAAAAAAAAAAAAAAAAAAAAAAGAAAGTAAAAAAAAAATCCCAATTATGTCGGTAGCTGCACAGCTGATAGGAGAGAACCCCGAGTATTACAGTGCAGTCCACAGAATATCCCCTTTGGTTGGCAGAAAAGAACCCAAATCCATCTTCAGAGATCGCCTAAAATGTTCAGCTCTTTCTCCGGAGCGGATTTTTTTTAACAACTCTGCGCAAGGTCATTAGTCACAAAGCAACGATACAGAAACTGCAGAAGCCGTTTGCCCAGAATTTGCAAGGCTGGAGATAAGAACATAGACACACAACAGTCCCAAGTTTGTTTTTGCATCCGCAGTTTGTGTGTGTGCCTTACCTGCATTTGCACTGCATGTGTTAAAGCAATCTGGATCTGCAGCACTGAGAGCGATTCACAAATGAGATTGCAGTCTCTCTCTCTCTCTCTCTCTCTCTCTCTCCTCTTCCTTCCCGTCCCAATGCAGGTAACCAGATCTGAACTTGATCCTTTCAGTTCAAAGGTTAGCAACAAAACTATGTGTCCAAAGGCGATTATTGGTCTCTCGTAATTATACCCGGAGCGGAACAAGATGTAACTGGATCCCCCATGTGAATTAACACAGATTCTGAATTACATCCATATCAAGCGGAATGGCAAAGGGGAGGGGAAAAAAGCCGCGACGCGATTAAAAAAAAATAGAGTTCTATTTGCAAATAAAATTGTATCAGTCAGTTGTTTCCTTTGATCTGCACCGCCACAGTGGGTGAAATCTGCAATTGTGTATTCCCTCCTGTGTCTTTCAGAGAAGTGTGGATCAGGCGCTTTCACGGCAGAGCGGCTTGTGCTTTAAAATGTTGAATGGCAATTGAGAAGCTTCTCACTCGTAAGGGAAAAAAAAAAAAAAAGGAAAGAAAGAAAAAAAAAAAAAAAAAAAAAAGAAGAAGAAGAAGAAGCGGTAAACCGGCAAGTTTGCCCAAAGTGGAGGGAGCTGCTGAAGCCTCTCTCGGTAGCTCTTCCCTGACGCTGCAGCAGCAGAGCCGCCTGCGCTACATACACACAGAAAGAGAGGGAGAGAGAGAAAGAGGGAGAGCAGAGAGAGAGCGAGAGAGAGAGAGGGAGGGCGGGAGGGAGGGAAGGAGGAGGAGGAGGGAGGACGAGTCAAGCGCTGCACTCCAGAAAGCTCAGTCTTACCCTCTGTCTCTGCTGCTAGTGCTGCAAGTGGGATAGCTGCTCATCACATAACACCAGTCCAGTCCTCAAAACCGATCCTCATTTCACGCTCGTGTTGCTTCTGTTGCTTTCTCAAACCCGTGATCTGTAGTGATTTTCTCCTACCCTCTCCCCCCCCGCCACGTCCGCTATAGACTGTGAATCGAGCAACGATTTTTAAAGCAAATGTTTGTTCGTCTTTCTTCTGTTGTGCATTTTGCGGAATCAAGCTGGTAAGGAAACTCGTTTTGCAGATTCCCACCTTCCCCTGTTGTGTCGGTGCTTTTGTGAAATAGCTGCAGTCACTGTAACTGCATAAAACTCCAGGGAGGAAGGGGGACTGACTAACATCTCAGACTTTCGTCCTGTTTCCCAATGCTGTTTCAGCCTCTCGGTCTTTGTGATTGTGTTCTTCCTATTACCATGTTTTGAATGTGTCTTTTTAGCATGTTTGTGGGTATCCTAGGAGAAAAAAAGAAAACAACAAAAAACCAAAAACCAAAAAAAAAAACCCCAAAAAACCCTCGGAGATGATCAGGAAGGGAGCGAGCGGGTTAGTAGAATAAACACATGTAAGAAGTAACAGATTTATTTCCGAACAGAGACTTGCTGCTTCGATGATTGCTAAAATGTAGCGTCACCTATCTGGGTAAGTGGGAAATAAACTTTAATGGCAAAGCTCTTCGGCTCAACTTTGCTTATTCTGACGTCTCTAGTTCGCGTCTCCTTTTGACTTTGAGCCATTTAATCGCGTATGGCTTTTGTGTGCTCCCGCCCTACCCTTGGTGATGCCTGGCTCCTTACCTGTCCTCTCTGCTCGGAGCCCGGAGGGAAAAGAGGGAGACTCCGGGGGCAGGCGAGTGGGGGGCAGCCAGTGAGGAGAGAATGAGCGTGTGCGGGTTGTGTATGTGCGCGTGTGTGCGGGTGTGTGTGTGTGCGTGGGTCTGTGCGGGTACACGTGTGTGCGCCTGTGTGCGTGCGCGCAGCCAGGGGAAGGCAGGAATCCAGCTGCTCTTTCTCCCTCTGTGAACACATGTGGGAAAGCAAGTTCTGTATGCGCGCGTTCTGTATGTGTTTATGTGTGCATTCCTCCATATATGTGGCTCTTTTGAATAAAAACGCATGCAGACCGATGTAGCGAAATGTCTCTTTCATCGCAATGATATATTTAAGCGAAAAGCGGTCGGATATGTTGAGGTGGTTCAAAGCAACGGTCACAGCGTGTCTTTGTCATTTGGGGCGGTGAGTGATTGTTAGGAGGGAGGGAAGGTTGCCACCTCTTTCCTTGAGGAGTCTAGAGACACAGAGGGGCAGAGCCGCGCCGCATGGAGTCGGCGCTAGGGAGGGAGGGACGGCTCCTTTCTCCGGAGGGCTGCAGGGCTGCTCCTCCGGCGCCTCCTCCGGCCCTGGCACCGGCCCCGGCCGCTCTGCCTCGCCAGAACATGAAAACCCTCCCCCGCCGGTGCTGGAGACACGGCTTTCTATCTGCAGCATCAGCGAGAAAGCCCAGCTCGGCGCAGGCTCAGTGCTCACCGCCGCAGTCCCGGACGGAGGAGGGGGGCTCGGGAGCGCAGCATCTTCGCAGCAGGTTAAGTAGGATTAGTACCAAATCCCTATTATATTTGCCAAGCAACTTGAATTTGTCAAAATTCCCCCTCGCTGTTCTGGAGCTCCGTGAGGAGGAAATTTTGTTCACAGTGTAAGATCCAGACATGCCAGTACGTAGGAATACCAGCATACTGCATTACACTGTCTCCCTGCACTGGAAATACAACTGCGAACCGCAGGTCCCGCTGTTCCCGTCCCTTTGTGTTTTTAAACGCAGCCAGGAAACTTAATGTATTCGCCAGGGAAGGGGCGGGATGAGAGCGTTTTTAACCTCCTCGCCATAAACTTTAATCGGATTCCAGGCTGTTGCACGGCATGGACGCTTGCCTTCTCGCCTGCGTCTCCTTCCCCGTTGTTTCTACTACGGTCTCCTTGCGAGTGCCTCTTTCAAGCGAATGAGTGATTTCTTTCTCTTGCCATGTGCAATTGCTCCCCCTTCCTTTCCTACCCTCGCTGGCCTCTCTTACACACACTATGCCTTTCACACGCGGTCTGCGTCCCCCAGTCCCCCCCTCCTTTTTTTCTTTTTTGCAGTGTCTTCACATGCAATCTCTCTCTGAATGTGCAATGTCTTTCCTGCTCGGGAGTGCTGCGTCCTTCACAGTGGATTGGTTCCTCTTTCGGAGCAGAGGTAACGGCCCCCCCTTTCCTATCATTCTCCCTTCCTCCCTCCCGTCCTCCCCTCCTCCCCTCTTCCCCTCCTCCCCCAGGGCAGGCGGCCGGCGTGGGAAATGGGCCCGACGTGCGCTGCATGGTGGATGGCCGCGCTGTTCCCAGTCCACGTGCCCCGGCTGCCGGGGGGGAGGACGGGGCCGTGCTGGCCGTGTGTCCCCCGCACCCCCCCCGCATCCCGCTCGTACGAGACGGGAGAGAGTAGAATTACCCCCGCACCCTCTCTCCGCCTCCCCGGCACCGCAGACTGCCGGTCCCGCGGCCCGCGCACCCACAGCTTCCCGGGTGTCGGTAGGAACAAGCCCGGCTGTTCCAGGCGGGGGAGGTTTGTCCCTCCCGGGCAAATCTGTTGCGCAGTGTAGCTCCCCCCTCCCGGCTGCCCCCCCTCTCCGATGTACACAGACGCCCACACGCGCTCAGACACGACACGGCATTTGTCCTCCTGATCTGGTGAGATCAAGTGGGAAGAGGGATCACAAATGTAATCGTCTGTAATAAATAAAATAGCCCGAGATGCTGGTGATATAGAGAGGGGAAATAGGAGCTTGTGTCCTTAAAGGGAACATCTGATAAGGCCACCGAAGTGGCATCTTGCGTGTGGGAAGGAATCCGTCTTGCTGACAATCGCAGCCTGCTGTACGTGGGGAAATCCTAAAGCAGCCTGGGAGTTTCCCCGGCTCTGTGCATCCCCCAAGCTCCCGATGCTCTGCACTGGGGCTTTGTTGTCGTTGTTGTAGTTGCTGATTGGAAAGACAGGGGTCATTGTTAAAATATGCAGATATAATTAATGGCTGGTTTATCTTATGTGTTGGCCGAGCCCAGCTTCTGCCGCCGGCAGCCGGACTCGCGTCCGCAGTTGGCGCTTTCAACCCACGACAATTTGGTTTTCACAGTTTAGGAATGTCAGTGGCTCTCACTGGAAAATTACTTCTGGGATCTTCAGTGGGAATCAGTCTCTGGTTAAAGAGAGACAGATTATTTACATATCAACACCACTCTATACATTAGCAAATACATACTGCATATTACTATTTTCACACACAAACGAAAAAGTAGCTTCAGAAGGGGAAAAAATCATATTGCCTTGAAAGTAACGTATTCATAATAATATGTGGAAAAGATTAAATACAGTAAACATGACAGAAAATTCGAAAGCAGGGTAAAAACAAGGACAGAACCCCCACATGAAGCAGTTAAAGACATTTGACGGAAAGGCGAAACTAACTCAAGAACTCCACCAAGGGACAAGCAGCTGAAATGACACCACAGCAGCACGGAGCCCGGGGTGACCTTTCATCTCTCCAAAGTGTCTTGCTGATCTGGTGCAATTCTGTTGTGACCTCTTCACTCCCTTCCCTACCACAAGTGCCCTCTGGCCGGCTCGGAGCTCCCTGGGCTGCTCGCAGTGAATATACTGGGAGGCCGGCTGAGTTACAGGGAGTGCTGACACTTGGCCAGTGTCTTTCACAACTTTGCAAATATGCTTGCTGTGTAGTAGCACGTAATAGGCAGCAGTGATTAAATTATTCATTGCAGCAAGAGCCTTTCTGATGGATGTTAAAATGTAAGAGTTTAAATAAGAAAACCACAGATTTACTTTTAAGCAGATAAAACCCACATCTGTGCTTATTTAACTGAATGCTAGCTAAGCATGAAACCAGTTACTTTGTTTAAATCCTCTCTCTTTTACTCTCTTTGAGAATTTTGAGCTAGATTATGCACCGTAAAAGTTACTGACAGAGCAGAATTCATCTGTGTTGGATAACAGTGGTTAACTCTCGCATGATTATAATCGTTCATTCTTAAACTCAAACTGAAGTCTGTTCAAAGTGAAAGGTTCTTGCATAGACATGATTACATCAGCATTTCTGAGTTCTCACATTTATGAAGAATGATGAAAATCAATATTTAGCCAAAAAGATAGTGATTCTGTTAATTAAGATTTTTGAAGTGTGTATATATTTGTTACAAATCACAATTATTAACATTGAGATTTTCTTTTTCTTTCTTTCTTTCTTTCTTTCTTTCTTTCTTTCTTTCTTTCTTTCTTTCTTTCTTTCTTTCTTTCTTTCTTTCTTTCTTTCTTTCTTTCTTTCTTTCTTTCTTTCTTTCTTTCTTTCTTTCTTTCTTTCTTTCTTTCTTTCTTTCTTTCTTTCTTTCTTTCTTTCTTTCTTTCTTTCTTTCTTTCTTTCTTTCTTTCTTTCTTTCTTTCTTTCTTTCTTTCTTTCTTTCTTTCTTTCTTTCTTTCTTTCTCTAGAATTTTTCATGGAAGGCCATTTACAGACTGGGATTTTTTCCCAGATGTTGACAAAAAATCTAACCACTCATAATCATGCAGAAATGACAGATAGAATATGCTTAAAATCAGAAAGAAAAATTAGTGAAAGGTCTTTAAAAACTCATGTGAATTTTTATGAGGGGAGGCATATTTTTTAAAAAATTATTTCATATGCAACTGCTAACTTTCCTGGATTTGCAGGGATATAAATGAATGCTGTATTCAGCCCCACTATTTTATAGATTTATTTTTAAATTAAACTATTGTTCGTGTTCTCTAAATGCAAAGTAAACTACAGAAAAAAATAAGGTGAGCTTTCACAAATTCCTATAAAAATAGAGGGAAATTATGAGTCATTAGTACATATTCTACATAAAGAGATACAATGAGACATTTAGGAGAGATAATTAAACTGAACTTTATTTGAATGAAATGTATGACACCCAGGTAGCACTGCCAAAGAAAGAAAAATATGTTCATTGTCACTGAAAATATTAAATGTGTACAGTTGATGTGTATGTAGATTAATTAGCAGAGAATAGCATAGTTACTCTGGGAAATAATTTAGTGATTTTTTTTTTTTTTTTTAATATATAATGTTTCCAAGGTGGCTATCAGTAGTGAGCACACAGAAGGTCTCAAAGTGGTTTGTAAATTATCCCTATGAGATAAAAAGAAGTGCAATGACCTGTTTAGTCACCCAGGCAAACCACTAAAAAAATTTAATCTTTCCAGATTAGGTTCATTAGACCATAGTTTTACATTTCTTTATGTTATTTTAATATATTCTGGGTTCACATCAAGATTTGTCTTTAAATATGTGGCAATAATTTCTGCTCTATTTGATAGATTGCTGGAAAGTCAAAGAACTCTTTCTGAAGCCTTTAAAACAGGTTTGTATTCCAGACAACTGCACATACAAAGAAAATCTTGTGTCATGAAATTTGATGGGCAACAGTAAAGTATACTAAACTGTTATAAATATATTGAAATACAGATGTTTTTAAGCTTGTGCTCTCACTTACTTTTGTCAGATATCCTTTATATACCAAACTGAGTACATAGGCTTTGTAAAATCATTTTGCTTCAACGTACTCTTAGGACTTCTTGACCTAATGTGATTTTTCAGTTCTATGCTCTACATTTTTTACTGTTTTTTTAGGATGCTACAGATAATTTTTCTGTGAATTAAAGATCTCTTTGATTTTTGAATGAAAATCACAAAAGTATAAAATCTTTTGTCTAATGTTCTTAGTGCATCCTGTGCAGCTTTAATTTATTTTTAATATAATTCGGGAGATCATAGAAGATCTGGCATGTCTTCATGATTGTACCATGTCAGCTGCCTGTTGAGCAGAAGACAAAATACTCAAGCAAGATGGTAACTCTGAGAAGTTCTGAAGAACAACCTTTGGTATTATAATTCAAGCACTGTTATCGATAACTGAATGCTGTGCAGCTCTATTCCTTTCTGTAAGTTAATGCCAATATATGTTATTGACTACATCTAAAATGAAATTTATAAGTTTACACAAATACTCACTTAGTTGGGAGCTTTAATGTTTCTGTCTGCTTTTTCAAAACAATTACTGCTCTCTGTCAGAAAAAAGAAGAGTAATAGTTGTATGGAACATAGTTGTTCTATATTAAGGAAATAAATATGGTGGCAAGGAAAATAATTTAGAATGGGATCAAGCTGTTGATTGCTTATTGGAAAGGCTATTTGGCTTTGTTCTGCAATGTTTAAAACTACTTTACTAGGTATTTTATAATAGGCTTGTCATTTCTTTTAATATGAAAAGTGCATCATTAGAATCCTTAGAGGTCATGTTGCTGTAAACCTTATTCAGCTGAACAGTGGAGAAGCAGACAAAGTTTTCCCTTAATTCATTGTTTGACCCTGTCAGAGACATGACTATTCACTGAAAAAAAGGTAAGGGCTATTCACCTGCTACCATCAACTGTTAGTGGTGAGCAAGAGAAAGTATGAAGATGTGGAGTTCCTTGTGCCTTTCCCTGAACTACATTAAAACATAAACTTATATATCCATGCCTATATTGCACAGGTCTAGTGAACAGCTTTGGTATTTAGCCAAAATAGCAATTAGAAGCTGAGGAAGGCCCTGGTTCTATCACCCTAAAACAGGATCGTTTTAGAACCAATAGAAGTAGCCAGATATCAAATATATTTAGGCTGTTAAGGATTGGTACACACCTGATCAGCTTTGCTTCTAAAATGTTTTGCACTGCTCTCTGAACTGTCCAAAATAAGAATGAAGGGGTTGTAGTCACCCTTCCTGTGAGGAAGATTACATAGCCTGACATCGAAATCATCTATCTTCTGTTGTCTCACTTGTACTTTTTGCTGTGCAGAGGTAGCCATACTTTTATGTCTGCTTTAGCTGTTTTGCAAAGTTTCTTGGTGATCATTCTTTGCATAATTACATTTTTAGTGTCCTTTATAAGAATAAGTACTGTACAGAGTGGGATTTTATGACCTACAATATATCTAGAGGAAGAAAGGTACTGATAAGTTTCTACATTTTTCATCTTCTGATAGAAACCTGACATATTTTCTAGTTCATTCATTCTGTGAGATGATTAAAAGTTGCTCTTCAACAAACTAAACCTCATCCAGGGCTCAGCAGGAAATAACTGCAATCTAAGCACATTAAAGAACAGACAGGGCAAGCCAAAGTATACCTCTTTCTTTCCCTCTAAAGATCATGGGGAAAAGAGAAAAGCAGTCAAATATTGTGATAAAACTGCAGTCTGCAGCAGCTGGCTATGGGTAAGGATATAGAACCTAATCCAAAGCACACAGAAGTCAATGGAAGCATTTTGACTAAATAAGCTGTGCATTAGGCACCCAGTGAGTGAATGATATTTAAAGCATTCATGTAGATCTTAAGCAGATGAGTGAAGAAGAAAATTATGTGCATTTGAATCAAAATAAATGTCATTAAAACACTGACCCCAGAGATCATCTTTATGACTCAGAATAAATTGTCATTCTTGGGCACTGAGTCCTATCCTCTGTTAGTACAAGAAATCCTGTTGCATGAAAAGCATATTTTTAAAATATGTGTTTTTATATATATGTGAAATTCTAATGTTGATACTAATTTTAAAGTATTATAAACATCTGCAGGCTCTTTTTACCCATTCATATGTTTACAGAGTGAATTTCTCTCATCTTAGGGTTGAGTTTTTTTCCTGCACCATAATACAAGATTTTTCAATTTCGTTTCATGATCTAAGTTCTGCATTCCTGACATTGTGCTGATGAACTTCTCCTTCACTGCCCTCCACTCCATTTTTAATGATGTTTTCTGTGAATCCTTGTTTAATATGAAGGACACAAATGGCTTATGATTTTCATCATGACGATGTACTCTACCTCATGTGGTAATATTAAACATCTCTTTATTTAACCCAGAAATATTATGTTTAATTCTCTGTATTAGCTACATTGTGTTTTGATGACTAGTAATCCTTCTTTAGTAGATTGGCTGCATCTTTCTTTTCTCTGTCATTTTCAGCTGATAAACTCACAGTTTATAGCTGAAAATCTAATTAGATTGCTCTTTGTACTATTAAATGCAATCACATTTCTATTGTAGAAGTCATCAAGTCATCTGATTCTTCTTGTTTGTTTTTATCATTTTGATTGTTCTCAGACTTTTTTTTACCAGCAAATTTCAGCAGCATGCTCTGAGGTTTTATGATCTAGTTTTTAACTTAAATATCAGAAAGCTCTATGGCAAGACAACCAATAAAGGACCCCTTAGAAGCTCCATCTAATCATGGAAACACCTAACACAGCCTATAGTCCTCTCCTGATTAGTCAATTTTTTGTCTTCTCTGTCTTAAGTAATTATTTTCATATCAGATTGTGTCAAAAACTCGTTTGAAGTCCAGATATGTGAGATTTCTTGCCTTGAATAGAAGATAAATTATTAAAGATATTGATATATGGTAATATCTTCTCTGGAATATGTTTGGATATTAAGTTTGCTTTTTTCTTCTGTTCTCTGTACCTCTGTACTTCTTTTATCAAGAATAGTGTGGCCAGCAGACCAGGGAAGTGACTGTCCCTCTGTACTTGTCTCCGATGAGGCCACACTTTGGGTACTGTATCCAGTTCTGGGACCTTCAGTACACGAATCACTGAGGGGCTGGAGCATTTCTGGAGAGGGGCAATGGAGCTGGGGAAGGGTCTAGAGGGTAAGTCCTAGGAGGAGTGGCTGAGAGAGAACGCAGGACTGGGGTTGTTTAGCCTGCAGAAATGAAGGCTTGGGAGGACCTTACCACTCTCTACAACTGCCTGAAGGAAGGTTTTAGCTAGGTGGGGTTCAGCCTCTTTTCCCAGGCAGCCAGCAACAGGACAAGAGGACGTACAGTCAAGATGCGCCAGTAGAGGTTCAGGCTGGACATCAGAAATGGTTGTTAAATGCTGGAATGGACTGCCCAGGAACCTGGCGGAGTCACCCTTCATGAAGGTGTTCAAGAAATGGCTGGATGTGACATTTAGAACCATGGTCTAGTTGAGAAGGTGGTGATCAGTCAAAGGTTGGACTTGATGATCTCAGAGGTCTTTTCCAACCTAAATGATTCTGTGGTTTGGTTCAATTACTCATTCTTAGTATCAAAAATTATTCTGAAATTTTGCATTCTAAACCCATCAAAAATCTTATTGAAACATTATTTATTTCCTCTCTTCTCTTTCCCTTTTGAAACTGATATTCTTACTAAAAATTCTTGTTCTAGTCTCTTCAGATATATGCATTAATTTCTTCAGAATTCTGCAGTGAAGATTATCTGGACTATTGGCTTTGAATATTTTTTAGTCTTTGAATTAATTTTATTTCAGATGTGATAATTTTTCTTCTATGACTTTGCTTTCATTGATCACTTTGCTCATTTCAACATCACAATCCTTGTTGGGACATGAAACAATGTACATAATTTATTTGGGTATCTCTAGGTAAATTATTATAATTTTACTTATCTTTGTGTCTATTGCACATTCTGCAGAAGTGGAGCCAATGCTTTTTTAGAAATTTTTGAATAAGATCTAAAGGTTTACATTTGACACTTTATCAAAGAGTACAAGGTGTAACACTGTGAACATATCTGCCTATTTTGCCACTGTATGTGTTTTTTCTGTCTTGTTTATATATTACCTATATATCATCTACCTTATCTTCTGAAAATTCATTATTTTGAATGTCTGAATGCTGTATATTAGAAGAATGGCAATGAAAGTGAGGATAAGTAGATCATTCCAGAATAAAGGAAGTCATACCTGACCAGAAGGAACTCTGTATTTTCAAAGAGTTGAATAATACACATCTAGATTAAAAAAAAAAAAAAAAAAAAAAACTTTAAAAGACTCTGAAAACATGGATTTGGCACTTACAAGATCAGAGGTATCTAGAATGTCAATAGTCAATCCAAATGACAAGTGATACTACCAGTTGCCAGGTGTTATCAAGCTGAATATGCAGAAAGTGTATATTTTTATATATATACAAAGTCCTTGATGAACAACATTCTATGAAGAGTCTTGTATCAAATACCTCAGAGAAGTTTGAAGAGAGAGATTAGTATGAAAAGGTTAGAAATAGAATAATAGAGAAGTGAAGATAGGAAGTGTTTAGGTTTGTTTTAAATTTTGTGAACAAATACAATTAAAAATTTATAAGGGAGAAATGAGAAAAAACATATTTCAGAAAGTTGATGGTGTTCCAATTTTAATGCATCAACACAGCTACTTCTTAAGTTACAAGAACTTAATTTATTAACTTTTGTTTTTCTTTTAAAATAATTTTAGCATTTTTGTACTAAATGCCTGGGTTTTTTTTCCAAGGGGCACTGCATGACTCATAGTGTAAGGAAGATATATTTAATTTACTGCAGTTTCAAAAAGGTTATGAACACAAAGTATTGATAAGAAAACTTTTTTAGATTTTTAGTTTTCATCTTGTGTCATTCTTGGAAGAAGTTATTAACTTAACTTGGTATTATTATTCCTCTGAAAGTTATAAGTAAGAATGATAACTATTATGACTTCATGACACTTCAAATAATATATCCTCTTTTTTTGCTTACTTATTGCTTTACTGAGTTTTAGCATATAACTTCTTTACAAGTCCATATCTATATTTAAATTTTTGAAAAAAATCAGACTGATTCAATGATATCTGATAATGAAGCTAGATTTACCCATGATTAAATTTTATAGGCAAACTTATTTAAATATTTTCAGTATTTTTATACATTTCATTATGAACTTTTAAGAAGCTAGCTTTTGGGAGTTTTTTGTATGACTATAAAAATCTATCCACCCAAATTTGTTGAAATTGCAATGCACTAAAATACTACATTTATGTAAGAGTGGTAAGGACTTGACATTTTTAGAGAATAAGTTCCTCAAATATTTTATTCACATTTTATGTAGCCCAACATGTGCTTAACTAATACTATATTGACAGTTTCATCTCTTTGTCCAGAAACTGCAATACTCTTGTATTATGTGGCCTCTTCTGGGGCATAACAATGGTAGCAGGAAGCTTCCATGTTTGAACAGAGGGATGAAAGTTAGATCTGAAAGACAGAGAGAAAAAGATGAAGAAATGCTATTGACTGTTCCAGGTATCAGTGATGTCAAAAAATAGCTGTGAAATTTGCTATAAAATTATCCCATTCATTCTCTCTTTAAACAATTGTAACATTGTATATATTTATTTCAAATTGAAAAGATTTTTGCTAATGACCAACCACATAAGTATCAATAAGAAAATGTATAACTTAACTTTTGCTATTTTTTCAGGGCTTTTTTTAATTTCAGTTTTGGCTGGGAAATAATCTAGTAAAAAAAAAAAAAAAAAAAAAAAAGCAAGAGCAATATTAATATTGCCAAATATTAATACTGTAATCAATATAGCCCTCAGAAGTCAGAAAATATCAGAATACTTTCGGCATACCCTTACTTCAGTGATTACAATCTAATGACATGTTCATGCATTCTTTCTGCACTGAATTTCAATTTGGAATAAAATAAAATAAAATTAAAATAAAATAAAATAAAATAAAATAAAATAAAATAAAATAAAATAAAATAAATAAGAAAGGAAGAAAGAAAGAAAGAAAGAGCAAATGAAAAAATTCAAATAAATAAAAAATTGAATACAATAATACCTTTTTTATTTAATTACACAGAAGAAATATATAAGGTTGGACTTACTAAGAAACTTTTTCTTTGTGTTCAGTATTTGTCTCATGGTATTATTACCTGCTGTTAGAACAGAATCCAGCACACAGAATTATTAAATGGTGTTTTTTATGGTGTATATCACTGCATTGTGTAAAAAAAATTAAAACTTCATTTAATTTGTGGAAAATTGTATTATATTGTGGGCTATCATGATTCCAGTATTAAAAATGGGAAGGTACTACAGAGATTACAGAGATGAGGTAAAAAATATCCACAGGTAGTATATCTAATTTGGGTCTTTAAGATCCATATTTTTTAGGAGTGTTTAGAATGACATACTTTTACATATCCAAGCCAAACTCTAAGTGACATAAAGTATGTCTAGAAATGTTCACTCTTCAGTGAAACAGTCTCATGATTTCAGGTAAAAACTCAGATATGGTAAAATCACAATCAAAATGTTTTGTTCTATGATATCATGGGGGAATTCTATCTGTAAGTGGATCTCAGTCTCCAGCTTTAAAACAAAACATTTGAACACTATAAAACTTTGGGTTTTGCCTTGATTTAACATCAGAGAAGGTCAGTTCAGTACAAGGCAGCAAGTAGGGATCTTGAGGAGAAGAATATGGCTCTAATGAAAGACTATGTCAGACTTCACAAGTACCAGTACTTGTACAGGAACTATGATTACGCCTATAGCTTAATGTCATAATTTTCTAGCTATGAAATGAACAGTTAATTTTTTGACCCTAAAAATATCCTTTTAACATATTTTTGTGGCATACAGTAATTTCTATTGCAGACAGAGGACAGCACAGATCCCTATCTCTACAAAAGGAAATGTACTTAGGTATGCAACACTTTGGAGAAGAAGGAACCGGCATGTGGGGAAAAACTCTTGAATAAGCTTAAGTGGGAGATGCACAGATGGTAGAAGCTCCCAAATGTTCTATGATTCTCTCTGGGCATCTTTTGCTATATAAGTGTGATAACATTTGTTAGAAGGCATGATTAAGGCTTTGTAGGCTTCACAGATGGAATGTAATTTAGTGGAAAGACCTGAAAGAAAGAAGATTCAGACATGAAATGTATTCCATGAAAGGAAGGGGTCAGGTCAGAGAGGCAACAGAGATACAATAACTAAATACTGTTCCATAAACTTTTCTGTGAAAGAAAAGACAGGAATAAGTTTCCTTCACCCAGGGATATCTCTGGTTTTCTCAAATGAATATATAATATAAAACATATTAGCAGTTCAGAAAACGAATTTAAAGTCATATATTCTGCGGTGTTGTGTTGTTTTCCCCGGTCCCACGCAGCTCCGGAGAGCCTGGAACGGTGCTGCTTCTCGGCGGGACCCGGGGCTGCCGCTTGCTCCTGGGCGCACCAGGGCGAGGCTGGCTGCGTTCTGCTGCCGTGCACAAGGGGCGAGACAAAGAGGGAAGGAATTGTCCACTCCGTCCGCATGGTCGGCTGGAGAGCTTTAATGGCCGCGGGGAGCTGCGGTGGAGAGCCGCAACTTGCTCCCAGCGCCGCGCAGACAAAATGGCCCTGAACAAAGGAATGCATGGGGTTTCATAGGGGGTGGGCTGAGGGGGGCGGAAGTCCCCCTCACCCAATGGGGACAGGCTACGGGGGAGTGACGTGGACCAGGGTAACCAATGGGGATGCGACGGGGTGGACACTGGGCTCTGGGGCGAACGGGCTTGCAGGAACAGGGTAACAGACACCGAACTCTCCGGAGCGGAAAGGGGGGTGGTTACAGGAGTGGCAGGGTGATGCTCCAATGGTAAGTAACCTGGAGCAGGCCACCGCGGTGGGAGGGAACACAGGGGGTGCACAGGGGTACACAGAACCGGCTAACTAACGCATATCAGAACCCCTAATCTGAACCCAAACCTGGGATGCAACAATATTCAACTAAATAGTGTATTAGGCTACAGCAAAACTTCCATCCTTTCAACTTCCAGCAAGCCTCATGTCCACTATGCTGTATATGTCTGGTAGGAAAGAAAGCACCTTGATGAAATAGGTCAGTAAACTTCAGAATGGAAATATACTGTTTCTCTTGACTTCCACTTGAGGGAAATGGAAGAAAGTCATACCAGAAAAATTAGTTTACCTTGACCCCATTTCAGAGATTCCTGCATAACATATATAGATATGCTTGTATATGTATATTTGAATATATTTATATATATATATATATATATATATATGGTCACTTGATTATAGCAAGAAAATATTTGACAAATAGCTGCTGCTGTATAATTTTGTAAAACTCAAGAGTTGCCAATAGGACATCATAATTATTTATCAACAATACCCAGAATATGGTCAATTTTCTCAGATTCATCAATAGAAAGACTTGGAGTAAATAATTTATGTTGATTTTTTTCCCTTTTGCATGTACTTCAAAAGCAGAAATAGGTTTTAGAAAATACTTTTGGTTCTAATAAAAGAGGATTACATGCCAACTAAATGACTGTAGAAGAATGCAAACATCATTCATGCTGGAAATTTAAGGCCTGAGATGGAGAACAGTGATGTAGTAGTATTTTCTCACTACACATGTGCTCTCATCATAATCATTCAAGGCTCCGGTCACTTTGACTTGCTAATTAAAAAAAATAAAAAGAACTCTGGGCCAAAGTGAGGACTAATCAATCATGAAATACTGCTTTAAAAATCATATTTTGCTGTCCATAAAGGGAAAACTTCTAAATATTCAGCTTATGCCTTATAATTACAACAGAAATATTTCTTTTAGTGAATCTTCATTAAATCTGGTTGTAAGGTGTGCAGAGACAAAAATATTCCCATCCTGTGGCTGGTTTTTTGGACCTTGAGATATAATTTTGAAGAAAAGAACATACCTTTCTAAAACTGAGGGCATATTTACATTTTAAAGAGGAATGTCAGAGAGCTAAACTCTCATATTTGATGTACAAGTATATTGTGGCCAAAATCTCACTTGCTGGTAGCCTGTTCTTGATAAGGTTTAGTTTTACTGGCTGGCTTTCTTCAGTGTTTTGTTTCCCAGAGCTGTCTCTCCTTCATAAAAATATTTATGTGCCAATTTAAGGCATTCTAAAGTCAATCAGTTGCAAATGTAAGCTTGTATTATGGGACTTTCCTCTACTTTAGTGTGGTTAATGACTGTGTTCCCATGACTTTTAAAAGGACTGGTGCCTCAGCACATTTTCAAAATTATGCCATTTGAAGACATTTCCATTTATAATGCAGCTTAAATCTCATTTCCCTCAATATGTGCCCTCACTTAGTCTATTTTAAGGCTTCTCTGGAAAAAAATTATATCTCAGCTGCTGCTCCTGCTCTTAATGCCTTCCTAGTCTCAGTAAGAGCAGAAACCAACTGATGCTTCTTTCTGATACTCATACAGAGACAATATGCAGACACGGCACTATCCTCCATTCCTGGCTGAAGAGCTCGGTCCTACCATTTAATATTATCTACACACTCAGCTGCTGCTTTGTGTGTCTGCTAAAGCTTCATGCCTCTCTGTAGTCTCTATGACTTCACAGTTTCCCTGTAGGAACTTAGAGTGAGACTGGTAAAGACTAGCTTAATTGCAAGATACTGCAGATCCTAATTGGGAAAAAAAGTGTCACCTGAAATGGTAGTACAGACACAGTCCTGAATGAGTGGAAGAAGGAAAAATAGAAAGGGTTATAAAGAAGGAGAGAAAAAAGGTGGAAGTTGTACTATTTGATTGTGTCCTTAACTTGCTGAGTCAGCAGGAGTCAAGAGCTCTGCAGGGGCACACTTAGACTTCACATTTCTCCATAGAAACCTCATCTGGCCAACTAAATTGCCAGCAATTGAGAAGCCATGCAGGAAGCTGTATCCAGCTATTCTCATCCAGTGTGAAGGTTACTGTGTTGTGGAGGCAGTGGTAGGAGAAATAAGGAAAACATTGCAAGACTATGCCTCTCACATACAGTAATGGAAAGCATCAAATATGGATCAAATTTGGCTGTTCACTGCTGTAGTTGTTAGACAAATAAAGAATTAGACATTGCAAAGACATGTAGCTTCTGTTTGAGAAAAACCCATCACCAGGCAAATTTTTGAAGAAAAATAATCCTAAAGAAAAATTATGAAGGAAATTCAATAACTGTATTTTACTGTAGGATTTGTGTTTGAATTTCAAGAACAAACGCTTTTAATTGTATTTTTCTATCAGGTTATCTGAGAGAAATTTCATGGAACCCTACTTGGCCTTTGCAAGGACATCTAAATTCAACCTCCATTTGAAAGGCCTAGAAAAATTAAATGCCTTCTCTGGGCCTGTTAACTTGTAATGTTCATTTAGATGCAGGTACTTAATGAGATATAAGCCAGAGACAAATACCATCATTGCATAAAAGAATCCAGTAAGTTATATGGGGAATGCTCCAGAAGAATGCATCAGCCACTGGTTAATGTGCTGTAAAACAGTAATTGCACTTTAGCCCTGCAGATCAGTGTTTCCCAATGAGCAGGGTTGCTCTCTCTAGAGAGATGTGCCAATATTAAAGATAAAGCACAGAACAGAGTACAGTCCAATGAATGTATTAACTGAGGCTGTGTGCCCAGATTGGCATTGCCAGCAGTAGCAAACTGAAGGAAAGAAGATGGTCAAGTACAGCAGTGTGAAAAAAGGAGAAATGGTGGAAAAGAAGACAACACAGTATCCAGGAAAGCTTGGTACCAGTGATTTGTCTCTCTGCTCACAGTAAAATAGGCTAAATGAGCCAATATCCCTTGCCATATAACTCATTTTCCTGATGCTAGTTGTAGTTTGGTGTTGGCACATTGTGTTTGTTATCCAGGAGAGCTGAGTTACACTTAGGTGACTTTGTAGTGCATTATTGATGATGTCTTCACATGGTGTAAGCAGTTTACAAGGACATCGGTATTCAGCTTGCAGTACAGAATGAGTGATCACTCAGATTTAAAATTACCAGTCCTCTGTGTTTTATGTGAAGTATTTGAGTTTCAGAAAGAGAATTTAAATTTTAATTTCAGATTAATTTTTTCTTTCACTGATTAAACCTAGTTTTCTATAAGCCTTGCAAAGCTTTGACAACTGGGCATGAAAAAGTTTCCCAGGAGCAAATTAGTTAGTTGTTTATAAGAACACTTACCACCCCATGAGTTTTCTAAATCATCGGTTCCCACCCAATAAGCCTGGAGATAGGTGTCACATCACCAGTGAAGCAGAGAGCAGAACAGAAACTAATAAACTTCCCTTAAGAATAACGCAATATACTTCATTCTATTAATGAGAAGTTGAAGTTAGATATCAACTTTTTCTTCTATCTTACATCTATTAAACTGGTACTTGGGGTGGATTTCTACTAGCCTCAGTTAATTTTAAAATTTTAAAAAGGTTTACATAAAGTTGTTTTTTTTTTTTTTTTTTTCCAGAAAGGCTAAAGAAATGGACTATTAACTAAATCCTTCCTAGTAATGTAGAAGTACCAATGAATTTTAAGTCAAGTTACAATGAGTACTGAAAAAAATGTTACAGAAGCTGACTTGCTCCTAAAACCAAGCAGCAAAAGTAAATTTATTAAGCTTCTTCTAGAAATTGTGCTCTCTTATAAATCAGATTTTAATACAGAAAATATTTCTGTAATTCTCTGCAAAAATCATATATTAAAGATATATGTTTAAAAAAATACCCTAACCCTATGGCTGCAGTAGTAATCTTACTATATTTCTCTTCAGAACTGGTAACAAATACAAATGTAGACATATTCATTCTGTATGCTTTGCAAAAACTATCTACCAAACAACGTTCTTAATCCACTGGAATAATTGTCCTTTAAGTGTTGAATTTGAATATGCATGGCTACTTTATCTTTTTCCAATGCAGTAACTGTGAGAAACTATTCATGTTTGAAACAGGGTTTCAATCCAGTGCACCTTTAGGTTACCCTTCTCAAGTCTTCAGGACATGTCAGAATGGATTTTAACAGCCATAATTAGATTTTCTGTTGCTGCCTTCTGTCAGTTTAACACAGTGCTCTTTTATTGCAAAGATAGCTTCCTACAATCACATCTATATCATTTCCTCACAAAATTTTCGGTGTCAAAATGGGATCAATCACATGACCTTTGAGCCCTAACCACAGAACCTTTTCTTTCTTTCCATGGCATTGAGAGTTTGCATGCTGTTCTGATGAGTCCTGGAGGGCTTCCTTGGGAAAGCTAATGCAGACTGACTTTTTTCCAAGCTTCAATTCCTCTTGCTCACCAAAGAAGAGTGAGAACAAGCTTGTTCTCCTGTGGACTTCAATTCTATTCCTAATTCATCAACAGATGGCAGTAGAAAACTCCCTCCTTTTCCATCATAAGACCAAAGGCCTTACAAATGACCCTAATAATGTCAAATGAAGAAAGAACATCCAAATCATTGTTGTATTAGTCTTATATATATATAAAATGCTCTCTAATCTTTTCAGGGTAGTGTTAAATTCTTCTGAGTATTAATTTTATGCTGGGTCCGAACAACCAGAAGCAGCTACTGCTTTGGGAATGACTGTCTTTCCTGTTACCTTCTGTTTTTAAAGGATTCTTTTATAGATGGACTTTATTTTTCTAGTTGTGAAAGAATAGATTGAATATAGATTAGAGCAAATCTATACTTTCCCCACAGATAGATTTCTGTGATAAGAAATCTGTTCTATCTCAGTAAAGACTTTTTCAAATGTTATCATTGCAGTGACAGAACAAGTAATTTAATCATTAAGTTTTTGAGACATGCCTTACTAGATTTTGTCATTTCATTAATTCCTCCCCCTTCAAATCAAGTAGATGGTATAATAAACTTAGTGAATTCTTTATATAGATCGAAACACTAGGATGCATGGAATATAGAGTAGTTTCTTATTTCTTTTTTTAAAAGATGCTGATGTCTTGATGCCAATCAAGGAAAAAGGATTACCATAAAAATTTCTTAGAGGCATGGTTTTCTGTAATGCATAATAGTGGGTGTCTGATATAGGAAAACTCATATTATGTAATTCTCTTTTAGCTTCAAGGCACATGAATAAGGCCTAGAGTTCCTGATTTCTATTCCCAACTCTTTCACTAACTTATCTTAATAATTCTTTTCAGTTCACAATTTTCCAGCATGCTTCTTTTGGTGAAAGAAAATAATTTCAAAGGAAGGAAGAAAGGAAGAAGAAATGTCTCTTTCAAACATTGCTGGAAGGAGTGGCTTAATGTTCTAAACATAATGGAAATGTCTGAATTTGCTGAGCCAATGATTTCAATTGAGGTAGGTTTGAGTGAAACCTTCTTTGAGATGTGAGCACTGATTTCCCTCCAATTTGGTGAGTGGATATTTTTAGAGTAAATTTTAAACACTCACTCTGTGTTGGCTGTGTGAGGGTGCTGCAGGGTCCTAGTGCAGTTGTCAAAGGAAAGTGTATGTCCTAGAAGCAGTGCAGAGCATTCTGCCTCTGCACACCTCTGCAGAAATGTTGGGGGAAAGCCAGCATTGTGTCAAAGCCATGAAGACTAAAACCTTATTTTTAAAGCATTTTTACTTTTTGCATCCTCAACATTATTTCTTGTTTACTTGGATTTTTTTTGTTTTCCTTTCCCACCCTCCTCTAAGGAAACAGAAAACCTGCCACAGTAGAATAGGTTTCAGTCCTGTTATCAGAAAAACTTATTGATTTGTACTCCTCCCCTCATCTGTTTTTGCTATCTAAGTATTGTAAAGTTTTCCTATAACTAAGGAAAGGAGATAAATAATGTGGTAAGTATTCAAATGATTTTAAATACATTTTGGCAGTATTTTAGTTTTATAACTAGTTTCAGGTTGTTGTCATTTTCATATGAAAAAATGTTGAACAAAAATGAAAGTAACACTAATTCACTAATTTAAATAATGGTGTTGAGCCTGATACTATCTTATTCCTATGAAAAATACAACCTGTATTATAAAAATGAGGTTTTAGTTCAGGTATATCTATTTGAGTGAGGACATTGGTAACAAGTTTGTTATGTGTTAGCTAAAAGTAAATATAAAACAATAATAAAAGATATAATTTAAGAGATAAGTACTCATACATAGAAATAGTTGCAGAATCTTCATTTAGTCTTATCATGATGACTTTAACATATTATCGTGCACCTTTATTTCCAGTGGACCCTGGATATTAAATATACACCCTGATTTTTTAAAGAAATTCATTCAATGAATAAACTGTGTATTCAGACTCTGCAGTCTGTGTCCTCCAGCTTCCTATGCTGTTAATAGGAAAACAAGTTAGAGAATGAAAAACTAATCATGCACTCAACAGGATTTTCTTATGGTAGTGTTTGTATTTGGAAGATAGTAGCTTCCTTTGTAAATAACTTTGAGATACATTTTAATAAAATATTATACAGTATTATATGTATGACACTGACAGTATGAAGTTTTTATGCTCTGAATTGAGAAAAATTAAATAATCCACCAACAAGTGCATCTGCACTGGGAGCATTTTCTGGATGAATATTGAACTTCTACAACTTTAAATTTACGTATTAGTTTTGAGGAACTACCAGTGTTTGTGCACAGCATGTAGCAGGCCAGAATGCAACAAGCCCTCTGTCTTCTTCTGTGAACCCTGCTGTATTGCTTCAGGCACAGGAGTGGATATTCTAAACATGAATGCATTCAGTGCAATAGAACAGCCAGTAAGGGTTTCTGGTCTGGACAAAGTACCTTCCTAATGGTAGCTGTACTGTTTCTGGTATGGCTGGGGATCTGGTCACATTGCTGTGAGCATCCATCCCCAAAGGTCTTAGGGTACCTGAGGAAGGCTAAGACCCTGTTTATTCTACAAGTGGTAATTTTATAAAATTGTACCAATGTGTGTAGTGTGTGACTGGCACTATGGTGTAAGAACTCTTGAGCAGCAAAGGTCTGGCCTTGCAGTGGAGGGCTCTGTGTGTGCCATGCAGGTGTGTGTGTGACCGTGGGGGTGCAGATGTGCAATCACACCTGTTGCAGTCTTATTCATACAGCCTATAGGTTTACTTTGGAGTAAATTATCCCCACCTGAAGTTTTCCTGAGAGAAAATTAGCTGTGACAGTTCAAAAGAGAGCCCAGGAACAAACTGACATACAAGCAGTGTGAACTGTCAGTGAACTGCAGAGTGAAGTGAAATGGAGTGCTAAGTTGTTTGACAGCATGCAAAGGTGACTTAGATCAATGTAGCTTGTCAACTATATCTGTATGGCACTGATGTCCTGAGGAGACATACCCTGAAACAGCATCCTCATATCTTGAGTTAACTCTGCAAAGATTCCTGCACAAAGACATGTGTACTGTAACTAGTCATTCTTTGTGTGCCTTCTCATTTCTAAAGATATTTTGGTGTCAATGTCTTTCACATCTCATGTATTTACTCAGCTTTTTATGCTCAAAATGCTTTTCTTTTCCATTTTCAATGCAACTCTGATATAACACAGAAAAATTAAATGTCAATTTACTTCTATTGTGAATTACTATTTCCAGAAGGCAACCTTATTTTCAAAGACCACGCTTTCTGTGTAAAATAAATTTCAAAGTGACTATTTCCATTATATTTACTGTATTTTTAACTTCCCAGATAATTTTTTTCCCAGTTTTTATCCCCAAATCTTACTTTTGTCTAGCCTTAACCAGATATTAGAAAATTGTATTTCTTTCTTTACCTTGCCCTTATCCAAAAATCTGTAAGACATTTTATTTCAGTAAAAGTATATTCAGTAAGAACAGTAAATTTTATCAGTATTCATCTTGTATTATATAATTCATAGTTGTCTTTTAAACAGAAATATTTTCCTCATTCACTTTGGAAAGATTAGACAGAAAAAATACACTAACTTTTGGGAACATTCAACTGTAAAACATAAACCTTTCTTTTTAAAGTTCTTTAACCATAAGAAATTGTGTGTCTGTAACTATTTTCAAGTATTTCTGTGTTTTGGATTGTCCTGTTATTTCAAATTCTGCTTTCTTAAAATACTGTTGAAAGAATATGGCTAGCAGTAGAATATGAATTTACAAACACTGCAATAAAGTATTCATGGTCAGATTCGTATTGGGCAATCGAAGTGAACTTTAAAGATGGAATTTAACTCCTACATTCAAAAGAACACTTCAGAATGTCTCTATTAGTTCATAATGGAGAAACTCTTATTTTGGATTACCAAATCTCTGTTACACTTTCTAAGAGGGAGAAAGAGGGCTTTGGCCAGGAGAACAGGCAGGAAAGAACCCAACTGCTAAACTTCCAAACTGCCTTCTTTTAAAACTTGTTTTTTAGTTCAGTGTATCTCTGGTATAAAATGATCTCAAAATTCACACCATATGCAAAATGTTTTGTCTGCTATGGTACAGAAATTGCATGCTCTTTTTTAGGTCAGGAAATACCTGCATACGTGGTTGAATAGCCTTTATAGGAAGTATAGGTCTGAGATGTAGCTTTTAATATGTCTTGATTAGTTGAACCCTTTTCTGGATTTCTCTGTAATTTGCTGTGCAAAACACGACAACAAGCCATTGTTTAAAAAGGAAAATTTTGTTCTGCTCACTAGGTTGTCTCAAGAGATAAGAGTGCTCTGATTGAACAAAACACCCAACATCTCAAAAAAAGACTGCAAGCTCAAATTCAGTTGTACTAAGTAGTTTTTTTTTGTTAGATAGCTTTACAGATTTTTTTTTTTTGTGCAGCCTGTGTTTAACTTTTTATTTTAAAGACGTGTTAGATATTTAAAAAAATTGTGATGTAGCAGCCATTTCCTTTTATGTACTGGGACTCCTAAAACTCATACTCATGATTGAATATGGTTTTGCAATACATTCTATTTTTGGTGTCTTTTATGTAAAGAACTGCAGTCAAGAATGGAATTATATTCCTTCTACTGGAACATAGAAACACAGCCATCTGGCATGTATGGGTTTCATCATTTTGCCAATTTTTTTCGTACAGCTTATTTTAGTATTTGGGAGAACCTTCTTTTACTTGGTGTTTTTGACAGAGGGAAAAATGTGCAGAAAGGCATGCAAGTCTATATCTGTAAGATCTATAAGTTCTCCTTTTCACAATCTACACTGTGCTGAATGATTTGGTAAAGATTCAAAATCCTCTATGCTAATAGATTATTATATAAATATGATTTTTTTATGGAACTGCTGAATTTGTTGTCACCTCTATGATTTAATAAATTCCTCAGGATATGTTTTTCCACTGGATTTTTAAAATTAAAAAAACCTTGTTGTCTCTCATTACATTTACTCAGTTTCTGTACAACCATGTTTTTAAAGGAAATACAAACAGGAAGCAATTCAGGGCTCAAGAAGAATCATACTATAGTGCAGTTGGATTTGGAGAGATAGTTAAGAGTTATTCTTTCTTCTCCTCCAAGAGTGCTGCTATTTTTTTTTTCCCTTTCATTTTTGCAGAGTGAAAATATAATATGCAGTTTATTGTTCTCTTTCATGAAAAAAAAAGCCACTCTGGAGTACTTTTAAATATATTTCTAGTTATTCTATTTACATTTATTAGAGGTCAGTAACACTTCAGAACAGGTAAGGAAACGGTACCAGCCTCTGAACTATTTTCCATAAATTAGCTCCAGTCTACATTTTACTATGTTTTAAGTACTTCCTACTTTGTGACTCTGGTCACACAAGTTATAATTTTCCTTCTATTTTGAAGCTGTATTAGAATTGGCCATCTTTTCTGTATGTGACGTGAGAGTATGGTAATACAGAGGTGTAATCAGGGAATTTTTTCATCTACCATTCTCTAGACAGGGAACAGGTATCTGCTTCTTACTAGAAATAAAGCAATGAAACCTTGAAAAGCAAATTGTGGATAAGAATGCTGAAGAAGTCCAAACAAGTAAATCTGGTATGTGAAAGCTCATCTGTATCACATCTGCATTCTCTGTGTACTTAATTTCCTTTATCCCTTAATAGGGTGAAGAGTTTGGAAGGCTGCCTTCATTTTGTCATATACCAGTAGATAGGGAATTAAATCTAAGAATTAGCCATAAAATAGATTATAGTCCAAAGAGTCCTTGCAGGAAACAGCAGTCAGACAAATTGGAAACTAGTCAATTCTGCTGGTATCCTGTGGGTCAAGGATTGGAAGGGAAATTATAATGCCCTATTATAGAAAATCAGTACTTTTGGAGACCAAGAAAGGAGTTATAAAAAGATAAGAAGCTAGAGTTGATAAGGCTTTTTGGAACACAAAAGTAACTGACAATCATGCATTCTGCCTTCAGTATGGTGCAACATTGGTAATTTTAGCAACATCTGATAGTCTCTTTAGTTAGGAATATCTAAATATTTTCATTACGAGAAACATTTGTCAGACATGAAGGCTTTTGCTATTTCAAGCTGTGTAAGTATGTATTTTTTAAAGCTTTAATACCACCATCAGTGCTTAACTTCTTGGTCACCCACAAAACTAATGAAGTCGTTCAGGTCTGAACTGGAAATTTGCGATGTTGCTGAAGTACCCACTGAATCATCATGAATTGTCACTGAAAAAAGTTAAGGTACTGAAGAAGACAGGAAGAAAATATTTTCTAGCACCAGAATAGAGCATACAATTTTTTTTCATTTATTCTCTACTGAAGATTTTTTGTTCTGCATATACTTCTGCTGAAATAATATCAGTATCAATTCTATAACACCATAATAGATCACCAACTGGTCAGTCTTAATGCTTTTGAGACAAACCAGCTCAGCAAGCCTGGCAAGTTCTTTAAAGTACATGTCCCAAGAGACTTTATAAGGATATGTGAAACTGCCATTTTCTGATACCAATGGCAGCAGGTAAGTCTCTTGAGATTTTTTGAAAGAGTTGTCAAAAATGTGTTCCCTCAAACAGTAAAAAAAACCACTTTCATAGAAATTCCATAGGTGAAATATATAAGAACAGCATTTTTATTGTTGTTTACATTGATGTATGAGATATATGCACATCTCCAAGGATAGCAGCAGTTATTGTATTAGTATTAAAACATAAAAAATGGCATAATGAGTCAATCACACTTTTAATACTGCCTTTATTTTCAGTCCTGTGACACTTTTTCCTCCTTTTTTCTCTGTTTCTTTCTCCTTCTCCTTCTCCTTCTCCTTCTCCTTCTCCTCCTTCTCCTGGGATCTTGATCATTTATACTAATAGAACTGTAAAAGTTACAATGTGCTTCAACAAATTATTGTGACATTTATTTTCCTCCTTTTTTTAATGTTTCATAATTGCTCTTACTAAATCAATAACCTCAAGCCTAAAGAGGTAATTATAATATCTGGAACCACTGTATAAAATAATCAGGACTAACAATAAGGCTTTGATTAGCTGCAAGGGTTACTGTACCAATGTTCTGTTTTCATTTTTCAAAATACTGTTTTCCATGTACTTTTGTGTTTGCTTGTATGCAAGATGCATACTGCACTTTGCAATCAAGAGAATAAAGGAAAATCAAAGAAATGCCCACCTTAATGTTGTTAAAAAATACTGCACATATCATCCACTGCATTTCTGATTGACAGTTCTTGAAACTAAGATTGACAACATGTAGGATGTAATGAGTGGGAAGACGACTGGAGTGTTCAGCTTATAAAAGAGAGGTCTGCCTTCACAATAGCACTAGAAGTTGTTGCAGTCATCTGTTACTGCATTTGAAGAAGCATATGATAAACAGTGTCTAAAAAATCCCCAAATGATGTAAATGCCTACTTTTTAAAATGATGGATTATATTTATGGATCCCCACATTCACCATATTGTTTTCTCAGGGCAGTACTGTACTAATGATATTTTTCTTGAGATGTTAATAGACAAAGAATAGGGGGAAGACAGATAGTAATTGACAGTGAATGGACAGTAACTTGAGACTATGCCCTCAATACTATGTAAAAAACAGTCAAGGAATGAGAGTTTCTGAGAACTAAGAGTTTCTGAGTTTTTGAGGTCAAGTGAAAAGCTCATTTCCACACGGGTTAGAAATATTCAGTCTTGCACAGTTTTACCTGATCCACACTACATAGTGCTTGATTTTGTCTTTTAGCCAAACCTTGAAGGCCAGCCCTGAGAGATCATCTTTAATTTACATGTAATGTGGCAGGTGGATTTCCCCCATCTTCAGCCAAATTAAAATGCCAGAACTAATGTGAAAACTATCTTACAGCTTCCTAGAGTACCAATTGATATGAAGAAACTCAGAGGATTTTGTTAATGGAAGTTTTGAGGTGTGATGTGGATTTCTGATGAGCAACTGTGTGATAAGTTTGTGAGGACCATATTCAAGGACTGCCTAAAATGCATGGAGGGAAAACTGGTGGAAATCTGATTGGGTTTTATCTGCATAGGCTTTTGAGATTTGCTCATGAAGAAAATTGTCTCCCCTATGCAGGTCTTGTCTTAAAAAGAGGTATTTGGACAGTCTAAAGCATAACTAGGGAAAGAATTATCAAATAAGCAGGTGTAGATGTACTGAGGTCTAGTGCTTAAACAACATTCCTCTTTCCTTTTTAGGACAGATGGAATTGTAGATACCAGGAATCAGGAGAGGGTTCTTTGCCCATAGTGCATGGAGTAAATTAATATTGACTAATAGGCTAACAACAATGATAATGCACAAGCCTAAAAGAAAAAGTCCTATTATGACTCAAACCACAGAGTCCTATGTTCTCACACTTCTATCCCACTCTCTTTTTCAGGTAGAAAAATATGCCAGCATGTATCAATCCCGTAATTAGAGTGGATTACTTTGCAGGACTCCTAGGGATTGGAGAGTTCTATACCATTTATGGTCAATTTTCTAGTTCCATCTGCAAAGAGGGTAAACCAATGGTTCTACAGAAGCTCCTTGCTTCCATACTTGCAAGCAGTTATATAGGCAGCAAATGTAGGCAGTATGAATGCTGAACACCCTCATAATTCCTGGTATGGGCACAAAGCCAGGATCACAATCTGGCTCTTCAAGACTTGACACATTCTCAGAACACTGTAATACAGTATTGTTATTGATAGAATTTTGGACCTGTTTGAACTTTCCTACTTTTATATCAGAGGATAAAACCTGAAGATATCTTCTATAATCTGTAAGACATGGTGTATCTTTCTGCAAACTCTGATAATAATTAGAGAGTACAAATTACTCTAGACCTTTCAGATTCCTGTGCTATAGTAATTTTATCCTATGTATTTTGCTGGTTCTCAGCAATAAAGGAAACTCGATTATTATCTCAGGATTTCTTTTTTATTTCTTTTTATTATACAGAGCCGCTATGTCCCTAAATTTAGATATAACACAGCAAATGGGGTAAAATCAAAGAGAAGGTATAGTTTAAAAAATAATAGAATAGTATTTGTGCTTATTTTGGTGTGATTTGGTGTGTTAATTCTTGGGAATTAAAGGATTAATTTCCTATACATAACAGAAATTTAATTGGAACAATTGTCCTGACACATTTTAGAATCTTAAAACATGGTTTACTCGAAGATGTGGCAGTGTTCATCACACCTTATGTAACACTGGACTGTGATGTCTTTGTGTTGCATGGGACTTAAAAAGCCATATTTTGTCTGCAAATATTTGTTTTTAAAATATGGTGAATTAGCCAGTTTAAAAGATTCTGAAGAAAACCTGCATGCATGTGGGTCCTGGAAAAGTTTGTAGGCAGTGTGTACCTGTTTCTACTTGTTAGTAAGAATCAAATATATTTATAAAACGAGCTTGCTATTGTTCATTACTGAAAAAAAACCATGCAGAGTTAGGAAACATGGCTCTAACCCCTGCTTTTGTCTTGTTTTACTTGAATTAAATTTGACAAGCTGTGTAGGCATTGGGGCAAGCAGACAACAGAGAGGAAGACATGAGCTGAGGCTGATTGTCCTTTGGTCACCATTCTCAAGAGGACTCATAATGTTTAGTGGAAGTACATCAGAAAGGATGATTCTACCTTCAACGCACCAGCTAGACATTAACATTTGCAACACCACAGTATAATTTTAATGGGGGCGTGTGACTTTGAAACTTTTACATCTTGCTGAGTGCAGTAGCAGAAACAGGATGCATGGAAGGAACATTCACATTCTTTACTGGCCAGCAATTCAGGGAAAGAAGTTTTGGTGCTTATTTATCTCTGAAGAAAAATTTTTGAGGGGAAAAAAATTATTTTTCTTTGCCAACTTTATCAGTTGGTCTATTGACCAAAATAACTTTTCTCAATAACTTTTGCCCTCTTCTTATACTGCAGAGTCCAGAAAAAGAAAGGGGCGAAAGGTTATCTCTTTTATTTGCTTTTCCTTATTCACATAGGTAAGCAGCATACCACCTCAGTTCATTACAAGTGTTCTCAGCTAATTCCATGCATCTTTCTTCTAAAGTACGAAAGATATGTTTATATTTTTTCATAATAACAGGGGTGTAGCAGTCAGAGGCCCTGCAAGGCCTCCCTGGCGGTCACTAGCCTAAGATAAGAAATGCAGAGTCATGATGAGTGGACCAGAGCTGCACCTCTTCCGCACATCAGACCCCTGTTATCTCTCTGTAAGGCTGTAGGTCGTATTCTCCTCGACCTCAGCCATAGGACAAATCCTGATCCCTCAACAGCCTATATAAACCCATACCATTGCCCAGTTCAAACAGAGGAGCTATCACTGGAACCCTTTGCAGAAGCTGCCAATAAAGACATCTCCGCAGAACTCCACACAGCCTTCACCTCTCCCCATCCCTGCGTCTGCCGAGGCACTTTGCGAGCACAGAGCTGAAATCACTGAGAGCTGAAATCACTCCACAAGTGCATGTATAGTAGCCTCGGAGCTAGCCAGGGGGCCCAGGCAGGCTGCACCTCATCAGCACAGCGCTATCCCGGACACCTACGGTGGCTGCTGCCCCGGAGGCCAGACGGACCCCCAGGGACCCACCAAGCCATAATACAGGGGTTAATGAAAACATATAATAAATAAATACTTATATCACCACTCACAGAATAGGCAAACCCTTAAATTCATGCCCGCTTGCTTTATTGTGTGCTAATGCAGGAATCATGGGCACACATGAAATCATTTTCCTCTGAACAGACTACTGATCTTGTTCACTTACCTGAGAGCAGGCAGACACAGAAAGGTACTATTAGCCCAGAGCAAAACAAACTGTAAAGCAGAAGTGGGGAAGAAGATGATCATAGTGGAGTCATGATCTCATTTCTCCTTTGGAATGGTGCCATGTATTCACAGGTTGGTTTTAAGCTTGTGCTCTAATCCCAGATTTATTACAAAAATCTGTATCTTATAAATTCCATCCAAAACAATCTCCTAAAAAGCACCGTATTGACTTTTGGGCATATTTACATATTGGGGGGCAGGGGCATTTGTCAGGGATTTACTAAGAAGTGATGAAGCTTTATACCTTAGCTGAGAATGGGCTAGATTCCATAATTTTTCATTTTCTGACATTCTAGCATTTGGGAATTTTTAAACAGGTGATTAATTTTTGCAAAGGAAGAATAGTACCAATAATCAGAGTTGGATAAGGCTCATCAAAATATGCCTATAGACTTCAACAAAGTTTATGCTTAATAAATATTTGAATATACTAGTGCTTGGTAACTTTGGAGAATGTCTCCATTTTTCAGCACAGAGACCCCTCAGATACACTCAGAAATGGTATAAAATTGCAACAGTTTTAAAATTATTGCTCAGATACATACATATTGAATAAGACTGCTATTTGGTAGACTTAATAATGTATGTTTTATACCTTTAAATTTTTGTCTTTGATTCTGTTACCTAACTCAATTAAATATAAGTGATTGAGGACTATGTCCAATTTTCCATTGCCTTATGCATTTCTGCTATTTTTAATCAAATTAAAGATGAAAGAATTACAAAAATTCAGTCATAGTATGGTCATAGGCTGATGAAAAAGTAGCTATCCAAAATCCATTTAAATATGCATAAAATCATTCTCCTTTTTTCCTAGGACTGCATTATTCCTTCTTTCCCTCTGTTCTTGTATGCTGAACTTCACTGTACAATATGATTTAGATAGACTTAATCTGAAAGATAACCTAATCTCCTGCTTCAAATTACTTTCTTGGTTCTAAAATAACTTTGAAACAAAGCAGTGAATTTCTGAATGGTGTTTGTTCTGCAAAATCTTATCAAGGAGACCTAAAGTCCTACCTAATTTCTAAGCAGCTGTTCTGTATGTCTGTATCATTTTACAGCCTAACTTTGTAGGCATCTAAAGGATCAGTTGACATCTTTGCTGCTTTCACACATTTTAGTGGAATTTATTTTGGGAATATAATTTTCTATTTCATACTTATGTCTCTACCTGACTAGGGCACAGCAAAAAAAGCACTGAGATCTATAGGGGCATTCTGAAAAAATGGCCATGATCCTGATCTTTTAGCTTCTAGCACTGTTCAGCTTCTTCACAATCACTGTTTACTTTTTGCATTTTTCAGAGAAATCTGAAAGTTTCCTTTTTTCATCATAATCATCTTGATGCAGAAATAAAATTTCTTCTAAATTCTCAGAAGCCACCTTTTAATCTCTACTGAACTGTAAATAAACATAGTACTGAAAGAAACAGAGGCTATTGGACTCCAAATGGCTAAAAAGGATCTTAGCAAATAGTTTCTTTCTTTTTTCCCATTGTTGACCTAATATAATACAAATATGTATTACAATTAATAGCATATAGGCTTTGTTTTTTTTTTTTTCAGTTTTAATCCTCCTGAGACAGGAGCTTAGCTTTTTCTTGAAGTGTCAGATTTCTTGCCCTTTCAGCTCTTTCAGTATTGACTTAAGACATAAATTTAATTTCCTTGCTGTTAAAGCAGGCACAGAACATACCTCTCCAAATTCCTAGGAAGGTACTCTAATATGAAGTATTAGGCAATAGGCAAAAAAGCACTGGTACATCTCCTTTGGAAGAGCCACCATCCATCTTAGAAGAAGCTGAGACAGATTAGGTCCTGAGCAGAAAGAATTGCCTGATGGAAAAGCCAGATAGACACCTATTTTAGATATAGTGCCTTGCACAATGGAGGGGTTTTGTAGTTAATATAGGTGTGATGGGGATTTTCAGAAATGCCAGCCCTTCTTCACTGATGAACTAGAGGTTTTAAACCTTGCCATCTGAGAATTTCTCTCCAACAAAGATCACCACCTAAAATTTAAATCTGTCAGTTTAAACCAGTCATCTTGACCTTTAGCATCTTTACATTTTCATTTTTCTTACTTTATTTTCTTTTGAAACTAATTTGAGCTTGAATTTTGAGAAGAATGCTCTTTTCAAGTTTCATCACCACAGGATAAAGTCTTTAATGATAACATAACAAATCATTTCTTAATTTTCTTTAAAATGACAGGAAATATTTCAGTATTCTACAAGTATTCTGCAATACTAGACACTAAGTGCATTTTAATCGACAAAAGCTCCATGAAATTTGAATAATTTTTTCCCTCAGCAGTCAGTATTTCACTCAGCACTAATCTGTAGTGAGCAAAAGAAAATTGCTCAAACATTTCTGGTTATCAGTTTTCCATGGAACAAGAAAGAAAAAGGGTGCAATTTGTGCCGCTATTTGTTTTTAGCATAAGAAAAAAAAAAATCATGGCATCAGTTAGAGCTGAAGTCTGGGCTAGCCTTCTCTGTATTATATTCTCTAGTGACTTTTTTGCTATTACACTTCATGTATAAGTGTGAAGGAACATCTTATATTCAGGTACACCACCACATGGATGATATATACACACTGAACAATTTCATAGGGAATTTACTTGATTTTTTCCTTTGTTTTTCATCTTTAAATATTAATAAGTTCATCTTTTATAAATAGAGTGTACAACTGCTCTCTAAGTATTGAAAAGTATTACATTTACTGTCTGAAGGTATAGACTTCCAAAATCACTACGTCTCTTGAACCAGTTAGAGATGGTTGTTTTCTTCAAAGTAGCTGGCTACCTTTTTGTTATGAATAAATTGCTTTCAATAAATTGTACATTTGTCCTATTTTCTGCTATTCTAGTGCTGACAACCCTGCACAATTTCTTTCTTCTTTCAGTCATCTTAAAACTCAATGAGACCTCTATTTATTGAGGTTAGGAATATGAATTACACGCTGACATGCTTATAGTGTGAGAAAGCTTACTGTTTGACTCTTTGAAAAGACAGAGTTTGTTGTGTTCAATAGGTTTTCAGCAGCCTTAGAAGATAGCATTCTGTTTATCTAATTCCATGCATAAAAATCTTTCCAAAAAAAGTGAATATTGCCTGAGCATTGTTCTTCATAATCTTAAATCAAGAAATAACAGCACATTTCTTTATGGCAGAACAGATAATTGAATGGCACTATTTGATTCTATTGTGATGTTATCCCTTTTTAGGTCATTATCTTCAGCAAGAGCTTTGCTGCTTTATCAGCTGCAATTTAAAATACAGGTGCTTTTAATGTTCTTTCAAAGACTTAGCTGATAATATCAAGTAAAGTGAATTTGAGGTTTAGTACAAATAATTCCTCTTACCTGAACAATCATGCTTTGAAAGATGCAAATCAAAATGAGAGTTAGAAATTATGTTCACTGTGTACTAATGTTCAGTTTTATAGTAATGTTACTCCAGAATAAAACTTAAATTTTTCTTTTAGTACCATTGCAGTTTCACTGATGGTACCATTAGTAACATACAAAAACTTGACACTGACACAGAGAAGAAGAAATTCTAATATTTATATATTCTAATATATGAGTCCCTAATTCAGGGACTCAAATTTTTTTGAATATGAAAAAAAACCCAGCATTGTGAGGTTGTGCCTATAGTGCAAAGCAGATGGGTGGCTAATGTTTTTGGCAGCACTTCATAGCCTACATGGGAATCTTGGCCAGGCCAAATGTCCCATGTTCATACTACTGTGATTCAACAGGGCAGCTCTTATTCTTTTCAGCTCCAAAGACAAAAGGTCTTGTACCAGGGGGTACTCTCTGAGTCTCTCTAATTCAAAAAGACAAACCATTGCAGCATCCCTCATGCTTTGGGATCGAGTGATCAACTATGGGGCATTCATAAATTTTACCTTTATAGAGGTTTCTTAAATGTTGTGTTTCTTTTCACTACCTGACATCTATTCCTAATCTTTCATTTCCTCATATAGGTGTTCTGAACTAAAATATAATTATGAAATGTCATGGTTGGACACTGGCGCAATGCCAGCGCCCCCATGAAAATGCATCTTCCCCAAATAAATGCTGTGAGATGTTATCAGGAACAGAGCAGAGCAGGCCCAAGCTTAATAACAAAGGGGAAAAAACCTTTATTAAACTACTACTAATACAGAAAACACATAAACTAAATCCAGGATGAAGACCTTTTAAAACACCCCTCCTCCTCCCAATTTCCAAAACACCTACCATGAAACATCACCCGGGATTCCTGATCAAATTACCACCCTTCAGATAATCAATACTCAAGCTATCAAGGGAGAGAGAAGTCTCTCTTGCACCACAGACCCCCCCCCCCCCCCCAGAAACACAGTTGCCACCTCCTGTGTTTCCATGTCACACATGGCAACCGCCCGGAGAAAATCTGCCAGTGTGACACTCTCCATTCCATGTCACAGTGCTCTCACCACCGTGCATGGACAGACTGCTCATAGGGCTCCTTTAAGGATGCTTTGCCATGGACCCAAAGATGCAACAGTTCAGCTTCTCATCTTGGGACTAGAGTCCCCCCCATCTTCCCCTGGGGCCAAGGGTCCAAGAACAGAAATCATCTTCTTTCCCGAAGACAGAGGGCATCACCATTCCCTCCTCAGCTTTCTTCTGTTCTTGCCATTCCTGTGCGGTTAGAAGCTGAAGCAGGTCTCCTTGGGTCACCACTGCATCCCCCTAAAATGCAGTCTCTATTGCAGGAGATTTTGGTTCAGTCCATGGCTAACAAGAAAAGTCCAGCCAAAAGCTACTTCATCATCTCCTCCCACCTAAATATTTCTTCTTCTAACATCTCAGGTCCCGGACTGTCTCTCTTCCACTACAAATCAAGGAGGAGTAATATTTTACAAAGCCCTCATTTCCTGGAAAGGGTTAAAAGTTCAGACTCCCTGGACGGCTGATATCTCGGTCCAGCGTTCCATCTCCCACGCTGGGCACTATCCCCCCCATTCTCCTTCTCTTCTGCCGGCAAATTTCCAGGTGCCGCCAGGCTCTCCGTCACTTTCCCTCTGTGGGGGGGGGGAACAAAGGCATCTCCGCTTCTCTCCACCCTTCCGTCCACAGGAGCTGGCTCGGTTCCAGACCTTCAGTCCCCTCGGCCTACCTGGACAAGGCCGCGTGGCTTCCCCTCCCCCATCCAGCCTAAGGCTGGGCAGGGGAGAGTCTGCACTCTCTGACGACTGGAACCAAAGAGACAGTTCCCCTGGGAGTTCTTGCTTTTAACCCCCTGTGTTCTCAGAGGCGTGTCCATACTTCCAGTGGTCACTCCAGGTGCCAATATCCAAACCTGACCACTGATTGGTTTGACCCAACTTCCTGGAAAAAAATTCACTTCCATGTCAAACCACGACATCAATTAATTCAGCAAATCCAATAAACAAATAAATAATGCTCTTTTTTTGTAAAATATAAGCAAAAAAAAAAATTGATCTGCCGTAAATAATTTTTTAGATCATTCACTTGAGAGACAAAGTGAACTAAATTCAGGCTGTTTAATGAAGAGCCTCCCTGTTCAATGTGTTATAGTCTCTGTTCCATGATTCTGGTTTTCCTATTTAGCAGTTTCCAGTCAGACTAGTACAATTTTCTACTAGGTCAGGTTAGGATTAAGTAAATTTTTTTCACAGTATCCTATACAGTGCTGTGTTTTAATTTTATGTCCAAAAGTGCGTTGATTAATACACCTATGTTTTAGCAACTGCTGATTAGTGCTTACAGAACATCAAGAACCTCTCTGTTTCTCACTCAGCCCTGCCCAGAGAGTGGGGTAAGGGTGGGAAAGAACAAAATCAGGGCAGCTGACTTCAGCTAACCAAAGGAATATTGATGGCATATGACATGGTAGTCAGCAATAAAAGTACCTTCTGAGGGAGTAGTTTATCAAAGATAGCTGGAGGACTGTCTGGGAATTGATCAGCTGATGGGAGGTGGTAAATGCCTTTAAATCACTTGTGTGTTGGTCTTTATTTTCTTCAATTATTAAATTGTATTTATCATGATCCATGAATTGTTTGTTATTTTTTCCCCTTCTGATTCTCTCCTGTGTCCTGTTGGAGTGGAAGAGTTAGAGGGCAATTGAATGTGGACTTTGCTGTTGGCCAGTAAGGGGTCACCTTACTGTGAATTTGAAGTCATTTGTTTCTGACTTTAATTTAATAATTCTGTAAGGCTTTGTAGGAGTCTAATGTCTTCTCCATACCAAATCTCCCATATATTTGAATCAAAGGTGTTAATCTTTCATAATTTCTTTTTATCAGTGATGTGGATGGTACAGGAGAAGCAGATTCCCATCTTTTAATTCAAGCACTGGGGCTTAATCCAGAGCAGATGAGAGCAGGAAAAATCCCCCTGTTCTTTTCTACCTCTGAGTTGGATGTTAATTTCCTGCATATTTTGGTGTATGCACAGCCTGATCACACTTGGAACTGTGATAAGCGCATATCTGTTGAGGAGAAGAATAGTCTGATACTTATTAGGTAAACACTATCAAGTACTCAGCAGCATGAAGAGGGATTCTTGCATGGTTATGACTTTTCCAGACTTGGCAGAATTTGTTTTCAGATCTCTATCTTTGCCTAAAGCCTCGTACCTCCTGCCAAATTTCCAAGTGGCCTGACTCTGCTTTCATCTTCTGTGTATTTCCTGCTTACGCTTGAGTAATGACAGGAGTCCTTGTTCATTCAAGCAGATCTTTTGGTCCCTTTGCAGGGGATTTTCCTGCCAGCCCAATCAGAAACCACTTCCATTCCCTTCCCTCCATTTCTAAGGTCCCCTTCTTTTGCCTGGTGGTGAGAGGGTGGGACAACCATTGCTTCTTGTGAAGTGGATGGCAGGTGCATTTGTCTGAGGTATGGTAGAGTGCAGTTCCTGCAGAAAATCTTTTCCTCAGAGTCCCTAAGAGCTCTTAATCTTTCCACTTCATCTCTCATCTCTGCCACTGGGCTGAGCACGTAGTTGGCCTGATGGCATCTCACACAGCTGATCTCTGCTGCCCTCAGAGAGCTGCACCAGACTCTGGCACTCCCTGCGGCCTGAGACCTGGATCCTTGCATGCTCTTGCAATTGCTCCATCTGAGTCGCCACATCCTTTGTGGTGTGTGTAGAGAAAGAAACTTTTGTCTGAGTGAACACCATATCTGAGCTCTCTCAACAAGGGGGATGACCACCAATTGAGCTAATTTTTTGAGCTGACAGATAGATAATTCTTATTTTAAAAACCCCAAACCAATTAAAAAAAAAAAAAAAAAAAACAAAAAACCAAGCCAACCAAAAAAAAAAAAAAACAAACCCAAAAACATACAAACAAAAAAACCCCCAAAACAACAACAAAAAACTCCAAACAAACTAAAAAACCCAGCTCAAAACTTACCTCCCTTTATTTCCTAAAAAAATTTTGGAACAAAATGTAATATTTAGCAGACTAATAAGTATCATAAAAAAGCTTAAGCCAGGAAGTAGGCAAAATCATCACTGCTGGATAACGATAGCAATCCTGTCAGTTTTGAAAAGGATTTATTGTGAAATATAATTGACTAATGTTGCAATATCTATCATTCCAGAGACCCTTCTGGAGGCACTGAGCTTCCGTAGTTCAAGCACAGTAGTGAAGACTTATGCCTGACAATTTGTATCTTTCATATGGAATTTAAATTTTTCTGCCTCACCTGCTCTTACAAGTTTAGATTATTATCTAGTTTTCTATTCTGTAAAAGAAAAAAATTACTGTTCTGTTCAAAAATCAAGGATATCTTCTTTGTCTGAGAAATATTGAGGCATCAAGGGTTGTACAACTTCCTGAGGGTGAGCACAAATAATCAACTATGGATATTTTCAATCTCCTTATGCTTTTTATTGCACAGACCGGTAAACAGAAAGTACAGATTTTAAAATGCTCAACACTGAATTAAGTATGCTCCTCATAAGTACTGGATTTTAGAGCTAGATCCACGAAGAAAGTGTGGTGCAGCAATGATAAATTTCACTGTCTAATATACAAATATATGATTTAAAGGATTAATTGACTATGATTCTTTAAATTATACTGTCTTACTAGTGCCAATAACAGGCAGAGAATATTTCCAACATAACATGACATTATATTATGGATAGAAAAATAATTTCTACAAATACGTAATAAACTTAAGTTTTAATCTTGCAAGGAGAGCCACTAGTGTGGATCCATATTCCCATTAAAATCTAGTAAAAAATCTGATAAAAAGCGTGAAAAATTATTGTTACATCTATTTACTATTTCAACACAGTATAAACATCTCCTTTGTAGTCTCTATTACATAGTGATTAAAGGATGAAAAGAGAATTTCATTTGCAAGGTATTAGTTTACAATGAATTTTTTGTATTTGTCAGGGCAAAACTATAATTACCCAGAAATTAATTTTTCTCTTCAGGATATTAAGTGACAATGTGTGCATTTGGATGGAAAGGATGGGAATAAGTTCTAAAGCCAATGCTCTGAACAACAAGCAGCTGTAACTCAATATATGTAAAAAATAATGAAACCAAGCTGAATAGTGTAAACTTCAGTGAAAAAGTCATCTCTTGAGATGCAATCTTCCTGCAAAGTTCTTAAATGATTAATGGAAATGGTATTTAATTTGTGGTTGTTTTTTGAAGTGGGTCAAGAACACATATGTTTATAACACACACAGAAATGATGTTAAATTTTAAAGCTATGAGAAATTCACAAGAGCCAGACATATTTAGGATTAAAACTTTGACTATGTGCACAGTACATTCCCCCTGTGCCTTCATAATTGCAATGTTGTTAAGGCTTGAAATCAGTGCTTTTATGTTACAAGTTAAAGATTAATTGGAAGCCTTATCTTTGAATTTTCTTTCTTTCTTGGGTTAAAGGCGAATCATTAAAACAGCATGAATGTGTTTCCTTTTCCTATATTAATTTCCTTTTATTAATGGGAAAAGGGGAAGGGGAAGGGGAAGGGGAAGGAGAAGGGGAAGGGGAAGGGGAAGGGGAAGGGGAAGGGAGGGGAACGGGAAGGGGAAGGGGAAGGGGAAGGGGAAGGGGAAGGGGAAGGGAAGGGAAGGGATCACAACAAAAGATTAACTTTCAATTTATCTCTTCATTAAGTTACTAGAATTACTTGAAAAACAGAAAATGATTGGTTGCTCTTTTGCTATGTGCAAACCAAGGGACATCCATCTTGGGTCAAAGAAAAATATCTAGCTTTCTGTATTGGGCACCGTCTGTCAGACCAAGATCAATTTCTGCAGCTGCCTGCTGCAGAGGAAAAGAAAATCCTTTAAACATTGCATCTGAACACCCAGGCTATTCCTGACAACAGATAATGCTCTTTCCCCAGCTTTTCAGAACTTCCCAAAATACAAGTTTTCAATAAAGTTTTCTATAGACTAGAGTGGGACAAGAGACAGGCAGAAAATTCAAGCTTTAAGAGAGAAGAGAAAAAGATCCTTTAAAACTGGCAGAAGTTTAGACATTGCACAGTTCAGTGCCTCTGCTGGGAGTTGTTCAACATATAAAACTCTTCATAATTAGTCGACAGATGAGATCAGATTATGTATATAAAAGTACAAAGGATGGATGTTTGTAACAAGAATAAGGACCAGACCCATCAAGGCCTTCTTGCCACTTTTGCAGTCAAATATGAAAGAAATATTTTAATCATTGTACAACAGTTAAAATGCATCTTTAAAAGTCACCAGATCAGATTACACCTGAAATAAAACAAAAAGCTACTAAATAAGAGGTCCCAATGTAGGTCATTCCCACAGATCATTATTTTCTCCCATTCTGAAACAGATATGCTCTCCATAAATTGTGTGAAGCTAATGTGATTTATGAGTGCTTGTCAGCCTTAAAATTAGTCTACTTAGATTTCCATAGTGTATTATGAAAATATAGGGGCCTATAAGGCCTTCTTTTCCACCTAAGTTTTGAAATTTTCATTACAAAATTAACCTAAAAATCATATTTTTGGGGGGTTTTAACTCCTTTCTCTTTTATGCTTTTAAAATTTACATTTGTAATGTTAAATATCAGTTTCAGAAGATGGAACAAAGCCCAATATATTTTTTGTTTTGCATTTAGTGTTACCTTGAATCTTAGAAGCTTTTTTCAATGTCAGCTCCCAAATTATTCATAACTAACAAATATTAACCCCCCCCCCCCCCACTAGCTACAGCATCAGAATGATCAGCTAGCTTGACACTAGGTGGCAGACAAGACAACTAGGAAGACCCTTGAGCAAACTATCCCTACCTCTGTATTCTGGTGCACTGCCTTCTAGTTTAACACCTTCTAACATACAGGCAACAAAATCAAGGAATTAGTACTGTAAACATGCTAATTGCAGCACAATTGACTGACTATCTTTTAGTGTTCATGCTAGTGTTTTGAAGAATGGAAAACACTCTGAGAATCCTTCGTATTTGAAGCCATGAAAAGGTATATATTGATTAAAATATCTGGTTTCTTAGTAGTTTAATTATGAATATATATGTAGATGTATGTGAAAGAATTTTTATTTCATAATATATGAGAAACAATGCCCAGCTAAAACCTTTTGTTATATAAATATATATCTTGTTATATAAATGTATATATATGTGTGTGTGTTATATCTGTTGGCCTATAGTCAATCTATTAGCTAATATTCTAGGATCTGCTCCCCAATGCATTCAGGAGCAATGCATTCTAACTAAGACAAAGTCAGGCAAAAACACCAGGAGGCCTGTGGGGATGAACAAGGTCAAACTCAAACACAAAAATGAAGAGTACAGAGGATGGAATCAAGGACAGATAGCCTGGGATGAATATAGAGAGATTAACTGAGCAGCCAGGGATCAGAATACAAACGCTAAAGACATGATGGAATTAAATCAATCCATGAACATCAAGAGCAACAAGAAAAGCTGCTATAGCTATACTGATGATAAAAGGAAGATTAGGGAAAATGTGGACCCTCTCTGTAAGAAAATGGAAGACCTGATTACTCAGAAGATGAAGAAGACTGAGTCACCCAATGACTTTTCTGCCTTTGTCTTCAATGGCAAATGTCCTAGCCATGCTGCCTGAGTTAGGACATAAAGTCAGGGTCTGGGAGAATGAAGAATCTCCCACTGTAGGAGAAGACTCAGTTTAGGACCACCTAAGGAACCTAAAGGTGCACAAAACCATGGGACCTGATAAGATGCATATGTGGGTACTGAGGCAGCAGGCAGATGAAGTGTCTAAGCTGATATCTGTCATACTTGAGAATTTTTGCTGCTCCAGTGAAGCTTCCACTGTCTGGAAAAGGGAAAATTTTACCCACAGCTTTAAAAAGGGATAAAAGGAAGACCCAGGGAACTACAGATGCCAGTCTCATCTCCGTGCCTGGAAAGATCAAGAAGCAGATCCTCCTGGAAAGTATGATAAGGCATGTGTAAAATAAGGAGGTGATTGATGACAGTCAAGATGGTTTCACTAAGGGCAAATTGTGGTCCTCTGTGACATGGTAAAGGCATTGGTGAATATGGGAAGAAAACTGATGTCATCTACCTGGACTTGTGCAAAACATTTGACACTGGCATGACAACCTTGTCTCTAAACTGTAAACACAGAACTGACAGGAATATGTGGTGAATAAGGAATTGGCTGGATGGATGAGACTTGCAGACAATGGCTTGATGTCCAAGTAGAGACCAGGCATGGGTAGTATTCCTCAGGAATCAGTGTTGGGGCTGGTGCTGTTTAACGTCTTTGCTGGTGACATGGTGGTGACTGTGAGATTGAGTGCACTCTCAGTGCTCAACAACATCAAGCTGTCTGGTGCAGTCAACATGTTGGAGGGAAGGAAACCCTGACAGGTTTGAGAGGTGAGCTTGTGCACTCTTCATGCTTTTGAATAAGGCCAAGTGCAAGGCCCTGCAGCTGGGTCAGGGCAATCCCAAGTACAAGTAATGGGCTAGGTGAAGAAGGGATCAATGGCAGCCCTGAGGAGAAATACGTGGAGGTATTAGTGGATGAGAAGTTCAACACGACCTGGCAATGTGCTCTTGATATATAGATATAGATGGAGATATACAGAAAAGTTTTAGCTGGGCTTTCTACCATGTTTTTATTGAATGATTATACAATATTTTATCTCTATGGCAGTGAAAGTGTCTGTCTTTTGCTTCCTTTTTTATTCTTTTTCAAATTCTGAACCATCTGTTGAATATTGTGAAAGACCTTCCATAAGAATACGCATAAAATACATAATTAGGTCCTGTGAACAGAGCAAGAACTTTGCTATAAGCTCAGAGAAATACCAAATTTGCTAATATAATTAAAAATTTAGCATTAACATTAGTAGACATATTAACAGTATCAATTAAATTGTAAAGGAAAAAAAATTAAAGGAAAATTACTTCCAGATTATTTTGAAATTTTTTTGCACCAGGAATGCAAAGTTATTAGTTGTAGAGGACTAAGTCTATAATCTGATTTCCAATTCTTAACAAACACTGTTGGGTAATAAACTTGTAATGAGAAAACAAACAAATTAAACTATCTAAAAGGACTGATCTTTCAATAGATTTTGTATTTTAATGAAAAAACACATAGAGTGGAACTTGAATTTTCTTAGTATCTTAGTTTTGAAGGCACCTAAACACACATAATATTGCATCCTTTTTAGCTGTCAGCAAAACCAGTTGAAAAAGCATCAATGATAATTGAATTTATATAAAAGGTATCTATCCAAGTGATCTAGGACCTTTTCAAAAAGAAGCATAAGCAAATAGAGAGCACTTTGACTGTGGCCCTTTTTTAGACAGTTAAACCTGAAGATATTTGAACGTTATCTAAAAAAATAATACCTTCAGTTTTCACTTTTAATTAACTGTTAAATATCAGGAATACTGTGAATGATAATTCATAGATAAAATCACTGTGAAGGTTAGATGAAACATAAACCAAAGACAAACAGGAGGTATTCTTATTGTCTGGCATTATTCATTTCTGGACTGAACTTCTTACTGGAGAAGCAATCAAGCAAAGGTATTTATCCAGTGAAGCTGAATGTATTTGTTGTATACTGACATTAATTAGTTTGAAAATATGTTGCATAAGGAAAGGGGTAGAAGTTCAAAATATACAGACTTGGGCTCCTGCTGTGCAGCTTGCAGGATTCCATGCCTCTTCATATATCTATTTGTAAAACTAAACTAAGCTGCAGATGCAGCTCACTTTAATAGTACTGAATTAGTTATCTCCACACCCAGGACAACTTTTCTCCATTTCCTCCTTTATGCTGCTTGTGCCAACAATGTCATTGTCTGCTACAGGCTTGCTTTACAACAGATTGTGCTGTTTTGCTCTTATGTATGGCTTCCAAGTGGAAGTGGTACTAATGCGTTTCTTAGGCACTTACTATAAAAACAATTTGTCCTGTTGGCAGTTTCAGATGCTCAGGAATTCTATGTACTTGTCTTCACTTTGCAGATCATCTTTTTTGGCACTTAAATATCACAGGAGGAACTTCTGACTGGAGATAGCACTTACCATATTACATGACCTGTGCATTCTTTTTGGCTCTAGGGCTACACTTAGAGACAAGCATTTGGCGCTAGCAGGCAAAACAAAAATAAACAAATTACATCAGTGGAAAAATTCAGGTCAATATAGTTTTGAGCTTCAGAAAAATCACGTTATTTTTACTACCCCTGATGAGTACTATGGGTCCAATATTTTGTTTGTTTTTTTTTTTTTCAGTGCAGTCTTATACAAGACCACATTTATTTTCATTATAGATAAATTAATGTTTACTTCCTTCTATCAATATAGTTCAGCTTCTAGTTCTGTTCTAAATGTTTTTAATTATAATTCCATGTTAAATAGAACTGATATAAAAAATGGCACTTTTTTTAAAGTGTCATATTTCTAATGAATATAAACCTAAAAGGATGCAATAAGATTGATTTTTACAGCCAAAACTTTCAATACAAGTAATTCTTATTTGATAGTATATATTTTGAAACTACTATTTTTTTTCTGTGATAGCTAATTAGGATTGCTTCAGAAAGGGAATTAGGTATCTGCCTTATACTAAATACATAGATGAACACTCTTTTTGAGATCCCTTGATTTGAGAGCACTCCTCAGTATTAATTGATCATGAGGAAAGGCAGAGAAAAAGTCATGAAATGATATGCAAGGTGTAGTAAAACTTTCAACTTTTCTATTTACTATGCCCTTTTGGAGATGCTGAATGTCTAATAAAACAGAAAACGGTACTTGCAAAGTGAATGTTGGGGATACAACACAACCTTCTCCTAAGAAATGCATTAAAAAATTAGAGCTGGAGGATGTATAAAATCAAGGGGTGGGAGAAGAAAAAAAATAACCTCCCAAAGGAATATGATGACAATGCTGGATGTAAAATTCATATGAAGAATAAACCAGTATGTATTAATAAAGGGTAAGATAAATTTGTACAGAATCAAATGAATCATTTGCATCAGACTCAGAGGAAAATATATTCCACTGTTTTTTTCACCTCTCTTTGTAAGTAAAACAATATAATATATGTTAGAAGTAGGAAATAATATCAACAGCAATAATAATAAAGAAAAAAAAAGTATTCTGTCATTATCCAAGAAGGATATTTAAGTATCAGTTCAGGAAAGCAAGGAAGATGTGCTGGAAAGTAACTGCAGACATGTTGCAGACACGTGGCTGAATATCTAGGTCTGTACTAGTACATATGTTTCATATGGTCTTTCTCCATTTGCTAAGATTTTGGTCCTTGGTAAACTCAGCACTTGCTCAGAAAGCAATAGCAGTGAAACAATCACTGAAAAGTGTATTGTCTTCAAGGTCTTCCTAGAGAGCAGTTTTATAACACATTTGTTGGTATATACTTAAATTAGGCATATTCTTAAAGTTGGTATATACTTAAAATGCAAGTCCCTTATCATGAATTTTTGATGCAGGAGTGCAGTGAATTTCACACAGGTGAAAATTAAGCTAGTATTGTAAAATATGAATCTAGCTTGTAAATGAGTATACCAATATTCCCATTTCCCAGAAACTCTTTGCTGTGCTTTAGGAACATTCCTATTTCATTTGGTTTATTCATTCCCTCAGTCCCTTAGAAAAATGTAGAATGTATTGTCCATTCAATAAAGCTGTGTGAACCCAGCTACTCTTTGAATCTCTAAATAAACAGTAATTCAGAACTTCACTTTCAAGGGGTATGTAAACTTTATCCCTAGCTTATCACAGGCCAAAAGACATCCTGACTCTGCTCGTTCAGTTTCAAGAACCTGGAAGAGACAGGAAATTTGGAAACCCTGAAAACTCTCTAATCTATTAGTTCATCTTATTACTGAATGATAACCACACTTCTCAAGGTTAATTCTGCTTTTCAGCATCCTTTTGCTTGGTGTTACATTTAAGTGATATCTTGTGGAATGTTACTTTGATCTGACAGTAGATTTTTGTTTTCATCACATATACTGGCGTTTGGCTACATAAATAATAAATGCAACATCAGATGTATGTAAGAGGGATTTAAAAAGTGGGGCTTCAGAGTTTACATTGTGAATGAAGTGAAAATTAAAATAAGTTAATACTTTACAGTGGAGTTTTAAGTACCATTGTCTTGGTAGTTGTAATAGTCTTTCCTTTAGAGACTCTGTCAGGGCACTGAAGATATCAGTGTTCTGTTGATTTAGGCAGAAAATTTGAATGCGCAAACTTCAGAAAAAAGAGAGACATAAAAAAGTAATGAAATTTGGCAGATTTCTAGAGATTATATTAGACTTAGAATGCCTTATAAAATATAAAAATACCTTTTCTTACATCTTCTGGTATGCAGGGTGGCTACCAGAAGATCATCTAAAAAGTAAGCAGAGTCATTATGGTTTTAATGGCTGGGTTTTTGTTTGGGGTTTTGTTTTAGTGGTTTTGTTTGTTTGTTTGTTTTTTGGTGTTTTTTTTTTTTTTTTTCTATTTTTTTTTAGATGGGAAGCAGGTTTCCACATGGAAAGTACCATTACAGAGTTATTTTTTAAGTATAGATTCATTAGCAAGTATAGACTCATTAACCTCCTTAGTAAGTGTAGCCTCCTTACTAAAAATATTTTCTCCTATAGTTCTGTTATGCCCACTCTCAAATTTTCTAAACAGATAAAACATAAAACATGTTTTAAAACATAAATTTTATTCATATTACTCAAATAAACTGTTCCTGTCAGATCTGCTTCTGTGCATCTCCCATATCTAGATGAATACATGAAATATTAAATACCTAGATATATTTTGACTTAATGTTTTACATCTGCAAAGTGGAGATTCAAATAAATTAGATCTTGGACAAAGATCATGGACAAAACACTGACAGGCCAAGGAACAGAGTGTTCAGAAGACACTTTGGTGAACCAACAGGTATTTTTAATGTGTGTTTGAATGCCATATGCATTTTACTGTATTTGACAATTATTACTGTTGACATGTTACAAGTAGAACCTATATTTTATAGCAAATATTTAAAAGAACATGTGTTCTTTTAAATTACAGATGAATATATCACGTAACCATACCCTCCAAAGGTCTTCCAAAGTCGTCATATCAAAGCAAAGAATTTGGCTGTTTCTTAAGTGCTGGGCTTAAGCATTAAAGTGTTCTTATCCAGTCATTAATTTCTATTGAATTTATGGAGTCAATTTTGTTTTGTTGGCCTTCTTTTCAGTAATTTATTCTTTTTGTTTGTTATATCTTTGTTTGAAGAATCCAATTATATTTTAACTTCCTCCTCTGAAATCTCTCCATCTCTCCTAACCCTAACTTTTGTGAAACAGAAAACATTTGCTATCAACTCTTCAGAGTCAATAAATCGATCTTTTTTCAGTACCATGGCTTTAATTCTAAGGTTTTCTGCTACTGCATTTTTCAATTCTAATATATTAAATTCACTCTAATAATAAAAACACACTATGAAGATATGTAAAGAAAAAAAAAATGTAGCATTACATAGCATTGAGTGGTTTTGCTCAATACATTGTGAGTTTTAAGTCACTTGCGCATGTAGCACAAAATATTTCAGTGAAAGTTATTGGAGCAAAATATTGAAACAAATTTACAAAGTACATAATACAAGTCAGGAATATTAGCATATTTTTAGCTCTGCCACTGTTCACTCTATAATAAAAATATTTAATATTATGGCCTAAAATATCTAAAAGCAACAAAACAGCTCAAGAGGTCTCTAAATTGCCTCTGAATTTTCTTTTAATCTATTGAAGTTAGCCTGAAGATAGGACTTTGTTTATGTGATTTAATATTTATAAGGGTAAACTAACTTCATAAAGTAGTACATATTTACATCTCTAAGTAAGTGCTCCCAGTAATTAGTTAATTGCATAACTAGGGATTGCAAAGCATTCATGAAAAATATTTTCTGTACATCCAGTGATTTACAAACTGAACATAGACTTCATATAGACATAGTGTACCTATTATAAAATAATTATACATAATTTATATGTGGTTATTCTTTGTGCAGAAAGCCTTACTGATATCAAGTAGCTAAAACAAATTAGGCATGTCTCTAGAACTTTCTTCTGTGACTGCAAAGTCAGCAATAGTGTAACAATATTGTTTCCACTTTTACTGGCATTTTAACGTTATTTGAAATAATGTCATCTGCAAGTTTGATTCAATCTGAATGCTTGAAGCATAAAAATAAAAAATTTCTTGTATCAAGAAGATACAGAGAGAATCTTGTACCTCTCACATTTATTCTGGGGCTCGCACAACAGAATAAAGAGGTTAAAAATGAAAATATTTTCTAGAGTTTATGTTCATCCATAGAATAGTTTGATATTATATTAAAAAGCACTGATTATAATTCATTATTGACAGCAGTTTGAGATGCTACAAAATGCCCGATTATTTTAATAGTACTATGACCTGTTTTAAAGGTCTGTATCTCTACAGCTTGTGAGTGATTATGACAATTCACTGATAAAAAGGCAGGTTACCACTGCAGGCACACGGAACACAGATGCAAGTGTGAAGAAAATGGTACCATTTTCTCAGAAAATAGAAGGATTGAAGTTTTCCTAAATAAGGCTCTGATGCTTTATTTTCTGCCACAGTGCTAAAAAGGCTTTTTGCTGAAGACAGGGGAGTCAGGTGGTTTAGTAAGTCTACAGATCCAGATTCTAATCATATGTAGGGTTGGTTATACATATCTTCCAAATCCACACTGATAAACTCCAACAAGCTTCTTTCAGGGATTAAAGCAGATTTCAGGATTACATATACTGCAACTGTTTGAGAAAGAACATTGTAACTATGAGCAAGATATGAAAAGAGTGACAAAGAACTTTTTTGAAAGCTGTATTAGAATATTGCTTAAAATTCAGATAAATATTTATGAACAAAGTTCTGCCTAGGGGAAATCAAAGAGAAATTAAAGTAAGGAATGACTACAATAAGAATATCATTCTCTGAAGTATATAACGTCTTGTATAAATAAGAAAACATCTATATCTCCATTGGAAATAGAAAGCAAACAAGAAATGAAGGTACACATATCACCCCCAACCTTGTTTTTTAATAAAAATACAAAGATTTTATTGTTCTAAATTATGCTGCCAGAAGAAGTTGATAGGAAAAGAAATCATAGAGGTCATGTATAGTTTTGTTTTGTCTCACTTTGTCTTAAAATATGCTAGCTGTCATAATTTACTGTATGTAGAAATAAATAACTTATGCTGACAGCGTTGCACTCCTCCATCCCATTCAACAGTGACATTTGATTCCTATTTGAGTCCATTCTGGAAAGGCTCTCTGTTTGACCAGGTCAGTATGTAATATCAACTGAACAGCAGAGAATGCACATTTTCGCTTTCCTTGGAATTCTGAAATATATTCATGGGGTAATATACTTTTGTTAATGAAGTTCATCTGGAGCATAAGCTTAAAGCTACAACTCTAATTACTATATTCTAGTAACCATGGAGTATAGACTGAGTATTAGCACCTATTGATGGATTAAATTTTCAGGTAGCTGGCACTTAAAGCTAATGCTACACTTTGAATGTAAAAAGTGTGGGTTTCATCTTGGGATGAAAATTATCAGTCAGCAAGGAGAAGACCTCTGTTATTGTCCTGTTTTACTTGTTCTGTTGTTCCCTCTTGTGTTTTTGCCTTCTTCATGAAAGAGTTCATATGCAGTGCTTTAAGCTTTATTCAATGTTTTATTCATTTCACATTAGCAAAAACCTGCTCTGATTTGGTTTACAAGCTTGGTAATCTTAACACTATCTGTTACATGACCCATGATTTCATGGTATTTCACTGCCTAGCAGCAGAGTATTGAATTCAAAATGGATTGGAGAACTGAAGAGCTAGAATCATCCTCATTTTTGTGACTGGAACACTGAGATAAATTATCTGATAAATCAAAGACTGATTTGAATATCTAAAAACTTAATTTTAAAGTACTTAGCCCTTCAGTTTGGGCTACTGTTCCCAGTATCTTCAAATGCAGCTGCAGGCATCCTGCAGTTCATCTGGTAGCCATCCATGGCATTAATTGTACTTTCAGAAAATGAGGAACTCAAAACCTGCTTCATGAAAAAAAATGGTGTAAGTGATGGGAATTAACTGTTCTACTTTGTATCACAAAGTTTTTGCATGTCCGGACTCTGATAAACTAAACTAGAGGAGAATCTTGAGGCAAGTAGTTCTCCATGTTCCTTTCTTTAAATGAACACACCGAAAGACATTAAAGGCCCTCAATCTTTAAAAATGGATTATTTAGAAAATATATAAACTAAAACAAGGTAATCCTTTTTGTAAAAAAAAGTTATATTTTGTAAAAAAGGTGTTCTCTGTTTCAAACATCAACATTACCTGAGAAGGCTTTAAACAATTCTCCTTTTACTGCACCATCTCCTTTTTTTCTAGCTTTGCTTTTGAATCAAAGAACTCCCTGTGCTCTGGGTCAGAAAATCCTATAGAAGCTCTCTAGGTCTTTTAAAAAAATTATCTTGCATAAGTTTGGCTTTTGTTTCTACCTAACAGCAAACCCTTTGTTTTGAACAAGGTCTCAATCTCCCTTATCCTATAGGCTACCTCTCAGTGCCTGCCTCACATGATATTTTTCAAGCTGACCAAATGCTCAGCCTTAGATAGCAGTCTTCCCTTCCCCTGTAAGCATTCCTTTTAACTAGAAAGGCAGCAACGTGGACAAGTGGCCTTTTTCTCTCTTGTTCAACCATCCCTTATAGACAGAATATATAAGAATCATTAAGATTGGAAAAGGCTTTGAAGATCATCAGGTGCATTGAAGTGTGCCATAAAGTGTCACATCTACTCCAGGGATGGTGATTCCATCACTTCCATGGAGAATTTCTTCCAATATTTAACCACTCTTTCAGTAAACAAATTTTTCCTCATATCCAGCCTCAGTCTCTCAACTTGCAATGACATACACATGCAATGGACTGTCAGATAATTCAGTTCATCATAGAACTGTAGAAATCACAGTCTTCTAAGTCTTAGAGTGTTTCATCAACAAAATGTGAACAAAAATCTCTTTGGCTTTCATGGATAATTTGAAGGTTACAGAGTCACAGTTTTTTTCTCTTTTATGATTTGGTCATTAACCTTTCTGCCTTCTATCAGTTCTCTCCTCCAGCTCATCTTATTTCACTTATTTCCTTTATTCTTTCATCTAGGCTCTCTGTGTCATCACTTAGGCTTCATACAAATATATGGAATCCTCACCAGTCATCCCAATTTCTTCTGTTCTGTTTACTCTCAGATCTTATAATTTCTGTTTACTATCACAAGTTTTTGCTTTCTGTCCACCTATTGACTTTTTCTCTTTCAGATTTTAGTCTCATGTGCCTTCTAATGAAAAAGAGCCTAAGAAGGTGAGTTTCCTGAATTTAATACCAATATGGCTATCAGAAGTTCCAGGCAATAGTAGTTTTCTGACTAAAGATTTGGTCAGTTCTGTATTGCTTATTGTTATCCATTCTGTAGCGAAAACGTATTAGAGTTTTATACCTTGAGCAGATTTGAAGATATTAATGGGATAACAACAGATGCATTCTTGATAGACTTTGTAAAAATCTGTTTTCCAAAATGTGTAGCATTGCAAATTTTAATACAAGGAAACAGTACTTAAATTTGCCTAATTTTCTTTAGACACTTTCGTGAGAATAGCAGATCTGTTTGATTGAACATTTACAGCAGAAATCCCAAAAAAAGGGCAAATTATTTCATCCTGAGTTGTTCACTTAGCATGGAAAATGTGAGTTCAGGCCATTTAACCTATGCAAAGTTATAATTAACTTAAAATATGAACCACCGGCTAACCTTAATAATAGGTGGTACCAACAGTCCTGCTTAAAATCTTTATGATGTTCTTGTTGTCATGGAAGCAATTGTTCCAACACAAATTCTCCTAAGACTTCATTCTTTCATAATAAGAATAATATACTTCATTTAAATATACTTGTGTATGGCTCAGTTTCTCAGGGTGAGAACACCAGTGTTTCAGTTCTCACATCTGCCGCCGTGCCCACTCTGAAGCTCCCTGGCTTCGCCTGCCCAGCAGAGGCACGGTCAGCTGCAGGGGACACTCCCCTGTGTCTCGAGGAGAGTCAGGGAGCGGCTAAGACAGAGCACTTCGCTGTCTGCCTTGTATGGAGGAGAGGAGGTGTCCGAGGAGGTAATGAGGGAGTTGACTCAAGGCCGGGGAAAAAGTCTCAGGTTTAATCCGAACTCTGAGGAGCTCCGAAGGCCAGAGCATCTGACAGCCGAAAGTGCCTTCGAGGCTTTTGCAACATTTTAAGTACTGGGGCGGTAACAAGGGGGAAGGGACGCCCCTTCACCAGTGGTGGAATTTGGGGGAGTGGAAGGTAGAAGGACAGACAGACACACAAACCAATGGGAGAAGTTTAAGGGAGGGACCCCTGGCGCTCATCCACTCACTCGATGCCCAAGGTGGAAGATTCTGGGAGAGTGGGATGGAGAGCCAAGTGATGGACAAGGTACCAGGGAGGGGACAGGGAAATGACTGAGCATTTTCAGGGAGATTGGCACTGAGGCAAAGGCAGGAAAGTTTGGGGTGGAACCACTGGGAGAAAATGGGGGGGGGGGGGGGGGGGTGAAGGGGCAAGCCATTACAAAACTGTTACAGACATATAAAAACACAATACAACACACTTCATCAGTGTAAAATATCTTAAAAAGATGTATATTCTAGGCATAGACATACTATGGAGTAAGATTTGAATTAAGAAGGGAAGTCTCAACATAAAGTGACTGAAGTCTGTAATACAGACATATATATACAGTATATTTTGGTAACATAGTAAGATTTTACAAAATGGAGTAGAAACAACTTCATAGGTATAGTTGCATTTCCTCTACACTATTACCATTAGATTCTGTCTAGAGACTGGTGCAGACTGCTGTGAGCTTCTTTCCCTTATTTTTACACCTATGTACATTTATTGTACATTTATACATCTATGCTAAGGAACATTATTTCTTCTGGCATTTGGAAAAAAAATGCCTTTGAAGATTTTAGTTCTCCTAAAACTTCTTCAGTAATTGCATCAAAACTGTACGAAAAGAGAGAAAATTTTTCTTAATAGATAAATAAAGAATAAAGAGAAAAATATAAAGAGTAAGTGAAACTTAGTTTAAATAGAATAATACTTAAGATTTTTATTAATTATTATTGCTTATGCAAAAACTTTGATTTATAGAACCACCTCTTCTTACTTTGAAATATAAATTCATTATCATCTAACTCTATATAATCAGAAGACAACTGAATACAGCAATGATACAGTTCCATTTTCTATTAATCTCTAATGTTTAACATTCCTTACACCATGCTACCAACAGCAGAATATATCTTTACTTGCCAGCAGAGGAAAATTAAAAGCAATAAAACCAATATATATTGAATCCTTTCACTCCAAAAATTTTCACTGGTTTTCAAAAGTGCTGCACATTTCTAGACAAGATCTAACATAATGTATCTACAGCAACTTTTAGTTTTACTTATCAACAGGATGAAAAAAAGAAAAAATGCCCTCCCCCATCATATATTCAGTGATGTCTTCTTTAAATGTTTTCTAATTTACTGGTATTTCAATTTCTGTAACTGACAGTTATTCTACCTGGGAGATATACCTTGTTCATTTTATAGCAAAATTCACTGCTATATTTTAAAAATTTTATAATTTTACATTTAAATTCCTTCAAGCAGTGGTTCTGAACCCTTGTCCACTTTTCCAGTGCGGGGCAGCAAATGATTGTCTATGTGTGGGACTGAGCTGCCTGCTGAAGTTAATCCATGGCCACTTAGTCAGGTAAGAGTCTGCATTAGTCTGCATTAGCAAATATTTTATCTGCAGAAGTCTCTGGAAGTTGCTGCTAAAGTTGAATATTCATAGGCTGGATGCCAACAGAAGAACATAAGGAGATAGGATATGTGCAGGTATGCAGTGTATATAGTGCAGTTCTCAAATTTTCCATTCCCATAACAGCACTGGTACAGGCTGGATGGGCTCTGAAAGTCATGTCCAACCCCCCTACTCAGGTTAGGTCACTAAAAGCTGTTTTGTTAGGACCATGTTGAGACAGCTTTTGAATGTCTCCAGGGATGGAGAGTCCAGAGCCTCTTTGGGCAAACTGTACAAGTGCTGTGAGAGACTAAAGATTTGTGTCTCAAGATATTTTGGGGTTCATGTGTGTATGGGAAGAGGCCGGTCAGGCCTTACCATGGCAAGGCAAGCGCCTTGCTCTGCAACCCCCATCCCTAGAACCTGTATCCCAGCCTAGCAGTGCCTTTCAATCCCTGGCACAGCAGAGGCAATGCTCCACACCTGCTTCTGGAACCCCTAACACAGCTCCTGAGTGGCCAAATGAGTGGAAGTCCTACCTGAGGGATGGGGCTCAGGAAAGCCCAGGGGTATTTAAAGCTGAACACAAGGCAAGCACATGTCTTTACACTACCTCTTCTTGGAATTTCTATCTGCTGAACACTGCTGGAACCCAAGAGCTGGTAGCTATTTGTGGCCTTTTCTATATAGTTTCTGTCTTTATCGCCTCTTTTTTCACCTAATCCTCTACTTCTTGGAATTTTTGAGTAACTTACAATCAAATGGGCCTGGAGTTTGCCAAGTTGGGTAGTCTAAGTTAATACTTTGAGAAGGGTTTTATGTTGATTGAATGCTGCTCTAAGCCTTTGCCAAAATCCTCTGTTTTCCAAGGTTGCCAGCAAAGTTCTTTTTGTTGTTTTGATCTCTTGAAAATATCTTGTCAGTATTTCTCCCATGCGTCTAACTCAGAGTACATGAACACCCAAAAGCCATTTTAAAAGTCTTGTTGGGCAAGTTTTTTGGGGCTTCACATGTGCTCAGTCACAGTATCAAATATGATACACAATAAACAAATACAATCAAATAAGATAGAGTGTGGATAATATTTTCTGGTTTTGTCTGGGTTTGAGTTGATTTTCTTCATGGTAGCTATTAGGGGCTGTGCTTTGGATATGTGCTGGAAAGAGTGATGCCTTTCAAAGTAGCACAGTATTGTTAGCTCTTATATATAAAGTCTCACAACACCCATTGTTTATAATAATTTTCTCTTTTTTTCCCTCTCCACATATATTTGCAAATTTTAACATGTTATGAGCAGCAACTGGTTCAGTCTCTAAACTCACTTAGGAGGTTAGTAAAGCATGTAAAAAAGAAGGAAGACCAAAATCACCAAGTAACAAGTTATCAATGCAATAAGTGATCAAATAAAATTCATTATAGTAGCAAGTTTCTGTTCTGGTTCCAGTTACTCAAAATTTCTTCCAGTGTCTGCAAAAATGAAACTCAGATAGGTATGTACTTAGTTTGCTGCAGCCTGAAGGTTTGCAGACAGGAACTTGTGCTGAGTCCAGAGTTCTTTATGTTTCTCAAAGGTTCTCTTATAGGAATTGAATGAAGTAGACAGGCAAGCTGAGTAGTAGTTGATTCCTGCTATAAAAGAGGATTAAAAGTTAGGGTGGCCTCAAAAGCTAGTGCCACCAGCAAAGTGAAACTGAAAAAGGAGCAAAAAAAGCTGCTGTACAAATTGAAAAATCCATTGGATAATATTACTTTTGATACTAGAGCGTAGGTATCATACTTCATAAATTGCTCATTATTACTGAATTCTAGTAGTAAGGTCACTGTAATGTACTCAGTTTCTGGCCACTTTATTCACTTCCAACAATGCTAGGAAAAAAAACCTTAAATAAGCTGCTTTTGCAGCTGAAAAGCAATTTGCCACAATATCAGCTAAAAAAAAAAAAGTGAAGATTTCAGTTCATTGGTACTGCAGTTTTATGCTCAAACAAATTTTGGGACTGAGGAACACTGTATATTAATTCAGAAACAATTTGAAAATAGGGCAGACGTTACACTGACCTCTGCCCATTGGAATGTTATAGATAGTTTGGTTTATCTTTTTTTGGCAGATAATATTACCTCTAGGGAAGTCATAATCAAAAGTGCATCTTTAAGCCATGTGCTGTCATGCATTGAATATCTGTATTTCTTTGGGGAAAAAAAATAGTTCAGCTGAAAACCAAAACTGATTTTGATACTGCTGCTGGTGTATAACAGTGCGGCATTGCACTCTTTCTCCCAGGTCCAGAGCAGCTCCAGCGCCTGGGTCCGCCGCTTCTCTCCCGTGTGCCGCTGCTGCTGACACACCAGTTGGGGTCTGCTGGGTTTTGTCGACTGTGCGAGGGTCCGAGGCAAAGAGGGAAGGAGTGTCCAGATCACCCACAAGGAAGGCAGGAAGGCTTTATTGTCGCTGAGAGCTGCAGTGGGGGGTAGCGACCCGAACTTCCCACTCCACGTGGGGGAAATGGCGCCGGGACCCGGGAGGGAGTGGGATGATATAGGGGATGTGATAGTGAGGGTAGACGCCCCCCCGCCCAATCGGTGCGGGTGACGCGATGATGACGTAGGACAGCGACCAACCAGGGAACTGCAGGGGCGGACATCGAGCCTTGGGCTGAGTGGGATCGTGGGGATGGGGCAGCGGACACGGGGGTTCCCGGGGCTGGACAGGGGAATGGTCACAGGAGCAGCAGGGGGGGAAAGCCCAACAGCAGGCAGCATGGAGCTAGAAACCGGGGTGGGGGGAAACGACATGGGGGAAGCACGAGGGTACACAGGACTCGGCTAGCTAACACAAATAAGAACCCCTAAAACCCAATCCCAGGATGCAGCATAACAGTATAAATAAATTAATTCATAAATGTGCATACATAAATAAAGATACAGTCCAACAATAAGAAATTACATAGTAGATGTTTTAATTGCTATTTTTAAAATAACTTGCCATCCTCCTTTTCATAATACTTTTACTGACAGATCCAAATCATACTTCTAACACTTAAAAGAGAAATAAAAATAGATTGCTGTTCTAATGAAAAAATATATATTCTTACCCCAAAATCTCTTTGGACTTGTGAATTTGCATCTGAATTGAGTTCTTGTTGGTGATTTCTCTACAATTTTTTATTCTTAAATAAAATAGTGATAAAATAGATGTCTCATGAGTTTTTTTTGGCTGGCTGATGTCAAAGCAATGTGTGTTTCATTTAGAATACACAATAACAAAGCACTAGTGAAGACACATTTGCACAGCTTTGTGAAAGCCTTGAAAAAAATCTGTTCTACTGTTTCCTCCACAAACTGATTGCCATCTTACCTATGTTCATTTCTGGTGAATGATGAATTGAAGAATTTTATTTTTCTGTACTCTTAAATATCCTTTAATTATTTAAATCATTAATTTTCATTGTAAATAGAGAAATAAATGATAGAGACAAAAATACATCAGCAGGGAATATTTTATGTTTTGTGAATGAGATGGGATTTAAGAGACTTTGACCTCCTATAAGGGGAGAAGTTTAACAAGAAGTCTAAGGAAAACTAAGGTTATTTATGTAGAATGATGTCACTGATAAATGAAAACAAAAACTCCCCAAATATATATTTTTTTTTTTTTCCTGAATGAAAAAAAGATCTTTGAATTTTCACACTGTTGATCTAGGCATAACATATACAGATTGGTTATGCACAAAAGAGGAATGCAATATAGTTGTCTATCTGGAGTTTTCAATAATATTCTCTATTCTCTGGTTCTATTTATCACTAATGGTAAAGGGTTTTCTTGACACAATTTTGCATGATACCAATATCATTGTCTAAGCAGAAGAATTAGGTTAATAGACTAAAATATTGACTAATTAATAGAATATTAGTTGCATATGTTATATTGTTGTGTCTATTAGAATATACTATTGTGATAGAATCTGCACTGTGAAGTTATAGAGTCATAAAATCACAGCATGGTTTGTGTTGAAGGAAACATAAAGATAAAAACCCCTTGCTATGGGCAAGGACACCGCCCACTAGACCAGGTTCCCTGGAGCCCTATCCAGCCTGAACTTGAACACTTCTGGGCATGGAACATCCAATGACTTCTCTGGTAAATCTGTTCCAGCACCTCATCACTCTCAGAGTGAATAATTTCTTCTTGTCCACATTGCCTGTCCCAGAGGTGATGGCTGCAGGGGACAAGGTGCAGCAGGGAAGCCAGCAGGCTCGCCCTTCCCTCCAACCATCTCATTTGTCCTGACATTGCCACACATGGCTCAATGCAGAGGCCATTGCTTCATTTAACAATCATTCAATTATATCTACTCATATTTTAATTTCTTCCATTCACAACAATAAGATCAAACAACTAATAGTTCTTTCATTGAATTCACACTTGCATAATTGCCTGTTAAATGGACAGATCTCACATTTAAATCTATTTCATAAGTGTATATAGAATTATTCATTTAAATTACTTCATATATAGTATTTTCTGTACATATATATACCATGTTCAAAGAAAGTGTCAACAGACTCTATCATTTTTTTAAGTATGTTTTGAAACTTCCATTTCATTGTTCACTAAATAAATTTAGTTCATAAACTATTGTGAACAGGACAGAATTCCTGTTATAATTTTTGCTTATTAAAATTATATTTTTGTGGGCAAGGGGAAGATAAAATTTTAAAAATAGATAAAAGAAATAGCTTGCTAAATTTGGTTAGCAAGTTTCATTTTTATATTCCATAGAAAATACTAGGACTTTAAAGGATTTGCTGTTTTCCACACAAAACCAACAAAGCATATTTTGTAATGAAACAAAATACATGTAGATTTATATATATATTTTTTTTTCTTTTTTTACATTTATTAGGCCATACAGTATGCTATTTTATGTCAGAAAATACTGTGCATTGGCTCACAATATTTTAAATTATATTTTATTATTTCCTTTCACAATTTTCTATTTTATGGTAACTGAGCAGGATTTTCCAGTTAATAGTCCCTAAAGATACAGTAACCTAAATTTGTAAGTAGATAAAACTGATTTAAGACTGCAAGTTATTAATGCATTTAGCAACTTCCATTTATGAGAATTAGATTTCTATTGCCATCATGGAAATAAATTTCAGTTTTTCTGGAAATCTTATACAATTTCTTCAATCTTGACTAGTCTGAATAATGTGTTCCTAGAAAACATCATGACCTTCCTCCACATCATCTTTTTCATATCAGTATTGACTATATGTAAGTATAACAACCACATTCCTCATACAACATTTTGGAAAATCCAGTTATTAGCTTTTTCTGTCATGCTGAAAATCGATAATTTATTTTTACACTTTATTTTCAATATCTAAATCTGTTTAGAATGCATTGCAGTATTTTACTTTTCTCCACATGAGTAGGAAGTTTCTACAAAGGACTTGCTAAAGATTTCTTGAAGGCCTAAAAAAATTACATTAACATTTCCCATTTATCCACTATTTTAGTAGATTAGAGGGGCTTGAATTTCCTTTGTAGTAGCCATGTTGTTATCTCCATCTCTGTTCTGATTTTCAGAGTAACAAAACACTGCTAATAGTAGATTTCCTTATTCTGTGTTGACAGAGAAGCACCTTTGAAGAAAATTTGTAGCTTCTGCTCGAAGACTAGCAATCTTACCTAGCAACTAATTTATTTGCATAATAAATAGACTAACTGTTTTACCTAACAGTTTTACCTGACAGTTGGTGGTTATTTTGTGCAATGGTGATGACACAATAATTCTTAGATCTGGGAGCACTTTCCTGCATGTGGTGTGGGGTTTTTTGTGGTTTTTTTTGGGTTGGTTGGTTTTTATCCTGGAAGGGAGGGGGGAAATTCAACTGGAGTTACAATATGAATATAACATATTCAGTTGGTTTTATGAATAAAACCCACAAAATCAGAATGAATGCAAAAACTATTTTTATATCACAAGACAATTTTAAGAATTTAGAATGACTTTAAAATTGTTGAATATGTGTCTCCTTCTCTGCCTTTATTCAAAATTTGCTTTTTCATACCAGCCATTATCAGAAAATATAGCCTATATAGGCAACCAGTATGACTCAGCCTAGCTTTATTATTGTCTCTCTTTAATTTGTTTCTCTTCTTTGATGATACACATCATTTTTACACTTATTTTCACACTGATTGAATTCCAAAGAAAGAAAAATCATCTGGGATTCAAAGGAAATTTAATTAATGGAGAGTTTCTAATTTTTCCCTGATATTTGTGTAGTTTCTTCAATGATATTCAATAATACTAATTCTTCTTCAATAAGTGCGGTTTCATAGTTTTCCCAGGGTCTATCTATGTTGCAAAAGAGCCTATATTCACACCCTGAAATCTAATAGCTAGAGAACCATCTAAGATATATTTGGTATTTGAGCTCACAGTAAAAGAAGTCTGCATCTTAAATTAAACAGAATGCTAGAATTTTGTGTAATTTTTAGCACTTTCAAGGTGAAAGATAACTTCTCATGACTTTGATGCATGTCACAGAATTTTCCTAGCTAATGAAGCAAGATCACTTGAAGAAAGTCGGGTAAATTAAAGGGACACTTCCAGACCCTGAAACTCTGCTGTTCATAATTTAAAATTGCTAGAAAAATCCCTGAAATACTTTTGCTTTGTGAAATGCAGTAGTCCTAGGCACAGTCTGGAAACGAATGTAAGTCAGAGCAAAATCCCTGAATGGAAGACACTTGTTTTGGAGTAACAAGGTTGAAAGTAACGATGTGAAAAATTTCCCTTGCTGGCCTCAATATTAGAAAATGATCCCATGTTTTTCATGGTAGTGTGGATATAAATTCACCTCTGTGTCTTTTAAATACCAGGAAGTAGCCTGTTTCTTGCACTGTTAGAAATGTTCCATTTAACTAAATTTTAGGATTGTCTGCTCAAAGGAAAAGAACTTTTAAGAATTAGCCAATGCACATTTAACCATATAAACCAGCTGAATAAATATGAATGCATCATATGCTTCCCCTCAAGTTTCATGTGATAAATTGGTAGTTCATTTGACTTGGAGAAGAAAACTATATGAGTACTTCAACCTTTGTAAACATTTCCCAATCTTGATTTCTTTGTAATTAATTTCTTACTCTGGAAGTTATTTGGGTTAATAACAATGTTTTATCCCTTTGCACTTTATTTATTATTCTTTTATCCAAATAAGAGGGTGTTATCTTTATTTCCAGCAAGACACATTTTTCTACTTTTTCATTTGAAAATACTAATTGCGATCTTAATTTGAGATTAATGGCAGATATTTAGTAACTGTTTATCCCTAGCTGAGCTGCTAACAAGTTAAAAAGTCATTGTGAGAAACAGTGCTCTTTCTCACTAGGAAATGCTTACGGATTTTGCCACATGCACATTTCATAGCTCAGTGTTAACACAGATCTGTAAATAATATTTCTATCAGTTGCATGGGTAAGTTAACAATAGACCTCAGAAAAGACCAGAGGTAATGGTAATCATGATATTGGCAGAAAAATGATTGAAAGAATTTAACTTGCTTTGAGTGATTAAGACTTACTACTTCATTTAACTAATCATCTCTAGTAGAAGAGAATTTTTTCTTTACATGTTTCCTAGATACCTAGCTGCAATTAAATTTTTAATAAACAGTTTCTATATTTATATCTGCTTGTGTGCTTATGTACCATTCTTGTTACATAAATCAAGCCATATGAAAAATTATATTCATTCTCTCTAATGCCTCCATAAAGTGAAACAAATGGTTCTTAATAATGAAAACTACTGAATATTTCTTTAATTTTCTCTCCTGAAAAAAAAAAAAAAATCAAAGCCATTTACAAAGGAAAAAAAAGCTTTCTCTCTTTAATCTCTGATAGAGAAATCTGTACATTATTGAATAATATAGGATTGGCACTACTTATCTGACCAAGTAAAACTTGCTGTTGATGGAGTTGGGCATTACACATTTGGATCACAACTAATTTTTTTTTATATATATATATATGTTATGTGTAGTATGTATAATTTGTGCCTTTAAAGTGATATATGGGTAGAAGTTTTATATGATTAAAATATAGACATAAAGCAGGTGAGCCAGGACAAGGGGGTTGCCTCACGTATGTTGAAAACATTGCCAATAAGGCCTCATTTACAAGTTAATACAAGTGGCTCGCTTGGAGATGGGCCGTTTTCTCGAGAAAATCTAGGAACTCCCAAGCGATGATTGTCCCGGCAACTACCCGAGATTGGGATCACTGGAACCTCTGGAAGATGCATCTCAATGCCGGGTTCCCGTAACTCAATCACCGATGTATGTTGCTTCCTGGACCTCAAATTGTTCAACCCGGCGCAGAGAAAAGAGACTTTATGAATATGTGGGACTTTGAATGGAAAGAAAAGGCTGATCACCCGAAATCCCGGCCTCAAGCAAAATAAACTGTATCAAAACTGCTCGCAGGATGGATGGTGTGAAGCATAGGAGACCCTCTGCTAGAGCGGTCAGAACTGTGTCTCACCCAGTACCAATCCCAGGCTCGGCACTGTCCTTTTCTTTGTGGCTGGCTCAGATAGAATTTGATCGCTATAATAAAAATTGGGGTTTTTTTCCTTTTAATTTGGCTGGGTCAATTTTTGCCTATAACAATATATAACTACCTTCTGCTTTTATACAGGTTAGAACACCTTAACTGTAAGAGATGCAATTTAATTTTACTAGCAGAATTCTCTTAAAAGTATATGCCTAACTACCTGTTTTAAGTGGAGTTCGCCCATTTTTTTCTGTCTTAAGTAATTAAACACTGATTGGCCCACAGAAGAAGGCAAAAAGTGAGTTTGATTCTGTAGACTTGATTTTAGACTTTTTGCTGGATAAGAAATTGAAAAGTGGCTGTGGTAGTCTGTTATTTTACATTTTGTTCCTCTGTAGTATGTTTTAATAGTCCTTGTTAAAAGTTTGTAATGCTTCATTCTATGTACCTCATTTGGCGTCCCTAATGATTCAGTCCTGAGTTGTTTACCACAGTTTTCCCCGTCAAAATGTATGTCAATCCACATGTCAATCCACCTGTATACCTCCCTTATTCCCTTGTCTTACTTCTGTCTGTCAAAGATAGCACATTCATTTGGTTCTGGAGTGTTCCATGTCTTTCATCCCTTCCTCGAAGCAGAATTGGATTGTAAGGTTTGCTCCCTCCCCATGTTGGCTTCTACTGGGGAGCCCTTACCCTGCACCCCTCCCCTAATGCCCTCCTATTGGTCAAAGGTTGCGTCCTCCCCGTGTTCCCCCCATCCCTATAAAAGTAGTCTGTTCAGGTTCAGATTTGTCACTTGCGCCCCAGTTTCCTCGTGCCCTGTGCCTCTGCTGTGCTACCCATGCTGCAGCAATCACCGCCACCTGCAGCAGTTTCGGCAGAGACTCGGGGGCAGCCACGCGCGTGTCTGCCCTACGGCCACAAGCGGGACAGTAAGCCAGTGAGACTCCATCCCGTGGCTGCTGAGAGCCAGGCACAAGTGGCTGGGAAAATGAAAAAATAACACAAAAAGTCAAATAGTTGATGAAGCTTTCTAACAATTAGTTTATTAAATAAGTAGGGATAAAATAGGCACCAAAGCACTGACTAGCTTCCCCAAATGAGAGGAAACCTACTTTACTTGATAGATAAATATGTAAGCATGGAACGTTTTTGAAAAACAGTTTGTAGCTTGATGTTCCAATCCTGTTTAAATTGCACTCTGTGTAACTAGATCTCTAATATCTTTTATGTATCTAGATCTAATTTTTCAAAAATTCAGTGCTGATTACAGCATATATACCTGCATTTACTTGCTAAGTTTTCTTGCATATACTTTTAAATTATCTAATTGGGACATTTTATAAGTTAAAAACCTAATATATCAGTAAGAAAAATACAACATGTGATGCTTATTGTTTTAGTGTCTAATACATTCTGTGCTTCTGTTTTACAATGTTTATTTTTCATAAATTGTATTTATTAAATAGCATGCTCAATGTATTTTACAGTCTCACTGACATTGTTTTCCATTTAAAATTCAGATAAACTCTATCAGTTACTGCCAACTTCTTCAAAGAATGGTTGAGCAGCTGATAGTCATTTTTTATGCATGAACTGACCATTAATTAGACAGATTCTTCACTCATGGGAGACAGGGCTAGTTAATTTGTAAGAGTAATTATTCTGTCTTTGGACTGGCAGAGTCAATCTCTTTACAATTTTTCAAATGTTGTTAAACTGTTACACAACCCAAAATTTAGCAATTAGTATACTGTGTGAAGTAAGAGGTCCATACCATTACATATATCTCTGTATGAGAAGAAACATACAGTCTCTCTGAATTAATCAAATGAGCTAACAAATTACAGTGGATAATTACAGGCATCTAGAGATGTGAGACTGCTAGCAATCAGACACTTGTAATGCTAAGAGAATAATTGCATCTTGTGGTTTGTCTTGGAAAGGATTAAAAGATATTCCACCAATCTGTAGCATTTTGAATTATTTTACTGCTCATTAATGATCATCTGGGGAGCAAGGGAAATAAAATATTTTATTAGTCTTTCTAGAAGACTACAAAGTACTTTGAAACAAGGTATCACTTAGTGAATATGACAAAGAAATTAAAAATGTGAAAGTAAATGGAAATGAAAGAACACTCCCTTAGCTTCAACTTTTACCTTAAACTTCTTATATGTGAAGAAGTTTGTGATAAAAAGTGGTGACGTTGAACTTAACCCACCTAGATGATCAAGGGAAGCCATCTAATATAATCTTTTTGGATTTCAGTAAAGCTTTTTATCTCTCATGGGATCCTTCAGAACAAAATGTCCAACACAGCTGGATAAACACATCATGTGATGGGTGAGCAACTGGCTCACAGGCTGGGCACAAAGGGTTACAGTGAATGGGGTGACATCAGAGAGGTGACCTGTCACTAGTGGGGTTCTACGGGGCTCCATCCTTGACGTCTTCAGAAATTACTTTGATGCATCCCATGACTGGGAGGGATATGGAGCAATTTTGTAGATGATGATGAAAAGCTGGAAGGAGCTGTTGACTCCCTCAAAGGCAGGAAGACCCTGCAGAGAGACCTCAACAAATCAGGGGCTGAGCAATCACCAGCCATGTGAAGTTCAACAAGAGGAAGTGACACATTCTGCACCTAGGATGGGGTAAGCATGGATGTATGGACAGCCTGGGGATTGAGATGCTGGAAAACAGTGTGGCAGGAAGGGATGTGGGGATCTTGGTTGACAGAAAGCTGAACATGAGTCAGCAGTGCCCTGGAAGCCAGGACGGCCACCCATGTCCTGGGGTGCTTCAGGCAGAATATCACCAGCCAGTCAAGGGGATACTAGTAGTGTCCCCCAGGGATCAATTTTGGGTCCAGTCCGGTGATTCCAGAAGACTAACCACAGGACACAGCTAAGCCCATCAGTTAAACTGGTGGTGTCTCTAGGAAAAAATATTTAAGAATGGAAAAAAAAATCCAAACAGGCAGAGAGAGCACAGAGTGAGAAACAGCAGAGAGAACACCACAGTCACAGTAAGAGGTTTTCCAGGCACTGAAGAAGGTATTTAACCTGCAGTCCATGAAGCATCCCCATGAGACTAAATGAAAAGTGTGAGACAGAAAGAGCAACAGAGACAAACCACTGTGCACTGACTGTAAACACTCCCCAAATATTTTCACCACTGACTCGTTGAAGGGCTGAAGGGATTGAGGCAACCTTTGGCAATTAGGAGGAGAGGGAAGAGATAAGGTGTGAGAAAGCTCTGTATCTTTTACATTTCTTTAATGACTGAAAAAAAACCCCAGTTAATTTGAAGAACTATTCAAATAAAAAACAGTGGTGCGCGTCGCTTTTCCCGCCCCAATTGGTTCCCAAGAGCACGGCTTGGCGCCTTGGCTTCTTGTCAGGGTCGGTGCTGCTGCTACTTCCAGGCGCTTCGCGGTGCGCCCCAGGGTGGGCTGGTCGCGCGTTGCCGTTGGCACAAGGGAAGGAAATGAAGAGGCAGGGAATTGTCCAAATCCGTCCGCGTGGCGGCTGAATGCCTTATTGGTTGTGGAAGCAGCGATGGAAAAGCCGTGGCCGCTCCCAGCCTCTCTTGGACGAATCTGGCCCCGAGGCTGGGGCGCCGCAGAGGCATATAGGGGTGGGACAGGGGAGGACGGGAACCCTCCGCCCAATGATTGCAGATGCCGTGGTGGTGACGTGTGCCACAACGACCAATAGGAACACGATGGGGGTGGACACAGGGCTTCGGGGTGAGTGAGATCGTGGGAATGAGGTGACGAGCACGGAACTGCCGGGACCGGATGGGGGAGTGGTCACAGGGGGGAAAAACCCAATGACAGGCAGCCTGGGGCTAACTTCTGGGGGGGTGGGGGGGTGGAACACGGGGGATACACGAGGATACTTGGAACCGGTAAGCTAACCAAGACCAGAACCTCAAATCTGAACCTAAAACCCAGGATGCAACAAAAAACATTCCTGATATTCAGATGATATATCCATAAACCTCTCCTTTCACCTTAGGCCTGAAATATCTGCCAGATTTTTTCTATTTCTGACCTCATGCCACTGAGGGGATTTCTAAAACTCCTTTGTTTATGTTTTAAAAAGATGGTCCCAACTATATTTTCTTGACTACAAGGTGTAGTCACCTTGCGGTGGGCTTTCTTTGGAAGCATCTACTTAACTTTGCTGTGTAATCTCATTTCAGATTTCTGCTGGCCTAAGATAAGACTGGCCTAAGACTGATAGTCAGACTGTTCCTCTGGGAAAAGAAAAGTGAAGAAAATAGATTAACAACCATCTAAAAAGAAGCTTATATATCAAACAGTCTGTAACATCTACAAAAGTTGCTGAGCCTGGTTTTTATGAAGGAATTATTCTGGACTTGAAATGTCACTAGGTACTGGCTGGCCACCTTTAGAAAAATAATACTAGTTTTGGACTTAATCTCATCACCTAACATATGGGGTTTTTTAAAATTCTGTGTTTGTAAATAAAATAGTTTTTTGTGGCAATGTGGCTGACAAAAAATGAGTACTTTGAGAAAATTTAAGACATCAAAAATTGTCAACTTGTATACTCACCCACAAATTCAAAGGTTTGACAGCCTTCTCAATCAAAGTTGCCTAGGCATAATAAGATATTCAATGAACATTCCTCCTGTGGTAATTCTCTGTTACAGCACAAAGTGGTACCTAAAATTCAAATACAGCCTGGATGAAGATACTTTTTTTTCTGATGAGAAAAACAGAAAATTAACAAAAAAATATATCAAACTGTCTGTGGAGTCTGTTAGAACCCATAGGAAAGAAGATATCTGAGGAAAGATTTTCTTCAGTCTAGTAAATACATGCACTATATACTTGTTTATTTGTATTTGTAGGCATTTTAATTTTGTCTGTAAAGAACAAGATTGATGCCATTCCTTCTTTGACTGTTTTTGGAGGAATGTAAACCTATATCTGTTGTTTTTGAAATGAACCCATTGTTCTGTATTATATTGATTTTAGATATATTTCTAAAGCTAAGTATTTTTATTGAGCTAATTTCAAAAGGAAATGAGCTTTGTTTAGAATGTCTTAGCTTTCAGTGGTATTTATAGGCATTCAATTATCTCTAAGTCAAGCAAAAATATATTCTATATCCTAGGTGATTGTTAGGATACAGAATACGTGGAGCTTTAGCTCTCTTACCTCAAAAATAATTTTTTACTTTGAACAGTGAATGGAAAAATGTACCATCTTACTCCTTGGGTCAGGATTTGGGTTTTTGATTTGTCTTATTTTGTGTGTAATAAATTAGGCAGTTTTCTAAAGAGCATATATGAATACTGTTTTCCAAGTAAACTCTGCCTTAACTCAGCAAACTCAGAGCAAAGAATTCTGCCATGTAGTGGTGCATGGGAACCAAAGTGTCAATGTTTAATTCCTACACTCTTTCATCTATTTTGGGGCATTGCTAGAATGTCCTCTGCCAGCTGAATACACACTTACATATTTAGTTATTCAGTGATTCAGATCTCCATTAGTTTAAATCCTCTTAATGGCTCAGTGTAGGAGATATTCTTATGTCTGTATTCTTCTCTGTCTGATAACAGAGAACATTAACTTTGGAATTGTATTTGTGACTGTTCTCTTTAAAAATATTTTTTTATTTTAGAAGATTATTTTATAATATAGTTCCTTGAATGAAGACTGTTTTATTACATGGATTGATAGAAAACTCTCAAAATATGCTATTGACAGACAACTGATCTTTTCAGAGTGAGGGAATTCAGACACCCAGATACACTTTCATCCCAAACTTAATGCTTTAATCAACAGCCTGCACTGTGGGAAAACTATGAAAGGGAAGAAGAAAGACATATATGAAAAGGAGGGTGGTTTCCAGCTCTCCTGTTTAATCTGTCACTACATAGTTAAGAATATAAGATTTATGGGGAAATAATAGGAGGGAAAGTGAGAAAAAATGAGAAGAAATGTAAGTATGATATTGAAAACTAGTGGCTAGAATATTTCAACAGGATGAAAACCTGCATTTTTCACTCTGCTACTAAGATTCTTTCTGAATTTTATTTAATTACCTCTATTAAAAAAATACCAGGAAAAGGTTTTTTCACTAAGTTCTGGGTAATATGACTGAATTTTTGAATAATAAAACATACCTCCATTTTCCTTTTTCTACATGATGTGGATGCCTTCTCATGCTTACTTCATATTGATTCAAGACACCTCTCTCTGTGAGGAATTTGCAGACTTGTTTCTAGAACACATTTTTGAACCAACACATTTTCCTGAATGCTATTTGCTTGTTTGAAGCGGTCCTCTGAGTTGCCAGCTTTTTATCAGTTTGTCTAAGTATAATGGTCTGAAAAATTTTCATGCCAAACAGAAATAGGGCCCTACCTCTAGCAAAGATGGGTCAAAGAAGATCACTGATCATACATTACTAAAGAACCAGTGCCTACATTTCTGTGGATGGATTCAGAATTTGAACTGTGTCTAATATTCCAGGTGATAGATAATCCTGATGGATAGATTTTCAGTTTGAGATGAAGTTGCTAGCTTTATGCCTCTGGTTAAATCCACAGAATGACGGCCTTCTGGAAAGTAATTACTGAGACATCATGTGTAGAACAAATTTCTTCACTAGAAGACCAACTCTTTATTAATAGCCCACCTTTGTTACTGAGTTGGCCTTTACTCAATAAAGTGATTGAAGAGAAAGACTCTACTTAAAGTGAAAATTAGTCTGGCCTACCTTGTGCCCATTAGCAAAATAGGTTTTTCTCTTCTAATCAACTGTGTGTTCTCATCTAAACAACTGTGTCTGTTTTTCACTTTGTTAAAGAGAAAACCTTACCATACAAAACCAAATAAACCAATGATAAAATTTATCCTCACCTGGGAAATACCCATATGTTAATAAAAAGATTGAAAGAAAAATTACAATTGAAAAATAAAACAGATTTTTATTCAGGGATTTCTTCAGATTTTTCTTCTTCTTCTCTATTGCAGAAGAATGACTAGGAAAAATACTTGAGTAATACAGGAGTAAAAGGGAGTTGTCACATTAATTTTGGAGGAAATTTGTAGTTAGTGAAAGACAGGTATATTCACAAAAGCTGCTAGTGAACCATTTAATCCATCCATCATATACTCTGCTTTTCATAAGATCAATTTAAAACCATTTGAAGAATTTTAAATTCATATGGTTATTTTTTTCCATTTCTCTGTTGTTATTTTGGCATTAGACTACTTAAAATCACTTGGTGAAAAAGATGAACAGCCTCTTGGATTGTAATATTGCAGCAAGGTGCATAGGCCACTGCTGTGTTTAAATCTGATGTTGTCTAGACTAAATGTTTAGTTGGTAGAAATCAAGGTCTATACAGATATGCCACTTTGATTAAACTGTAGCCAATGGCTGCTCCCATTAACTACTGCTTATCTGCTGAACTATGCTAAGTAATTATTTGAAGGTTTTTCAGACCTTTTCAGTGCAAAGTAAAAACCTTTACTGGGAACCCAACTTAGATGCTTCTACACAAATGGATGTAACATTGGGAAAAAAATAAAAGGAGTTAGAGATAACTACACATCTATAGGGCTATGATCTTATTGGCAGCATGGAGACATGGTGGGATGGCTCCTCAGGAGCAATGCATCCCAGTAAAGACAAAGTCAGGCAAAAAAGACAGGATGCCTGCATGAATAAACACTGCCCTGCATGACATCCTTGTATCTAAATTGAGGAGACATGGGTTTGATAGATGGAGAAGTCAGTGGATAAGAAATTTGGGTGGATGGACAGACTTAAAAAAGCTACAGTCAATGATCTGATGCCCAAGTGGAGACCAACAATGAGTGGCATTCCTCAGGAGTCACTATTGGGTGTTGCACTGTTTGATATCTTTTCTGGTGACATGGAGAGCAGAACTGTGTGAAACCTCAGCAAGTTTGCCAATGACACCAGACTGTGTGGTGTAGGTTACACTGGAGGAAAGGGAGGCCATTCAGAGGGACCTTGACAGGCTTGAGATGTAGCTCTGTGTGATCCTAATGAAGTTCAACAAGGCCAAGGGTAAAGTCCTGCACTTGGGTATGGACAACCCTAGCAGGCTGGAAGACAATTAAAGAAATGTGACCAGCAGGTAAATTCACCAGCAGGCAGGTGATTCTCCCCTCTACTCTGCTCTTATGAGACCCCATCTAGAGTTCTGCATCCAGCTCTGGGACTGCCAACATAAGAAGGACAGGAATCTGCTGGAGCAAGTCCAGAGGAGGGCTGTGAAGATGATCAGAAGGTTGGAGCATCTCTCCTATGAAGACAGGCTGAGAAAGTTGGGGTTGTTCAGCCTGGAGAAGAGAAGGCTCTGGGGAAACCTTACAGCAGCCTTCCAGTAAATAAAGGGGGTCTACAAGAAGAGTGGAGAGACACTTATGACAAGGGCATGTAATGATAGGAAAAGGGGGAATGGCTTCAAACTGAAAGAGGGTGGGTTTAGACTAGATGTTAGGAGGAAATTTTTTGCTGTGAGGATGGTGAGGCACTGGAACATGTTGCCCAGAGAAGTTGTAGATGCTCACTCCCTTGAAGACCAGCCTGAGTGAAGCAACCTGGTGTCCATGCCTATTTCAGGAGTATTAGATAATATTTAAGGCCCCTTTCTACACAAACAATTCTATGATTACAAGACTCTATGATCTAACAGAAAATACAATCAAAATATTTTTCAAAATAAATGTTGAAGTAGACTAAATATGAGTGAAATTAAGAACAATATACCAAGTACACAATTCTGGCTAGTCTCAGAAGTTTAGTTTCTTTACCCTGGTTTGTTTTCCAGTGATGAGTATCTGTGTTTTTGAGGAATCTACAAATGAGTGAAGAAACAGTGAGAGAACATGCACACTAAACAATTTTAACTTGATCAATAGACGCCACTTAACTGCATTACTGAGACAGTGGATGGAAATAAATAAAATAGATACAATGCCCCATACATTATCAATATTGCAAAATTCACTTCTTCCAGAAAAGCTATCAAGAAAGATTATGATACCTTCATTTTGATTTTGACAAATAATAAATATGTTAGATGGAGGCAGACAGTATGCCATTTCTGAAGTATATTAAGGTAGTTCCTTTTCAATTATATAAAAAATAAGGATTCCGTTTAAATTATAGAAAAGAATGAATAAAAGTCTGGTTTCAGGATTCTTATTTAAAGAGAGGGAAAAATAGGTTTCTGAATGTGGATAATATATGAAACTTCTCTAGGTCAAAATTACAAATATATTTAGAGCTTACTTGTAAGGGAAAAAGCATCTTAATAGACAACCTACAAAGACAACAAGAGACAATATATTTTTTTTTCTCAGCTGAAGAATCTGTGTACTCTATTTTATTTGTGTCAATAAGTATAGAATAAGGGAAGGAAAATCAGACATTGTGGACTGAGTTAGTGTGGAATTAAAAATGACCTATTTTTGGCCTCAGGAACTTCATGTTTCAAAGAAAGATTTGAATGTGAATGCTGAGGATGAGATAGTTATGTTAGACAGAATTGTATGAGGCAGTTTTACTAGTTATTAGCATTAGAACACAAGAATGTGTGAATGTCTGTGGTAGATGTGAGAGATATCCATGTCCTCATAAATGTACCATTTCAACAGTGACTTTATCTAGGGCAGAATAAGAACACAGCCAACATATGATGCTTCATCCTAATGCTTACTCATTCTCTATCTCTTTTCAGCTCTGAACTTTCTAATTCAGAAAAAGAGTCTGTTTTGTAGCTTTCTGTGAATTTCTAGCATGTGGTCAGTTCTTGACACTTTCAGACTTAGTAATTTTTTGATCTTTTCTGTATCCCGTGGCAAATTCAGCTTCTTGCATTGAAGTTGATGAAGAAATGCATTTTTAAAAAAATCTGTCTGTTAATACCTTACTGATACATTCTAAAGTTTTTTTAAGCTAGAGTGAATAAGCTCCATACACTCTGTTTTATCTAGCATTTTCTGATTGTTGATTTTTCATGTTGGCAATAAAATGAGTTACATAATCACTCCTTATACTGTGACTTATTGAATACATTTTTTTTGTAATTCCGAGTAAAGGGTCACACAATTTTTGAGGAAGTTACAGAGCAGTGTGTCAGCAGTGTGTCACTTCAGCTCATTTTGGCTTTTTTTTAGCAACTGGCCACTCAATACACGTGTTTTAACTTCAGTTCCTTGAATTCCTGGTATGGTAGAGGTCTTACAATCTACATAGTCATTGCATAAAACCCATTAATTTTGTTTGTGTCATAGGATAGTAAAGACCAATGGCTGTCTAGGGTCTGGGAAATTATTAGATGTAAGGATCCACCATAGGACTGGCAAGACACAGTCCTCACCAGCCAGTGCCTGTCCCATCAGCTAGGGAGGGGGCAGGGAAGCCCTGATGCACTGGACATAGAAGCAGGGTTTGATAGCTGAGCCTGTAGGTGTCCTCTGTGGAAGGAGTACATGAATTGTCCTGTGCTGTTCACAGTGGATTCCAGACAGCTCTAGATGGAGGAAAATAGTCCATGACACCCCAAAACTTCAATCAAACAGAGGATTGCATGTCATTTCTTTTCAGGCATGTTTGACGAAGGATGGCAGCTGCTGAGGGCAGGAAATGCAAGCAGGACACAGGAGACACAGGAGGAAACTCAAAATGGGACACATGATAAAGTATGTGAAGAGTATTTGGAGAAAGAATGAGGGAAATTAGTAAAAAGAGACATTTTTGGGAACATGTAAAGAGATGAACCCCTGAAAGATGGTGCTTTGTGATGGACAAGGGAGACCCCTGAGGGATTGCATCCTTTGAGTTGCCTGTGCTGGGGCAGGGACACTTCTGAAGGGACTGTGGCCCAGAGGCAACCCATGCCAGAGCAGGGGAGCAGTATGAAACAAGAAGTAGTTGCAGAAAGAAATCTCTGTGTACTGTTCCCAACTTTCTGCACTGCCTGTTTCCCCATCAAAAGGGTTTGGAGGGACTGAGTGTAGTGCTGAAAATAAGAGTGGTTGAGACAAGGAAAGGGGAAGAGCTGCACTGAAGATGAGTCTCGACAAGAGGGAAGGAAGGCATTTCCCCAAATATTTCATTACTCACTACCTTAACAAATAATTAAAAAGTGATAATTGGCAAGAAATTTATTTAAATGAAATTTAATGAACTGAGATTTTTTTAGCTTGTTAGAACCAGCCATGGTGACCAGAGCCAGAAACAGGCTGATGTCCCCAGAGGTTGATGGTGGCAGGGAGAGATGACACAATGTTGAGACATCATTCAGGACATGGGTCAGAATAGGCCTGGTGAGGGTAACTGTTGTCAGACATAGACCTGGAGTGGCTGGACAGGGCAGGGGAGTGGAGGAAAAACCAAGGGCAGGCTAGTACATCAGTATGCAGGCTGGACATGTCTCCAGTGGCAGGGCGGTGGTGGAGCTGTCTATTTTGTCCATCCTTTGCCAGGTGAAGGGAAATTTACTGAAACCAATGAGAAGGAGAGGACTGTTATTAGAAAACGTAGAAAATAATCCTTAAATGGATGTCAACACTGAAGATGAAGGGACATGCCCTTCAGGATGTCAGTAATTTCCTGTTATTACAACTCTTCTCTGTTTGAGGAAGAATGGTGACACTGACCTTAGGACCTGGATGGACTTCATAGGGATAAGCATAAGAAAGGAGAAAAGATATTTTTTCTTGTACAGCAACAAAAATACAGTACTATTAGTAATGAGGTTTTTCAATATGCATTCGGACTATGATTGCTGGTATAATTATTGCTTGCTTTAGCCTGATTATATTGCTCAGTTTTTATAAACAAAAATTCTTGGCTATATGTATTTGTATTTAAAATATTTATGATGTGTTTCCTTTTAGTCATACTAAGATTTTGACCTTTGGGATGTTTTTGCTATACTTTTGATCTTGTTTCTATCCTCTTTTCCATTGTTATTTTATTCTTACTGAGAAGAATGAAACAGAATTTTACGTAGTACTGAAAATGCAGAATAATATTGGGTTTGTACATGGAAAAAGTACAACACTTTTTTTTTCCCCACTAACTTCTAATATCCTGATTTGCTTTTATGGCAACTCCTGAATATCAAGTTAATGATTTTTGTGATAACTGCTTTTGTAACCCCTATCCATGTTTCTGAGGGGTTGATTGTCAGCTCAGAGCTGATTATTTTTTATGAGACGTTAGATTGGTTTATTAAATTTTTTATTACAATTGTAAAGACAATTGTTATTGCCCTTAATCTTATCTTTATTCATATTGAAAGTCATCTGCCATTTTAGCAGCTAGTTTCTGCTAGTTACTTGTTCCTTCTGCAATTACTTAAAACCAGACTTTATCCTTACTATCTAGAATAAACTCCTGTCACCAACAAATTTTGTCACTTGGTCACCTTTGCTAAACTGTATATTGGTATTTTCACAAGTCATGTCAGTGTAACTCATCATCAATTATTCAGTTATTGGTGGTCACCAGTAGCTGACCTCTCTTTCCTGAGAACTGACTTTTCTTACCTTCATTTCCTATCTTTCTCTAAATAATTTGACATTGCAAAGCTCTTTTATGTCATTGCTGATCAGTTTCTTTAAAAGCATTTGGCAAGAACCTTTTCAAACCTTTGGAAACCCAAGAAGGTTTTATCCATTAGATTACTTCTATCTTATGGGATATTTGAGAAATCAATTTGATTTTCACTGATGTTCACAAAACCCCATAAGTTACTCATGAAATTTTCTGATGAGAGAAAATTGGAAGTTAATAACAATACAGAAGTAGTTCAGAATATCTGATAGAAAGAATTAGATGATCTTAGAAATGGATTGAAATATGGGTGTTCATCTGTTTATATATTTTAAAAAAATAATTTTTGCTATAAAATGGATTTTTTTTTCTACTTCAAAAGATCCAAAGTCAAAGAAATTAACATTCTGAACAATTACAGAATGACTAGAGTATTAAGGCAGAATGGGAAGAGGTGAGGGGTTGGACATACCACCACAGGCTCTATCAGGAAATTATTTCTGTTACAGGAAAGGAAATATCAATAACAATTGACAAAGTATTGCAAAAATAATATATTGAATCTTTTATATAGTTCTGGAAATAATTTTTTTAAAGGTGAAGTGACCAGAAGGATGAAGACTTTATTTTATTGAAGGCAACTTATTGAGCACAGAAAATATTGTAAGATAAAATCTGGGAGAGGATATATTTTGCTTTCCAGAAAGAAACACCAGAGAAAAAGATTATTTAAAGTAAAATACATTTGCACAAAAACAAACAGTTATAAACTTTCTGTGATCAAACGTAGCATACATGTTTCAGGAATATTTCTGAGGGAAATTAATATTGAAAAATACTGTGAATGGGATTATTTAATGAAGTTTTTTGCAACAGCAGGGCACATAATCTATTACAAAAAAGTGTTTGCAGCTGAAAGATATCTGTGACCTTTGAGTGAATGAGTCTTCTTCCTCATAAAGGTTTACATATATTTGCTTAAGGATATAATTCTGGTTCAATGAAGCATAATTATATAGAAATCTGGGGTGTCCCATATTGTGATTCAGCTTTGGAGTTTGTTTTAGAACTCTGAAATCATAGTTTACTGAGATGCCCTGAAGTGACAGGAGAGAATGAGAAAGGAGCTCAGCAGCCCATTGACATGTGAAGGTAACTATCTAGCAGTGAAGAGCATTCTCTATGATGTGTTAATTCATTCTTATTAATAAGATGATCAGAATTTGAATTAGGCTATAGAAAATATAGAAAACTGAAATACTAAATAAAGAGGTAATACAAATATATTCATAATCAGGTGGAGAGCATAAAACCCACCAGGAATAGAATAAGTAAAGTTTATTTAAACTGGAGAAGTAAGACTATTGTTGATTAAAAAAAAGTATTTTCTTTTTGTTGCTCACATGAATATAGTTATACTGTACTTGCAGAGAAATTTTGATTTAGGATAGGTTCTATAATAGTTACCAGTTATAATATAGTCCTCATAATGCTAAAATCTTCAATTTTTTGCAGACAGCACTTCAGCCTTTGCATACAGTTTACTATATTTGCATGTTTATAGGGTTTAGCTACACATTGCTGAGGATACCACTTAGAAGTCACTCTGAAATCTGAGATTTTATGTGGACAAAGAATTTGATAAGTGGAATTTGACACAAAGTGGCACCTTGCCACTTACAAAATATACAGAGTAGAGAAGGAAGATTAGTCATGTGAAGAAGTAACAGGGAAAGAGCATTTGATCTTATACCCTCTGCCATAAATGTAGAAAAAACTTGAACTGAACGTGACTTTTCTCCTTGTTGCCCTTCATGTCACCTCTTTCCTGTGAATTTTGATTTTTAGCATTTTTCCAAGAAGACTGAGTTATAAGGGTTTTCCAGAACTTTATGGTCAACAGCAGAAACCTAAATAAAACCTGAATTTTTCTGTCTCCTTCCTCTTCTTACTTGAATGTTGTTAGTCATGCTCTGCCTTTCAGTGAGAGCGGTGGCAAAAAGAGCACCATGCAGAACAGGAATATAATGATGTAGTCTGACTGACACATTCCAACAGGATGTTCTGACACCTTTGCCATTTTAATATATGTCCTTCATGGTTTTCCTTTTAGAATTGTTGCATTTTTAATTTAAAAATCCTCATATCCATTTTTCCACATTAAAGTTTTCATTTCAAGGATGTGTGGGTATCCAACAGATGTCTAATGTTCCTAAAATCCCTTAAAATTATTGAAACATTAAAAATACCACTGCATTTGAGAATATATTTTAACCAGAATGATCATTGCTAAAGCACTAAAGGTAATATATAATTGAATAGAATTTAGAAGAGAACAACATGAGGGACAAGTATCTGTGAGTCTTGCCTTTTCTTAATTGATGTGTACAATGACAAGGTTCAGAACGCAATTATCTTTTGTTAATCTTAGAAAATATTTTTAAGGGAGAGGTGAATCCTCTTATCCATAAGAGGGGAGGAAAAGTGCTGCCTGAGATCCAATTCGTCAGTGAATTCTTGTTATATTGCTCTCCTTAATATTTATATGATGGTGCTACCATAAAATAGAGACCAGCTAGAGATACATAGTATAAACAGAGAGAAAAATTAGTCCCAGACTAAGTGCCTATAAACAAGATACAAGAAAAGATTTGCTCACAGATCTTCTTTAGCTTGGCAACAATCTAAGTATTTTCACTAATTCTCATGTAACTGGGACAAAATATGTGAATACTGAGCATATATGCAATCTGAATCAGTCAACTTTCTTGCTTTCTTACAACACAAATGACAGAGGCCTGTGAGAAGGAAAATTTTTGTATGATGATTGTTACAACTTAGTGGACCTTGTGAGTTTGTAGTGCTGTAGCTGAGAAAGGGTGTATTTGACCTTAAAAAAAAGGGAAATAAAGTATGAGGTCTTGAAATTTTCTAAGGTGTCTAAACAGTCAATGTGTTTCTTCAGGCAGATGGTGAAGATGGTTATCTTTACAGAAAAGGCTTCTTTGACTCCTTTCTTGACCAAATGGTTGTCTGAAACACTGACTTTTTCAAGGATTTTGGCCCTTCCATGTCTGTCCCTTGTCTATCTCTTTGGAAAATAATAATAATAAATTGTGTTTTTTATTTAGGAATTGAAATACAAGAACTACAATCTGAATATTTTATAATACTTGTATCAAAAGAACAATTAATTTCAAGAAGATATGTTGGGGATCAAAGCCTGCTTTTATTGCAACTGTGCCTAAATGAACAGCTTCAAACTTCTGCCAGCCCTTACTTGGTATACTACCAAGAAAGACTACTGAGGAGATCAGCAATTTGGGCTCCTAGACTCAGAAAAAGTGATCATTTTACTACCTGTGTGTGTCTATTCCCTTTCAATATCACTTGTTTTCATTTTAGTATAGAATGTTCTCTTTTACACTCAGTAGAGTGTAGAAGATTCAGTCAGCAGTCTTTTCCTGATCCCTGGAGCTCATGGCACACAGGAGGAGTAATCTGAAAATCCTGAGCCTACTAAAATTCATTTAAGTGAAAAATACTCAGTATCTTGTGTGATCATGACTTTTGTATAATGTATTGTCAACAGCAGCTTGAATGGGAATGTAGCATATTTTCTTTACATGTAATTTGTATCTTGTCTCCTTTTTTCTGGATAATCTGGATTACATAGAGGAAAAATTTTTTTTTTTCTTTGAGAGGCAGGGGGTTGAAGTTCCTGCTGAGTTTACAACTAATAGGTGTTGTAAGATAGTGCCTTAGAGCATGATAGTGCTGGTTAGAAATATCTTACCTTTGAGAAGAGGAAGCACTCCCACATTCCACTGACTTTCAAACTCAGCAGGAACATAGAGCCAGGAGCTATGGTTTCTTTCATATTTACCTCTGTCTTTGTCCTCATTTAATAACACTTTCATTCCACATAGAGAAGACTCCTTTTAGGTTTTCTGAGCTATTACCATAAAGATTGCAGAAAATCCTAGGAAGGGTATGTGAAAAAAATTGGGCATGAAAACATCAAAGTGAAATGAATTATGAAAAGTTTCAGCTATTAAAAATAAAGTGAAAAGAAATATAGTGAGGATGAATGAGGGTTGGAAAGACAGGAGGAAGTGTCATTAAGATAAAACTAGTGACTTTCTCACAAGGAAACAGCACTTACAAAAGGGACGGTTACACCTCCCTCACTCCCCACATTGTGCCTATGGACATCTTGTGTCAACACTCATGACCCTGTGTCTGTGCAGCAGGAGGGATAAACAAACTGATGTAGCTAAAAATTAATCTGTGATTATGTTAGTTTAACAATCAGAACATAAGCAGTAGCTCATGGGGGTCTAACAAAGCGCTTGAGGAAAATATCAGCAGTGGTAGACCTCAGTCACAAGTCAGTAAAGAAGGCAGCTGCTCAAAATTAATGGTAGAAATTGAAGATAAACAAATGATGAAAAGTTTTGACAATTGAACCTGGAAAGGATAGTTAAAACAGAGCTGTGTGTTTTCAGTCTGAAGAAAAGAATGGTAGGGACAGTTATAATGACTATCTATGTAAATGTAAAGGGACAAAATAAAGGTGAAAGGATCAATTATTTTCAATAGCCAACAAGTACAGAATGAGCAGTAATGGAAAAAAATAGCAATAACCTTTTATAACATTTGATGAGTTCAAAATCCAGGAAGAACTAATTTTCACTATGTTTCTCTGTATTTAGTGAATATTATCAATGCATTTTATGAAGATACTGAAGTAAAAAGGTTTTCTGCCTTTTCCTAGTTCAATCAATGTGAAACCTAGACTAATATTGGAAATTATTTGTATTTGTTTTCATTATGAATATATCAGTGCTCAAGATTGAATCCAAAAAAGGGACTGACCATTCTTGAATGTTGAATTGAACACCTACACTCCATGTATAGGGAGGGAGAACAAGTACTTCACAATGAATTCCACAGAAAAGAAAATAAAAAGCCTACTTTCTAGAAAAAACACAAAATAAGTTTGCCTAGAGTTACAGTCCATAGAAAGAATATTAAAAACAAGGATTTCATCTCTCTTACAGACCCAGTAGCTTTACTGGGGCTACTCAGAGACAGCATCTTAAGTTGGCAGGACAGAGTCTTTCCCTAAAGGTGAATCCTTGGGATTTTAATCTTAAGGACTGTAGTCCTTCAATTTAAATTTATTCTTCAAAGAATATATAATATTTCTCAGGAGAGAATCAAAAAGATTTTTGTGGAGGTTTACATACAAGAAAAAAATGTAAAATACATTTTCAGATATTCATATTATAGGGCATATATATTCATATGCAGAGATATTTTCATATTTGGACTGAAGTTCGCCTCAAAAAAGGTCAAAATCTTTTAATTGTCTCCAAAGGTGCTAGGAGTTTTCATATTTTATATTATTGTCTTAATCAGTCTAAATAATGTTAGTAAAGCCCTCTTTTAGGGCATCTGTGTATGGTCCACAGAAGTGTGTTAGATGCTTTACAGTCATGCAAGAATATAAGCTGCTACTTTGAAGTGATTTCAGTTTAAGTAAACTGTGGTAGATAGGGACAGGCAAACGGAAGATTTCGGGATGTAACAGAAAACAAGACCTTTCCCCCCTCATCCTGCGATATGTAATCAATCACCCTTGAGGCATGTAGCCCCTCCTAACTCCAGTAGTTTTCCACTCCTTACTAACCCTAGCCGGACCCACCGTCCCCCTTTGATGTAGTAAAGCCCCCTTGACTATTTAACCTCACAAGGTAAGATAATAAACGCCATTTGACCATCCACCACATTGATGTCTGTGCATGTTGGTGGCCCAAGTGGCCCGGGCGAGGCCGGGTTGCCATGCTGTCTCTTGAAACCAGGTCGCCTGCCTTCTCAGCAGAAGGCAACAGTAAACAGTTTGCATAAGGAAGGGAAAAATAAATTTAAAAATTAGAATTATTAGGATAGAATTATTTTCCTCTTTCCCTATGCTTTATTAATTTCCTCTCACTCATTTGGTTTCACTTAGCTACCTTAGAATGATATAATACTGCAAGGTCTTTTTCTTCAGTTCATAAAAAATAACTATATATTCAGACACCATCTCATTGCACATTTCAGGAGTCTTAAAGTCCATTAAAGTAACTTTATCTTCTGCTGATTATCATTCTCTCTACTTTATTATTTCTCCAACCTATGCTCCTTACTTCACCATGCTTCAATTTAAAGTTGTTCTCATTATATCTGTCAGTATGCCTTGTCAGGGACTGTTTTGCCATGACACTTGATTAGGATTTTTTATAGATTAGACAAAAAAGAGGTTCCGTTTTGAACCCACTTGATGAAGAATTTGAGATTTTTCTCACATGTGCATGCGTTGGATGGAGTGTCAGTGCATTAAATGAGAATTAGGATATTGTGAAGACTAGGATAATTTCCTATACTCTTTTAATCTCTGTAAATGCTTTTAGAACTTTTCACTACAGTATCCATCCTTATGCCAAAAAACTGTTTGAAACCTTGAAGCATAGGACTGCTAGCACCTTCAGGTAACAGCTTAAAGAGAACTGCAGACAACTGCATTTACCCAGTTATTAGTTCTAACTTAATTTAAAAAGCAGAGATGTAGCTTTTTAAATTCTTGATAAAGAATTGGAAGTTAAGTTTACTAGGCAAGAAAAAAATGATGTTTTTATTACAGAAATAGGTATCTGACTTGAGCTGTTTGAACCTTTTTACTTCATGCAAGGTACCTGGAGGCATAATGTGGTCACATTCGTACACCTGATATTGTTATAATATGATATCATTAATTTTGTTAACCACTCAGCACAGAATCATTGATCCTGTAGGTTTAGTCAGGGTACTTTGAGTGCTAAGCATGAATTCTGGAGAACCTGTTGTGGATAGACTCTTTCTTATCCCTGGAAAAATACTGAGTGCCTGAAATAAGTGGCTGAAATTCCGTCCCGTTAATATTTACAAAGATATGGTCAGAAAATTTTCAATTGTATGGCTTTAATTCCAAAATATAGGAAGTCACAGCTAAAGACCATCTGCTGTAGCAGATAACAATGTGCTGATGCTGTCAAATCTCAGGAGCACAACAGGATTGCTGACCTGCAGAATACTAGAGGAAAGCAGATGTAGTGACTCTATCTGTGGCCTTTACAATCCATTGCATGCTGAAGTAATTTCTTGAGAAGACACAAAAGTTGAATCCTCTGATGTCAAATCACTAGACAACTTCATTGTCATCATGCCATCTAGGTAGCATGGTCTTTTAATCCCAGAAACCTGTTGTAATGAAGCTAAGCAGACCCTTCTAATGCTTATCGGAAATGCATCTTCCTGAACCCGTGTTCTGCTCTCTTCCTAGTTGTACACTTGCTTATACAATGTTCATTAATCAGTTCAAATTACTTTCAAGCTGCATTTCAAACTTTCAATAATATTATCAACAAATCCTCACTTACAGAGAAGATGTCTCCTATTGACCCTGTCAAATCATATCCTTATCTTCTTCATACTGTAATGGTTGACCACAGTAGTAATACCTCTAATTCAGTTAAAACCCTTATAGAGACAAATTTGTAAAAATTGCTTTTTCCCTATTTTTATAATAAGGTAGAATTATTAGACTGTAGCAGTTCTGCTTCTGTATTTGCTTCAGCTTTCAAAATTATTTAATTCAAAAAAGTTAATAGCCTTCTGTCACAGTAAAAATTAAGTATTTTTAAAAAAAATTAATTTAGACCAGGAAGCTTTATATATCTACTTTAATAAGTGCAAAAATTCCACATGTCCAAACATATCAACTGTGAAGTTTATTACAATATTTTAAGAATCAGTGTTTATGGAGAAAGAAAAAAAATCAACTGAAGAATAAAGGGAAAACACTGTTAGAAAGGCAACAGTATTTGTCTTGTCTTGAAGATTTACTTTCATATTTTACATATGTGGTTTTGTTTTGGAATTAAGTTCTGGGATGCTAAAGGTTTAGCTACTTAGTCTCATGGTTGATCCCCAGCCAACAACTCAACATCCCACAGCTGTTTGCTCATTTTCTCCTGAAGGGATGAAGGGTAAAAGTAAGAAAACTTGTGGGTTGAGTTAAAGACTTTTTAATAAGTAAAGCAACAACTGCATGCTCGTGCAAAGCCAAATAACAAATTCATTCACACCTTCCCCTGAGCAGGCATGTGTTCAGCCATCTTCAGGAAAGCAGGGCTCAATCACATATAGTGGTGACTTGGGAAGACAAACACTGTCACTTTGAATCTCCCCCCCTTTCTTCTTTTTCCCCCAGCTTTATATGCTGAGCATGATGCCATATGGTATGGAATATCCTTCTGGTTATCTTATCTGAGGTCAGTTGTCCTGGCTGTGTCCCCTTCCAAGCTGTTCTGCACGCCAGCCTCCTTGCTGGTGGGGTGGTATAAGGAGCAGAAACTCTCAGTGCACCTCAGCAATGATGAAAGCATCCCTGTGTTATCAACCCTGGTTACAGTGCAAACCCAAACACAACCATAGGGGCTGCTACGAAGAAAATAAATTCTATCCTAGACAAAACCAGCACACTTATCCACTAGTGGAATAAATTTAATACTGAAAGGCTGCAACTTTACTGATGCTAACAGACAATTTTGTATTTCACTGCTATTTATTTTTCCATTCCACTTAGAAATGTCAAAAATTATCATAAAGGAAAATTAGGAAATTGTATATTGATAAGTTCTTCACAAGCTGCTCGAGGATCTTGTTTATATTTGTTAAAATGAACTGTGGAAAATAATTGCTTTCATTAATAAATGATTTTTCACAGGACCAAAGTCACTGCAAGAAGCATATAACGTGTTTAATTTAATTGTTCATTGTATTCTGTTGATTATAACAGTTATGGTGAGTCATTTGTGATAACTTGGACTATCTTACTGCTTCAAGAATTCATTTTTGAAGACCACCACTCTCCTGACAATTGCCAGTCTGTTTATGAACTGCTATGTATCTTGTGATGTCTAGAATTGTAAAATCTAAAATTTGGAAATTCTCTTTAGGCTCAACAGAAGGTATAATGCTGGAAAAAAGCAAAAGGACCCTCTACTGAGCAAGTCTGGCCAGCATGTGAGCATTGGAATTCAATTTTCCAGAAAATATTGGGTAAATTAAATATCTGTCACATGGTAATAAGACAAATATCCACATAAAACCATTCTATAATGCTCTTAAAAAAATATATGTTTTTGCAGTAAAAGGATTCTTGCTTTTTTGTATTCTTCATTTAGTGAATTATTATTGTGTTTGAATTAATAATAATTATATAAATGACAGTAAGGTACAACTAACAATGGGGAAAAATAAATTAGAGACTCATCAAAAAGACTAGGCTGTTACCCTGAGTGTGCTGCCTATCATGATGACGGGGAAAGAGCGAGTTCCTGGCAAATGGAAAATGTTTTGTGAACATCTTTAAGACAACAACAAAAGCCTGTACACATTAGACAGGTCTGTCCAACCTCAGTGCTTGTAAAGATCATGGAGAATTTCCTTTTGAAAAATACTTCCATATGTAAAATAAAAGAAGATGACCAGGTAACCAGGTAATACAAAACCTGGTAGCTAACCTGGTTGCTTTCAACAGTGCATTGAATGGCAATGGGTAGAATGAAAGAGCAATGAATAGAATATGCCTTGCGGTAGCATTTCTGAGATTTTCTCTTTCAGCTGCTCATTTGGAAGTAGAGGAATTATGGACTGAAGAACTGGATGGATAGAGATTTGGATGCATCACAAGGGTCTAAGGATAGTAATCAATGCCTTGATAGCCATTTGGTAGTTGATAACAGAGTATTTCTGGGTTGATTACTGTGTTAATATTATATTGCATCATGAATAGCCATCTTGATGACAGGTTAAAATACATCTTCAGTTCAGCAAATTTGTAGGTGATGCTAAAATTGAAACAGCAAACACAGTAAACTCTGAAGTTTTAGTCCAAACAGATCTTGACAAACTTAAGACTGATCGATAGAATTCTGCAGGGAGAGACTGAAAGAACTGGGTTTGTTTACTACAGTGACAAAGATGCAAGCCAAATGGCAGATCACAATTTCTTGACAGAGAGTTAAACACATGGTGGAGTAAAGTAAAAGACGGTAAAGGCAACGTCTTTAAATTATTGTATGGGGTTCAGACTGGACATTTGAAAAAAGTGACATTTTCATTAAGTAGTATAATGCTAGAACAGGTAAGCCAAAGAACTTGTTGAAGCTCCTTTCTTGGAATAGCTTAACAGAGCTGAAAAATCAGGTTTCTGAAAGAAATGAACAACAACTAAAAGAACCAATATTTTCTTATCACTGGTAGAGACAAATATTATTAGAAGAGAATGATGTGATACAGCACAGAGAACATAAGCAAAAAGAAATGGAAATGTATAAGAAAAGGAAAGTATATCCTAAGAAACCCATCTTGATGCAGTTGAATGTGTTTGGGGAAATAGAGAAAAGATGAGGGAATGATATAAAAATGATGAAAAAATGATCTTAGTGGTTATGTGAACTGGAGTGGGCTTAGCATGTCACAGGTTGTGTAAGTTGAAAATATCTTACATGTGTAGGACAAATAAAGGAAAGTAAACAGAAGGCAATCACAATCCTAGGGGTATGTAGGATTATTTGTTATCATCATAGCTGATAAATGAAGAAAACAGAAGCTTCTGTAGAACAAGAAAGGACACGTTCACTTTTGATGTAAGAAAACAGCCTTCTGATGGGCTACAGCTGACTGAAAAAGATGTGAAAAAGATCACAGATTTCTTAACAGAAAAATAACATTTTATGGTTTATACTTAGAAGTTTCTAATGAGACTGAAAACAAAAAAAAAATATTTTTAGGCCTTCAGAGGTTTGCAAAAACATTTTTTTCTTTATTTTCTAATTACAGGAATTAAGCAAATTTATTAACTATGAAAAAATCTTAAGTTCTTTGTCCTGCCAGTAAGTGTGTGATACTGCAAAGTATGTAGATTAATTAAAATGACTCTATAGACTTTCTTCTTCTTTGTAATAACTTTAACTACACAGAAGAAATCGAGGCTAAGAATAGCCAGATCATGTTACATATTGTCATTTTCTGACAACATGTGTATAGAGAGTCTTCTAATCTGATTGAGTAGACAGCTGTGAGAATACTTCTTATTGTCACTGTGCCGTTTTAACGAGAGTAGTTTTAACAGAAATAGAGTTTTTTAATTTAGAGATATTTTTCATTTCCTTATTAATACATCTATTAATATTTGTGCATGTTACCTCTATTAATATTTGTGTATATATTTTTTTAATAAGTAAACCAGCATTGGAAAATAAGAACAGCATAGTTAATTAGTTTTGGTACACTTTCTAAATTTTTTTTTGCATAGCAACTCTAGTACCAACAACTTAAGCAATACTTGTTGTATACCTCAGAGCTGACAATCTCTATTCTAGTTGTGTCCATCATAAAAATCTCTTAGAATCTGTACATTTTATTTCCATGCATGCAAAAGCGAGGTAGCAGTTTTTATCCCTGTACATAGTGCATGATTATGAGTAATTTGCAATGTAGAACAGAAAAGATGAAAACTTTTAAGGTAGACTGATAAACGCATAAATAAATTAACTTACAATAGAATTTATGCTAGCAGGAGACATAAGCTTGACCTTTTGGGTCCACAGTAATCTTATGTTATTAACAACTGCAAATAACTTGTAAGATTTTGAAGACACCTGCAAAACTTACAAAATCTGATAAAATTTTCAATGTAAAGATGACATGAGAGAAGTAATGTGTTTACATGACTTCTCTGTGCTGTGCTTTGCCTTTATTATTGGTCTCAGAGATTATAGGTCTGAGAGATTTGTCCATTAACATTCCCAGTGAGTTTGCCACTGTATAAGCCTGGAAAGACAGTTAAGAACAGATAGAAATACACATCTGTTATGAAGGATTTAAATGTTTCTTTTGGCTCTGCAGGTGGCCAAGCAGAGCATAAAGTGGTCAGAAAGTAGTAAAGAATTTGGTACTGTTTCAGCAACCAAAGAAACAACTCTGTGGTGTTTTGGAGTGAATATATCTTGAATATTGCATTTGATATTAGAAGCTACTTTCCAAAAGAGATATTGACTGAATGAAGTTCTGAGGACAAGCTTATAAAGCAACAACCGCCCCCCAACAAACCAAAACAGAAAGAAACCCCAAAACCTAGATCAAGGAGATGGAGGGATATATTTCTGAGGAAAGATAAAAGAAGGAAGTATGTACATCTTGACTCAGCAATGAAAAGGGGCAGGGAGAATTAGCATGCTACAAATAGCCCATGGTTTGAAGCATTAAGTCAGAGAGAAATAATTTAGTATAGGATGAGATGATGTAGTTAGAATGTTGGAATTAAATTAAAGAAACGCTAAACTGAATGCCAGAACAACCATTGAAGAGTAGCTGCGTTGACCATCTGATTGGATTGAAATTACAATGCAATCACAGTTGTTACACTACTAAGGTTGATCTTTAATATTAAAAATATCATAGACATACATAACAACACTGAGTCAGAAATTTAGATTTTTGATGATACTGTTTTATTTTATAATACAATAAATCATCCTGGCCTGTGTTATGGGGAGTGTTGACAGCTAGTTGAGGGAAGTGATCCTTTCCTTTTATGCTTTTTAATAAGGTCCTTTGTTTGAATATTTTTTTTAGTAAATTGCTGCCATGAATCTATACATGCTAAGGTGTCATGAGGAAGAATGAAGAAGAAAATAGTAAAGGATAATAAGGGGAGTTTTGAAACATGAGAAGAGAGAGAATAGAAGCTGTGTGAATAGATCATGTGGATGTAAAAGTAGAGATTAATATTATCAGGACCCTAAGGAAAATATCAGGCCTTATTGTCCTTGCTCAGCCTCACCTGGGGCCTCTCTGTGCCCCTGTGTGGGGCTCTGGACCCCACTACAGCTTACTGGGGCCTTCCTTTTCTGTTCCAGGGCTGCTGTACAAGTTCCCATAGCCCTGACCATCCCTGAACCAAGAGCACCTGCATGCCTGGGCCTGGAGTCTGTCCCATCCCCTCCCCTGCAAGGTGCTCAGTGGGACACCTGGGGCTTCCCCCAGTGACCCTACTCCCCTTCCGGCTTGGGCAGTGGGACAGGACTGTCTGTCCAACCTGGGAATTCCCCAGGGCTCCCAGTTCCCACAGGGAACTGCTAGCTCACACCTCCATATTCAGGAATATACTCAAGAGAGTAACTTGTAAGTGGGTGAGAAAGGATTCTTCTAAATCATAAGTCATTTGCCTCACGGAAAAGAAAACTATTTTCAGCTGTTATTCAGCTCAGTTTCACAGACAGCTCTCTCTTTTAGAGAGATGACACATTGCATGCTATTTTTCTATGACAAGTTAAAGTTTTCTGTGATTTTTTCAGAGCAGAATCATATTTTCTGCTAACATATTTTCTGTAAACTTGTAAGGACTTCTTGAACTGAATTGCTTAAAAATGTGATATTTTGATTCATATGCATAAAATATATATACACATTGATAAGATATATGTACTTGACAATAAGTTTACATTAGTATTGCATTTATATTTGCAATGCCATTGTGCAAAAGTTGCAAGTTACAAGACCTTGAAAAGTTTCTATAGCATTGATAATTCAAATAAGTTTTGAAATTTGCTGTGGAATATACTGAAACCTGTCAGTGTTCTAACTCTTGAATTTAAAATGGCTAAGATTATTAAAAACAAGTAAATAATATACTTTAACGTTATATTAACTTCATTCTTTTCCAGCTCTCTGAGAACTCTTGAAATTATTGCATTGAATCAGTGTCCTTTGAAAAAGACCTGATTATGTTGCCCTTGCAGTTCCAGAAGTCATTTTTTAAAAAGGTCAAAATGTTTATAATAGAAAAATCATAGCTACTTATTGGTCTTGAAGTTGTTTCCTCATCTGTTCCCCTGATGTTAATTTCAGTGCTTTGGCTTTCTTATTCTCTTTTTTTAATAAGCCTGAGGTATATGTTTTTGATGCACATAATTCAAGACAATAAAAATCAAACCAAATAGAAATGAGTTCTTTGATCTTCTAAATAAATTTCTGAATTAATCTCTTTTTCTTTCCTATAGTTTTTTAAAAAGGACAGTGGTGCTTTTGATGTACTGACAGAACAAGTTGCCCATTATATACATACCTCAATGCTCTTCTAGAATTACTATTTTCCTCTTTTTGTCACCAAAAAAAAAAAAAAAAAGTCAAACCTTGGCCTTCTAAATGATTATCACCTTTCCAATAACCATAAAGGAATCACAGGTTTTCCTTTTATAATTGTTTAACCTCTTTGGTTTATTCTTGAACACTTCTATTGATAGCTCAGGGATGAAATTTTTAAAGTATGGTCCCATGCACAGCTGATAAATGTTCCAGCCCTACTTGTACATGCATTGAAGAAATACTACAGCAATATAATAGAGCCTTTTAAAGTGGTTTTGTGTCTAATGGCATTAAAACCTACTATTTTAGTTAAAGATTTGCTATTGGAAATCCTTGGTCTCCTTTCAGGTGCCTGTTCTCCTCACTAGTGCCGAATGCTTGCTGAACTGATTGTTGAATGGTCTTACTCAAAATGTGAGATTTTTTTGGAAGGTGAAGATGCAAAGATAATGTCATATTTATTTAAGATTACTTTCAGTTTCTGGCTCAGGAAGCATAGGGGAAAATTTTTGAGCACATTAAATTTTGGGGTAATTTTTGTGATTAAAAAGAATTAATGAGAAAATTGTCTTGCTGAAAACTTTCTATATAGACATATCAGAAAAAAAGTTGCCTTAATAATGATGAAAGCACCACTTTTACTATTTGGATGAAATATAAAAATTTAATTACAGTAAATGAAACATAAAACACTGAAGACTTATAATATACTCATTTTGGTAACTATTGAGAAGGTGTTTTTGATATTTATCTACTTTTACAAATTATTAATTACTAATTTCTCTAATCCTAAAAGAATTTAATAAAATATTTATAAGGTTCTTTTGTGTTATAGTCTTATAATTTTACAACTGGTGTAAATGTAAATACATTTGACATATAGATAATGTAACAGGACTTTTAAATTCCATAGCGAAAATATGCGTAAGGTCATTCATTGAAGTTATATTTAGGCACAACTAATGCTTTTTCATCTGGCAGTCATTTTTTTCTGTCTTGTCAGACAGCTATATATTTCAGTATAAATAGAATAAAATCTTGATGGGAAAATGTTGCTTTTTAACAATGTTTATTTTCATAATAAATGATGCTAACTATTTTTCTTTACTACTTTTTATGTAAAACTCTATCTTTTATGAACATATTTTTTGTTCAGAAGGTGAAAAATAGAGTAGTCTGTTTTGGAAAAAGAAAAATGACACCTCTCAGTATTTTTTGTGTATGAAGTGTCTCTGTCTTAGGTATGAAGCTATTAGTTGTTGTAGAGAGTTGGTAGCTTTTGTCATATTTCTTAAACCAATATTTAGTCCAATGTTCTAAATATTAATTGATAGAGGTGACAATTAGACTTGGAAGTATGTGACAGAGGAATGGACAGTCCCTGTGTTGTCAAATAAAGAGAAGATTTTTATTCTTTTTTCTCTGTATTACCTTCAGCAAAGTATTTTCATGGCAACTTTCTCTACCCCATGACGGATTAAAACAGCAGATGATTAATAAGAGAATTAACTCTCTGCTGTATAAACTCTTTTCTTTGTATTAACAAAAATGTGCCAGTCAGCTGTGTGAAAAGGACCTCATACCTCTTTGTATGGCATTTCTAAGTAGCATTGTCCTTCATCCAGTACATCTTTCATGGGAGGAGAGCTCACATTACAGCCATCTAAGTATTTGCTGTTCAAGCAAACACTGAAAATGATTATGCTACTTTTTGCCTACTGTCCAAAGAGACAGCTACAACATTTTTTTAAAAAGCTCATAGATATTTATATTACTCATAATTCCTCTCTCTTTTATATGGACAAGCTTTGAATTGAGGCCAATCTGTTAATTTTACCCATGAGAATTCCAGCAGAAGTGGGACATAAAATTATCTTGTGGACATCAACAAACTTTAGACCTAAGCTGAGTCCTTTGTTTTTCAACATTCCTTGGACTTGAATAGTTCTCAGTATTACCAAAATAAGAATTTTGCATAGTAAACAATACATTTGGAGTTCCACAGCTGATCTAAAAATGTCATGTTTGTATCTACACAGTGTTATATTGATGCCTGAGCCAAGAAACCCTAGCACAATTAAGCTGAATTTTTTTCTGAGTCAAGCTTGACTAGAAACTTGTTTGGTTGTATTCCTAAGTTTTGGTATCATGAAGAAGCTGGAAGGCTGTGTTTCTCAGGACTCTTAAGATGCTCATAGGTCTAAACCACCCTGACCAGCCTCACCTGGGGCTTCTGATTACACCATCTGCATTGAGTTCCAGAAGCTTAATGTGAGCTAAGGCCTGATTATCCAGTGCCCTATCCTATGACTGAAACATACTTGTCCTGTTCATGTTATGTGGATGGACCTTGGACCTACCCTGAAGGTAACTTGTCTTCTGAAAGGACCTCTCATATGGTAGTTTTAGCTTGCTTCCAGTCTTGTCTTTGGTCCTGTCATCTTCTGCTCCTCACTGGTTCCCTGGATAAACTCTGTGCCTGGTTCATCTCCTTGCATTGTCTGGGACTGATGCTTGACTCCATTATCAGCTCAATGATAGGTCCACTTTGGTTGGGAAGGGCACTACCCTCTGAGTGCCCTGAACACTCGTGATTGCTCTTCCCTGAGGGGTGGCCCTGCTCTTTGTGCTTCCTTCTCCTGCTACAGTGTAGTGATTCTAAACAGCAAGGAAGGGGGATGGTAATGGTAAAAAAACAAACAAGCAAGCAAACAAACAAACAAACAAAAAACCACCAAAGAAAAAAGCCCCTAACCAAGCCAAAAAGAAAAACATTCAATGTTGGACAGGAGAATAAAAAAAATCTTGGTTTGTAAAGAACTGGTGAACTTCAGCTTGCCTGAAAAAGTGTTTGATGCACCAGCTGAGGGCTAAGCTGTCTTTAGTATTTCCTGCTTGTACCACTGAGACTTTTCTGCTATATGAAAAAGAAAATTAAGATCCACACTAAGCATCTGGTACTTTGAAGGGAAGGGTTTTAAACTGGGGGCCTCCTGTTATCATTCTTCCTATGGTTTGTCCAGCAACTACATGTTATTCTATTTTCACTGTCTTATTTTCCTAGTGCAGATGTATTTTTATATGTGTAGTTGAATGCTCTAGAGACTTAAGTCTTAAAAGTGGAATAATATATTTTTTAAAAAAGTTCTTTGACCACTGTAATAGTATTTATTTTTACAGATAGATAATATTTTCTCTAAAAGAGAGCTTGAGAGATACATTTTATGAAACATTTTTTGAGTCTGTTGATTAAAGTACTCATATGTTCCCAAGACCATTTAAACCCTCAGCTTCCTAAAGAAGATTTAATGTTGGGCTTCTTACCTGCTTGTGTATTTTTTGAATCTGATTGTTGTTCTGTATAGAAATCTTTTCCTGTTTTTACTTGAAACTGCATCCTACAGCAGCATAGAATAATTTACACTAAAAAGTAGAAATAGCTAAAATCCTTTCTGTCTGTTTTTTTTTTTTTTTTTTTCCAAACAAATGACCATTTTTCTAATTGAAAAGCAGTTGGCAGGAAATGTTTGACTGGCCCTAATCACTTAAACTACACATTTGAAAAGGGAGATCAGTAGAGATAATTATGGACTTGGAACACTTACACATTTAGCAAAAGTAGAAAAGTAAACAAGCATTGCTCTCTATTTCAACAAATGTTGGCAAGATTTTAGGTATATTTAGATATCTTCAATAAGTTAATATATTCAGATTTTGCCAAGATTTCTCAGAATCAGTTGCTTTACTCTGACGGAATCTAGGAACAACTCCTCATACCCAAGCAGCTTCTGAATAATAGGTCTGTTAATATCCTAATTTTAATCTCTAGAAGATATTTTTGCAACAATTAGATATAGTTTTAAGTGTATTTTTATAGTTTTCCTATAAATGGTTGGCGTTCATAAAACACTGGTAGATATTCTATCAATTTAATAATATTCTCTCAACCTTCTGACATTGTTAAAAAAAAACCAACAGTATAGGTTTGGAATTTGTTATATATATTCATTTCAATATATCTGTTCAGTCACGAAAAACATTATGGCTTTAGCACAGACTTAAATCACATCTTAGCTACATCCAAATGGATATGGTGCTCTGGAACATCCTTTGATCCCATTTGATTTTTATATTTTGATGTTGTATTACATTAGAAGCTGATTTTGCCACTTGAAGGATATACATCATTTTCTGTCACATACATCAAACTTTATAAAAACCATGATTATTGTATGAAAGTATTTTTAAGTGTATTTCATAATTTTTAAAATTATATATCATGTCACAGTTATAAATATCATTGCTAGCAGCAAAATTCTGGGGCCACCATGACATAATAGCTACACTTTTATTAGCTCTTAAGTTACTGTGTAATTTGGGAGAAAAAAATAACTATAAGAATAACCAATCAATTGGGGAGTGTTATGATATTAAAGATACTGCTGATTTTGAGACTATCAATGCAATACTGTTCAGCATGATAACTAGACATCTTCACTTAGTATGTGAAAAGGGCAGGCCTAAAACCTCTGCAGCCTTAATTTGATCCTCCTGTATGTATGAATTAGGATAGCAGTTTTAGTTACATAATTGCATACAAATTAAGGGATCATTTCCTTGTTTGTTTGTTTAGTTTTTTTAATGAGAAGACTGTAACTTACTTCATGTGTAGTATTTTAAATACTTGTATAATAATTGAAAGACTGTAGTGTTTGGGTTCCTTTTTCCTTTAAAGAAGCCATATAATTATGATACGTTTGTTACATGACTCAGTTGTTTCTCAGTACTATCAGTTTTTACAATACAAAATTACATTCAGAATAATATTACAGATTTATTTAAAACACTTGTTGATATCTCTCTAATTGCTTCTCCAGAATTTGGTAGGACCGAATTTAAACTTGGAGGTATTATATTCAAATACTTCCTATTCAGAAAGTTGCAAAAAAAAAAAAAAATAAAAGGATATTGTATGAAAATCCTTTTTCAAGTATATTCTGTTTTCCTTATACAAAAGTTTTAGTTATTTGTCTTTATACCAATAGTGGTTGTACTCTAGCAATGTTATCAAGCTTGTGAAAGTATCTGAACTCAGAAAATTCTAACAAGTACAAAGTACAGTTTATATTAGGAAAAATGTATGTGTGAGAACATATTAATAACTAAGGAGTTTAAGGTAAATTAAGTGCATCATTTCAGCCCTTATATAGATAGAATAGGTGGTACAGAGGCTCTGAAGGAGTACATTATCATTAAGAGTTTATTGACTTTAAGCTTACTTACCTTAAATCAATCTTCCTGTGATTACAGTACAGTTATGCAGTTTAATGATGCTGAAAAATTCCAAAGAATTTCCAATCTGGTCAGGTTAATAATGACAGAAATAGGCTGTGCAAAAGCAGGTATTTTGTCCTCTGTTTTTTAGTGGATGTGATCAAGGTAAATGCTTCAGTTTCTATTGGTATCTCATAAATATTAATTTATACAGTTTAAAAGTAGTATTCTTTGGTTTGTCCAACATTTTTAAGGACAATTTCTTTAGATTGTTCGAATGAAAAACACTATTTGTAATGCCTTTTGTAGCTACAATTATTCTGTGTCAATTTGCATTAGAGATTTTGAAATCTAGTCACATTCTGCACAAGGCCATCCAGAAGATTAACTCAGGAAAAGTCCTCTGTAGATATGGCACTTCTCTAATGTTTTGATGACAGAATTTTTTGGTTTCCCTAATGTGTAGCAAGTCCCACAGTAGAACACTGTCAAATTACTGTCTGAGAAACTGGTCTCTTTCTACTTTTTTGTTCCTTTCTCGTATTATGCTCTATAGGACTTAAAAAAACTCCACTGAGGTGTCCTTTTAAAGTAATTTGTATAAATGGAGTGCTATCCAATTATGCTATTCCTTGGCTACTTTTGCAAATCTATATCCTCCTTTGGCTCATGTAATCACTGAGAATTGTGAATGTAGCAAAAGCACCCAAAAAAATTGCCAGATTTTCCATATCAGTCAGCTATGAGCAGCAATATAACTATTTGTGAATTTAAGGATGTCATCTTATTTAATATACTTGACACAATAATAGTTTAATTGAGCACTCTCAATTAAACTGAGTATTTAGGTGAAATCAAGAGCTTAATTTAGTTTTTTTCCTGAGTAATAGATATTGAAAAATGGCTGTTAATGAGAGACCACAGAGACCACAGTTAACATCATACACTGTATATACCTCTGCTAAATATAATTTTTGGCAATGGTAAACATAACATTTGTTTAATGGTTTGCAATCTAGAATAAAGTCAGATGTGATGAAAGGTATAAATTTAAAATGTAGGATAGATTGATAGATTGCAACAATGAGAGTGTTAATAGAATAATGAAAGTTATGACTTATAAAATACCTTTTTTTTTTTAACATAAGAAAAAAAAAAGCCTTACAACCATTCTACAAACTCTCTGCTGTAAGACAAATTCTGAAGGCTCATTCGATGGTCCTTCACTCACAGAAAAACAGAGTTCTTTCACAGCAAACTGTGTCCAGTTCTGGGCTCCTCAGTACAAGAGAGACATGGAGCTCCTGGAACAGGCCCAGAGGAGGGAGACAATGATTAAGGGAAATGAGCATGACTCTTTTGGGGATAGACTGAGAGCTGGACCTGTTTGACCTTGTGAAGAGGCTCCTGAGAGACCTCATCCTCTCCTGAAGGGAGGGTGGCAGGAAGATGGAGCCAGGCTCTTCCCAGTAGTGCCAAGCAATAGGACAACAGATAATGTGCAGAAACTGATGCCCAAAAAGTTGCAGCTGGGTATGAGGAAGAAATTCTTTACTGTGCAGGTGACTGCACTCTGGAACAAGTTGCCCAGAGAGATGGAGTCCCCCTCACCAGAGATATTCAAGAACCATCTAGATGCAGTCCTGTACAATTATGTCTGAAAGTGAATAGTTTAACAGTTATGCTGTGTTCTTCCTCTATCAAGATTTGTGCTCTTCAGCAGGCAGAGCTGGAAAGTTTGGATTGATCTGAATTACAGTTGTTGGTTCTGATTTATATTTTAAAAGATTTTTTCTCAGATGCACCTCTGTTTTTTAATGTAGTTATTGGTTGCTGACTCTTCATTCAATAAATTAATATGTGTTAAGCTATTCAGAAGTGGGATATTCATTCACAAGAAGCCTCTTCTATGGTCTCCTGAAGACGATCTGAAACCTGAGGCTGCTTCAAAAAGTGGACAAAAAAGTAGTCTGCGGCATCGCACTCTTTCTCCCAGGTCCGGGGCAGCTCCAGTGCCCTTCGGCGCCACCCCTGTCCGGACTTCCGGGTCCGTCGCTTCTCTCCCACGTGCCGCTGCCTCTGGCACGCCAGTCGGGGTCTGCCGGGTTCTGTTGCCCGTGCAAGGGTCTGATGCAAAGAGGGAAGGAATGTCCAGATCACCCACGAGGAAGGCAGGAAGGCTTTATTGTCACGGAGAGCTGCGGCTGGGGGTAGCGACCCGCACTACCCACTCCACGTGGGGGAAATGGCACTGGGACCCGGGAGGGAGCGGGATGATACAGGGGATGTGATAGGGAGGGCAGACGCCACCCCCCCAATCGGTGCGGGGGCCGTGTTGATGACATAGGACAGCGACCAACCAGGGAACCGCAGGGGCGGACACCGAGCCTCGGGCTGAGTGGGATCGTGGGGATGGGGCAGCGGACACAGGGGTTCCCGGGGCCAGACAGAGGAGTGGTTACAGGAACGGCAGAGGGGAAAGCCCAACGGCAGGCAGCGTGGGGCCAGAAACCGCGGGGGGGGGGAAACGACATGGAAGAAGCAGGGGGGTACACAGGACTGGGCTAGCTAACACAAATAAGAACCTCTAAAACCCAATCCCAGGATGCAACAGTAGTCCTCAGTCTTTCAGTGAGATTTTGAAAGAGAGTTTGTGCGACCTTTTGTCTTCATTTTTTGAGTCAAAGTTATGGTTCTAAACCACTTAGACAGATTAAACTCTTGCTGATGCTAAATCACTGTATGATCCATATTAATTTAGTCAGCCAATGAAATCTGAGTGATCTGCCCTACAGATCTCTGTTGTGGGAGGATGGATTGTGAGAGAATAGCGATAGTGCTGAAGGCAATCTTGCCCCTGCGGAGTTGCAGCTGTGGTAATTACCAAAAAGTAGGAACAGTCTTGCCCTTAATAGGTCCAATAATAGGTCCTGTATCCAATAAGGATGGCTGTTATAAAAAAGTGGGTAGCTGGTTGAGAGGAGAGTTGGAGCCAGTTGGCTGTGCTGCTGTGAGGAGCAAGGGTCAGGTGGTTGTGCTAGGAACAAGAAGAAGTTAGCCAGCCGTGCAGAAGGAAGAGAAAAGGAGTCAGTGTTGTGAGGCGCTGCCCATGAGAACTCACAGAGAGAAGGTATGAAAGTCTTACAGTAGGATGATAAACTGGCAGTCAGTCAATTGGTGCCAGGCACCGATGCTGACACTCTATTGAGGTACAAGACTAACCTCTTTATTCTAATGATTTAAGAGTCACTATTCCTGAATCTAGTGTTACAATCTTGAAAATTTTTAATATTACATAAATGTTTCTATAAACTGGGGTATTTTTCAGTTCATGTGTTATTTTTATAGCAGGCAAATTTCTGTCAAGTACAAAGGTGTAGTGGAAGTAAAACCACATAAATGTCTAGGCTTGAAGAATTTTTTAAAAACTCTTCCTGGGACACTCCCACCCCTACGGTGTGAGCAAATCTGCCAGCAACAGGTACAGTGTTGCTCTTCTAGAGCCTTCTGTCTGGCAGATCAGGCTGCCAGCTGGAAAGATATTGTGGGAAACCCCTGGTGAGCAAGTGCAGTATTTTATAATAGTCTTCCAGCTGGCAGACTGCCTAGGCTGGTATTTCTGTGCACTCTTCAAAACACTTTAGGAAGTTTATTAAGATTGCAGGCAGAAACCATGACAACTGGTAGGAACTACATTTCTCAAGTGCACTAGAAAAGCATATATACAAATAAATGTATATTGTGGGAATATACAGGTCAATCTATTCTCTTTTGGACTTTCAATATGTATTGAATAAAGCTGGCATCTGAGCATTACAGCTTAATCCAAGTTGTGAAGTCTAATGGAACAAAGCTTCACAGTGACATTTTTGTACCTGTTTGTTGTGTATCAGGTGATATATTTTGTGGTGCTGGATCATCTTGTGTTGTGCTCCTAGCCACACATGTGAACCTGCAGGAGGGTCAGTTAACACTTACAAATGCTAACAATGAGCTACTATTACCAAATGAGTAATTCTCTATTTACTAAAGACTAAGAGTTCAGATAAACCAGGTCTCTTGATGGATCTTGTGATCAGTTGCCTGCCCTGTGTGCTGCAGACAGATCCTGTAGAGCTTTAGGGAGAGCAGTGCCTGTGCTGTGGCCACCTGTTGCTCATGGCTCATACTCTGTGGAGCAGCACTACTCTTGCTGCTCTCTAACACACAGATAAAAATCATCCTAACAAGTAATGTGAGGAAAAACTGAGTAGACAGCAAAAGCAAGCTCAAATAATGACTGAAAGAAATTAGTTGAAACAAAAAGAGGAAAATGAAAGTATGCCGAAGCCAAAACAACACTTAAAAAATAAAAGTGGTAATAAGGAGTAATATTTACATTAAAAAAGTATCTAGCAAAAACCAAATGAAATCAAAATCAACCAAATGCAGGCAAGGGAAATTGAAACTAAGAGGTCTAACTTAAACAAGTGAAAATAGAAAAAAGATTTCTCACATAAATCAAAACTTTTACTTCAATAGTTTCTATAATTTTTCTTTCAGTGTTTTTAACCATCACAGTTTTAAAATGTAGTCTATTGAAAAAATTGTGGGTTGAGTAGACAAAAGCCTGGACAATGCTGGTTACATAAAAAAAATTGATTAATTTGACATAAGGTGATTTTGATCCCATTATTAAGGAGATGACCCACTTGTATAATTGATAGAATTGAGTTTTCACTTTTATATTTTGTATAAGAGTTGCAGCACACTAGTAAATAAGTAATCCGTATATAAGCAGTGAAGAATTTCTTCCAAGGTATTACCTCTCTCCTCACTACATAAAAAAAAAAAACCTCTATCATTTGATTTACTGAAGATATAAAGAAGAGAGGAGAACAGAAAGTGTGATTTTAGCTGTAGTCAAATATAACTAGACTGAGAAATTCTAGGACTACTGATATTCTATTTTAGACTCAGATTAAGTATAAAACAACATAAGCACTTTCTCAGATTAATTCACTGCCTTGTATATCCTTGGAAACAAGGGTATATTTCTCTGTCATAGTCACACTCTGATTGTTAAGACTGAATGCAAATATTTTATCTTGTTTGGAAAGTTAAAGCTGAATACTTACCTTTTCTTATCAAAAAACCATTTCTGCCTGTATAGATTTCTTCTGGACTGCTTAAAATCTGTCACCTCTCAGAGCAGGGAAAAGAGTCTCTGTGTAAGGATTCAAGAATTTTGTAGTAGAAACACCAAAGGTTTTAAACCTATTTTAAAGATATTTCTTCCAAGAAAACAAGTGTTCCATTTTCCCCTTTAGTCTTATTGCAGGAAAAACTATTACAGAATACTATGAAAGTGAATTGCTGCCCCATGAGAGATGGTTGAGAATTGAAAAAGGAATTATTTTTAAGACTTAAGTACATAGTTACTACCTGTTTCCTGCAAATAATTTTTTTTTAAAAAAAGGAAAACCCAAAATGTTTTGATAACACCTAAACTATTTGGAGTCTAGTTTAGAATATGGTTGTATTCTAATTAATGACAATTGTTAATACTAAAGAGTAAGCAATGATAAAAGCAAGTGAACTAAAACACAGAGGAAATTAGTTCTATTTAAAAAAATCAACAGAAATCAGTAAAGCAATAAAAGAGCAATGAAGTCTAACAAGTAAAAAGGTTAATAGCAGCAAGCAGATTGCATAGGGCAATAGTTTCTAACCTTTTCCTTGGGTTGTTGGCTAAAGCTTACAAACAACATTTTGTTCTCCGGTATGTCTGTGTAACTCATTGGCTTCTGTCTCTCAGAGTTATGATTGCATTAGCATTTCTTATAAAGATCTTACAGTCTTGTTGCAACTGAAACAAATACCACTTGGGGCCAGATTAATCACTATTTTTTCTTGTGTACTCATTTAAAATGTTGTAAAATGGGTTAAAAATATTTGCTTTGATTTGTTGGACAATGATGAGGCAGGTCTCTTACACTTGCTAGAATCAGGGAAGAGAAGGGAAAGGGAAAATTATGTAAGCTATTGTACAAATAAGCATTTCAGAAAGCTATTTTTTTTTCTAGTAAATTTTTAAAAGCCATTAAACGAATAATTTTTCCTCTGCTTATTTATGAACAGTAATCAAGTTTTATAGAAGTTTTTCTAACCTTAATATACTAACATTGAACTTCTGCTTATAGCTATCTGATAAAACCACTCAGTAGTTCTAAATTAAAATAAGAATATCCCTCCAGGCAGTAGGAACATATGTAGCGAGAACCATTTATTGAAAAACATTTCCTTTGTAGTCTTGCATAAAAGTTTTATTTTATATCAGGATTTCTACAATAAACTTATGCTTTGTTATGAAGAAAAAAGACAGATGATGACTAACTTAAAGTGAAAAAAAAAAAGAATTGAAATTACTAACTCAGAGTTTTAAGTAATGCATTTAAAATGGTATAAAAAGATTTTGAGAATTCTGAAGAATGTGAGAAGGATTTTAACTTTGTTATAGTCCTTATTTGCGGGTAAATATTCTGTATCTTGAACAGATGGAGGAGTCATGCAGTAGCTGAATTGCTCATGCAAGGCCTTGTAAGGAAAGTATGATTAAGCAAAGAAGAAAGGATACATATATTTTGTAATCTAGGCAATAAACAACCTTCCTGCTTGCTGAAAATGAAGTGAGCACTATCCACATTTTTAGACTTTTCCTTCCCACAAGTTTCTCCTACATATCTGATTGGGACTTCAATAAAAGTAATTCTGTGAATGCAAGAAAAATACAGGAAGGGAATTATATAGAATATATTCCTCTTACCAAATTTTGAAATTAATACCGTGCGCCTTATGTGAGTCAGGACCCTTCTCAGTGCTGCCAGAACTCTGTTTCTGCATGCTGCAGTGCCATTGAAGCAATTGAGATTTAGCACTTTAAATTTAATCTCAGGAGCTCACAAGACTCTGGGACCCAAATAAAAACTTAGCCAACATTTGATGACAGTTTCCAGTCCTTCTTGATATGTTTGCAATTATAGTCAAGCCAATATTCAATATTAGGTGCTGGAATATGCCACAATAATACCATTTTTGTGCTCCAAAATGTCATAATGAATAAAGTATTTTGCAATTGAGAATGATTCTGTCGTGATTTCTTTCCCATTTTTATATTTTATGTAAAATAAATTACAATAGTACAAGATTATCTGCTCAGCAAAAAATTGCATATGGTTTGTCATAGAATATCAGATCACTATGTATATCTGGAGAAGATGCCTTAAAGTTTAGAAAGTATCATTACAGCAGCTTGAAGATTGTCATAATTGACAATATATTCCACACTCCTTATGGTAATATTTTAGAGAATTTAATATATTAAGGGTCAGATATAGTAATTGATTCAAAGAAGAAAGATACCTACAGGTAGATCTTCAGTACAGGAAATATTTCTGGCTCTTGGCAGGATTTTATGCAGTAAGCTACTGCAACAGCAGGGTTCCCTTTGCAGCTCCTGTGATCGTGTTTACTTGTTATCAGGTAGCAATTGCTGATAATGGACTCCTACACAGGCTCTGGGGTGAGATACAATCCTCTTTAACTAACCCCATGCCTGAAGAAACAAGTAATTTCTGAGGCATATCAGCTATGTACTCTCTGATCATATGCTTATTAATCACATACCTAGTTTTCTGTCTGGTCAGGTACATGACAAGATCCTCCATTTCTCCCATTTTCTCTGCTTTTTACAGAGCAACTAAACTAAAATGTTAAAATCTACATGGGAAACAATTATATCAACAGAGGAGATAATTAACAAGCTTAGCTGAAACAAAGGCTCTAGGTACTGAAGGAAAAGGCTTTCTGCAAAGGTATGTAGGTCTAAAAATCTTCAGTTAAAACAGACTTAAGTGATAAGATTAATATAGAGAAAATTTACAGGTCTCGATTATAAGGAAATGTAAAAAAAAACTGTAAAAGTAAATCCTTTTTTCTCTGCAGCCTGTGAAACAATAAGCTGGCAAAATTCAGTGAAACATTTAAAGCAATGTTAGCAAAAATGTCATTAAAAAAAAGTTGTAAGAAACATGTCTAGCTGCCTACAAGACAAGAAAAACTGAAAAAAATAGATTGATGTGTGTACTGGCACAGAGACTAGGCAGCATGACAGACTCCATACATAGTTAATACACCTACACGAAGAACAGATGTTCTGTCAGTAGAGTGCACAGCAGGCTGTGAGCAAAGAGTAAACCAAAAGTTTATTCTCACCAATCCATAGCCTTAGGACCATTCTATCAATCTGAGTTCCCCTGTGAGAATTCCTAATCTGAGGTTCCTGGAGAAATAATGCTAAAATTGGAGCTCATTTCCAGAGAATCACTTTGACCTTCTCCCAGACTGCATATATGCCCAGATCAAAAACCTCAAGAATCATAGCGTCATAGAAGGGTTTGTGCTTGAAGGGACCTTAAACACCTTCTATTCCAACCCCCCTGCCAAGAACAGGGAACTGCAGCGTCGCATGGTTTTTCCCCCAGTCCTGGGCAGCTCCGGAGCCCGGCAAGGACACTGCTCCTCTCTGAGACTGGCGGCTGCCGCTTGCTCCTGGGCACCGCTTCCGTGGCACACTGGTCGGGGTTTGCCGGGTTCTGTCGCCCGCACAAGGGTCAAGGCAAAGAGGGAAGGAATTGTCCACTCTGTCCGCGTGGGAGGCTGGGGAGATTTTATTTGCCACAGGGAGCCGCGACGGAGGAGCTGCAACTTGCTTCCCTGTGCCCGCATGGATGAAAATGGCCACGAACAAAGGAAGGCATAGGGTCTTATAGGGGGCGGGCCGAGGGGGGCAGAAGCCCCCCTCGCCCAATGGGTGCAGGCTATGGGGGAGTGACGTGGATCAGGGTAACCAACGGGGACATGACAGGGGCAGACATGGGGCTCCGGGGCAAATGGGGTTGCGAGAAAAGGGAAACAGACACTGAACTCTCCAGAGTGGACAGGGGAGTGGTTACAGGAGTGGCGTGGGCTAGCTTCAATGGTAAGAGACCCGGAATGGCCCACCGCGGGGAGGGGAAACACGGGGGGTGCACGGGGGTACACAGAACTGTCTAGCTAACACATAACAGAACCCTAATCTGAACCCAAACCCGGGATGCAACAGGGAACTTTTCACTAGACTAGAACGTTCAAAGCTCCATCCATCCTGGTCTTAAACACTTGCAGGGATGGGAAGGCCACAGTCTCTCTGGGCAACCTGTGCCTTGCCATCCTCATAGCACAGAATTTCTTCCTAACATCTAATCTAATCCTGCCACCCTTCAGTTTAAGGCCATTCATTCTTGTCCTATCTCTACATGCCCTTGAAAAAAGTCCCTCTCCAGTCTTCTCATGGGTCCGCTTTAGGTACTGGAAGACTGCTATAATATCTCCCTGGAGCCTCTTCTCTAGGCTGAATTCCAATTCTCTCAGCTGGTCTGCATTGCAGAGGTGCTCCAGCCTTCTGATCGACTTAGTGTCTCTTTTCTGGACTTGTTTCAACAAATACAGTTTTTTTCTTGTTCTGGGGACCCCAGACCTGGATGCAGTACCACAACTGCCTGTAAATCAGTTAAATCCAACTTTCTGCATTGAGGAATAATGCAATATACTTTTGGAAATAAGACATACCCAGCTTTCTGATAGTTAAAATTATCAAGAAAAGGGCTAACATTTCACTTTAAAACACTTCAAAATTTTTAAAATGCTGTAAACTTATATTAAATACATTTATATATGTAGTAGTCATGGCATATGGAGTAGTGTAAGTAGTGAAACATTTTAATGATTCTGCATAACATTCTAAAAATATTTCTTCTAGATTGTGGCATGTATTTGTATCGACAGGAATTTGGTGAGACTTACTACAGAAGATAGAATTGCTAATGAATGGTGTGCTTCAGAGTAAATAAATGCCAGCTTTTTCAAAAGGATTTTCATACATGCAGACTTATATTCTTGAGCACATTATACATCTGTGTATGCCCAATTACATAAATAATTCCTTCTTTTATGTCTTGTTACAGATGGCTTCTGTTCTAAACCTGCAAAATGTACATATCAATCTGAAACTTGAGTTGATCTTACTCCTCATCCCTAGGTTTGCAATCTCTTTTCACCTGTGTAATTGTTAGAGGGAAAAAAATTGGTGCAAGGAATACTTTTCCTAAGGAAAATCACAATACCACAAACTTCAAACTCTCCTCATCTTCATGACTGTAAACGTTTTAAACATTATTTCCTAATCTTTTTTTGTACTGTGATCTGTGTTGGGAATAGAACTTGAACAATATTCTGTAAAAACTGCTGGAAAAAATACGGTTCAATGTGTTCTAACTAAGTGCAGTTACATTTATGTTGCTATTACAAAACATTGCATGAGGTTTTTTTGTTGTTTACTCTGATTTTTTTTTTCTTTATGTGAATGATCAAATCATAATTAGATTCTTTTTACAGCCACAATTGAGCTGTAGAGATGTTGACATTTGAAGACTATTAAGGACTTTTTAAGCCTAGATTTTTCATCCAGTATGCCAGAGCTGAATATTTCAATCTTAACCTCATAAAGAACTTTCTTCACCTTTACATGTAGAAATAAATTTAATTTATTCTTATAAATAGAAGAAGATTTTTGGAAAGGCAGGGGAATTTTTAGAAGTTTTATATTTGTTAGATTTAACTACTCATGCAAAGCACGTACTGAAGCACTTTGAAAGTTATTTCTAGTAGTAGAAATATTCTGCTATTATCCTGCTATTGTCTCTGTGCTTTTTAAATTCTGTATTTAGGTCTGAATTTCCCTGTTTCCTCTTTCCTTTTCATTCCTGCTTTGTACCTTTTTTTTTGATGGAATTATAGCTGAGAAATTAAACAGCCTGTAAAGTCAGTACAATCATAAGATACAAAGATTATGGGTTTACTAGAATCTGAACTATTGCATGAAATGACTGGATAAATATTTTTAGGCTAATCTTTAAAATCATACCTGACCAATTTCACGTGTATGATTCTGTACGCAGTTTCTTAAGTATGATTTTAAAGTAACTATCTTCATTGATTCTGAATAGCTGAACATATCAGAATTTGTTATCTGAATTTGATTATTACCATCATTAATGAATAAAGGTAAGAAATTGAAACAGTCTGTAACTTGCTTTACTGGTTCAGACTCCCTTTGTGTTTCTTTGTGCTTGGAAGTATTTTTGTACATATTTACAACTAATTGTTCAGTATCTAATGTACTAGATAAACATTTCTATAAAAAGAAACACAGAACAAAATAAATACCAGATTAGTAGCTGGGCCTCAACTAAGCTAGATGAGAAAGTCACCTAAGTTATCTTACTGTATATTTTTCTGAGCATCAAGCAAAAATAGCTTATACTTTTTTAGATATGCTACACTGAATGTTTAGAATGGATTTTTAAAAATTATAATTCATTATTCTGGGTACTTATCAGCAATAACACTTCATCAGCTAATACCTTAAGGTACTTAGTTGTAGTCTGGATAAAACTATCAATGCCTACCCTGACCTTTATGTAATTAAAACTATTTTCCATGAGCTTTGCATTGTGCACTTGTGTCTATTTAAGCATGAGGTGTTCTGATGCATTTAATGCATTAAAGCTTGACATACTTCAGAATTACTTAGAGATAATGCATATATGTTCTTTCAAAACTTTTCCCAGGCAAAAATAACAATTACAAAATTAATTGAAATGTGAAGAATACTTCTATTATATTTTTTAGCTAAAAAAATACTAAAATACTTAAAATCAAGGGGTATTTTATAATTTTGCATTAAAAAATCAGTATTTTGTTTATTGATTCTTAAAAATATAGCACTCTTTCATTTTTGTGAAATTGAGGCAGCTCCTTTGACAGTGGTGCACACAAAAAACTTATTGAAACTTTGTTAGATTTTTAACTTATTGTTCAATTTATAGACAGAACTCTTTAAAATCAGCTTCTCTCTGCCTTTCAAAAGATTTTTATAAGTGAAAGCAATTTGCCTACTTTGCTTTTTTACAACAAAACCAGCAAATGATAATGGAAATAGACACCTTCCATCAGAAATAAAAAACAGAAAAAAGGACAATCAGCTCCCAAATATACTTTTTTTTTTTTAATGTAACCGGAAATTTTCTTGGACATGTTTTGAACAAAAGCAAACTTCTGTAATACATGTTGTAAAATGACTGTGTATTTATTGATATGGTAATAATAATAGATATAAGGTTAAAAGGAGTAAATGCTTACCACTAAACTGTTTTCATTAATTCTTTTTAGGCTTTTGTTTATGACCGTATCAGGCACTGTATTTGTATTGCAAGACCACTGTGATAAGGTAGCTGTTATCCAGCAACATATCCTTTTCTTTTTGGACACTGTATCCTTTACTGCTACAATGACCTGATAGCTGGGTAAAATAAGAAGGTGCCTCAAATGGAGTAAAACCTAACATATGAGGAAGGATAAAACGAGGATTAATTTTCAGAACTTTGTCAATACCACTTCACTATTGATCTAGGACATCTAATCACAGTTCATTAAGCCAGTGAAGCACTTCATGGTCACTCTTGTGTTGTTCCTTATTCACCTACAATTCCCTTTTGTATTAAGGAATTTAAAAGGGAAATAGTGTAAGACAACATATAATAGGCTTAATCAGAGCAGAAACTGTGAATGTCTGAGAAGCTGAGGATGTATCAGCAGTTGTTGTGACGTATCAGCAGGTGACTGACAGCAAGGCAGGAAATTTGTCCCTGTAAAGTTTGGAGATTCATACAGAACCACTGTGCTTAGACTTTGCCTTTTCCAGATGCATTTGCTAGTTTGAGTGGAGTTGATGCTGGGTGAATCGTGCTGTTTCTTAATAAATATGAGAGGGTTTATTTGAGTGACATATTTAGTGAAGCAGCAATTAAATTGGACAACAGGACAAATGTGCTGATTTTCCAAAAGATTGTAAATACAGTCCTCTCTTTGAGTCTGTTTTCAGCTTCCCAGAAAAATGCGGTGACACAGAAATTCTATTGCAGATAAGAAGTGTGCTTTCTCTAATTTTGAATATAGATGGTGCTAACACAAGCTCTCCAAAATGTTATTAAATGGGCTTTAAGATGATCTATGTTCTCTGAGAAAATAAGGACTTCACCCAACTATACTATAATATAATCAGGTAAATCCAATATCCCAGTAAAAAAGTGATAATCACTTGATTAATTTTACCAAGCTCTACACTTGCACTCAAAGTCTAATTTGCAAAGATATTTTGTGCTCTCCTTCTTGTCAAAGACATTCCATTAATCTGAATGTTTCAAATTCCATATTCATTGTCTAAGATCATAACCATTGACATTTTCTATTTCTCTGGAGTTTGTGGGTCTTCTGCTCTAAGAATTTACTGAACCAGTGTTATTTCTCCTGAAACAGTAAGGCAGGGAAGGAAAAAAAATAGATGGCAATACTAATAAAAGGCTCATCTGTTTCAGCTTTCACTTGGGTTAGCATCAAGTATAAGGTAGAAGGTAAAATTTAAATATAAATCATAGTCAAAGCATAAGTAGAAGGTTGTACCAGAAAGAAACAGCATTTAGTAAGACAAAGTACTAAGAGTCTATGTTAAACTAACAAGACCAGGACATGTTCAGTGCATTAAAAACTTATACAAACATGGAAGTAGCTGTATTGAACAGGATGCAATGTCTGGATTTCTGTAGGCTGGGCCTAGAAATAATGTCATTTGGGCCTCTATTAAATATATGAAATCTCTGAATCTTGTTTGGTAGGATGTGGTAAGATTCCATTCTTTGGCAGGAGGATCAAGTCATTAAGTTTCATCATCAGGCACAATGGTTAGAAGAGGATACTGGTGTAGGACTCAAGAATCTGATGCAGTATTGGAGAAGGAAGCAAAGGTAGAATATGTTAGGAACAAAAAGAGGAATGTAAACAGAAACTTAAGAGCTGAGACAACTTATGAAATTCCTTCTTATAGTGCTATGTCCATGAGTGGTGATGTGCAAAAAATTGTTATTCCTAGGATAGTAAAGACATAATAAAACAAGTGATTCCTTTTCTATTTTGTTATCTGAAATTAGTTCTTGTAGACCTCCACTAAAAAGGTATGAACAATTCACTTTTCCAAAGTTTTTGCCAGTCTAGCTTCCAATTATTGCTATGTGACTGACTGTATTTACTATATTTAAAGCTATCTAAAGTTCCCAAAGTATTTTGCTACACTTCTTTCCTTTAATATTACATACAGTAACCTTACTGGCCTTGCAATATGACCTGTCGTGTGAATTAGTATTCATACAATATGAGACTATTTGCATAAGCCTTTTCTCTTAAAAATATAATATCATTAGTGGTTAAGGCAAATTGTGGGCATATTATGCTGTCTGAAAACTCATTTTCAAGTAACATGGTATCCAATGGATTTACAGGATTCCATCATATTTAAAAGCACTGTTATGGACCCTGAAGGCAAGGGCAACTCAGGCTTTTTTTAACAGAGCCCTTGGGGCAGATTAGAGTGAAATGACAGTGAATGACTTGTGTTTGTAAATAAACATATATGTGTAGGGTTTATTTTAGAACAATTTAGTTGCAATGGAAAACAGCTAAGTAGCCATTTTGGGTATTATCTCTAGTGTTATGTCAATACAAAAGCTTAAAAATAATATTTAAGAAAATGTATTAGGAAGAGAAATAAAAACAAGCTATAAAAGTAGGTTGTGAAAGATGTCACCACCTGTGCATTCAGTGACAAGACTTAATTGTTGCTACTTTGATGTCTGTTAGTTGAAGTGATGGTCGCAGTCTTGATCTGCTGGGGTGAGGGAAGCCCCTGAGACATAAAATTCAGTGGGTTAATATGCATTTAGTTTGGGTGGCATACCCTTGTACTTCCTCTTGAGGAGGGGAAGATTTACACTCTCTGTTGTGACACTTGAGATCATATACAGTCCTCAGGTGGAAGGCCCCAGAAATTAGTCAGGGGGCACTTTGGGGGTCTTTGATGGTGTGTGACACCTACTACATGACAGCTGCCTCTCAAGTCAGCATGGTGGAGCCAGTTATACCCCATCAGAAGGAACAAATACTTTCAAGCCTACATGGGAATATCCTGTGTGAATGTGAACACACCAGTAACTTCTCTCGGGGAAGCGTTACAACTGAGCCAGTTGTGTAAGGGAGGACATCAGCATAATAAAAAGCACTTTTGCTCCTCCACAGGATCTGCTTCTTGTAGCCTTCTCCTCCATCTGGGTCAAAACCCAGCTTGTATTTTCCAGGGGTGGGGATGCACCCTCTCTGCCTTATGTAGATAGAGGTTTTGCCATCAGAAAAAAATCCCTCTTTGCAAAAGACTCCCTTTGGCTGGGGCTGTGTGTGTAAACCTGGCCTCAGTGAAACACTCGCTGCTTTTGCAAATGGCCAATTGTGTGAGTCATTAATCTTCAACATTTCAGTCTCCAGCACACACCTTTTCTGGCAAGGTCTTTTGAATTATGTATTTTTAATTCATGGAATCATAGAATAGTTTGGATTGGAAGGGACCATAATGATCACCTAGATCCAAGCCTCCTGCCATGAGCAGAGACACTTTCCACTAGACCAGGCTGCTCATGGCCTCATCCAACCTGGCCTTGAACACTTTCAGGGATGGGGCATCAACAACTTCTCTGGGAAACCTGTTCCCATGCCTTACCATCCACAGAATAAGGAACTTTTTTCTAACATCTAACCTAAACCTACTCTCACCAGTTCCTTACTTGCAAAACTCATGCTGGCATATAAGATATTTTGAGGGTTTTTGATTATGTATTTTATATTAGTTAGAAAAGTTTAATACTTCAGCCCTTTTTTCAGATGAAGAACCAAATACCATTAGTAAAATACCAACATAAGCTTGTTTCAAAGTATTCATTAGTGTATGAATGATGTGAAAGCCATAAGTCCAATAAATAGTCTTTCTTTTCTTCTAAAACTTGGGCTACTGGAGCCAAGCTGATACACTAACATGAGGTGAGAAAAATCAAAGGAGAGAATACTAATTTTGAATGCATTATTTGCTCCTATGTCTATATTTCTTTATATTATTCTTAAAAATTATATTAAGTTCTCCTGTGAAGAAATTAATATGATGATAAGATTTTAAAGAAAAATTAGTAATCTGAAAATGTTATACTGAAAAATATAGATAAAATGAAATATCCTGTATTGATTACAATGAAACCTTATATTAATGGGACAAAATTGCTAAGCAGAGGCACATTAAGTATAGAAATGGAAGGAACTGCATCAGTTTAATAATTAGATCGTGTTTATGTAATTATGAAGGGATTTAAAGTCATACATTCAAATAAGAAAATTGATGACAATATATTTGTGTTAATTTTTGGAACATATCTTTTCAAAAGCAGTTTGCCTCCCATCTTTCCTTTTAATCAAAATTGTCTTAGAGCCAATGAGTTTTGTCACTGAAGTAAATACTTAATTAGGCCAAAAGTGAGCACTTCTGGAAAATCTCGCCCTAACATTTACATAATTATATTACTATATAAATGACCGCATTGTAGGATAAAAGCAATTTTACATTACAGTTGTAATTGGATGATTTTTTTTTCTTTCATGTTGCTACATCTTAAGTACTTGGTACAATTAATAGTAGTTAAATATTTATGATTTTTCTAATGCATTGTGTTTTAAGAATGCATCTACTGAATATAAAAATTACATATTCCTAAAAGTCTAATGTTTTCTTAAATACTAAACCTCTTTTTGTCTTTAAATCATCTTTTAATCTTAAATTTATCAAACATTTTCTTGAAATTGTCTATGAAAGACACAGAACAAATAAAGACTAATCAATCTGTCATATTTATTAAATGTTTGACAGTGGTTGCTGAGTGCCTAAATTTTAATTAACTACACATGTTCTCAAAGCTTTGCTATGTTTTTTTTTTTTCTCACTCAAGAACTATTCTGTGATAGAGTAGGTTGTTTGTAATATCTAATTGAGAAATGCAGAATTCAAGCTGTGTGTAGGTGATACATGAATTTTTCACCCCTGCTGACAGCCACATTGACTTCTGTGTAATTCTTTAAACTGATTCAATCAAACTCATGCTGTTTATGCTTTTAATTGATTGAATTAAAACATCATTTTAAACACTTAATCATTCCATTAGGCAAGATTGTGTTTGCCTAGCCTGTGCACAATCCAACACAAAATAAGCACAGATTTCTTATTCACAAGGGATGAAAAAACTCATTCCTTGGTCTCTCAGTCTCCCTGGTTTGGTAGTCTCATGAAAGCATTTTGCAAAGAAGACTGAAGAGGTACTCTAGTAATAATTAATCTATGAAAGACTATAAGGATTATTCTGTTTTAGAAAACCAGATGTGAGCATTGACTTATCATCTCACAATGAACTGGTTGATAAACCTTAAACTCTGCTGCTTCCAAAATGGATTCATAACATGAATTTCTACTCCTTAGAGTTTTCCAGTGGAAGCCTTCGGAAGAGTGTTGTCAGCCTGGAACATATGATATTTTCACAAAATTTAATCTTTAAGAGTTTTCTTAACACAATAAGAAGTACAGGCACACCCTGAAGCTTGCAAACCTAGGTAGAAACCTTTTGAGAGTAGTAACAACAGGAAACGTCTGAACCACCAGATTAATGCTATTGAGAAGGAAAATTCTCTGACAAATTCCAATTGCTTTCACAATTCTTGATTAGAATTTATGGCAAACTATGATTTTTCAGCTTATATTTCTGATTAGATTTACTGTTAGTAATATATTTATCAACAAGGGAAAAACAGACTGTTTTCTTTCTTATTCCATTTATTTTGACTCTTACTATTTGTTTTCTTCCACCTGAACTTTTTTTATCTGTAGATTTTTCATAAAGCTGAATTTTTGCTATTTTATTTTAATAATGATTATGGTTTTATAATGCTACTTTTTGCATATTTCCATATAGTATAATATCCATACAGTATAGCATCCCTTTCATTTCTCTAAGATGGTTCCATAAACATATTTTAAGATATTGACCACGTAAGTGGTGATAATATTTTGATAAGCCGTTGAGATATATGACAAAAAAATTTGTGGGAGGCAATGAAGAAACCACATATATGATCACCCTAAAGTTTCCCTTAATTCCTCATGAATGCTGTTTATATTAAAAATTCTTAGGAGCTTAAAATATTATTCATGCAGAAATGAGACTTTTGAATATAAAACCATTCTGGTTTTATCCAAACATGGGTACTATTTATTTTGTAATAAATTTTATTGGTTTAGAAGAGGCATTATTTGCGATTATTCTGTTCTGAAATGGTAAGGAACTTGTAGTACATCTTTGGTCTAAAGAGTCACTGTCTCATGATTTCTATGCTTCATGCCTTTCAATGATATTTAATGTGCATATTTACAATGTTAATTTATTTATTTCTAATTTCACTCCTGAAATCACAACCTGAGCTGTTGGGCTCAAGCTGTATTCTTCTCTTTGTATCTGTCATTTCTGCTAATAAGGATTTGCATGCCAAATTAGGCCCTTGGTTACAGATTGAATTCCATTACATTCGTATTATGTCTTCAGTGATAACTCCATAATATTATAACCTTCATTTTGGTGGTACACCTGTAACTAAATAAATGTTAAGCCTGATTCTAAGGTTATTGGAAACAATATGTCTTTATACTGACTTCAATAAGCTTTAAATAAGGCCTTTATTTAACAACTCTGTTAATGACGTGCAAGAGTGTTCAATATTAATTTTCTTAGCTATGGTTAGTAGCGACAATCAAAAGCATTTCTGATTCTTCTTTAAGAAGGCAAACTTTAAACACCTATCTGAATTCAGACATGAAAATAATAAATTTACCCTTAGGAGCAGTATAGTTATTAAAAAAAAAAAGTGCTCCTTTTAAGTAATCACAGCACATAGTAAAATTGTAGATTAGGCTTAAATAAAAGATTTCTTAATCAAAGGAATATATGTCTTTGTTACTAACAAGAGAGTAAAATTTCATTAGGACATATTTTTGAAAGAAAACAATGGAGAAAATTATCTGTCTGATAAAGATAGAATGTATTTGAATGTTTAAATAAAATATGTATCTATTATAGGCCACTGAGTTGAGAAAGTTGGTTTTTTTGTATGAGCCCCCATAAAACTGCAGTACAAACATGATAAAAATTTGAAGTGTGATTAAGTTGGTTAGCAGCCTGTACATAAAATTCTTTGGGATACTCCAGAATATTCCTAATTTGAATTTTATCTGACTTTGGATAATTTTTTTTTTTTATAAGTAGAAGTTGGTTATGTATTATTGTAAACCTTCAGGTCAGGAGGAAAGAATGTTCTATGAACTGCTTTTATTCTAAAAAAACACTGTTGCTATGACTACTTGAGTAGCTCTTAAGGTAATGTCCTTTTTATTTTAAGTATTTTTAGTATTTTAGTTACCCTAACAACAGGCTACACTTAAAATGGTAACTTCTAGCAAGCTAGTTCTTGTTTGCAAAGAAACTCTCACCTTTGTCTTTCCTGATGAAGTTCTAGTCGTTAAATGATGGAAAGAATAAAAGAAACTAAGTTTCAAAATAACGTTTCACATATTTATTTTCCTTTAATAGCTTTAGTCCACACAGCATCAAATAATCTCTGTTGATGATTTCACTGGATTTTTTTTATAAGCATATCTGAGGATCCAGATGGAAGAGTATTACAAATATTTTTGACTGTCAGCATAATATGATATTTTATTTAAGTTAATAATAGGGAATAATACATGGTCAGTAATAAGATTTCAGAAATAATTTTCCTGTAAGAAAAAATGCTTACTTTTTCTTACTAAACCTGATGTCTTTATTAGACATGAATGGCATTGAGTGCTAGAAGAATTATCCTTCTCACTTACTATTGAATGGTCAATAGCACAACTTGAGAGTATAAGAACTGTATTCATCATTCTTTTCTGACATGCTTTTCAATTTTACAGTGGTTTGTAGTACAGGCATTCTGCTGAGTAGAAATGGTATGCCTAATTTTGATAAATTTTGCATAATTAAATTTATTTTTTTATTTATTCCAGTGGGGATTTTTAAAATTTTGGTGAACTGCTGTGAATATCCTCCATCTGATCTAACAAGAAACTGATTCTCATCTTTGTTTCAAATTTGGCACCTGCTCCTTTCAGTTGATCCAGACAATAGTCATCTATTCAATTTCTCCACGTCAGTCTTTATTTTAAAGATTTCTATCATGTTCATCTCTAGTTATGTCTTCTGTGCTGAAGAATATTATTCTAGAAAATATTTGGTGGTAATATGCACTGGATGTACAGACTGTTAGATGGATTTAACACTGGGTAGTCTATCACTTTTAAAGGGTGATGGTTTATGTCTTGATATCTGGTAGCTGATAATAAGTGGAACATCCCTGGAGCTCCTATCAGTCAACACAAGCTTTATGAAGTTCATCAAGAACAATCATATAGATCAAAACAGTCTGGAAAGGGGCTGACTAAGAGCTTAGCAGAAAAGAATTGGCTAAATTAAAAAACAACCCAGTATGCAGTAAGGCCAGATGGTCTCTAAACAAGAGGCTGCTGGAAGTCAAGCACAATAATACACCCATTACAAAAGGGACCTGGCCAGTCTGAGCTCATAGCTGAGATGGTCCTTGTGCAGTCATTTCTAGGATGAAGAGGCAAACAAAGAAGCAGTTCACAGTTACTGGATTCTCTGAACTATGTAAAACAGACTCGGCTGCTGCTAAAGCCCTGGCAGCTAACCTAAAGAGTCTACAATAAGGTTCCTTGAAGCTTCACAATTTCTTATCTGAAAATTAAGTAACTAGGAAACCAATTTACCACTCGATCACAAACCTCAATAATTCTTAGTTTCTCATGAAATCAACCAAACCAAGAATTCTGAGACATCAATAAACACAAGATCTGTAGATTTTGTATTATCATAGTGACATAGCTTATCACAAAATTTAAATATTAAATGTTAAATTTAATGTAGTCCATTATGCTGTATAACAAAGACATCAGTCATGCAATTTCCACTTCTGGACATATGTAAAGGGTATGTATATACAAGATCTAAGCAAAAGTCAGCTGCAATATCTGAAAACAGATATGTTTTCATAAAAGGGAAAAGGAAAAAAAAAAGGATCAGCAAGTGGAAAAACACAGATTGAGTCTTATTGAAGTGTAAAAATATCACTGTAACATGACAAAATTAGATGTAAAGATGCTTCCTGTGTCAGTTAAATCACAGGTGTTGATAGATATTGCAGTCTTACAGGAACATTAAATGAGGAAACTTCCATCACAAAACTGTGGCCAACATTCTGTTCTTATTTCAAAACTACAATCTAGAGCAATTCTGAAGAATAAGTGATACTTAACTCTAATTATCATTATGCTTTATTAAGTGTTATATGTAGCTGTCTATTATCAGCAAATATCGATTTCCTCTCCAGTCAACTGGACTGGTTATTCAATTTTGCCATCATGTCTCTGGTGTTTCGAGTGGCAGCTGTTGCTGGAGCCACTGCAATGCTGGCATTTACATTTTTATACAGCTTTTCCTAGTAGTTTTTTTTTTTTTTTTTTTAATTACTCCTTCCTACTTAATGTAAGAACATTAATTTCCTTTCCTTCTGATAATATTTTCCTATTTTTAAGTGTCATTTCCATATTTGATACCTGAATCCCAATTCCATTGTCCATGGTATTAATATTTTGTCTCTGTAACATGGAGCTCTGGAACATGGAGCTGTACATATCATAGAATTCTTCTTTGGACTGAGTATGACCATGTTCAAACTGGCACTTCCTATCTTTGCACAGGTTATGCTCATTTTAGCTGCCTTATATCTTTCATCTTTCTGAACCTTCTATTGAATTTATGGTTTTGCTTTCCTCACTCAAATAACTAAGTGTATTGCTGCCTCCTTTATTCTGCCTACTATCAACCTTCCAATTTAGTATTATTTCAAATACCACCTAATTTAGGATTATAATCCCATTGTAGACAGAAAATTGTATGATGACATAAAACAATGGCACCTTTTCAAATAGGTACAGGAAAAAACAGATTTTAAAATATGAGAGGACAAAGAGACTACTAGGAAGACACAGGAACATGACTACATTATTTTGGCAGTTTATGTTTTGGGGTTTTTTAAGTCATAAATTACTTACAGCTATTATGCACTGTAATGTGTGTGTTTTATTTGGAATGTTTCTAAGTGCTGCTGGCACCTTATCAACAAGGAAGGAGTTGATAAAGGAAAAAGAGCCAAAAGGAAATTAATGAACAGAAAATGAGAGAAAATGATCAGACTATCAACATGTAAACTTTGACATTTACTTGGGAAGATGAAAGTATGAATGGTTTATATTTCCCAAGTAATGTACATACATTGAATTAAGAGAGTTCTTCTGAATTTAGGATTTTGGAAAGACTGCTGTCTAAACCTTTGAAATAGAAGGCTGCCCAGGACTTATGAAAACAATGAAATACACCAATATGCATATAATAGAGGAGGTAACATGAAAGTAATTATAAAAATTATTGGTATTTTAAAATGTTTGTGTTGTCAGGGTTGCTGTGCATATTAGATATGCATGAACCAATAAGAAATACATAGTCAGTTTATAAATACATCCATTACCAAATATTCCCAAGAGAAACAAGAATCATTGAGAGATTTCTTTGTAGGAAAAACTGCATAATTTGTTTCCAGCAGAGAAAAAACCAAACACATCGCATGGTTGCTAGTTTAATCTTCACTGCAGGTACTGGAAAACATCAACAGTTGCTTCAAAGAGTTTTAACATGCACCAAATTTTGTTTTCCAGTAAGCAAATAGAAACTCCTGTCTCAGTAAAACCAGCTTTGTTACTGCTTAACACGAGGGCAGCCTTCTCAAATATGTCAGTAGAGAGATTTAGAGATGTCCTGTGGTCCATTAAGCAGGTGTTAGACACAAAGATGGATTGTTGTCCTGCAGGGCTGCAAAGTCACTAATGTCTTTGTACTGAACAGTCATTTAGCACAGATAGCTATCAGCAGGTCCTCTCATATGAGAGTTATTGCAGGGGAGCAATAGAAAAGAAAGCTATCTTTTACAGAAGTGGTTTTGCTCATGTGATAATTAGGTACAAGATTTGCATGAACATGGATTATCTCAAGCCTTCTGAAAAATAGGGTTTTTTGGTTACCAGCATAAATAACAGTTTGTGGAAGATGAGTAGTATGCTTATAATCTTCTAAAATAAGGACCCATGTCACAGTTAAAATGAAAAAAAAAATTTGTCCAAATTAAGACACTCAAAGACACACTTATGAGTTGTTGGTTTTACCTCATTAAAGGTGTGTTTAAATCTCAGTGTGCACTTTAACCCTTATCAATACATTGGATTTGAAATGAAGTTCTATGGTATATCAAAATTAGGCAAAATAGGCATTCATCCTTAGAAAATACAATCAGGTGTGCAAGCCTTGGATAGCAATTTAAAGTCTTAAAAAAAAAAGAAAAAAAGAGAGGGGTGATTCAAATACAGATGTCATTTCCTTGAAATAGCTTCCTAACTTTTGGTAACTAGAGGTTTAACAGCTTTCAGAGCTGAAGATTTCCATTAAGGCCTTCTGATTTTATAGGTCTTGATGGAGCTGTCTTACACAAAAGTGTATAATTGCCCTTAAAGATATTTATAATGGAGGCTCCTACTCTATTCTAAACATTGTCATGCAGTTTTCTAGCAGGTGAAAAAGTATTGTTTCATTTCAACCATTTTATTATTACATTAATTGCTGCCTACTTCTTAAGGTGTGTAACAGGTGGGCTTTTGCTATTCAGCCTTTTTATACCACACATGACATTTATAGACCTTTATTAAAGCTTATTTTGACTATATCTGTTCCTGATAGTCTTGCATGACCTATTTGCTATCCCCTAATATGTTATTATATCCTTTTTCTCATTCCCATTTCAGGGAATCTCAGAAATTGAATTCCACTTCAGTGATAATTTTGTCAATGTGTTCTGTATCTTTTTAGTTCATTTGAAAACAGGGCGACTAGGCTTGATCACAATATTGAAGATCCAGGTGCATCAAAGATGAGCATAATGATATAATTATATTGGGTTGCTTCCTAACATTCTAGTACTGCTTCCAGCTGTCACTGGCAATTTTAGAACATGTTCATAAGTCTTTCTAAAGTTTGTTTCCTGACTTTTAATGACTAAGACTTATTGTTATGCATGCATAACTAGAACTGCTTTTCTAAATACTCTTTATGTTGTTTTTTATTAATACTGAATTTCCCCTGTTATTTCATTATCCAATTATATTTCAAAGCCAGCATTACACTGACTAACTTGAATAATTTGGTAGGAGCATTTAATTTGGTAAATTATATGCCTATTTCTTTTGTGAGATCATAATACCCATACATTAGGGTCCATAGCACAGATGTATACTGTTGATCTTCTTCCATTAAAGAATTAATAACTTATTCCTATCTTTGTTTCTTACCTTCAAAATGTATTAATCATTAAGAGATTATGCCTCTTTTCATCTGAGACTATGAAAGTTTGGTGAAGGTCAGTGTTCAAATTTATTTTTTAAATTCATGAGTGCAATTGCAACATTGCCATCTTCATCTGAATGCTTTTTGACAATTTCAAAGCACTTGAGTTTATGATGCATTATTTCCTTTATTTTCTGTATCAACACTAGTTGAGTATACAGTATATGTCTATGGGATGCACCTATACAAATACTTTAGTTCAGGTCAGGATATACTTTTCAGGTCCATTTCCTGTTTATCCCTAATTAGAATCACAGAATTTTTAAGATTGGAAGAGACCTGTGGAGGTTGATCCAACTTCCTGCTGAAAACAACTTTATCTGTGATATTGGACTGGGTTTCTCAGCACTTGATTGAGTCAGATCTTGAAAACCTTCAAAGACAGAGACTTCATCATGTCTTTGGACAACCTCTTCCAGTTCTTAATGGTGGAAAAGTTTTCCTTAACTTTAGATAGAGCCTGTGCTGTCTCAATTAATTCCTGTTGCTACTAATTCTCCTATCATGCACTACTGTGGGAAGTCTGAATCCATATTCTTAACATACTCTGCACAGGTATTGGGAGATGCTTTGATTGCTTTCTCTTCATGTGAAGATCTGGACATTTGATTAGAGAAGTTGATTAGACTGATGGTTCATCCCTAGTTGATCCATACAGACTGCTTCCAAGAACCTTTTCTCTTTCATGAGTCAATCACAAACATTTAAAATAAGCTTACCCTAAAATACGTAATTTAGCCACTGAAACATAGTTTATTGTTCAGATAGTCAACTCTGATTAATATAAAGGAAGTTAAAACACAGTCTGAACTGTCCCCCTAAAAAATTGAAATAGAGTTTTAGTGAAAACATAGACTTTTTTTTGCTACCTTTAAAACTCAGTCCTTCAAAGATCTGTACAAAATGTCCTATATTATTTATAGAACCCCAAACTTTAGGAAAAAAACATTCTGTATTTGTAAAAGGTGGACTAAAGAATTTGCCAAATCTTTACTATGATTTTATGATCTCATTAAGAATCCGTATTCAGCTGAAATGACAGAAAACAAGTAATTTTTATTATTATTGGAACAAATTGACTTCATATGCCAAATGAGAAGAGTAACAGCAGAGAAGACATGCTTTCTTCAAACACTGAAATATCACATCAATAAGAATATATTCTAGTCCTGCTGCAGGCTGAATTTTAATGGATGCCCATGATATGCTGAGAGCTGTAAATATTTGTTCCTTATTTAATGCATTATTTCTACCTCCATCTGTTGTAAGTGGCATTTTATGGGAATGAGTTCTTGAAAGAGGCAGTTTTACTGCTTATAGTGTGATGCAAACAGTATCACATTCCAAATAGAATTGAGTTAAAAGACGTAAATATATGTTTGCATTTGTGCACAGCTGTCCAGTCACATATACTGTTACAGAAACTCTTCCAACATCTTTATGATATAAATAACTATTAGGTCATTTGTATGCATACCATTTAAACAAGGTTTTGACATCATCTGGACTAAAGCATTAATTTATTAAGAATTATTTTGTATTGAACAATATTCTTTTATTTAAGCAATTCCCTGGAAAATAATTAATTAATTAATTGCTTTTTTATTCCTCTCAGCTTTACACAGAGCATTTAATCTCAATGCTTACTCAGCAAAACACACATTATATCATAAATGTGCAGAGTGCATGTCTACTCATCTCCATTAAGCAGAACACTGTCATTCCCAACCTATTCACCACTGCCATCAATCATGTGTATGCAGAGAGTGAATTAGTAAAAGGCTTTTGCAGATTTACAACTTAGTTCCATCTTAGGAAACATTCTGTGTGAAGTATAGTAAGGATATCGGCAATTCTTATTATCAGAAAATAAACCACTTTTCATCAATGTATTTTTTTATACAATGCATCTCTAATTAGCAGACATGAACAGTATTTTGGCTATAGGTATTTTGTAACCAGCAGTGGAAATTTCCAACAGACTAATCTTTATACTACATAGAATATATATCTGAAAATAGATGCTGTTTATAAATCTGTATGTTAGGATTTATGAATAAAGTGCTGTGCCTGCAAAAAAACTCCCCCACATTTCTTGGGAGTCCTAATTTAAGAAAGATGACCAAAGATGAATATGGTCATTCTTGTAGGTTTAAACTTGAACCATTTAATGAGGTTTTTTGTATTAAAAGAGGACCATAGAGTAGAAAAAAAAAGAGACAGATGTAATCCACACATATCTAGAAATCCTTTTACCTGTCAAAAGGAAAAAAAACCAGCAGGATAAGACAGAACACAGCAAATTCAGGCTATAGCTCACTCATAGGCATATACAGAACCTAAAGAAATAATTGAGAGTCAAATCAAGAATTTCAAAGTAGCATTTCTACTCCTTAAAATATCTTCAATAGTATTTTCTGTTCAAATGCTAATTGTGAACACTAGTTAATGTTCATAATACATTTTTGAAGAGAGCAAATGCCATTAATCCTACTGGGGCTCAGTCATCACGAGGGACACAAATTCTAAAACTCATTTTGAAAAGTCAGGTCCCCTAGTACATCTCATTTAGTTATTCCTATTTTAAAGATGCAATCTTAAGTCCCTCTCATGTTTGCAAAATGATGCACATGAAAAGTGTCAAGCTCAGTCAATAGTAGAAGTGGGAACTAAGATTCCAGCAACAAATCTCAATCCTATTTTGTATGTATTGTCGCTGTTATCATCTCATCATTGTACATCACTTTCTTTGGGCCACAAGAGTTTATTGGAATTTTAGATTAGTTTCGGTACTGTTGCAGATGACTCTTGCTGATTTTTGATTTTTTCTTTTTTTTTTTTTTTTCCCACAACTTAAGAAAAATACAGAAAATCATTTCCAAAAATATAACTGAGTATATCTATGTAGTTTCTGTTCTGACACTGATGGTATGATATTAGAAAAGGTTCAAAGGGTCCATCTGAAGTGATCATAAAACAAGAAGAGACTGTAGCTTTTTGCAGAGCTATAAATTAATGGTTCTTGTCAAATTCAAAGCAGTCACTGAGCCGTAGCTGTTGTAACACTGTACAGAAATACAAGGATATACAAGTTAGTTACATTACATTTTAAAGATTGCTTTACAAAATATTGACTTTACAAGACAGTAAATTTTGACAGCTGCATGATATCTCTTACCCTAACAATGTGCCTGAAACATGACCATCCTTATTTAATTTAGTGATTTTAATTTAAATTTTATGCAATTAAAAATAAACTGATGCTTGTCATTATCAAATTCAAAATCAGAAAATAACTGCACTTCATGTTTTAAAATATAAAAATAACATATATATTCGACATCCCATAAAAAGAAATCTCTTAGGATTCTTCAGAGTTCAGCAATATTTCCTTATTTTTTATGTAAAACAAGTGAAGTCAATAAAAAATTGTCACAATTTCACTGGGAGAATGATAATGCCTAGAGTGAAACAAGTTATTAAATGCTTCATTATAAATAAAGGAGAATGCAAAACTTTTATTTTTGGTATGTAATGCTGTCAAAGTAATTTCAAGTATCGTGGCAAAAATTTCTTTTCTCTTCACAGTCTCAGTATACAATGAATGAACTATTTGACTATGGAAATAGAGTGTCACTTCCTTAAGTCTTATGCAATTATACTGTGTTCTGAAAGACTGACTTGCTTAAGCTTATGGAACCCTTATGTGGAAACGTTTCAAGCTGCAGACTAAATGCTTAAAACTATCTAAATTACCTTAGACTAACCCAAGTTACATATTTAGGCATTTAGGGAGGTCAAGGTATGTAGATCTCATTAAAAAAATACTAAAGAACCTATTTCCAGAATTTCTTGCACTTGAGTAGTCTAAAATGAACGATTGCCTCCAATATGAACTTCTTGCCTAAATTTGGATGCCTACACGTTTTCAGGAACTCATCTAAACTTAGGCAAAATTATCTGATGTTGTGGTATATGTGGAAAATATCTTGCTTCAAAATCATTGAATTTCAGTATACTTGTTTTAATCTGTGAAAATGGTTTAGCAACTCCAAATATTTGTGTTCAATGAAAAGAAGTGCAAAATATAAAATTCTGGCTGAAACATTTTCCCAAAAGCAAGGAAGCCTATTTCACAAGATTCAAGTATGTTATTTCTTTTTTTCCCCCCCTGTGGAAGAATATCCCTGTCATCAGGCTGCAGATAGATTCTTTTTCTTCCAGTCTGAATACAGCTCATTTAAAAATGTAAGTTTAGAGATGTTTCTATACCAGAAGCCACCTGAACAAGGGCTTCACCTTGTCAACACAACACAGATTTCAAGCCACTCAGTTCTTTCCTGAAAGTAGGGCCGAACAACATGGTGATGCTACTTTAACGAGAAGCTGGAAAAGCAACCTCCTTGTTTTTTATTCAAAAGGTAATAATTTGTGCTAAGAAAGTGGAATAACTAGATTTAGTAATTTTTACCAAGACCACTTCTACTTTGCTGTATGATACTTGAAAAGCGAAACATTCTCGGGGGTATGGAAGTCGAGGTGACCCCGAGAATGCAAAAGTCCTTGCTTCCCAGCCCACGCAGCCAAAGAAGAAGTCGGAATGCCTAGGGTCGGCTTCTCAAGGTTGTTTATTTTCTCTTATCTATAACATGCTTTCTCAAGGAGCTGCGGTCTGTCTAGCAGGTCAGTCTGTGACAGACTCCCACCCCCTTGGGGTCGTGTTACCATTTTATACTAAAAACTACGTGTACTATGTTTACAATAATGTGCCAATATCTATCATTTATGTTGGACAGTGTGTCTTTACCTTAAACCAATAGAAAAGTGTCATCATCACACCAAGACATGGAGGGCAAGAAGAAGGAGAAGAAGGTCAGGACACACCCAGATCTCTCCATCTTGTCCCCTTGAACCCCTTCTTTTAAAACCCTAAAATTCTACTTTTTTACCCTGTGTTAATTCAACTACCACACTACTCAAACCCTTGTGGCTTGTAATTCCTCATACAAAGTTGGCAGTTTTTCCACAGGCTAAAATTGAAGCTACAGGTGTTTTTGACTTCATGCCAAGGTCTCCGAGCCCCCTGCCAGGGTCTCAAGACAGCCAGGGCAGCCAGAGGCATGTCCTGGGTTCCCATAAAACATAATGTAACTTTTACTGGGGATACAATGAAAAGAGAGATCAACCTCTATTTTTCCTTTATAAAGTGTGAGATTGTTGTAGTCAGGTATGGACAAATTACAGGTTCAAATTAAACAAATTTACAGGTTACAGGGTATCACCCTATAGTAACAACAGGGGATGAAAAAGGGAGCACTGTATTTATATATTTGCTTCCAGGTCTTTCAGTGTGTTGTGTCCCGGGTTTGGGTTCAGATTAGGGGTTCTGATATGTGTTAGTTAGCCAGTTCTGTGTACCCCTGTGCACCCTCCATGTTCCCCCTCTCCACGGTGGTTCTCTCCGGGTTACTTGCCATTGGAGCATCACCACACCAGTCCTGTAACCACCCCCTGTCCACTCCGGAGAGTTCTGTGTCTGTTACCCTGTCCCCACAACCCCATTCACCCCAGAGCCCTGTGTCCAGCCCTGTCGCGTCCCTGTTGGTTACCCCAGACCACATCACTCCCCTGTAGCCTGCCCCCATTGGGCGAGGGGGGCTTCCACCCCTGTTGGCCTGCCCCCTATAAAATCCCGTGCGCCACCGGTCCCAGTGCCATTTTGTCCACACGGCGCTAGGGAGCGAGTCGTGTTTCTCCCTCACAGCTCTACACAACAATAAAAGCTCTCCAGCTGACCACGCAGATGAATTGGACATTCCTTCCCTCTTTGTCTTGCCCCTCACACTGGCAGCAGAACGCGGCCAGCCCCACTCCGGTGCGCGGAACACTGGGACGAGCTCTCCAGAGCTGCCCGGGACTGGGGAAAAACTACACAAAGCTGCACAGTGAACTTTGCAAATTCACCATCTAACTCCTAAATTTAACTCCTAAATTATATATGCAAGAGAGGTGGACTTCAGCTTTTTGCATTCACAAAAGAGTGCTGTAATTATCAGTCTAGGACATTCATGATTCTTCACTAGAGTCGTCCAAAATTAAGAACACATTTTTCTCGTGTCAGTTTTAGAGCTTCAAATTATGGAACCAATAGGCAGTGAGAAATCAAACACTCCAAATAGACTTCATCACATCAAAACTATACAGATTTTGTAAAGCAAAACAAAACATAAAATACTGCATAGAATGTAGTATGTACATGTCTATGTATCATCATAGACATAATATAAAACTTTGTATTTCACTATCTTCATTATCAATGCAATGATTATTGGAATAAAGAATAAATGACTCTTAAGAGAAAATCATCACAACTTACATGTATTTCAATAGCATCAATATCACATTCCTCCCCTTCAATAAACTGTTGTTTCTGAGAAATAAGTAGAAATTCTAAGAGTGCTGGGATGAATGCAAGCATAAAACTTTTCTATTGAAAACTATTTTCTACCAAAGTCCATTATACTATCCAGAAGATCCCTTTGGGAAACTGTAAGAACCTGAGCTTTGGGGTTTTTTTCCTAAATTAAATTAAATTTAAATGGCTAAACCAGCTAAAATAGTTGAAGCAAACTTTTCATAGCAGCTATAGTAGGCTGCATGAACAATAAACTTGTTGGGACTCTTTTAGTTTCAACTTCTATTATTATAAATAATTTTGTTTCTGGTAGTTAAAACCAATGTTCAAGTATGAATAAAGTTTGATTATACATCCAAAAAGATTATTTGTATGTTAAAGCAGAAATGGTGGGGAAAGTCTGGGGAAAAAAACATCAAAGAGTGGGAAGAAATGTACTGAGTATTTATGTAACAAATGGTTGTGTTTTACCATGCTGTTTACACACATATATATATTAAACCATGTTGTATGCTGGATTGGTTCAGTTTGGGATTTTAATAAATTTTAGTTAGTCAGTTCTCTGTACCCCCATTTCCCCTCACAATGGTTCGCTCCAAGTTACTTACCACAGGAGATTTCCCATGTCAATCTTAGAGCCACTCCCGAGTTCTTCTTGAAAGTTCTGTTTCAATCACCCTACCTTTGTATTCCTATTTGTCCCAGAACACTGTACCCACCTCGATCACATTCCCATAGGTTGCTATGATCCACATCACTCCCCTGTTGCCTGTCCCCATTGGGCGAGGGGGATTTCTGCCCCTGTCTGCCCGCCCCCTATTTAACCCAATGTTCTCTTTGTCCCAGCGCCATATTGTCCTTGCGCCGACCTGGGAACAGCCGCTCCAGCCACCGCAGCGGCCACACGGGAAATAAACGTTCTCAGCCATGCAGGCAAGGTGTGCCTTTGCTTCCTCTCAGCGTAAAGCTATGAAAGCTGTGTACCCACTCCAGAGTGCTCGGCCCTAGGGCCTCCATGCACACGGCAGCTTCGGTCTCACCAAAAGGCAGCGCCTAGCCAGGCGCCTCAGCTGCCCAAGACCGGAGAGAGAAATAACAGCTGCAAAACCATCCTGCTAAATCTTGTAAGAATTTTTATTAGACATTTCTTGCTCCAAATAATTTTTTTCTGGCCTCAAGTCGTATTTTAGCAAAAAGTGGAGGATCACATGCTGGATTAATCAAGATAATTTGTACACACATAATCTTTCATCCTGATTTCTGCCATCTAGAAGAAGAATATATTTTCAAAATTTAAATTTTCCATTATTTTGAAAATGAAGGTTCCCTTCTTTACCAAGAACACTTACTGTTGAGGGCCTGAGTTGAGGACCTCTCATTTCTGAAGTACAACTTTCAGAATAAGGGGTCCTTGAGTCAGCTTTGGCATTTGTTGCTCAGTTCCATCATTGGGCCTGATCAAAGTACCTGACTTACAGCTCTGTTTCTCTGTGAGCAGATTATTCATATTATAGTCCTTGAAATCACCTTGACTGCTAACTTTAAAGTTAGAAATAGTGTAATTTTACTGGTGTCTTGAATATTTTTATTTTAAAGCCTGGGAAAATAACAGGATTGTGCAACTGTAGAGCAGATACATATAAACAAAATGGGGTTCATTTTACTAAATTATTTAGACCAGCTGGAGGTGGTTTTGAAGCAAAAAATACGATTATTAACTGACTTATGTTTGGCATTCCCTTCAGTCTCTACACAAACATGGTATATACTGGTGTTTGAGATACCAGTAAATTCTCATCTATTGTAAATCTTGGTTTTCAGTACGCCCATGTCAGCCTCAGAAGCTGACAGCTTCTGCCTCACTGTAGGGTCCTCTTCTTAATAGGTTGCTCTCTTTTGATCTTACTTCTTTTCACCAGACCATAAAATCCTTATTGCCAAGAGTTGAGGAGTAGAGTCTTCCCA